>NC_137901.1:60197863-60907518 GCF_963455335.1 Martes martes
TCTTTCAAACAAACAAATAAAATCTTTAAAAAATAATAATTAAAAAAAATGGAATGGGAGCCCTGCTTCTGGACACTGACATGCAGAGTTTTGCGAGCTAAAGAGTCTCCCCACCATCCCCGCTGACCAGGGCTCGCTGACCCCGGCTGGAGCCTGCGTCCCAGCACCAGGATGCTCGGGAGGGGTCCTTGGCCAAAGCGCCCGCGGCTGCTGCTGACCCCTGGACCCTAGGGCAGAGCATGGCAGGGCTGCTAGTGAAACTGTGTGGAAATCTACAACACTATCAGTCAGGTCTTCAGAGTAGAGCGGTGCCCCCTGATGAAGGAACCGTTCATGATAGACACGGCTTTCCCTTGTTAACACTTACTTCGCCATCCAGAAAAGCGCGCTGCCAATTTGTGGTCAAACCTGTGTTATCAACAGTCGGGTCCTTCTTCCGGGATCTACCAAATGAAGATAATGGCATCAAATTGCAGCCATCTTCACAGCCCATGGCAGTGAAATTCCAGCTTCCACCTTGATGGAAATTTTGCTAATGTATGGTTTTAAACTTGTCATTAACAAAAAATGCCTCAAGAGGTACGGTGCTCCAAGAAGGAAAAAACTGAATATGGAGCAGGCTACTGAGATGGAAAATGTGAAATCTTTGGTTCACAGACTGTTTTCAGCTTTGCATTTAGAAGACTTTCAGAAAAAGAGAGAGCTCCATTTATTAGAGAAAACCTACCACCAGATGGGACAGCCCCAGCCTTTCCAAAAGATAAAAGCAGGAATCGAAGCTCACTCAGAAGCCAAAACCAGCCAACGTCAGTCCATGGGGGGGGGGGGAGGGACAAAGGTGGGACATGCAGTGGTCTGGCTCCCCCACTGGGTGTGCTCCTGGGATGTGATGGCACCAGTGTCAAATCTCAGCACATTTGCAAACTCCATGGTCTTTTCTGCATACTTTGTCGTCACTCAATAGGATCATGGGTATCAGCTGTTAAGGGTCCGTGGTTTCTTCACTTCCTGCATAAGAAATCAAAGCACTGACATTCAAGATGGTGCAGTACAAGTTAAAAGAACCTGCCAAGGCTACAGAATCCCTCAAACAGATGGGCCCCTCTCTCTGTTTATAAATGCAAGGAAAGGAACTCAAGGAAAAGAGTTAATCTTACATTTTCAAATATCATTGAATTTTTCCAGTGTGTGCTGATTCTGCAACTTAGAAACTGGAGCGTTTTGAGTCCCACAGTGCCTTTGCATTTGAGTGTTTCAATCCCTTTCGTTAATTAAAAAAAAAAATGCTTGGGGGGAAAAAAAAGGGTGTTGCCAATTAAGTATTTCAAGGACAGGGACCATGGCTTTTTTTTTTTTTTTTAAACATCTTCCCAGAATAGGAAAAATCTTAATTCAACTCCATTCAGCATGCTGATAATCATTTATTGAATATATCCCAGCAATGCTACTTACTTGCTGTATAAGACCTTAGGCTTTTTGTATTCTCTGTGCCTCGGTTTCAACATCTGTTAAATAGGTAATAACATCATCTACTTATAAGGCGAGGAATAAATGATCCGTAGTTGTTGGCCAATGGTGTCAGCACCATTGTTGGCCAGACAGAGGACTCATAGGAAATGTTTGTTCTTGTTTTTACATCTACCCAATTAAGTTCTGAGCTAAGTGCTGGAGTTACTCATAATAAGACATGATTCCCATCCTCGAGAAGTTTACCACTTGAAGTAAAGATGTATACAAACAGGAAGGTAAGATTATCAAGGATCAATGCTGTAAAAACACAAGAACAAGGTGCTGGGGGACAATGGACAGGAGAAATGTGTCAGAGGGGAAGGACACCAGAAGGCCTGATGGGAGGGGTAACATCTGAGCTAAGTCTTGAAGGATGAGTTAGGATTTGGAATGGACGAAGGGAAGCAGTCTGAGCAGAAGAAATCACATGAACAAAGATGCTGAGTCAACATGACAGTGTGTAGTAAATTCAGCACCAGCCCATGGCCGGTGTGACCAGAGGGTGGGAAAGAGGAGTGAGGGCAGCAAGCAGGGAAGCCAGAGAAATCATCATTATCAGGGGCGCCTCTGCCTCTGCCTTCAGCTCAGGTCATGATCTCAGGGTCCTGGGATGGAACCCCACATCGGGCTCTCTGCTCAGCAGGGAGACTGCTTCTGCCTCTCTGTCTGCCTCTCTGCCTACTTGTGATCTCTGTCTGTCAAATAAGTAAATAAATAATTTTTTTAAAAGTTTAAAAAGAAATCATCATAATCAGTAGCGAGCATCCAGTGAAGGCTTACTTACCCAATGCCAGGCACCATGAACTGTAAGAAAGTTATGGGGCCCTAGGAGCCATGCTGACGACCATGATTTGTCTTACAATGAGACACCATCAAAGCTACCTGAGCAGATTCCCTATTTGCCGAAGGACTGGAGCACACAGCAGGCTCTTGGTAAACACCCGTCAGATTAAATTCCACAGGATGGCGGTAGAGTTTAAATGGTGACAAGTCCCAAACAAGTATGAAAGTTACAAAACAAACTCTTAGTAATGGCGTAGTTCAAATGTACTTGATAACTAGAAGGAATGAGTAGGTCCATTCAAGACACATGGCTTGTTTTAGAATCAATGAAAACTATGAAGCCACGCAAGGAAGCAGTTTCTATCAAAGGTCATTGTTCTACAAAGCGTGAACATAACAAGTATAGATTTATCTAAATGTAGTATCTTATTCCTGAGGCAGCAGTGAGGAGATTAAACCCTGCTCTGTGACAGAATGCAGTCATCCCGGGGCCCTGGCTGGAGGGGAATTGCAGTCCCCATTCCGGTGGTAAGGATATGGGGAAATGGTGTTTCCAGTGGAAGCCAAATCCCTCACTTCCCAGCCTGTAAGTGCACCTGAAGCCGGTTTTGCACTCTCCAGCAGACTTGTAAGGTCTTGTTAGGGGACACAGGAAGCTGTACCTATGTTGGATCTATGTGCAGGGCATGCAAATATGACATAATTGCTACTCCAAATTCTGAAAAGCCCTAAGCGATTGGATACATTGGCCATAATCTTGTCTTGTCCAGAGCATTATCCAAGCTTGCAAACCATCAGACGTGTGTATAAACCTAACACCAATGTGCCTATTGACAGCTATGGCTAGAGAAACTTTATGCAAAGCCTAGAATGTGAGAAGAAGGACTGGTGTGGGGCAAGAGAGATGACAGCAGGTGGGCAAACCGGTCCTGTTGGCTACCCACTCTCTAGGTCCCACAGTGCCGGGAGAGTGGGGTGTCTACTGCCATCTAGTGGCTGGCAATAGATACACACCTCATCGTTCCCTGCAGGCTTTCTGGAGCACCCCCAGGTGGGGGTGGAGGGCCAAACCAGGAGCCAAATGGGGCCAGGAGTTGTTGTGTAAGAAAGAGCCACTACTCCTACAGTCCAGAGGATCTTGTCCCTGGGCACTTACAAAAGATGACCTTTGCTGTCTTTTGGCTTGGAATAACTTCCAACTGTGTTTCTACATTGCCTCCAAAGACACATTTTAGGCTTTGAGAAAAGCATGAGCTTTTGCTCACCCAGGATCACTGTAGGGATTCAGTGCTTGGTATGGGTGTCCTATCCTGTTACTGCACTGGCCTCTGATGAATTTCTGATTAGCAGCAAGATCAATGAAGAAAAGATAGTAAAAGGTGACAGGAAGATAGCCTGGGTGGCTCAGTGGGTTAACTGACTGCCTTTGGCTCAGGTCATGATTCCAGAGCCCTGGGATCAAACCCCACACTGGGCTCCTTGCTCAGCAATGTGCTCTCTATCACATAAAATCTTAGAACAAACAAACAAACAAACAAAAAACCACTAAAGAGATTTCCAGAGTGATACTATTTTGCTCTATTACTAGTTTTTTTTTAATTGAAGTATGATTTACGAATGGTAGAGCTCACCCTTTGTAATGTGCATCTCTGCAAAACTTGACAATGCATATAGTTGTGTTACTACCACCACAGCCAAGAGTTTCAACCAGCCCATCACACTCCCCACCCCCAGAAAATTCTTTGTAGTCACTCTCCCCTCAACCCCAGCTCCTGGGGTGGCTATATTTTTGCCTTTTCCAAAATGTCATATAAATGGGATTACACAGTCCTTAGTCTTTGGAGTCTGGCTTCTTTCCCTTAGCCAAAGGCATTTCGGGCTCAAGCGTGTTGTTGCATATGCAGCAGGAATTCATGCCTTTTTCCTGCCTGGCAGTCGTCTCTTGTACGCGTATACCAGTCTGTTTACGCATGCCCAGTTGAGGCACATTTGGGTGGTCATTTCCAGTTTGGAGTCATCATGAATAAAGCCCCTATCTATATCCACCTCAGGCTTCTATGTGAACATGAGTTTCTAGTCCCCTGGGTAAGTACCTCAAGATGGGATTCCTGAGTTGTCTGGTTGAGGGTTTAACTTAAAAGAAGCTGCGGAGCTATTGCCCAGTTTGCCTTCCCAGCAGCCATGCACGAGAGTTCCCATTGCTCTGCTCCAAGCGCTCTATCAGCACTGGGTATTGTCGGATTCCTTGTGGTTTTCTTTTAAGTAAACTCCACACCACAGGTGGGGCTTGAACTCACAACCCCAAGATCGCACCCCCAAGCACCCCGTGTCAGATTTGTTTTTAAATTTTATTTTATTTTTTTTAAAAGATTTTATTTATTTATTTGAAAGAGAGAGAGATCACAAGTAGGAAGAGAGGCAGGCAGGGGGTGGGGGGAAGCAGGCTCCCCGCTGAGCAGAGAGCACAATGTGGGACTCGATCCCAGGACCCTGAGATCATGACCTGAGACGAAGGCAGAGGCTTAACCCACTGAGCCACCCAGGTGCCCTTGTTTTTAAATTTTAAAACTTCCGGGGCACCTGGGTGGCTCAGTGGGTTAAAGCCTCTGCCTTCGGCTTGGGTCATGATCTCAGGGTCCTGGGATCGAGTCCCACATCAGGCTCTCTGCTCAGCAGGGAGCCTGCTTCCTCCTCTCTCTCTCTGCTGCTCTGCCTACTTGTGATCTCTGTCATATAAATAAATAAAATCTTTAAAAAAAAAATTTTTTTTAAACTTCCCCCTGGGGTGCCTCGGTGGCCCAGTCAGGTGGGAGGCAGTCTCGTGATTTCTGCTCAGGTCATGATCTCAGGGTCGTTGTGCTGAGCGCTGAGTCGGCTTGGAATTCTCTTTCTCCCGCTCCCTCTGCTCCTCCCCACCCCACCCCACCCCCACTTGAACTCTCTCTCTTTCAAAAATAAATACATAATACATAAATTAATTTCATAATACTAAAAGATGGTACCTCATCATAACTCTAATTTGCATTTCTCTAATGACTAATAACGCTGACTTTCTTTTAGTGTGCTTATTTGTGCATGACTTATCTTCTTTAGTGAAGTATCTCTCCAAATCTCTTGCTCATTTTCTATTGAGTTGTTTCTTTTCTTGTCATTGAGTTATTTAGAAAACCTTTATCAGAGGGAGGCCTGGGTGGCTCAGATGGCTGAGCGTCTGCCTTTGGCTCAGGTCATGATCTCAGGGTCCTGAGATGGAGAGCCTCACATTGGGTTCCTTGCTCATCAGGGAGCCTGCTTCTCCCTCTGCCTGTTGCTCCTCCCTACCCACCCACGCTCTCTCTCTCTGACAAATAAATAAATAAAATCTCGAAAAGAAAGAAAACCTTTATCAGATATGTAATTTGCAAATACTTTCTCCACATCCATGGCTTGACTTTTCATTTTCCTAACAATCCCAGAGCAAACATTCTTAATTTTTATAAAGTTCAGTTTAGGGGCGCCTGGGTGGCTCAGTGGGTTAAGCCGCTGCCTTCGGCTCAGGTCATGATCTCAGGGTCCTGGGATCGAGCCCCGCATCGGGCTCCCTGCTCAGCAGGGAGCCTGCTTCCTCCTCTCTCTCTGCCTGCCTCTCTGCCTGCTTGTGTTCTCTGTCTCTCTCTCTCTGTCAAATAAATAAATAAAATCTTAAAAAAAAAAAAAAAAAGTTCAGTTTATCATTTTTTTCTCTTATGGTTCATGACTTTGACATTGTAGCTAAGAAATCTCTGCCTAACCCAAGCTCAGAATATTTTTCTCCTATTTTATATTCCAGAAGGGTTATAGGTTTAGGTTGTACATTTAGGTCTGTGATCCAGGTTGAGTTATATTTGTATATGGTCCAAGGTATGGATCAAAGGTCATTCTTTCGTAAGGATAGCCAACATTCCAGAATCATTTGTTGAAAGACTATCTTTTTTTCATGGACTTTGCATTTTGTTGATCAGTTGACCATATACGTATGGATCTATTTTTGAACTCTCTTCTGGTCCATTTCTGTCAGTGTGTCTCTCCTTTCACCTATACCACACTGTGTACATGACTACAGCTTTATAGTAAGTCTTTAAGTCAGGTAGAGTGAGTCTTTTAATTTTATTCTTCTTTTTCAAAATTCTTTTGGCTCCTTTGACTTTCCACCTAAAGTTTGGAATCACCTTGTTGATTTTCTAAAAGAAAGAATTCCTGCTAGCATTTTGATTGGGGTTGCATTGAATCTGTAGATCAGTTTGGAGAGAACTGGCATCTTATCAGTACTGAACAATATTGAATCCACAAACAAGAGGTCTGGTCCCCATTTATTTATATCTTCCTTGATTTCTTCGTCCGTGTTTTGTGGTTTTCAGAAAACAGGTTTTGAACATATTTTGTTAGATTTCTACTCAAGTATTTTGTCATGGTTTTTGTTATTTTTTTATTGTAGTAAAATATATATAATGTAAAATTTTACCATTTTAGCCATTTTTAGGTATGTGTAGTTCAGTGGCATT
Organism: Martes martes; assembly: GCF_963455335.1. Taxonomy (NCBI): domain Eukaryota; kingdom Metazoa; phylum Chordata; class Mammalia; order Carnivora; family Mustelidae; genus Martes; species Martes martes. The sequence goes on from NC_137901.1 coordinate 60,204,676, forward strand.
AATACATTCCCATGGTTGTGCATTCATCACCACTAACCATTTTCAGAACTTCTTCGTCATCCCAAGCAAAACTCTGTACCCATTAAATGTTAATTTCTCACACTTAATCATGACGAGCACGGAGTGTTGTATAGAATTATTAAATCACCATATTGTACACATGAAACCAATATAATACTCTACATTAACTATATTGGGATTGAAATTTAAAAATTAATTTAAGAATAAAAAATAAAAAGGCCCCCAGTCAGTTAAATGCCAGATTCTTGGCTCAGGTCATGATCTCATGGGTCGTGGGATCAAGCCCTGAGTCGGGCTCCACACTCAGCAGGGAGTCTGCTTGAGATTCTCTCTCCCTCTGCCCCTCCCACTGCTTGTGTGCACACCCTTTCTCTCTCCATGTCTCTCTCAAATAAGTCTTTAAAACAACAACAAACAAACAAACAAAATAACTTCTCATTCCTTCCCTTTCCCTAGCCCCAGCTTACCTCTATTCTACTTTCTGTCACTAAGAATTTGACTACTATTTCACAGTGGTTGAATCACATAGTATTTGTCCCTCTGTGACTGGCTTATTCCATTCAGTGTAATGTTCTCCAGGTTCATTCATGTTGTAGAATGTGTCAGAATTCTTTCGTTTTGAAGGCAGAATAACATTCCCTTGGATGGGTATACCACATTTTGCTTATCCAATCATCCCTTGACAGATACTTGGGTGGCTTCCACCTCTTGACTATTGTGAATAAGGCTGCTATAAACATAAATGTACAAACATCTGTTTGAGTACCTGCTTTGAATTCTTTTGTGTTTATACGCAGAAGTAAAGTTGCTGGATCCTATGGTAATTCTATTTTTAATTTTTTGAGGAACCACCATACGGCTTTCCACAGCACCTGTACCATTTTGCATTTCCATCCTCAATGCAAAACTCTTCCAGTTTCTCCACATACTCACCAACACTTGTTTTCCATTTTTTTGTTGGTTCTTTTTTTTTTTTTTTTTGAAAATTGCCATCCTATTGGGTGTAAAGTGGTATCTCATTTTGGTTTCGATTTGCATTTCCCTAATGTCTAATTATGTTGAACATCTTTGCATGTGCTTATTGGTCATTTGTATATCTTCTTTGGGAAAATGTCTGTTTCTGTTCTTTGATTATTTTTTTAATTGAGTTATTTTTATGGTTGAGTTGTTAAAATTTTTTATGTATTCTAGATATTAGAACCTTGTCAGGTTCTAATGACTTACAAATATATTCTCCTATTCTGTGGGTTGTCTTTTCACGTTCCTGCTAGTGCCCTTTGATGCATGAAAGTTTTACATTTTCATGAAGTCCAGTGTAGTTGTTTTGTTTTGTAGATGCCCTTAATCAGCTTGAGGAAATTCTTCCCTGTGTTTATTTTGCTAAGAGTTTTTATCATGAATGGTTATTGAATTTTGTCAAATGCTTTCTCTGCATCTACTGAGATAATTGTATGGGTTTTCTTTTTTATTATTATTATTATTTTTATTAACATAAAATGTATTATTTGCCCCAGGGGTACAGGTCTGTGAATCATCAAGCTTACACATTTCACAGCGTTCACCATAGCACATGCCCTCCCCAATGTCCATAACCCAACCACCCTATCCCTACATCGCCACACCCCCTAGCAACCCTCAGTTTGTTTTGTGAGATTAAGAGTCTCTTATGGGGGCGCCTGGGTGGCTCAGTTGGTTAAGCCACTGCCTTCAACTCAGGTCATGATCCCGGAGTCCCGGGATCAAGTCCCACATAGGGCTCCCTGCTCCATAGGGAGTCTGCATCTCCCTCTGACCTTCTCTACTCTCATGCTCTCTCTTCTCCAAATAAATAAACACAATCTTTAAAAAAAAAAAAAAGAGTCTCTTATGGTTTGTCTCCCTCCTGATCCCATCTTGTTTCATTTTTTCCTTCCATAACCCCAACAACCCCCTGCCCTGCCTCTCAAATTCCTCATATCAGAGAGATCATATGATAATTGTCTTTGTCTGATTGACTTATTTCGCTCAGCCTAATACCCTGTAGTTCCATCCATGTCGTTGCAAATGGCAAGATTTCATTTCTTTTGATAATTGCATACTATTCCATTGAGTGTGTGTGTGTGTGTGTGTGTGTGTGTGTGTGTGTACCACATCTTCTTTATCCATTCATCTGTCAGTGAACATCTAGGTTCTTTCCATAGTTTGGCTATTGTGGACATTGCTGCTATAAACACTCAGGTGCATGCGCCCCTTCAGATCACTGCATTTGTATATTTGGGATAAATACCCAGTAGTGCGATTGCTGGGTCATAGGGTAGCTCTATTTTCAATTTTTTTAGGAACCTCCATACTGTTTTCCAGCACCAGCTTGCATTCCCACCAACAGTGTAGGAGGGTTCCCCTTTCTCTGCATCCTTGCCAACATCTGTTGTTTCCTGACGTGAGCCGAAGGCAGCCGCTCAACAGACTGAGCCACCCAGGCACCCTTGGAGCTAAATTTTGAAAAATAACGCTGATCAAGGTGCCTAGGTGGCTTAGTCATTTAAGCATCCAACTCTTTTTTTTTTTTTTTTTTTTTTTTTTTTGAAGGTCAAACAAAGCTTTATTTTTCTAAGCATCCAACTCTTGATGTCAGCTCAGGTCATGATCTTGGGCTTGTGAGATGGAGCCCCGTGTGGGGTTTGGCCCTGGGCATGGAGTTTGCTTAAGATTCTCCCTCTGCCCCTCCCCCACTGTCGTGCACTCCCTCTCAATTAAAAAAAACAAAAACAAAAAACAAAAAACCACACACTGATCCATTCATATTTTGAATTGGTAATACATGTACATGTTCTAAATTAAAAGGTACGAAGTTCACAAAATACAAAAGATTATAGAATAAAAATTACATTTCCTCTTCATCTCTCTCTTATCCCCCAGTGCCATCCACTAAGGCAAATGTTATTAGTAGTTTTCTGAGCAACTTAAAAAGACAGGCTTCGGGGCGCCTGGGTGGCTCAGGTCAGGATCCCGGGGGCCTGAGAGTCAGTTTGGTATTTTGTTTGTTTCTTTTGCACGAAAGCTTCCCCCCTTTCTGAGTGCGTGGCCCTTGAATCCAGACACCTCACTTAATGAATGTGCGGACTGATTCGGGAAGCGAAAGAGCCTGAAACACAGGCTTTATTGATTGCTCTGCTATAAATCCCCCCGAAGTGTCCAAACCGCGCTGTTTTCAACAAGGCCCTGCTGTTCCGGCCTGGGGTTGCAGTCAGGACCTGGCCCACCTCTCCGAAAGAGGAAGAGTCTGTCCTGAGAACAGGACCCATCCCATCAATGGGCTGAAGCCTCGAGTCCTCACAGCCAGGGTGCGCCCTGGCCGGCAGGGGGCGCCCCGAGTCCTGGGGGGCTTGGACACGCACCAGCGGAGGGGGGAGCTTGCCTGTCTCCAGGCCTCGAGGTCTGGGCTCCACCCACCCCGTTAGACACAGAACTACGCAGGGAAGAGGTCAGAGTGGGTTTCCTCAACCAGACAAGGTCAGAGAGGATCCATCCTGCAGAGAGGAAGTGGAGGCTGGCGGCTGCGGAGGGTGAGACCCCCAGCCCGCCCCCTAAACCAGGCACTAAGGCTCAGGCAGGCTGCAGGGAAGGAAGGGGAGAGGCAACTGAGGGTGTGTGGGCGTGGTCTGAGCCCTGTGACGTCACAGCCTTGGCTGGATTCCCCCCTGGGGTACCCGGTTGGTGGGAGATGCAGGGAGTTTAGGGGCCGATGGAGAAGATAAAACACGCATGAATGATACCAGGGTTTACCCGAATTGATTCCCTGAAGCGGAATGAACAGATCAAGGGTAAAGATCATCATTTTTCGTGTTCATATACATGCTCTTGAATTACTTTCCAAAGAAGTGGAACAGTTTATACACCAACCAGCAGGAAGAGGATAAATTCCTATTTTACTGCTCTCTTATCAGTGTTGGTTTGTTTGTTTTTTTTTAAGATTTTATTTATTTGACAGACAGAGATCACAAGTGGGCAGAGAGGCAAGCAGAGAGAGAGGAGGAAGCGGGCTTCCCGCTGAGCAGAGAGCCCAATGCGGGGCTTGAACCCAGGACCCTGGGATCATGACCTGAGCCGAAGGCAGAGGCTTTAACCCACTGAGCCACCCAGGCGCCCCAACCAGTGTTGGTTTTTTAAAAAATCTTTACCAAAGGATAGGAGACAGAAGATGGTATCTGGTTATTTTTTAAATTTATATTCTTATGGGGCGCCTGGGTGGCTCAGTCGGTTGGGGCTCAGGTCATGATCCCAGGGTCCTGGAATCAAGTCCCACATCTGGCTCAGCTCAGCTCCCTGCTTAGCGGGGGGCCTGCTTCTCCCTCTCCCACTCCCATTCCCCCTGCTTATGTTCCTTCTCTGTCTCTCTCTGTCAAATAAATAAAATCTTTTTTTAAAAATTTATATTCTTTTGATCGTTTAGTGAGTTTTGACATTTCCTTAAGCCTATTTCTCACAAGTCACTCTTTTTTCATTTTTGAAAACCAGTTTTGCATGCTTTAAAAAGGTAAGTTTTTGAATAAGTTTTGAAGAAAAGCATAAGTGCCAGCTATTAAATTATTACTGTAATGAAAACAGTTTAATAGAAGTGGGAAGGGGGCGCCTGGGTGGCTCAATTGGTTGAGCTGCTGCCTTTGGCTCAGGTCATGATTCCAGGGTCCTGAGATCGAACCCCACATCAGGCTCTCTGCTCAGCAGAGAGCCTGCTTCTCTCTCTCCCTCTACCTGCCGCTCTGCTTACTTGTGCTCTGTCTCTATCTCTCTGTCAAATAAATAAATAAAATCTTAAAAAAAAAAAAAAAAGAAGAAGAAGAAGTGGGAAGCGGGGGCCGTCCAGCGAGGCCTGCCCGTCAGCTTAAGGACCAATGCAGCAACAACAGGGAAAGGGCCCTCAGCCTCCTGCTTACATGTCGGAAATAAGAAAGTAGTATCTACTCGCATTTTAAAACGTGCATATGCCCTGGGGCACCTGCCTGGCACAGTTGGTAGAACATGCGAGTCTTTTGATTTCAGGCTCATGAGTTCAAGCCCTGTGTTGGGCTCTGTGCGGGGTGAGGAGCCCACTTCAAAAAAAAAAAAAAAAAGTGCACAACCTAAGAGCCAACGGTTCCATTTCTTGGTGTTACACCCCAGAGAAACACCCATGCACACAGGATGCATTTATGACAATGTTTAGCACAGCACTGTTTCTACTCGTGAACCATTGAAAACAGCTCAAAATGGAGCAAGAGGGGAGATGTTGTGAATAACAGGTTATATCTGTGCTGTGAATCACGGTGCAGAAGTTCAAAAGTCAGAGGTGGGGGGCGCCTGGGTGGCTCAGTGGGTTAAAGCCTCTGCCTTCGGCTCAGGTCATGATCCCGGGGTTCTGGGATTGAGCCCCACATTGGGCTCTCTGCTCATCAGGGCGTCTGCTTCCCCCTCTCTCTGTCTCTGCCTGCCTCTCTGCCTACTTGTGGTCCCTGTCTGTCAAATAAATAAATTAAATCTTTTTAAAAAAAAAAAAAAGTCAGAGGTGGGCAATGCGTACTAAGACAGGAAGAACTACGTACTGGTGAATGAAAAAGGCAAGTTGCATACAACACCAGTTACATAAACGAATACCCAAAGTAATACTCAGATGTATATGATCACCTAGAAAAAGGCATGAAAGGATTCACATGGGACGGAGGAACTGGGCAGGAACGGGGCCAGAACTGGTGACCGGCTGAGTTGTTCCCCTATCTGTCAGGTTTTCATAAAACTGCCTCATAATGACAAGGTATTTGTGTGAAGAGTCCAGTCCTATTTTCTATAGACACGTTGTGGTAGATGTTGGCACAACTCATTGCGAAAAGCAGAGTTCTGCTTTGCCCTTCTGCCCAGTTGGGAAAGGCGAGGACCGTTCACCCTGGAATTAGCCCCAAAACACGGGCTTCTTTGGGCACTTTCTTTGGAGAGAAAAATTCAAATTGAAGTCAACGGAAAAGAACATCACCTTTGTTCCTATATTTGGAAGGAAAAAAAACCATCCCCAGTAATGAGAACAGCCAACACAAGTGTCGGGCAGGGACAGGGAGCGGATGACCCTGGGTTGTTCCCAGCCGGGCACAGCCTGGTCATCGAGGGCCAGCGTCGGGCCACAGGGATGGTCCCTGACTCCCAGGCGAGACTTGCAGTCTGTAGCCTGTGGAACCCCACAAAGAGGGTTGATCCTAGGAGACTTTCTGGAGAAAAGGTCTAGAGCTTTCCCCAGCTATTTAAGGGAGCTTGAACCCCAAAAGGTTGAGAATCATTGCCTTGGGGTGACACGATGGCATAGGCAGGTAGTAACTTAACACTGAGGTTTCCAAGCGGGCTACAGAAGAAATTGTAAACCTTAATGCCCATTCCAGAATCTAAAAGCACTTTTGCTTTTTTTTTTTTTTAAGATTTTATTTACTTATTTGATAGAGAAAGACAGAGAGAGAGGGAACACAAGAGGGGAAGTGGGGGAGGAAGAAGCAGGCTCCCTGAGGAGCAGAGAGCCCGATGCGGGGCTCCATCCCGGGACCCTGAGATCATGACCTGAGCCAAAGGCAGAGGCTTAACCGACTGAATGGCACTTTTGCTTTTAATCTAGATGGAGAAACAGTTGCCCAGACTGAGGCCTCCTCACCCCACAGAGGTTTCGTGCCAGCCCCCCTCCTCCCAAGGGGTTGCTAGCTTACCCCACACCCCCTCAGATCCATGGCTCTGCCTCCAGCCACAACCTTGCCTGGGGAGCTGAACGTCCACCTGGGTGACTTATCCAGGGTCTCACTCCCAGCAGAGCTGGACGCACCCCCCCAGTGTGCCTGACACTCTGCCCCGGTTATCATTCCTCTGGCTGAGGAACAGAAGCTACTGGAATACTGAAGAAAGTGTGCTCTGGCGTCTGGAGGCCTCTAGGAAGCCCCGCCTCCTGCATATAAACACATCTGCCTGATCCCCTAGTTCCTTTCTCTTCATTGTGATCCCCGGTCTCCTTAGTTAAAGCATGAGAAAAAAGACAGCGCGGTCGACCAGAAGCAATGCTCCCCAATGTTGTGAAAATTCACTTCAAAGTCTTGTTACCTGGCTCATGGCCAAGGCATCGTTCTCTGTGTTTGTGACTTGCTTTCGGGGGCACCAGAACCCAAACCTGCTCTGTGTGAAAGCCGGAGGCTGGGAACGTGCTAGAAAGGCACTTCCCTCACAGCCCGCACGTGAGGTCTCTCACCCACTTCCTTCTCCACCGTCTCCTGGGCTTGGCCGCCACACGCTTAGGAGCAACACGTGCCCCTGCCCTTCTCTCCCGCTCCACATGCCCTCCTGCGACCACCCACCCCCTCTGAGGGCACAGGTTCCCACTTAGGAGCAGACAGGGAGCTGGCCAGCCTTGGCTTCCAGCCGGGACCTCATCCTGAGGGCATCTGAGTGTGAGCCACCAGCAGCAGGTCCCAGCCCACATCTCTGTCTGTGGGCTCACAGGCCAGTGGGTTTCAGCCTAATGTCCATCTCAGCTGCCACCTTGCTTGCTCTCCCGTGCTTCCCCTCTCTGGAAGGCCCTCGCTGCCTCTCCAGCTACAGACTCTGAAATATCAGGGTCTCTCCAGCTGCTTTCCTTTTTGTCCACCATCAGGTCCTGTGAAATGTTCCCTGCCCCGCCCCAGCCCCATCCCCTCCCCCTCCCCAACTGTCAGTGTCCTTGACATCTGTCACGTGGGTCTCCTACAGGCCCTCTGGCCCAGTCTGGCTTCTGAGTCACCCCGGAGTGGTCCTCTCAAATCTGTGTCTGAACAGGTCACCCCCACCTCCTCAGCTCGTTCCCCACTGAGAACAATGGTCGCTGTGCGTTCTGAGCTTTGCAAATTGACTCCAGCATGGCTGCCCCGAGGGGTCATGGGACATTCTCCTCTAAAAGCCCCCACACCCCCAGGATGCCAGACACACCAAGCAATGCAGGATAGAGCCCCCCCATACACCACATGCTCCCTCATGCTTCAAGCCTCAGCTCCAGGGACCCTTCCTGGACACCCTTCAGGTGGAATTCCTCATTTTTGTTCCCTTTGCAATTTGCATTCACATAGTAAGTCTGACAAAACACCTTATTCATTCATCAGTCCTTAACAGGCCCACCCCGAGTGCCTTAGGATCCAGACGCTTTCTCCAGACCCTAGAAATATGCAAATCAATTGCACCTAGTGGCCTGCTTGGTTACTGGTCTATCAGAATCTCCTGTAATCTTGACTTTCATGACCTTCACTGTTCCAGAACAGGTCTAATACACTTATCTCTCGGGCACAAGAAAAGTGCCTTACACATAAGGTAGGGATGTTTGGGTAGCTTGACTATACACTGAGTGTTAGGTGTGATTGTGAGATCATTTTTGTTTTGTTAGGAGTGCTAATGTCACTGTGGTATGTGAGAGAAGGCCCTTGTTTCTTCAGAGATGCAAGCTGAAGACTTTTATGTGAAGGGGCTCAACAAAAATACAGATAAATAACAAGCAAATACGTCAAAATGTTAACAGTGGTTGAATCCAGGCCCTGGGCGTAAGGGTGCTCACAAAACGTTCTGCCTCTACGTCTGTATATTTGAAATTTTTCAGAATAAAAAGTTTTCTAAGGGCGCCTGGGTGGCTCAGTTGGTTGGGCAACTGCCTTCGGCTCAGATCATGATCCCAGAGTCCTGGGATCAAGTCCTGCTTGGGGCTCCCAGCTCTGCAGGGAGCCTGCTTCTCCTTCTGACCTTCTTCCCTCTCATGCTCTCTCTCTCTCTCTCTCTGTCAAATAAATAAATAAAATCTTAAAAAAAAAAAAAAAGTTTTCTACAAAGTGAATTGAGTTGATTTGCCTGGACCCCATTCTCATCTATCAGTCTGGGGGTGTGCTTTTTCGTCCCTGTGGGCTGCTATACCAACATACCCCAGAATGGCTAGCTTATCGACAACAGAAATTTACTGCTCATAGTTCTGGAGGCTGGAAGCCTGAGAAGTCAGGATGAGAGCTAGTGAGAGCTCTCTTCCTGGTCCACAACTGGGACCTGCTTGCTGCATCCTCCCACAGTAGAGGGAGCTAGGGATCTTTTTGGAACCTCTTTCAGAAGGCATGAATCGCACCCTCCTGGCTGAAGCACCTTCCCAGAGTCCCACCTCCTAATACCATCACACTGGGCATTAGAACTTCCATATATGAATTTGGGGATGGGACACATACATTCAGGTCACAGCAGGGTATCAGCGGGAGAAGCCCCAACCCCAGTGGCATCCAGCAGAAGACACAGTTCTGTGCTCTGTGGCTGGGGAGTTCCCAGCAGGCCCTTTCGAATCCAGAACTCTGGAAGGAAATTGCTTTTGGCTTCAACGCACCTTCCAGCAAGTCAAATGAAGTTTGTTTTTATTGTTTGTTTGTTTTTTTAAAGATTTTATTTATTTATTTTTTGACAGAGAGAGAGAGTGTGTGTGTATGTGTGTGAGAGAGAGGGAACACGAGCAGGGGGTGTGAGAGAGGGAGAAGCAGGCTCCCCACCGAGCACGGAGCCCGACATAGGGCTCCATCTCAGGACCCTGGGATTATGACCTGAGCCGAAGGCAGATGCTTAATGATTGAGCCACTCAGGCGCCCACAAATGAGGTTTGTTGACCCCACAGACCTTGAAGAGGATGAAGGGTGTGCTTGTTTCTGTGAGCTGACTTGAGGAAGGCAGACAGAAGGAGCTGTGTTTTGGGTAACCAAGTCAATGTGCCAAGACGGAGTTGAGTCAAGAGAAGGGAGGCACAGGGCAGGGTACAGCTCTTGGGAAACACGCTCACAACAGGGCAGCCAGCAGTTACCAATAATTTATGGAGCCAGTCACTCGACTATGTGCAGGACAGTAAGCACTAGCAGCTCTATATCCTAGAAAGTTTCCACTTTTTAAAGCGCTGGAATGAAGGGACTGCGTCACACCGTAATCTACTAGAGGCTTCTGCTTCCATTTTGTAGGTAAGAGCCCTGGGGAATCCCTGACAAGCCCCCTGCCGGCTTCCGAGGTCTACAACAAGCCAGAGTGCGTCTCCTAGGATGGTTATTTGTGCCAGAAAGCCCTTAACAAAATCCCCTTCCGCCCTGGCTCGGCTTCTGTCTTGCCTTCCTTACTCTGAGAAAATCCCTTAATTAGAGCTAAAATATTGTTAACAAAGTCCAGCGGTTCCTTTACCTCTCCGATCTGAGCACGCTTCTTACTGGCCCCAAATGCCCACGATACAGCCGTGAAGCAACCTGAGAGGAAGGGAGCCAAGGTTCCCCTCAAACACCTGAAGGGCTACGTGTCCAGGTGTCTGCAGGAACCTCCTCACCTTGCCAACTGGCTTGCGGAGCTTGGAGCAGGACGTCGTGGGCTGCAACCCAGCTGTCCCTCGGGGTAACTCCTCCCGCACCTCCTCTCCTATCCCACCCTGGCCTCTCCCCGCACGGTCTGGGTTTGAAAACAACACATCTGCCTTTTCACAGTCAAAGCCACGCTCTCCTGGCTGGCGATGTCGTCAATTTCTCCAACTCCCAGAACGCGCAAGGCAAGCATAGGCTAACAACGACCGTCCGGGGACCCGAGGAACAGCTGGGGGTCGAGAGTCCTGGGTGCAGCGAGAGCTGTTTCCCGAAACCCCGAGGCGGCACTGACCGGGGCGCACTCCCAGAAGGCCAAGCCGCGACCTTCGGCTGCGGAGAGCCCATTGCCAAGCTCCTCGCCCTGCGCTGGGCGGGCCGGCCGGGGGCCGGGGCGGGGCTGGCGGCAGAGCTTTAAGAGGGCGCCGGCAGGCAGAAGCGGAGCCTGTGAGGGGGGACCCTAGCGATGGAGACCGCCCGGGACTACGCCGGAGCCCTCATCAGGCGAGTGCGGCGCGAGCCCGGCTCAGGGCCACGCCCGATCGTCCCCCCGCGCCCCCACGTCCCCCCACGCCCCGTATCCCTCTGAGCGCCGCATCCCCCTGGGCCCCTTGTCCCCTCTGCGCCCCGCGTCGCCTTGCATTTCAAGCACCCCGCACCCCGGAGCGTCCCGCGCCCCTGCGCCCGTGCGCTCTGAGTCCCACCGGCGCCCGGTGTCCCCCCACGCCCTGGGCGTTCTGCTGCCCCCTGTGCCTGGCATCTCCGTGAGCCCCTCGGCTTGCCTGCACCCGGGGTCCCCCGGCACCCCTGCGCCCCGCAACTCCCCTAGGCCTCACCTCTGGTGCCCAAGCCTTCGGGCAGCGCGGGCGGGCAGAGCCCGAGACGGCGGCAGGGCTCCTTCCCCTCCTCCAGCTGGCTGCAAGTGCCAGGTGTGGCGCTCCCGAGCTGCGCGGGCATCCACGGAACAGGTGACAGTGGTGAATGCGGGAATGGCTGAATTTCTAGCTGGTGCTGCAGCCACGCGTGCAGATCCTCGGGCCCAGTCGCGGGAAACCCGGGCAACGCCTTCACGGTGCGCGGGACAGGACTTCTAGGGTACCTCGGGATCGCAGCGGGAGCTGGGGCCCTGGTGGGGACACTCGGCGGCTTTGGGATGGTCCAGGCTTACCCCTAAAGATGAGGGAGGGCTCTGAGCTCCAAGAGGAGGGTGGGCTGAGCCGAGAGCACCCCTTGGGCTTAGAATGCGCCGTGACCCCTGCCTGATGAATCCACCCAGACTTGTAAGGATGTGTTTGGAGGGAAGCGCTCCCCTTCTCGCCGCATCTGAGAGCGCTCTCGCTACCCTCGGAGGGACCAGGGGCCCCGAGAAGCCTTCGGAGTCCTCGCCCGCTCTCCCCGGGCTTTGCCACCCGCTGGTGGGGGGGGTGACGTCAGCGCAGCACTTTATAGCACCCCAACCCAGCTTCTGTTCATCTTCATACTGATGTAGGAAAGAACGTTAGGGTTCCAAGCCTACTGCCTAGAAAGAATTCTTGAGAGGTCTTTGATGCAAAAGGTGATTTTATTAAAGCAGGGGGACAGGATCCGTGGGCAGAAAGAGCTGTACTAGGGTCACGAGGAGTGGCCCATTATATACTTTCAAGTGGGGAGGGGTTTAGGGATGGTGTGGGCCTTCCAGGTGTTTTGGAAACAAGGTTTCCTGGATCCCCAGGGGACTAGGATCTATTATTATTATCTAGTATTATTAGGAAAGGTCCTTTATTACTGTTTAGTAGAAACTCTGTCCTGAGACCCTTCAGATGTTTATGGGTGGGTCATATACTTGGGGGATGATTGCCAACATGTATCTTGTGGGGTAGATCTAAAGGAAGTTCCCAAGGAAATTTTTGTATGTTAAAGTAGGCTTATAGGATCCTAGGGGAGGAGACGGGAGGAAGGGGGGTTGGGCTTGGATTGTCTTTTGCCCTTAGCAAAGCATTAACATTCAGACAGTTGAGTCCCTAGAGGAATGTCACTCTGCCTGTTTTAAAGGCTTGTCAATGAGCTGTGGGTAGTAAGGAAACCTAATAATGTCTCTTCTGCTTTTCTTTCCCACTTCAATATCTGACATACCCTATCCTGTCCTTGTTAATAAAATCCAAATATTATATGGAAGTAATTTTTAAGTATAGATTAATGGAAGGGATAGTGCTTCTTTGAAGATCTTCGAGGTGCTTCAAAAAAGGATAGAGAAGCCCTTGAGTTCTTTAAAATGCAGGTTTTCAAAGGTGACTGATCCCATTTGTAGGAAAGGACAGAGGGACAGCGTAGGTTGAAAGGAAAGGGTGGCAGGGGAGAACCACTTTGCAAAATCAGTGTGATTTATAGGGGGCTGAATTTGCTGTGTGCAACACTCAAGGTTAGAAAAAATAGCTTCCAAAATGTACATGTGGTCTGTCTGAACTGCATTGGCTCTCTCTTTAAAAATAAACAAAAAAATTTCCAAAAAAACAGAAGTCAAGTAGTAGGAACCAGGAAGGGTGAGAAACAGACTTGTTTCATGCGTCTTCACTAACGCATGCAAGTATAAAGGTAAAGCCTTGGGTTTCTTTCCTTTTTTGTTCCTCTCTTTCCCCTCTTACAATTCTGTCCCGGGGGTAACACCTGTTGACAGTTTGGAGTGCAATTCTCAAATATGCAAACACACACATTCTGCAACTTCTTGTGAGCCCTGGGGAGGTGGCAGGTTGAGTCTTAAGGACAGGTAAGTAGGCACTAATTCCTCGCTGGTGTTGCCTGGAGCAGGAGATGCCTGCAGAATGAGGGCTGACCCGCCCTTCCCCCTGATTCCTACAACGGGATATTCAGATCCAAAATGCAGCAGTGCGAGGCTTCCACTGGGTCAAGTGTGTCTGGAAGCCACTTGTTTGTGAAATGTTGGCAAATCAAAACATAAGGAGAGGGGCACCTGGTGGCTCAGTGGTTTGAAGCCTCTGCCTTCGGCTCAGGTCATGATCCCAGGGTCCTGGGATCGAGCCCCGCATCAGGATCTCTGCTCCGCAGGGAGCATGCTTCCTCCTCTCTCTGCCTGCCTCTCTGCCTACCTGTGATCTCTGTCAAATAAATAAAATCTTTAAAAAAAAAAAAAAAAAGGAAATGTCTACTCGAAGACACATTCCTTCTGAGCTTGGCAAAATCTAAAAGTAAGTGACCATTTGTTAGAGACACACTGTGCAATTCTTTGGGAAAAAAAAAATCCACCTGCTTCCAAACTAAACTGGAAGAAAAACAATCCATACTACTTGTTGAAAGGAAAACACTTCTCTTCCCCGTCCTTTAGAACCATGTCCAGGCTGAAGACCCATGTGAGTCACAGACAAGGTGATGGCCACATTTGTTAGTTACAGTCTTGCTGGATTTCTGTCTCCTACTTGTTCCTTCATTTTAACCTAGATGGCCCTAACTCTTTCATTGGTAGATGACTGCATTCTGCCAAAGAAATAACTTAATCTACATACTCATCTTTTTTTAAGGTCAGCAATTCTAAAATCTTAATCCAGTCTTTCGTTTGTTAATTGTCTGTGATCCCTCAAGGTCATAGTCATGGTGAAAGCAGCTTGAGGTCTCTTAACAGAGCTCTGGACGTCAAGGATGCCCACACCCCCGTGTGTTGTCATAGATGAAGCTGCTCAGCCTTTGTGTCTGTCTGGGAGCAAAAGCATTCCCACCGACCTTGAAGTTGTTACAGAGCCGATAGATACTACACTGTGTGCAAAATTGCTGCGCTTGTTGCTATTTGGTACATCTTTTCTTTGCTTGAACAAGGATCTCTAGGTTGTGGATAGTTGGCATTTCAGGACACATTTCACACCGTCTTATTAGTGACCTAAGCAAGGAATTGCATTTTCTACAAGTAAATCTCCTTGGTTACTGACACTTACTCCTCCGTGGGTCTAAACTGTTGTTTTAATAATATTTCAAAGTGTCGAAAGACTTCATGGTCATACATACACTGAATCCTCTTACTGCATCAAGCATTTCAATAGGTTGGTCAAGGCCCAGATGGAAGCCGGGCACAGTACCTATAGGGCCGCGGTGTCCATGTGTGTAAGCCTGGAACAAGGCTTGGGATACTCCTCCAGCTGTGGCCATTGAGTTAGACCCTGACACTGTCCCTACTGCTCACCCAGATCCAGCCAGACCTGATGACTGATTTTCAATCCTGTCTATCTCTGCACTGCTGTATTGGACATCACCACTGCATTCCCTAATGTCTTTGTTGTCACCAGGCTTTGGTGGTAGTGCTTGGTTGACTTGCCTACCCGTGTCTGCGCTTACTTACTCTCGGGTGGGTTCCTCTTTCCACCTAACAAGAAAACGTGGGGCCACTCAGACACCAAAACATTCATTTCACTCCGGATGTTCCCCGGGGAGTCACTTACATGGCCTGACAGGGCCACCTCATCATGGCTGACCCCAAAATGTTTCTCTCTGGGGGAGACTTTGTTCCCAGGCCTGCCGTTTTCCTCCTCCTTCCACTTTTGGAAGAAACGTAAGTCCATTGGGTGACATAAAAACATGCTTTTTTTATGCCCTGTGGGGGCTGGCTTCCATTTCCTGGTGCAAAGCTCACATCTGTCCGTTTCTGGCTCATTGCTCTATTTGCCACCCTATTCTAAGTTGAGCCTCCTCTGTTCCCTCAGGGAAAAACACAAAGATTTCTCTGTTTTCCTCACTTCTGGGAATTATGCCCCTTCCCAGTTTTTAAGAATGTTCTATGAAGTCTGACTTCTCTTTTTGTCTTGATTTCCCCAAAACAATCTGTTTCCTAGAACAACCTGTTTCTTGGTTTTTCTTTTCCTTTTAGTGAGCTGTTTCCTTCCTGCTTCATAGGTTTGTCTGCACTTTCCCAGGAATTAGAGGGTGACTGTGGGATGCTGGGTGGCTCAGTTGCTTAAGCGTCTGCCTTCAGTTCGGGGTGTGATCCTGGGATCCTGGGATCAAGTCCCGCATTGGGCTCCTTGCTCTGCAGGGAGCCTGCTTCTCCCTCTGCCTGCTGCTTGCTCTCTCTGGCTCTTGCCCACTCTCTCTGGCAAATAAATAAATACAAATTTTTTTTTAAAAGGGCATCTGGGTGGCTCAGTCGTTAAGTGCCTGCCTTCGGCTCAGATCATGATCCCAGGATCGTGGAATCGAGCCCCCGCATCAGGCTCCCTGTTCGGCGGGAAGCCTGCTTCTCCCTGTCCCACTCCCCATGCTTGTGTTCCCTCTCTCGCTGACTCTCTCTCTGTCTGTCAAATAATTATATAAAATCTTAAAAAAAAAAAAAAAAAGAGGGTGACTAACGTGTGATGTATCTAATCCAAGGCTTCTCAGAGCTCCTATCTCGACTTTGATATATTAAGATATTGAGGGGAGAATGGCAACACATTTTAGACATTATGCTGATAGCCAGTGACCTAGATTTTCCTATTAGGAGGACCAGGAGTGAATTGGATCAGTACGTTGCTTTGTTCAATTAGCTACCTTGTTAACCCCGCTGCTCCTTTAGCTGGAACAAAGTAAATAATCCTACAATAATTGTTAAATCAGTTTAGTGTACATAAAATTCCACCTAACCCCTTTTTTTATTATCCATAAGAGAGTCTCAATTTTATATAATTTGATACATCAAATACTCCTCTTGTTCCTTAAAGGGAATGGCAGGATTTAATTTTCACGTCTCTGAGTATTTTTTTAGTTGTGCTCCAACAATGAGCCACTTCCCGGTTAGGAAACGTAATGGGTAGGAAGAACATGGACTCTATACCCTTTTTTTTTTTTTTTTTACTGAGGGTGGCTATCTTGAGGGCAGCGTGGAGAGGGAGGACCAGAAATCACTGCCAGCACTTACCTTGTCCGAAGTTAAAAGACAATAAGGACTCTGTATGATCAGCTACACTACGTCACTGGAGCACGGGTGCTCACTAAGGCGTGATTGCTTGCATCCAATGAGGAGGTGTAAGACCACAACTAAGTAGGTCAAAGCTATTTGTGCCCACAAGGTGTGCCATTGGCCTCTAGCGCCTGGACCTAAGATTCCAGGACATGAACTTTGGTCTCCCATTTCTCTGATCTTGTCTTAGCCTGTTTTTTACTCCGTGAATAGATTACATGCCAGCAGTAGCCTAGGGGCTGTGGGGAAGCCAGAAAATGGACACAAAGACCCTGGCCTCAGTGAGTACAGATTCTAGAAGGACTCCTGGTTCATAGCAATGAGTTCCTGCTTTGTGGGGAGAAGAGGGGCTCTTGCGGGAGAGTCCAGGGTGGCCCTGTCCCATAGGAGGGTTTTCACCATTTGGGGCAGACACCATGGTAAGAATGGGAGCTGGACTCAAACCCCTGTCCTGCACTTGCTAGCTCCGACCTTATTCATTTCTTAACCTCTTGAGCCTCCCTTTTGCTCATCTGACACATCTGTCTTGCCAAGTTGTTAAGTAATGCACTAATGTGCCCAGTGTCGGGCACTGAGTGGAACTAGTATCTTTCTCTTCTCATAGGGAATTGGCCCCCAGATTTGTTAAGTTTCAGCTGCCATATGTAGGTTGCCACCAAAGCCCAATCCTAAATGTAAAGCGTAATATGGAAAATCCTCACTGCCCAGTCCACCAGATCGCCAGAGATGGAACTGTGAGTGGGTTCTCTGCAACGTCAGCTCAGCATAATGTAGGCATCTTGTTCATGGGGTTGTGTAACCAAAGAACCTGGTGTAACTTCTTGTAATCAGGGCAAAAGTTCAGAGGCCGTCTGCTGGTTTCACTGCTGTGTCAGTTCAAGGCTTGATTCACTCATCGGGTTTCTGCTCAGTCTAATGGGGGCACCACAGTCCCCTTGCAGTTGCCTCACTAGGAAGAGAAAATGCATGGACTCTGCCAGCCTGGAAGGGAAAGGAGCTGTCTTTTCCTTCTTAACTGAGTGACCTTGAGAAAACACTCTGAGCCTCAGTTTTCCCACCTGAGAAATGGGATGATGCTTTCCCTGTAAAGTTGTGATGATAATTAGTAATATGTTAAGAGTTAGCACAAGCTGGGCATAGCGAGTGCTTGGATGTGACCAGTGAGGACACACTAATGGACGCATCAAATCGGAGCTGACAATCCAGGCCTGATTCCTAGAACACCAGTTTATTGTCGGGGCATGGGGATAAGGTGCTCGCTCTTTTGGAAACCTTGCTGAAACTAGCCGATCATGCTATGAGCATGAGCTTAACCTGACAAATTTTGGACAAATTTTGAGAGCTGGCTCATTGCTATACTACCGGGTTTTCATATAGAAAATAACTCAGTAAATCACTGAACTTTCACTACGTCCCTTTGTAGAGTTTCAAGTTAGACCACATACTATTTAAAACATATATTGTTTAGTGCTAGTCTAGGCATTATGGGAGATACAACAAAGAAGACCTTGTCCATACGGAAATTCAATTCTGTTTGGGAAAATAAAGCACAGATAAATAAATAACAATATATGTGTAGCTATGAATGTATGTGTGTGTATATGTATAAAATAAAGTATTAATCCTAGGCAATAGGCATTCACAAAAAGTACAGAAGTCTCTAGAATTTTAGCCTTCATGGGGTTAATCTAGACAAGATACTATGTGTCAGAAAACAGTGATCTCACTTTGTATCTCTGCACTTTGTATCTTCACTTTGTATCTTCTACAAGGTTGCCCTAAAAAATAAAACCCTTTGTTTCATTCTCCTGAATGTCACCGTATAGACTATTTGTCCAAATTGTCAACAGCTCTTTGAGCACCTGAAATCGGTAGGCACCGTTCAGGTTTGGGGAGAGTGAAGCCATACATGCTGTTACCCCAGGGGCTGTGGAGATTAAATGAGGTCATGTGTCACTTATCCCAGCACCTGACATGAGGCAAGACCCACCTGACATGTTCCTAACTTACGTTTCTATTCTTTTTTTTTTTTTTTAAGATTTTATTTATTTATTTGAGAGAGAGAATATGAGCAGGGGGAGTGGGAGAGGGAGAAGCAGACTCGCCATTGAGCAGGGAGTCCAATGCAGCGCCCAATCCCAGGACCTGAGCCAAAGGCAGACACTTAGTCGACTGAGCCATCCAGGCACCCTGTTTATATTCTTTTAAATAATTTCTTTATGGATATATTCCTAAATGTAAAACCGTCCCTAGTGCTGGGTGGAAGCTACACATTGCTAGACTGATCTCCAAAGAGACTGAAGCCACGCCTAGTGCCACAGCAGGACGCATCTGTTTCTCCTCATGGAGTTATTTTTAAATAAATTCTTGCATGTTTGTTTAAAAGCATGCGGTAGTATGTCAAAGGTGGCTTTGCATTTCTTTAATTGCTATCGAAAGCCTCCTATGTCCCCAAATATGCAAACTTGTCTTATTCTTTGGTGTGCGGCGTCTAGACAAACTTTGTGAGGTCAAGAACAGGCGGTTGGGTCCTAATCCCCCCTCTGGCTCCTCCCAGCTCTGGGGCAGCTCTCCGGCCTGATCTCCCTCCTCTGCAAGTTGAGAAAGGACTATAAGACAGAGTTTTCTGAGGAGTAAGTAAGTAATATTTACAAAGCAATTGTCAGGGTGCCTGGCCGGCTCAGTCAGTGGAGCCTGCAACTTTTGATTTCGGGGTTGTGGGTTCAAGTCCCATGTTGGGTGTAGAGATGACTTAAAAATAAAATCTTTAACAACAAAAGTGTTTGTTAAATAACTACCAAAGCTGTGAGCTTCTCATTTATCCCCAATTATTTATACACTATATATATAGAGAGAGAAAGTATTTGCTAGGTAACTAAAATTTGATAATCAAGGGTTCGAGATTATTTTCCTCAGAAAATTGTCTTGAGTTGGTTTTGTTAGTTACTTTCCTTCTTCGTGTTAGTTTTTTTAATAGTGAAACTTTGAATTAATTCTTTGTTTAATGTGGAACTTACTCCGAAGGGTCATGTGACATAGGGCCCAAAGTTACTTTCCTTCTCGTTATTCCAACCACAATTATTATAGTGTTCTGTTGTTCCTTGCTTATTCTTTTTTTTTTTTTAAGTTTTTGTTTATTTATTTCTTTGTCAGAGAGAGAGAGCGCACAAGCAGGGGGACCGGCAGGTGGAGGGAGAAACAGGCTCCCCACTGAGCAGGGAGCCCGAGGCGGGGCTCGATCCCAGGACCCTGAGATCATGACCCAAGCCGAAGATAGAGGCTTAACCCACTGAGCCACCCAGGTGCCCCTATTACTCCTTTATTCTAAGTTAATTTCTACAAATGAGTTTATTGCTCTAGTGACCAATATCTGGCTTTTCCATTCCTGGCTTAGTCTTACTGTACAATAAGTAACTTTTCTGTGAGTGTGTATACCTAATTCTTTTTTTTTCCCAAAGATTTTTTATTTATTTATTTGACAGACAGAGATCACAAGCAGGCCGAGAGGCAGGCGGTGGGGGTGGGGGGGGCGGTGAGGCAGGCTCCCTGCTGAGCAGAGAGCCCAATAAGGGGCTTGACCCCAGGACCCAGGATTATGACCCAAGCCCAAGGCAGAAGCTTTAATCTACTGAACCTCCCAGGCGCCCCTGTACCTAATTCTTTGACTCTGCTTGGTCACTGCATTGCCTCTGGAAATCTTTTTCTTTCCTTTTCTCTTTTAAGATTTTTTCAGCTGTAAAATCCACGTTTGCAGAATAGAATTCTTATTTCTTGTTTGAGTTTTCTTTCTCACATAGTTACTACAAGGACTTTGAATGTTCTAGTAAAATGGGTGTAGTAATATAATGGTTGTGTTTTTTAATGATATATCTATTACTCGTTTGTTTTTTGGATGTCAGGATATATATGTATATATATAAAATTTTCAATAATTCCTGACTATTGATTTTCTTTCTTTCAGATGCAAATATGAAAACTGTTTTAATTTTGTGTACTTCAAACCTCTCTATATGTTTCTTAAAGATTTTATTTATTTACTTCACAGAGAGAGAGATCGCAAGTAGGCAGAGAGGCAGGCGGGGTTGGGGGGAAGCAGGCTCCCTTCTGAGCAGGGAGCCCAACGTGGGGCTCGATCCCAGGATCCTGAGATCATGACCTGAGCTGAAGGCAAAGGCTTAACCCACTGAGGCACCCAGATGCCCCACAAACCTCTCTTAAAAGACTCTTTTGAAGGTTACATCTGAGATATTTTTACTTTTCTCCTCCATTTCTAGGCCCCTGAGGTTTATGGGATCACAGACCAAGAGAGTCCTACTAACCCCCCTGATGCACTCGGCTCGCCCTTTCCGGGTCTCCAACCACGACAGAAGTAGCCGGCGAGGGGTGATGGCCACCAGTCTGAAGGACCTTCTCAGCAAGGTGCAAGGAGGCAGTCCCTCCCCACCGCTCATAGGAGGGCCCCTGACTGCACACGTGGCTCTGGTCTTGGGTACTAAGCCAGTGCCGAGACAGAAATGTCATGGCCTCAGAGACCCTAAGGGGAGAAGAAAAGAATGAAAGGGAATATTAGCACTTCTCTGGACCATAAAAGATTTAGCTGCAGAAACAAAGGCCTTAAAACTGATAATGTAGCCTGACTTCGTTGACAAGGGAGAATACAGGGAAGCAGTGGGCTTGGGAAATCTGTTTTTGGTTATAAGTCCCAGGAAAGAATAGTCTTTAATCTAAAACAGTGTCCTAGATCACCAAAAAAGGAAGAATCCGGAGTCTGTGGAGTTGGGTTATGGAGGCATAACCCAGACAAAGACACCCATGGAAATAAATGAGCATCCCACACGCAGACCTTATAGCAAGAGAGATGGCTCTCTATTGTATTGCTGCCTTATTCATTTTATTTGCCAAAATCAGTAATTATAGAAGCTGTATGACTCAATGTCTTCCTTTGTCTCATGTCATTGAAATCTCTGAAAAAGAGAGATCCATTAGAAACCTGAAATTCTGGCGATTCACAGACCTGTACCCCTGGGGCTAATAATACATTATATGTTAATAAAAAAAAATAAAAAAAATAAAGTAACCTAAAATTCTCTTTTTCCAAGCAAAGACTAAGTCCTACACCCCAGTTAAGGTAGACCTTTACCATTAAAATTTTAGCAAGATCAGACAGGACTTTGGAAACTATAACTTAAAGAGTGGCTCTGAGGGCTCAAAACAGTATCTCCTGCTTTCTTCCATGTCTCTGATGCGTTGCCAGTACAGACCCTGGAAGCCTTGGTTATCACCAGCGGACTGGTCAGTTTGGTGCTGGAGGAAGACGGGACCGTGGTGGATACGGAAGAGTTCTTTCAGACCTTAGAAGACAACACGCATTTCATGATCCTGGAGAAAGGGCAGAAGTGGACACCGGTAAGTAAAACACTTACCTGCACAGCTACTAGGTAGACTTTTTACCCACAAAACGCGTTCCCTGATTTGGTGTTGACTTGCCCTCTTTCTAAATATATACTTTGTTTCCCCTAATAACCAGATCTGCAACCCTCAACCAGTTGCTTCAAAGTATTTCTAGGAAATTTAGCATCTTAGTGAGCCTAAGCTATATGATTTGAAGCAAATAATTTTTTAAAATTTAAGTTCAATTAATTAACATATAGTGTATTATTAGTTTCAGGGGCAGAGTTCAGTGATTCATCAGTCGTATAAACACCCAGTGCTCATCACATCAGGTGCCCTCCTCAATGCCCATTACCCGGTTACCCCAACCCCCCACCCACCGCCCCTCCAGCAGCCCTCAGTTTGTTTCCTATGATTAAGAGTCTCTTAGGATTTGTCTCCCTCACTGATTTTGTCTTATTTTTCCCTCCCTTCTCCTATGATCCTCTGTTTTGTTTCTTAAATTCCACATATGAGAGAGATCATATGGTAATTGTCTTTCTCTGACTGACTTATTTCGCTCAGCATAATACCCTCTAGTTCTGTCCACATCGTTGCAAATGAGAAGATTTCATTTTTGATGGCTGCATAGTATTCCACTGTGTATCTCTAGCACATCTTCTTTATTCATTCATCTGTTGATGGATACCCAGGCTCTTTCCATAGTTTGGCTCTTGTGGACATTGCTGTTATAAACATTGGGGTGAGGTGCCCCTTCTGATTACTACATTTGTATCTTTGGTGTAAATACCCAGTAGTGCAACTGCTGGGTTGCAGGGTAGCTCTATTTTCAACTTTTTGAGGAACCTCCATACTGTTCTCCAGAGTGGCTGCACCAGCTTTAAAGCAAATAATTCTGAGGAACAGGTTTAGGCCAATAAGTAGCTACAGATCCTGTTAAAGTACGCAGATGTGACCCGGTGGCCATTCCTTTAGCCAATGCAGTTGAGTAGGGATGTGTGTGTGCGTGTGTGTGTGTGTGTGAATGTACGGTGAGTTAGAAAGGTAAAAAAGTTGAATAAAGGTTTCCATATCCAGGAAAACTACAGATTATATATCTCTTGGATCCTACTATAAAACACCCAAAAGTGTAAAGCAAAATATTAAAACGTATTGTATATGCTTACTGACCTTCAACAAAGGAAAATGCTCAGAGGCCAAAACTTTTATGGGAGCCAGAATCTAGAGAAGCAGCTTACCTGTGATCGTCTCACCTGTGCCCATCCACTCGCCGCAGTGACTGAGGGCTGCAGTCTTGACAGGTGCCAGCAGGACAGGAGACAAAGCTTTGGGCTGACACAGGGTAAGGGGCCAGATTAGAGATGCCCACATAAAGCAGAGAATCTTAGTCTCTCCTAAGAATCTGTGGACACAAGCTGCCCTCATGAGGTTTTAAGGACTCTTGATTCCAAAAACATCCAAGCCGAGAGTTTAGTTTCCAGAGCCCTGGGGAGGGAAGCATCAAGAAAAGGAGTATATTCATTGAGTTTTCTTTGCTCATCTGGTCCCTCCATCCAGCCCCAGAGTCCCGGGGTTGATTGGGTCCCCATGTAACCAGTGGGAGCAAATAGGCTCAGAATGAGCACTGATCTGGGTATCAGAGAGTTTCCATTCCTAAAATTGCAACAAATGTGAGTTCACAGTCAAATCATAGAATGTAAGGACTTAAGGCACTTATGTGAGAGTAAGCAGAAATAATGAAGTCAGACCTCCAAAGACCTCAGGTGTTGGAATCATCAGGCAGAGTATAAAATAAGTGTATTTTGAGCTCCTGGGTAGCTCAGTCAGTTAACCATCTGCTTCGGTTCTGGTTGTGATCCCAGGGCCCTGGGACTGAGTCCTGTGTCGGACTCCCTGCTCAGCAGGGAGCCTGCTTCTCCCTCTCCCACTGCCCGCTGCTCCCCCTGCTTGTACACGCTCCCCCCCCCCTGTCAAATAAATAAATAAATAAATAAATAAATAAATAAATAAATAAAATAAGTGTATTTAAAACATCCAAAGCTAATCAAAAGTAAGAAGGGACAAGAGGTAATCAGGACTAGGTAGACTTGAAAGACTCAAATGGAATTTCTGGAAATGCAATTAAAGTCAGTTGAGACAGGCAGCACTGAAGAGACCACTTAAGAAGGTTCTGTGATGCAGCACAAGAAGGTAGAGGTGAAAACCATTAAGGAAGTTGGAGACAGGACTGAAAGGGTCTCAGAGATGTTTGACGTTCTTAGGATATTTTTTTTTTTAACAAGACAATGCATAAATCACTTTTCAAAAGATACATTTCATTAAGAATTTTGTTCATCAAAAGATACTATAAGGTATGTAAAACAATAAGCCCCAAGTGGGCAGAAGGTGTTTTCGACATAATCCAAAAAAGGATTAGTATTTGATAAATTTAGGAATGTCCCAGAAATCAGTTATGGAAACAATGAATGATCTGGTAGAAAAATGGGCAAAAAACAGGGACCGGTATCTGCAGAATGGACAATAAAATCTAGGGAAAAAATCTTCAACCTCATTGGTCATTAGGAAAACATAAGTTAAGACCATAATAGGATACTGTTTTATGCCCTTAGAGTTGGTATTCTGAGGCTTTTCCAGTTTTTCAAGCTATGGAGCAATGAACCCTTTCCACTCCCACCAGCAGTTATCTAAAACGGTGTCCCTTTATCCCATAGAACTGAAGCACCATCTACGACCCTGGCAGTCCTCTCCTAGACATACACCCTACCTGCAGACCCCCGGCCATGGGCTTCTATGTCAGTACACACAAACTAATACTCTAGGGTCTCTTCATTGAATGGAAGTCTTCAGCTGTGACAATGCAGGACATACAGCTCTGGGCATCTCAATGGATAAATCTCATCACCTCTGTTCAGTGAAAATATCAGAATAATCCATTAAGCAAGGGATCTTCAAGCTTTTTGACCTCAGAACCCCTTTACACTCTTCAGAATGAATGATGATCCCCAATAGCTTTTGTTTATGTGGATTTCAGTAGAACTGTAGATCTCCATCAAGCAGAGGTTCTCAACCAGGGGGCAGTCTTAACCCTTGAGAGGCATTTGGCAGTATCCAAAGACATTTTTGTGGCCACACTGGGGTGGGAGGGTTACTGCAGGATTGGAAGAGCATAGAGTGAATTAGACAAATCTTTTAAAAGGCCATCTTGGGCCTTTTTTTGGAGAAAGATGTTGTGGACAGAATAACAGCCTCCCGAGATGCCCACAGCCTAAACCTTGGAGTCCGTGAAGGTGTTACTTTACTTGGCAAATGGACCTAGCAGGTGTGGATAAGTTAAGGATTTTTTTTTTAACAAGTTTGGTTTTTTTTTTTAAGATTTTATTTATTTATTTGACAGGCAGAGATCACAAGTAGGCGGAGAGGCAGGCAGAGAGCAAGGAGGAAGCAGGGTCCCGCTGAGCAGGGAGCCCGATGTGGGGCTCGATCCCAGGACCCTGGGATCATGACCTGAGCCGAAGGCAGAGGCTTTAACCCACTGAGCCACCCAGGCGCCCCATAAGTTAAGGATCTTGAGCTGGGGAGATGGGCCTGGGTAACCTGGGCACCAGTGTCATCACGGGGTCCTTACAGGGACAGAGGGTCAGAGTGAGGGCCAGACACAGGGAAAGAGGAGGGGAGAGGTTAGCAGCCGAGGAACGAGGGCACATCCAGAACCTGGAGAAGGAGAGGGGGCCACTGTCTCCCCCGGAAGCCTACAGAAGGAACAGCTCTGCCATCTCACTGGACTGCTGACCTCCAGATTGTTCTGGTCTACATCTCCGTTGTTTCAAGCCACTGAGTTTGTGGTCATTTGTTACAAGAGCAACAGGAAACTAGCCCAGAAGGGAAGGGCGGTTTTTCTGTTTGTTTTTGTAACAGACCCTGGGGGAGCCGGTGGGGGAGCAGGACTTCGGCTTGGGTGGACGCCGGGAGACTGAGCCGGAGAGCAGGGCGCTGAGAGGCTGTGGGCGCAAATAATCCTGTGGGGTGGTGTGTTCAAGGGGGCAGGAGGCCTCGCAGCTCCCAACAGCTTGCTTGACAAGTGACTTGGGACCCGTGTCGTCTCTTGACTTAGGCCTTTCAACCTTCTTCCCTCTAGTGGAAATGTGCACCTCCAAGCTGATTCTAAGAGCCTACCCACCTTGTAGGTGCGGTTTTGTTTTTGTTTTTTTTCCAAATCGGTGAAGCCAATTGTATTTAACTCCAAGGAGAACGGCCTCCCCAAGGAATAGCCACTAGGGGTCGCCTGTCTTCAGTCTGAGCAGGGGGGAGGCCTGGGAGGGAGCCCGAGGACCAGGCTGCCTGGCGACCCTTTCTTCTTCCTTAGCCAGCAGGTCAGAGAAATCCTTGTCACCATGGAGCTTGTGAGGGCTGATTTTGATTTAAGACCAAAACCCAAGGAAGACGTTTAGGGGGAATAAGATACAAAAAGGAAAAGATACCAAAAAGGAACATGAAGCGGTGAGAAAGAACAGTGGCCAGATTTTAGGTAAAACCCTCCTTTTCGTTCCGTAATTTTTTTTTAAGATTTTATTTATTTATTTGACAGAGAATGAGCACAAGCAGAGGGAGCAGCAGGCAGGGGCAGAAGGAGAAACAGATTCCCAAATGAGCAAGGAGCCCCATGTGGGACTCGATCCCAGGATCCCAGGATCATGACCTGAGCTGAAGGCAGATGCTTAACCCACTGAGCCACCTATGCGCCCCTCATTCTATAATCTTAATTTTTAAAAAAATATGTTTCCTAGGAGTGCCTGCGTAGCTCAGTTAGTCCCACTCTTGATCTCAGCTCAGGTCTTGATTTCGGGGTCATGAGTTCAAGTCCCCATTGGGCTCCACATTACTTAAGAAATAATAATAACATTTCCTAAATGCTGGACAGTTAGTACCCCCTAAAGAGGCAGCTGGACCCCTTGTGCATTAAATAACTTGTTGTGTATGTCCTGTGTGGGAGGAGAGAAGAGTGGTTCCACCAAGAAGTGGGTACTTCTGGGGAATTTATGTTTTACCTTCACCTAGAGCCATTGTTGTCATTGGTGAATTTAACATTTCCTGCCTCAACTCCTCCCAACCCCCAAGGTTCCTGAGACGTAGTAACTGGATTGATTGTGTACTTTTGAATCCTGTATCCTGCAGGATCCCTGCGTGGAGCCAGCCCTAGGGAGAGTTGCCCCTGGCACAGCGTCCATCCGTTCTTGCTGTTTGCAAAGCTTTCTGTGGGGAAGACGTTCCAGGGCTCTTTGTAAACCTGGGGACTGACAGTGGTCTCTGGCTTTCTCCCCTGACCTGAAGGGTCTACTGATGTTTCACGAGGACCTCCATGGCTATTGGAACCAGACAGCTTTCTGTGTCCCCAGGAGGTCCGTGTTCATCCCAGGCAGTGACTAGAAAGCAGAGGCAGCCCTGGGAAGTTCTTGCCCTGCCCCTTGCTTAATTTTTTTTTTTAAGATTTTATTTATTAGTTTGACACAGAGAGACACAGCAAGAGAGGGAACACAAGCAGGGGGAGTGGGAGAGGGAGAAGCAGGCTTCCCGCCGAGCAAGGAGCCCGATGTGGGGTTTGATCCCAGGACCCCGGGATCATGAGCTGAGCCGAAGGCAGAGGCTTCACGGACTGAGCTCCCCAGACACCATGCCCCTTGCTTTAGTCACTTCCTGCCTGGCAGCCTCTTGTGGAATGGAAATAGCTGTCTGCTCCTCTTTGAGCAGACCGTGCTATACTCATGAGATTGTCCCGATCGATCAAGTCACCATGGGTGACCCTAAGGGACCAGGCTGCATGTGCTCAGTACCTCATGTCAATAGTGCAGTCATCCTACAGTCCAGGCCCTGGAGCCAAACCACACTGACCCCGAGTCACTAAACTGTGAAAGTAGCTTGGGGAAGGATCGTTTCTTATGGGTTAGGACATGGGGGCAGTGGGAGCATACTTACTGATCTGCCAGAAACATGCCTCAAGTAATTAGCAGCTCAGTCACGAGCAGATTTGAAGCCAGCAGAGTCAAGACGGGCAAAAACCTAGAATTATGGGATGCGCGTGTCACAGCTGGTGATGTTCCTGAAGTCCCTCCCTCCCTCCTTGGTTCTAGGGTGGCAACTACATCTCAGCTCGCCAGCAGCCAAAGAAAGCGGGGATAGCAAGGGTCACCTTCGACTTGTACAAGCTGAACCCCAAGGATGTCATTGGCTGCCTCAACGTGAAGGCCACTATGTATGAGATGTACTCGGTGTCCTATGACATCCGGTGTACGGGAGTCAAGGCCCTGCTGAGGTAACACTTCGGGGGGCGGCTAGGGGTCTGGGAGCTGCATGGGCGCTGGCTGGCGGGGGGGGTGGGGAGACCCGTCCCCAGCCCACTGCTCTGCGCTGCCGTGCCCAGCCCCGTGGAGGCCCTGACCTGACCTTCACTAATTCATGTTGCCCTCTGGTAGTTTATGCCACAGACTTAAGTCAGGGAACAGAAAGCCTTGAGCCAAAATATTTTTTTTTGTCCTTCAGAGACCACTAAATACAACATGGAAACAGAAACTAAATAATAAGTATAGAGAAGAACCAAATGTCTTTAAAAAACGAGGGGACTGTCTGAACACGTTCTGTGTATTCCCCAGGAATGCTCTGTGGTTGTGACCAGACAGCCCGTCCCCCCAAGCCCTGAACGGAGGGTCCCCTACCCTCTCTCCCAGCCTTGCCTCGGAGCCGCCAGCTGTGGGACCTTTAACACGCAGCTTAACCCCTCTGAGCCTCAGTTCTAACGTCTTTAAAATGACAAGGCTGCTTCCAAGTTCTTTATGATTGCATTGGCTCTAAACACACCTCCTTCTGTCTTCTAGTAAAGTCGGATTGATCCTGTAAATACCTAATTCCTGTGGAGGGATGGATGGAGGGGAGAGACTGACAGTGGCAGAAGGTCTTTGAAGCTAGTCTAAAAAGTCCCGGCACAGCCGCTCAGGGCAGGGGCCCCTGCTTCTCCAAGGGCATGGGCTCCTTCTCCTCACAGACCCCATCATCCCTGAACCCTAGCGCAGGGCAAGAAATGCTCTGGAAATGAGGCTGGTCTCCCCTGATGAGCACAGAATTGGCTCCCGCAGTGCTTTCTGGGTGGCCTCTGTTTCCCACTCGGACCCATCAGGGGCCAAACCCCAGACAACTGTCTCTGTCCCCGTGTTGAAACCTTGACTCCCAGGAGAGCTTCCTCCTCCCTCCTGAGATGGGAGAAAAGAGCTTGATTGTTTGATTTTTCTAAAGTGAGACAGGAGACTTAATACCAACTTAGAAAAGTATGATGAAGAAAGTAAATCTCACCCCAAATCCTGCCTCAGCAAAATCTTTCTTGAGGGGCCTTCGTATCCCTAATTTTTACCATCTGAGATCTGATGGACCCACAAGGAGCCACAGAAGTCATCAAGGTCCCCACATTGAAAGCATCACACCAGGGTCCTGTCATGGGACCCCAGGGGCCGGGGCTCTCCCAACCAGCGTGGCTGATGCCCAGGCCTTGCGAAATGACAGACCTTTAAAACTGGAAGGAAATCCTTTTGCTTTGGACTCAGTAGAGAATAAGGATTTGAGTTAAAGCCGCTTTTTTAGCCTGGAATAATAGGAAGGCCAGGCTCAGGCTTAGGGCTGAGATGCCAGAACAGGGTCCGGTGGGGTGTCCCAGCTCCCCTAAGCAATCTGGGTCACAGGGTCACTCTCCTCCAGCCTGGTGTTCCTTTCACACCTGACTTGCCTGATTTTAATAACAAGCCCCCCAAACCCACCCAAGGTGGCCAGAGTAAGCAAGCAGGCAAAGGACAGGACATACCGTGAGCCTTCCCTGTGGTTCCTAATTACTGCACAACAGGCCACGTTTGGAAGTGGCTGGAGGAAAGGTGGTCCCAGGCCTCCTGCGTCAGCATCTGCCCGCTAGCCAGCCCTGGGGGGCTGGGGGTGGTTCCCTAAAGCACCCACACACGAGCAGGGTCTGCTCTGAGCCCATGTGTGGAGAGTGGTGAGGAGTCCTGCACGTCTGCCCCTGGCTGGCCCAGAACACCTGGCCTGATGTGTGCCCTTGTCCCCTTTGTTGCAGGAGCCTGCTGCGACTCGTGTCCCATGCCGCCCAGGTGACTGGACAGCTGCTCATCTACACCGGCTCATACATGCTCCAGCTGCTGGGTGACACGGAAGGGCCGGCTCCTCGCAGGTCACACTCCAGACGGGGGTTCACATGTGGTTAGGGAGGCCAGCTGCAGGGACCCAGCTGGCTCTTGACCCAAACATTCCCTCTCGAATGATATTTTGAAGACGCTTCTGTTCTAAACCACACGCACTTGGACAGCGCGGGCACCCGTGCTTGGGAGTGGCACCCAGCAGGGAAGAAGGAGCTGACGGCCCATGAGATGGGGGCTGCCCAGTGGGATGTCCCGAAGGCAGGAGAGGTGGAGGGGCCTCGGAGGGCGAGCAACACAAACACACACTGGGTCTCTGAGCTCCTCTCCTCCTGCAATAAACCAATCCCAAGAGCTACTTTTCATACGGGTAATGCCTCCTTGTGCCTCTTTCATGTTCCAAACAAGCAAAACTTCTATATATAAGCAAAATTCAGCCAGAAGTGCTCTGCTAACAGATATAATCACTTTTAAGTCTTTGTT
Source organism: Martes martes (assembly GCF_963455335.1). Classification (NCBI taxonomy): domain Eukaryota; kingdom Metazoa; phylum Chordata; class Mammalia; order Carnivora; family Mustelidae; genus Martes; species Martes martes. Next base: position 60,235,023 of record NC_137901.1, read on the forward strand.
TAACTAATGGGCTCGATCCCAGGACCCTGAGATCATGACCTGAGCCGAAGACAGACGCTTAACCGACTGAGCCACCCAGACGTCCCCGTGTTTTGTTTTGTTTTGTTTTGTTTTGTTTTGTTTTGTTTTGTTTTGTTTAAGTTGTAGGTCCTGAATGAGCCCAAAGGGACCCCAAATCTTAAGAAGCTGAAGTTCTGGAGGTCTTCAACCCATGCTTATAGCTTAAACAAAAAATCATACAAAACCCCACAAAACTACTTGAAACCCAGACCTGATGATGCATGGCACTAGTGGACTACATCTTTGGTTCCTAATGTCACCGGGGTTATCAGGAGGGACCCCTGACCCAGGTGACTGGGAGCCGAGGGGGTGGCTCTCACTGCAGGCACTGCTGAGGACAGGCCCTCAAGTGAGGTAGACAGGAATCTGTACTCCTCGATCTTGGTCCTGCTTCCCTCTGAGTTAGTGTCCTCTTAGGGGGCCCTCCCCACATGAAAGTGAGATGCCAGCCCCCCGAGCAGGAAATCCTGGGGCTACATGGTCTCCGGGACTCAGGGGTGAGGGTGTGACATGTGGGGCCACACACCAGGTCTGGCAGGCTCAGAAGGATAAGTCCAACCACACAGATGGGGTCGGGGCAACGTCACTCCCCAGAGGAAATGGGGGTGCCACTACTAGAATAAGGGGGAACATGATTTGTCTCCTAAGATGCTAGGAGACAACTGTTCTCCTACTCAAATTTGTGATTTTCCTCTTAGGAAACATTACCCTGGAGGCCTTTCTCCTTTCCTGGCCGACAGTCCCGTGAGGAGAAACCCCAGCAAAGAATGTCCCGCATGGTTTCTGCGGCTCTTGCCCCAGGCCCAGCCTTTTCCCGGGGGTCTCCGCCTCGCTGCCTTAACACACAGTCCAGAGATCCTCCCACATTCCCGGTAGGCAGGTCTGCTCCATCCCGGGGTCTCTCCAGCCCTGAGCTGCCCACTTGGAAAGGCTTTCCCTGGCATGGAGATGCGGAATGGCAGCGTTCCTCAAAACACAGCCTCTGCTTTTAGCATTGTGACAAAAGAGGCACTTGGAGCACTCCCTGCTCCCTTCTGTTTTGTTCTCCTTCTAGAATAGGACGCTGCAGGGACATAGAGGCTGTTTCGCAGGGAAGGCTCAGAAACAGTGCCTTTGAGGGACCATAAAAGCCTCCTGGTGAAGGTTTGCTATATAAGGAGCTCTGCTGAGGAGCCTGCCCTCTGCGGGCTGGGGCTGCGGCTGGGGCTGGGCCGGGTGCTCCAGGAGGAAGGAGAAGGCCCCAGAAACTGCTCACATCTCACTCGCTAAGCCCTCTTTCCAGCACCTTCAGAGGAGCCCAGCACTGGCCCTGCCTCTCCCTGACTGAGGGCTTGCGTCACTTCCCCAGGATTCTGCAGTCCTGGAAAGAGACTGCCCGGCTTCCAAAAAAGGAATTTTCCCTGATGTGTCTGATCCTGTTGACTCAGCCGGCGCCCTCCCTCGGTGTGTCCTTTTCCTCACCGTGTCCACAGGGCACCCTGGCCTGTTTTGGGGGGAGGGGAGTTAAGCAAAAGGATGATGGGGAAATGCTGCCTCACCATCAGAAAAGGATCCATTCAGAAGGACTACTTAGAGTCTGGGGGCTTTTCTCTTCCCCTGATGCTGTGTGGTGCTTTACTGGGATGGCCTGTGTTGGAGCAGCCCTGACAGAGCTCTCAGGGAAGGCTAAACCCGGGCCTCGGGCCTCGGGGTTCCGGCCTCGAGGCTGTAATGCTCAAGGCCTGCGGAGAGGGGAGGCAAAGGCTGATTTTGCAAACATCAAAGGCTCCCGAGGGCCCTTCATGAGGCTTTTGATGGGAGAGAACTAGCAGAATTAAAACCTGCTTCATGTCTGGGCGGGGTCCCAACAGGTGTGCCTCCCTCTTGTCCCCGGTTTGAGTTAGGCGACACGCATTCCAAATGTGACACTTTCTTGTTCTAATCTTAGTATCTCCACACCCCACATTTAGTCCGCTGGCTGGGAGAACGGTGGGGTCGCTGTGGCTGCTCCCTGGAGCTCCCCCCAGTGTAGACCTTGCAGAGAAAGAGCAAAATATAAGGTTTGAGATGTCACCAATAACGAAGTCACTGGCCGAAGCTGCTCCAGTGTCATGTGTCCCTCGCAAGGGCTCAGGGTGTCTCCTTGTGCCCTTGATTTACTGACTTCTAGAAGCACAATTCAGAAACGGGAACTCATGCCTAGGCACTCCGGGTCTGTGACCTCCCACTTCGGTGTGCACCCCAATGTTTATTAGTGTGCCCCCTTTCTCAGTCACACATACACAGCTCCACGTCCCCACCCGTCCTGCCATCTCCACTGGGTGACCGAGCCAGGCATGGACTGAGAGCGTTGCCCTGGCTATAGACAGACTCTGGTTAGGATCACCCGGCTGTGAGCAGACTTCCTGTCACAGGACTCTGCATTTGTACAATGAAGATTAAAATGAGGTGGTCCGGGAATTCCATTCCCAGACAGGTGTTCTCGGCACGGGTTTGAGAAATGTTAACAGGGGCGCCTGGGTGGCTCAGTGGGTTAAAACCTCTGCCTTCGGCTCAGGTCATGATCCCAGGGTCCTGGGATCGAGCCCCACATCGGGCTCTTTGCTCAGCGGGGAGCCTGCTTCCCTCTCTCTCTCTGCCTGCCTCTCTGCCTACTTGTGATCTCTGTCAAATAAATAAATAAAACCTTAAAAAAAAAAAGAAAAGAAAAGAAAAATGTTAACAGGGCGCCTTCTGTCAGCCTGGCACTTTCCAATTCCCCACATTTCTACTCTTCTGCCCAACACCCCCCCACCCGGGAAATTGTCTGTTGCTTGCTGGCCCCGGGACCCCAAGTCAGGGACTTGTCAGACAAGGATCTTAAAACCAGAATCAGTTCCTCCAAGGCAAGTTCTCTTTCTCCTCACACAGCACGGCAGCTGTTTGCTTTCCTTCTTACACAGTGAAGGTGTGCATGGCCGCCCGTCAGAGCTGCCCCCCTCACCGAGAGGGCCACAGTCTGGCTCAGCGCCTGGCCCGCCTGGGGACACGGGGTTGCTTTCCCTCAGTGTCCAGGCCTAGGAGATGTGCCCTTTCTCCAGAAAGCCACGCCCGGCGTGCTCATGGCCCGGGGAGGAGCCACAGACAGTGATCTGCCCCCACATCCGAGGAGTGCTGTTCCCACTCAGGGGGTCCTGCCTCGTTCCCTCTCCTTTCTCTTGCTCCCTCTTCCTTTCCTTGCTACCGTTATCTTAGCTTCTACAAGGGAGTTGGAAACACCCTCATATGAATACCTGCGAACACCAGGCTTGTTCTGGGGTTCCTTGTGTTTGTCACACCCTGAGAAAAGCCCAGCTCCGAGGGAGCTCCTTCCCCGGCCTCAGAGAGAGGCCAAGGTCAAAACATGCCACGGACAGACTCCCAACTGCACAACTGATGCCCCAAACTCTTGGAGCAGGTTTAAGTCCCGGGACACAGATGATTGGACAAGGAGAGGAGATTTCCCCCTCAGCTTTGTAGCGATGGCCAACTGGGGAGAGAAAACACACATGACATTTAAAGAAGTCTGGCTTTTTGTTTTTTTTTTTTTTTTTTTGTTTTTTTTTTTTTAAAGATTTTATTTATTTATTTGACAGAGAGAGAGTACAAGTAGACAGAACAGAAGGCAGAGGGAGAAGCAGGCTCCCCCGCTGAGCAGGGAGCCCGATGCGGGGCTCGATCCCAGGACCCTGGGATCATGACCCGAGCCGAAGGCAGACGCCTAACCCACTGAGCCACCCAGGCGCCCCAAGTCTGGCTTTTTGAACCAAATCGTCAGTTCACTACTTTTTGCTTCAAACCTCTGTTCCACTGAGCGGTGCCCTCACCTCACACCCCAGGAGTTCATGCCAGGTGCTTTGGGGCTAATACGTCAAGGCGCCCTCAGGACCCGTGTCCCACCCAGGCCTCCCCCAAGTTGCCCACTGGCTTTGGAGCTCAGCTTCTGAAGGTCATCCCGCATCTTCCCTGCCGCACCTGCGCGGAGTCCTCGCGCCTCCCTTGCCCGGAATCAGGTCTTCCCAGGCTTGGCCAGGACCTGAGCCGTCCCCTCCGCCACCGTACAACAGTTGTGGTGTTGGGGCTCCCGACCCGTGCCAGGCGTGGACAATTCCAAGGTGTGCTGGCTTCCAGGCTCCACCAGGAGAGGGGGTACAGGTCTATGCCCATGTCAGCTCCCCAGGTTCCTGACTCCAGGATCTGGGATCCAGGATCTAGGATCCAGGATCTGACCCTTCCTAAAAGGATTCCATCTTTTCTAAGTGTAGCTTCTACTTCTATTACCCCTTTAGCAAGCGCAAAGGCCAGGGTACAAACTCAGCCCCCTCCCTGGAAGGCTCGGGGAGGGTGTGTGCCGAAAAAGCAGCCAGGCGCTGAAATCACTAGCCTGGTCACTGAGGCTGAGCCGCACATTCTCCTTGTCCACCTGGACGTGATTCACGGGAACTCAGTGAGGGGACATTTCAGATGGGGTGACACTCAAGCCTGCCAACACCTGTCTCGTTGGTATTTAGTTAGTGTAAGGACCTATTTTATATTTTTATATTTTAGCCAGAGGCCTCCATTGAGGTTAAACAATAACCTTGTTGTTTAACCCTTAAACTGTCCCTGCTCCCCTTCCCCCAGGGGACTTACTTAAAAACAAGTCCCGAAAACCAGCCTCAGGTAACAAAGCACAGATACAAGGATGGGTCAGGCCAGGTGGAAATATCCGATCAGTGGGGGGGGGGGGGGTTGCATACTGTCTCCCTAGTACCAAGGAGTATGGGCCCTGCCCTTTGGGAGCCTTTTGGGCGCCAATCCTAACCAAGGTGAAATTGTAATTCAATTGGTCACCTAGCAACACTGTGCAGTTTTCTCTGTGCGTTACAATTGCATTGGCCCCCTGGGCGTGGCCAGGCCCAACCGCAAGGCCTTTGCCCTTAAAAGCTAGTCCGTAAAGGGGAGCGGGGTCACCCTCTCTGTAAGAGGTGCAGCCCTGGCCGGCCAGTTTGATTCTTGATGCTTGGCACGAAATAAAGCTTTGCTTGACCTTCGCTTTGTATCAGTCTCTCTCCTTTAATCACGGACCCATTATTCAGGCATAACAGTTAGACCCCAAATATAGAAACAATTTGAAATCTAAAAGGCTGCGGCTTCCACTGGTCCCTGCAGGGTGAATTACCACTGCAAATGGCATTTTGCTTTAGAAATGATCACCTCTCTGGGCAAGGGCTGAGTGAGGGCAGATGAGGGCGCTTGGGTCAGGACGATGGCCCCTGAGGGCCAAGCTGTTGTCTCAACATGAGTCACAGATGTCCCCCGTGGGGGGCGGGGCAGCCGCGACCCAGGATGTTGGTGCTCTGCCCTCATCCTTGGTATGAACACTTTCAGGGGGTCACATCCCCTCCCAAGGCAGCTCATTCTATTTGTGGACAGTTTTGTTCGTTTTTTCTTTTCTTTTCTTTTTTATGTCAAATATCTGGGTCCCTAAGACTTGCGCTCACAGGTTTTGCTTCTGTCCTCTTGAGTTATAAAAAACAAATCCTACCTACTTCGCCACCCAGTGCCTTTAATCTCCCCGGGATGCCGGGCTGTAGTTCCTCCCAGCCCTCCCCACCCCCCCCACCCCGCTCCGGGCCACTCGGCTCTCCCAACCCCGCACCGACTCCGCGGCCCCACGTCCCAGGCCGGAAGGGAGCGCTCCGGGGAGCGCAGCCTCCTTTCGTCAACTTGGACTTGGCCTGCAGTCTCTGCCAGGGTGGCTGGTACAAGCTCGTAAAAGTACAAGCTTTAGGAAGGAGCAGAACGAAAGCAGATGGTGTTGCTGACTTGGGGGTCCCGCTCAGAGTGCGCAGCCCGGGAGGAGTCTGGGGCCAGTGCTCCGCGTGGCAGGGCGAGGAGGGGGCGTCCTGCAGGAGACGGGACCTTGGGCAGGGGGCGGGGCCTCTGGGGGGGGGGGGTGTTCTGAGCAGCAGGTGCAGGAAGGATAGCTCTAGGATCCCTCCCAGGGCGACTTGTAAACCTCTGGGAGGGAGAGAAGATCCCCTGCCAGGTTCCTGCGGGTTCCAGCAGGGCCTCTGGAGTGCGTGTGCTAATGCAGGTGTGTGAGTGCATGCCGTGTGCATGGTGTGTGCGTGTGCATGCTGTTTGCACGGCTGTGTGCCCGTGCTGTGTGCCTGCATGCACCTGTGTGGTTAAGGGGGAGACCTGAAACTGCTGAAGAGTTCGTGTGAAAGGCAGGAGGGGAGGGAGAGCCCAAAGAAGGTCTATTATTTTCATTGTAACATTATTTAAATATGTACAAACAAAATCAGATAGGAATCCTCTATTCTGATGGCTTCCATTCAACTGTTTTTTCAAATTTACATAACAAAAATAAACAAAACTGGAAACAACCACTAAATCCCGGTTCACAGCTTTAATATAATGTAGATGATGCTTGCTTAAGTTAAACTGGGGCTTGCAGTGGAACGCTGACTTGTTGGATGAGAACTCTGGGCTTGCTCAGATCCCTGCAAAGTTTCCCTTCACCAGACACTGTCCCACCACCTGCCGGCACCCCCTGCAGCATCTTCCCATAGAAAGTGCTCAATAAATGTTTGTTAATTAATGGAATAAATAAGTAAAGGGAGAAAGTTCTCCTCTACTCTTTTCTTTTGGAGAATTATTTGGCACACTACAATAATAAGCACAAAAATACACAGAACACGGAAATGCTCATATGATGCATAACATGATCATCTAAGTTGAAATATGATATAAAACTTCCAAGAGTGGGAATCCAATGCCCACTCAGAAGCTTGGCTTTGGGGAAAACCATTGTTCTCCCCTCTACCTGGCTGCCTGACTCTATTCTTTTTTTTTTTTTTTTTTAAATTTATTTGCCAGAGAGAGAGAGAGAACACAAGCAGGGGTAGCAGCAGGCAGAGGGAGAGGGAGAAGCAGGTTCCCTCCCCAGCAAGGAGCCCGATGCGGGGTTAATCCCAGGACCCTGGGACCATGAACCAAGCTGAAGGCAGATGTCCAACCAACTGAGCCACCCAGGCGCCCCTGCCCACCTGCCATTCTGCCTGACTCAGGGCACAGCTTCCCTGAGCAACATTATGAATCTGTATAATTAAAATAAAATACCACTCACTCTGAATCAGATCTCAGACCTCAGGCAAGGGTGAAACTTCACAAAGAATGTGAGAATTTTTTTTTTTTTTAAGTAATGGGAGCTATTCAGTTGTGAATGACTCAGCTTCCTGAAGATGAATGAAGCTTCTTCCCATCTTGCTGAAGAGTGAATTTAAGAAGAAAGAAAGACAGGGGTCCCTGGGTGGCTCAGTCTGTTAAGGTTAAGCTTTGCCTTGGGTCAGGTCTTGATCCCAGGACCCTGGGATCCAGCCTCTGCTAAGCAGGGAGCCTGCTTCTCCCTCTCCCTCTGCCTGCCGCTCCCCTTACTTGTGTGCTCCCTCTGTCAAATAAATAAATAAACAGATAATCTCAAAAAGAAAGAAAGAAAGGAAGGAAGGAAGAAAGAAAAGGCAGAAGTCAGTGCCAAGTGCATTCTTTCCTATTCCCTTCAATTTAACTTTTGGGATGAAAAATAGACATTTCAACAACAACAAGATGTGGCTTATTACTGATGGTGACATAAGTTTTGATTCATTCAAGTTGAAAATACTAAAATCATATATATCTATCAGAATGGCAATCATGGTATGGCAAAGCTCAGAATTAAAAGAAAATAGGTAATTGTTGCTAGGAAAACCATTCACACTTCAAGACATTTATAATAATGAAAACTTTCAAAAATGTAATCAAAGGAAATTGATAAAGCAAATGGAAAGCATTTAAAGGACACCAAACTTCTTAGGGTTGTCCATTATATGGTTAAAATAACAAACAGATTTAAAAATTAGTTTTTAGGCATGATAATGGTTATGTTCCCAAAAGAACTCCCTACCTTTTAGAACTACAAACAAAACTATTCACATATGGAGTAAATGATATTTGCGATATGCTTCAAGATACTTTGGAGTGGGGCAGGAAGTAAATGAGAATATAGCTGAAACAAAAGTACTCATGAATTGACCATTCTTCAAGGGTCCAGAGGGGTTCATTATGCTATTTTCTCTTTATGTTTAATATTTTCCATAATAAAAAGTGTTTAAAAATCAGGCATTTTCCAGGTGTTTGGGTGGCTCCGTTGGTTAAGGGTCTGATTACAGCTCAGGTCATGATCCCAGGGTCCTGGAATCGAGTCCCACATAGGGCAGGGAGCCTGCTTCTCCCTCTCCCTCTCTCAATAAAGAAATAAAATCTTTTAAAAATAATAAAATAAAATAAAGTAAAATATCTAATGTGCCTGACAAGCTGGAAACTGAAGTAAGAAGACAGGTTGAGCCTCAGTGGGCAACCTGTGGGGCTCGAGCCAGAAAAGCAGAGTGAAAATGCATCATGCTGTGTATATTCACTGTCATACACAACTGGAATGGAAGTATTTAACATTTTAGAAGAGAAAAACATTAAAAAATATCTAGGGGTGCCTGGGTGTCTCAGTGGGTTAAAGACTCTGCCTTCAGCTCAGGTCATGATCCCAGGGTCCTGGGATTGAACCCCATGTGGGGTTCCCTGCTCAGCGGGGAGCCTGCTTCTCCTTCTCCCTCTGGCTGCCACTCCCCTGGCTTGTGTGCTTGCACACCTGCTCTCTCTCTCTCTCTCAAATAAAATCTTAAAAAAAAAATCACTGAATGTTGCACTTTAAATGGGTGAGCCACAAGAATGTGAATTACAGTGCAATAAATTTGTTATTTAAAATAAAGAAATAGGGGCGCCTGGGTGGCTCAGTGGGTTAAAGCCTCTGCCTTCGGCTCAGGTCGTGGTCTCGGGGTCCTGGGATCGAGCCCCGCATCGGGCTCTCTGCTCTGTGGGGAGCCTGCTTCCTCCTCTCTCTCTGCCTGCCTCTCTGCCTGCTTGTGATCTCTCTGTCAAATAAATAAATAAAATCTTTAAAAAATAAAGTAAAATAAAATAAAGAAATAGGGGCACCTGGCAGATTCAGTGGGTTAAAGCCTCTGCCTTCAGCTCAGGTCATGATCCCAGGGTCCTGGAATGGAGCCCTGCATCGGGCTCTCTGCTCGGCAGGGAGCCTGCTTCCCTTCCTCTCTCTCTGCCTGCCTCTCTGCCTACTTATGATCTCTGTCTGTCAAATGAAAAAATAAAATCTTTTAAAAAATATTTAAAAGAGATATTTGAAAATTATAAATTATAGTCTAGGAGAAGCACCAATACTTTTGATTTTATCAGAAAGAACATTTTCTGTTATTAAAAATAAAGATTAGAGCACCTGTGTGGCTCAGTTGGTTAAGTGTCTGCCTTCAGCTCAGGTCATGATCTCAGGGTCTTAGGATCGAGCCCCACCTTGGGCTCCATGCTCAGCGGAGAGCTTGCTTCTCCCTCTCTGTATCCCTGCCATTCTGCCTACTTGTGCTCTCTATCTCGCTGTCAAATAAATAAAAAACCTTAAAAAAATAATAACAAGTTAATTCTGTAAATTATAAAATTGATCAAATATTTAAAATAAACCAAGCTTGGGGCGCCCGGGTAGCTCAGTGGGTTAAAGTCTCTGCCTTCAGCTCAGGTCATGATTCCAGTGTCTTGGGATCAAGCCCCACATCGGGCTCTCTGCTCAGCAGGGAGCCTGCTTCCCTTCCTCTCTCTCTACCTGCCTCTCTGCCTACTTGTGATCTCTGTCTGTCAAATAAATGAATAAAATCTTAAAAAAAAATAAAAAATAAAATAAACCAAGCTTGAAGGAGAGGACACTGTTGAAATGGAGGCACAGGAAACACCATTTGTGGATACAAACAATGAAACACAAACTCCAGGAGAAAACTGTTTTTTTCCCATTGATTATGTCTAACCAATTACATTACAAAACACTTGTGGTTTGATGACAAAAGTGAAAAATGGAACAATGTTTTACATTATTTCAAGTTATTGAATTATGTTCCATGGCTTGAAAATGAAAAATCAACAAGAGGAAGACACTAAATAACGGCATTCTAATAGAGTTTTTTCACAGGTTGGCTAATGACGGAGATACTGTATAAAATCTCAGGCAGTGTTAGAGAAGTCTAGAAGTCTTTTGAATGGAATTACTGTTGGTTTTGTAGCACTCATGAGTATGAAGAGCAAATACCACTGAGGCGAAGAGCAGTTCTCCATACAAGACACCCAATGTCTATCGATGTCATTCCCTGGGTCAGACCATGGCTCAGACAATGGCGTCATTTAACTAGCAGTCACCAAGTCATACAGGGAGGTCACATGAACATTTCCTAAAAACCAAAAAGTGATTGAAAATTACTAAAATGATTTGACAAATTATGCTACAACTTGTATCACATGATTGGGAGTTTTATCATATATAGGTTTTTAAAAAAGATTTTATTTATTTATTTGACAGAGACTGAACACAAGCAGGGGGAGTGACAGGCGGAGAGAGAAGGGGAAGCAGTCTTCCTTCTGAGCAGGGAACTGAAGTGGAGCTCTATCCCAGGACCCTGAGATCATGACCTGAGCCAAAGGCAGTTGCTTAACTGAGTCACCCAGGCATCCCTTATAATATATAGTTTTGTTTAACTAGGAATAAAAATACATCATTTTGTATTTTTTTTTTTAATTTTATCTTTGAAAGACATAGAGTATGCATGTGCACAAGGGAGGGGAGAGGCAGAGGGAGAAAATCTTAAGTAGACTCTGTGCTAAGCTTGAGCTGGACTTGGGGCACAGTCTCACGACCCTGAGATCATGACCGGAGCTGAAATCAACTTGGGTGCTTAACCTACTGAGCCACCCAGGTGCCCTTCATTTTGTATTTTGATTGATTGAGTCGAGTTTCACAGTACCAGTGCCTGCCATTTTTTTTAAAGATTTTATTTATTTATTTGACAATTTGCCTGCCATTTTTTAATATCACCCTGTGTTTGCCAGACAAACATGTTTTGGTTTGGTTTGGTTTTGAGCATGTGGTTGTTTGTTACTGCAACAGAGCTGACTAATACACAAGGGATGCCAAGGCTGTGTCCACAAACAGGTGGGAGGGTAGAGGAGAGGACATGGGAGACATGTATATTGCAAGACAGACATGTTTTCTTGAAGACGCCTACAAAATGCAGGTGCTAGTTCCAAGTTCTTTTATTTTACCAGCTGTGGTGACTTTGGCGGAGTTAACTGATATTGCTCAGATTTCATTTCTTCCTCTGTAAAACGGGTATAATGTTATTTTTCCTTCCCAGGAGCAATGTTATAAGAATTGAATAAGACAAGGCTAAAACAGACTGAAAATATTAATATAAACACAAACAGTAAGGTTCTATTAAATAATGGCAGGAGGACACATAGTTCCTGAAAGCATGAAAAAATAACAAAAATACTAATAAAAATATCAAAGGCAGGTCACAAATGAGCAAAATACTTTATAAAAACAGACACTCAGGGGCACCTGGGTGGCTCAGTGGGTTAGGCCTCTGCCTTCGGCTCAGGTCATGATCTAGGGGTCCTGGGATTGAGCCCTGCCTCGGGCTTTCTGCTCAAAAGGGAGCCTGCTTCCCCCTCTCTCTCTGTCTGCCTCTCTGCCTACTTGTGATCTCTGTCTGTCAAATAAATAAATAAAATATTTAAAAACAAAAACAAAAACAAAGCAAAAACAGACACTCAAATGAACTCAATTCATCACACATGAGCAACAATTTCCTCGCTGCTCCTCTCAAAGTTGACTCATCTCTTAGGCTCCTGGGGAGACGAGATTTTCCTCCCTGCTAGGGCAGAGGGTCTTGCTGGGTTCTGGAGCCCCATGATGGCGGTTTGGTATATTCACACCAAGTCTTCAGTGTGTGTGCCTGGCCCGCCCTGGGCTGTCTCAGGTTGGTCAAGATGAGAACATGACCAGGTAACCACGACCCCTTCGGCAGGGCCCCAGAGTGAGGCAGTGGCCCAGGGTTCCCCTAGTCCCCCAGCCTGGAGCCACACGAAGAGTTGTCAGCCAGGTCAGGGGCGGGGGTAGAGGGACAAGAAAAGAAAAAAACGCCTGTTGTTCAAGCCACTGTGTTTTGGGGCAGTTGATTGTGGACATCTCTCAGCAAAAGCAAATGCCACCCCCAGGTGCCGGAGTCCGTGCTCGTCTCGGTTGTCTTGGCCATGGTGGGGGCCCCTTCCCTCTGCACAGCGCCCCTTCCTGCTCTTCAGGTGAGACAAACACATCGTTCTTTGAGCAACAGCTGGTGCTCGGCTCTCCAATGTCTGGATGGAGCTGCCAAACCCAAAACTACCCGTGTGTCGCCCGGCCCAGGCTGGTCTAGCGGCATCCGTGGTCCCTGCCACCTAAAATGCCCAAGAGACCAAGCCTCATGGAAACAAGAGGACGAGCACAGAGGTAGTGGGGTCGGGGCCCTTTCTGCTCCCATAGCCGCTCCTGACTGTACCGCCCCCCCTCTCATTCTGAGTCGCCATCGAGGGCAGGGCTCAAAGCAGGAACAACAGCCGCCCTGGGCAGCTCCAGCATGGAAGGGTCTCGCACAGGGAATTAGGTGCTCACATCAGCGGGGGGGTTGGAGTCAGGGCTGCCTGAGCTCTGGTGCCCCTGATCTGGGTCCGAGTGGGTCTGCTGGGTGCTGCAGGGCAGCAGGAGCAAAAGGAAGAGTTCTGCTTCCGAACCAGTGCCCCCACCCTGCCCCAGCATCTGGCTGACCATGTGCCATTTGCAACCAGAGTCCTTGCCGCAGGGAGGGCAAAAATTCAGTTCAATTGTCCAACCTCTCCTGAACGGAGGGGAGTTTTAGACGCCCACAAGGATTCTGATCCCCCTGTTGGGTCAGTTATGTTCCAAATAACTTCTTTCTTTCTTTCTTTTTTTAAGAATTTTTATTTGTTTATTTGAGAGAGAGAGAGCACGCACAAGCAGGCAGAGTAGTGGGCAGAGAGAGAAGCAGGCTCCCTGCTGAGCAAGGAGCTAGATGTGGGACTTGAACCGAGGATCCTGGGAAGATGACCCGAGCTGAAGTCAGTCACCCAACCAATTGAGCCACCCCCAAATAACTTTTTTTTTTAAAAGATTTTATTTATTTATTTGACAGAGAAAGAGATCACAAGTAGGCAGAGAGGCAGGCAGAGAGAGAGAGGGAGAAGCAGGCTTCCCGCTGAGCAGAGAGCCCGATGTGGGGCTCGATCCTAGGACCCTGAGAGCATGACCTGAGCTGAAGGCAGAGGCTTAACCCACTGAGCCAACCAGGTGCTCCCCAAATAACTTCTTTAAATTTTTTAAAAGATTTTATTTATTTATTTGATAGAGACACACAGAGAGAGGGAACACAAGCAGGGGGAGAGGGTGAGGAATAACAGGTTTCCTGCGGAGCGGGGAGCCCTACGTGGGGCTGGATTCCAGGACCCTGGGATCATGACCTGAGCCGAAGGCAGACGATTAATGACTGAGCCACCCACGTGCCACATTCTATAAATTTTTTTAATGTTTTTATCTTTACGAAATAGTGATTAAGATGCTCATTATCATGATTACCCTGCAGATGAGGAAGCCTAAAATCTAGAATTTCACTCCCTTTCTCAAAGTCCCACCAGTACCAGCCCAGGGCTCCAGAGGCCTTGATCCACCTCTTCCTGCACCCCAGGAGCCTGTGGAAGCTGTTGCAATTGGTGCAGCACATGGACCTGGAAAGGGGTTTGGCAGGTAGCAGGCATCATGCGTGCCTGGGAAGGAAACATCTTTTACATTGAGGAGAAAGAAAGACGTAACAGAAATTCAATATACTGACCCATTTATTTTCCCATTTCGTCCTGGAAAAGGCAAATTAAGCCTTTACTATAAATCTGCCAGGAACACACCCTTCTCTTTCTTTTCTCAGGAAAGAAGTGGACGGTCAAGGTTTCTTTAAGAAATGCTTCCACGTGAACTTGGGTTCAGGATCTTATGTATAATTTGCATATTTTAAAACTTTCTGCATTGCCAAAAGGGGTTTTATTGATTGATTTAAATAAAAGATTTTATTTATTTATTTGACAGAGAGAGACACAGCGAGAGAGAGAACACAAGCAGGGGGAGTGGGCAGCGGGAGAAGCAGGCTTTCCGCAGAGCAGGGAGTTGATTCCAGGACCCCGGGATCATGACCCAAGCCAAAGGCACACGTTTAACAACTGACCCACCCAGGCACTCCTATTGATTGATTTTTAATGCTTCCTCCATTCCCGGGAACTATGAGTGAGGAAGCCCTTCACTAATCACAGATCTGACCATGGTCCCCGGCCAATCCACGTTTCTGGAGAAAAGCCCCACCTGCCCCCATGTGGCCCCAGGTTCAGCTTTCAGGCAGGGTGGGCTGCAGGGACACCCCGGGGTCTTATTACAGCTGAAGCCTGAGGCTTACACTGAGTACGTTCCCCTCTGCAGACCCTCTTTGCTGTGCTCTCTCCTCTGACAGCACTGAGGTCAGCAGGTGGCCCACGTTGCTGCCCCCCACACTGTGCTCCCCACTCAGCCCTGCCACCCGGGTCCCGGCGATGGCAGGGCAGAACTGCCCTTAGCTTGTTCTAGAAATGGAAAAAGAACAGAAGGGCACCCACATCACCCCCCAGCTACTACATGAAAAAGGCTTCCTTTTTCCTGCTGGTATCCTTGCGTCACAATTCCAGCATCCCCAGAACAACAGTCAAGGGCAGGGCTGGGCATCCGCAGCTGTCTGGGCGTCACCCACCTGCTGTGGCATTCCTCGGGGCGGTTGCTGCCTGCGAGGCCCTGTTGAGAAGGCAGATGGCCACATAAAAATAGTTGGGGAGCCCTTGAGGTGCCACTTCTCCAGCTGCTCTGTTGAGTGGAAGCCAGATGAGAGAGGGGACAAGGCATGGCCTCTGTTTGAAGTGGAGGCTGGCACTCAGTGTGTCTGTCTGGTGGGTTGAGTGCAGCCTCTCGCCCAGTGAGGATGAACAGGAAGAGCGAGGGGACAATCTCACTCTCCAGCCTTGTGACCCCAGCGCTCCCTGGAATAAATGCCGGACAAAAGAGGTCTTCCTGGGGCGCCTGGGTGGCTCAGTGGGTTAAAGCCTCTGCCTTCGGCTCAGGTCGTGATCCCAGGGTGCTGGGATCGAGCCCCGCATCGGGCTCTCTGCTCAGCAGGGAGACTGCTTCCTCCTCTCTCTCTGTCTGCCTCTCTGCCTGCTTGTGATCGCTGTCTGTCCAATAAATAAATAAAAATCTTAAAAAAAATAATGATAGAGTGTATGCTTTGCTAAGAGGGTAGATCTCACTTTAAGGGCTCTTATTATACAACAAAATGTGAAAGGAGGAAAGAAAAAGCAGCAGTCAGAGTTGAAGAAGGAGTCACAGGGCACGACAAGTTACTTGGCCTCTCTCGGTCTTGGTTTCCTCCTCTGTAGCAGAGCGTTAAGACCTGCCTCGGGAAGGACGGCCTTAAACGAGATACATTGCTTAAAGCACGATGCTCCCTGTTCGGAGCACTGTGGACACAGCCCCAGACATGGCTTCATCTCTCCTGATCAAGTGAGTGAGCCCTATAGCCTATATTGGGCGGTGAGTCACAGAGACATTTTAGGAGGGATAAGCTAAAGAACTGGGAGATAAGCTGTCAGGGTGGGTGGAGAGCGATGCTTTCTGAATCACCAGGCCAGCTGAGAAGCGAGGGAGGGGCTGCCACGAAATTCCTGAGGACAGCTGAGACAGCTGGGAGCGGGTGGCCCCCAGTCTGAACTGAGCTGAACTCTCCAAAGCAGTCTCCTACTACAGAGGAGGAAGGATAAGAACGTCACATTGCTTGGGTCTGGCACTTTCAGGTTTGCGGGCATCTTCAGGTCTATTACGTCAGGTGCTCCCAGCAAGACCCACCCTACTCCAGAGCCCGAGAGCAGAGGCCCCGGGGGCTTGTTTCCTGCCTTCCCAGATGCCCTCCCCCTACACCTGCAGAAGCACCCAGGTCCACGTCCACAGCTAAGATGAAAACTCAGTCCCTAACTAGCCCGGGGGTGGTAGGGCGGGGAGAGAACTAGGCACAGTTGATTATAATCAGTTGTAAACCATTCTGACTCTGCTTTTATTTATTTATTTTTTTTAAATTTTTAATTTTTTTTTTTTTTTACCATTCTGACTCTGCTTTTAAAACGCCATCTAAATTTACACTTAATTCTCAGAAAACCCTGGGGGACACATCTTTGTTCAGGAAGGCAAGGCTAAATTTTCCTCATTTCCCATTATGATATTCTGGGCCCTCCCTTTAGAAAAGGGAAGCCTTCTGCACTGCAAATTTTCTTGCATTCTACGTTCTTCATTTCCAATAATTTACTGGATGCAAGTGCCTAATGAGCCGTGTGCTGAGTGCTGCATACAGGACATCTAGTCTCTAACCTTGGGAATTTACAGTCTGGTCCAGGAGGGAAGAATTCTAAATGTAGGACACCTGGAGAATATGATCATGGAGATGGAGCGCATGATACTGGGGTTGGGGCAGACTGAAAGTTCAATGCTGACTTACCTGTGTGGTGATGTCATGTCCAATGGGAATCTAGGACCAGAAAAAGAGCACATCATCTAATTATTCCAACCCGGGGGTGGGGGTGATGCACATTAACTTAATTTAATCCAAGCCACAGGGGTAAATAGCAAAAACCCCAACAGTCCCATTTGTGCTTTTAGTTGGGAAAGTGTAGCAGAGCTTTAACTATTTTTCCTGGCACTGTTTCATTACATAACAGCTCAGTGAGTGATAGGAAGGGCTGGAGAAGGGATGAACAGGTCCAAACGTCCCAGACACGTTCCGGGGCAGGGAGAGGCCAGCTGACACAAGTCAGGAGGAGGCGAGGGATGTGGCCTGAGGGGCTCTGACAGAGGCAACAGGCAGAAGTCCCAAAGGTGGGGACGCCTGGGTGGCTCAGTCATTAAGCATCTGCTTTCAGCTCAGGTCATGATCCCAGGGTCCTGGGATCGAGCCCTGCATCAGGCTCTCTGCTCAGCAGGGAGCCTGCTTCTCCCTCTCCCATTCCCCCTGCTGGTGTTCCCTCTCTTGCTGTGTCTCTCTCTATCAAATAAATAAATAAAATCTTTAAAAAAAGGAAAAAAGAAGTCCCAAAGGTGGATGGAGCCGATTGCCAGAGTTCCAAGCAGAAGATGCAGGTAGAGGTGATGCTGAGAGGGGCAGGAAGCAAGAAGGACCAGGAAGCTGCATGGGGAGAGTCTCCAGGTCCTCGGGAGGCTCGGGCTGGGGGACCCACAGCAGAGTCCAAGTCAGAGGGAGATAAAATTCCGAGGCGGGAACCAAGGGTCAAAGTTCAGGGCAGCAATGAATTAAATTAGATCTTCTTTCTAGGAATCAATGGACACAAGTTCAGACCTGTAAGATTTTTGTCACAAAAAAATGTATCCTGGCAGGCATGCAAATGCTCATTGGATTCATCACGAACAAGATGCTAGCAACTCTGGTCGACCTCAGGAGGAGAAGGCGGGGGTCACAAGAAACCCTGGTTCCTGGGATGTGGTGCACATTAACTGGGATGTGGTGCCTGGAGGGTTGGAAGCATCATGCAGTCACCCTCACTGCTGGGGCCTCCCAGCCTTGTTGGGCAACCCCAAATCTCATTAACACGGTCCCTTTGGGTCCTGGGCATCTAGTCGATTATTCTCATGCTTTCCTGGGGCAGCGCAGGGAGGGTGTCGGGGGGTGGTCCGCTCTGCCTGTGCAAATAAGTCCCATTGAAATTCTCCTTCCCTGATGGTTCCCATATAACTGCCCTTCTTCGCACACTTATGGGCAGACTCATTCATTCAACTTCCATCACTTTCTTCCTTAATATTAACATGAAAAAAAATGTTTCCAAGTCATTTAATAGTAAGAACGATGGCAATCACTGTTTATTCCCAGCATATCAAGTTATTATAATTGTTTCTTTTTCTTATTTGTTGCAGAGGTTACTAAAACTTCGTGACAATTATAATCAGTCGTAGCTCAGTGTTTTGGATGCGGTAAACACTCAACATTTGTTGAAGAAAAGGATGAATACATCAATGAATCATCAACACTCAAAATAGCATCCTAGGACAGAACCAGACAGAGCAGACTGATGTGGCTCTGACCTTGGAGCTTTGATCCCCCAGGCCCTGCCGGGGAGCCGGTCCAGCAAGGCAGAGGGAGAGTGCGGGAGAGACAGGCATGGGCGCTAACCCCAGGGGCAGATCCGTCTGCGGGAACCCATGGCGGGTCTTCTCTGTATTTCCTGTTTTCCTTTTATGCATGGCGGTCTGTCTCTTCCTTTTTGTCCTCTTCCTGCTTTCTCCTTTCTCTTCCCTGACTAACAGATAGAACTGAACACTTACTGTTCATCAACGAGGTAAATACTTGTTTGATGACAGGAGCCTATCAAAATCCTAGAGGAGAGGGGCCCCTGGGTGGCTCAGTTGGTTGAGCGTCTGCCTTTGGCTTGGGCCACGATCCCAGAGTCCTGGGATCAAGTCCTGCATCGGGCTCCTTGCCCAGTGGGGAGCCTGCTTCTCCCTCTGCCTGCTGCTCCCCCTGCTTGTGCTCTCTCTAATAAATACATAAAATCTTAAAAAAAAAAAATCCTAGAGAACACAGGCAGCAGCCTCTATGAACTCGGCCACAGCAACTTCTTGTTAGACACGTCTCGAAAGGCAAGGGAAACAAAGACAAAAATGAACTATTGGGACTTCATCAAGAAGAATGAAGAATCTTCATCAAGAAGAATATTACAGCAAGGGAAACAGTCAACAAAACCAGAAGACAACCGACAGAATAGGAAAAGATATTTGTAGATGACATATGAGATGAAGGGCTAGTATCCAAGATCTATAAAGAACTTCTCAAAATCAACACCCAAAGAACAAATAATCCAGTCAAGAAATGGGCAGAGGACATGAAAAGACATTTCTGCAAAGAAGACATCCAGATGGCCAACAGACACATGAAAAAGTGCTCCACATCACTCGGCATCAGGGAAATACAAATCAAAACCACAATGAGATATCACCTCACACCAGTCAGAATGGCTAAAATTAATGAGTCAGGAAATGACAGATGCTGGCAAGGATGCGGAGAAAGGGGAACCCTCCTACACTGTTGGTGGGAATGCAAGCTGGTGCAGCCACTCCAGAAAACAGCATGGAGGTTCCTCAAAAAGTTGAAAAATAGAGCTACCCTATGACCCAGCAATCGCACTACTGGGTTTTTACCCTAAAGATACAAATGTAGTGACCCGAAGGGGCACCTGCACCAGAATGTTTATAGTAGCAATGTCCACAATAGCCAAACTATGGAAAGAGCCCAGATGTCCAGATGTCTGTCGATAGATGAATGGATAAAGAAGATGTAATACACACACACACACACACACACACACGTAATGGAATATTACTCAGCCATCACAAAATGAAATCTTGCCATTTGCAACAATGTGGATGGAACTAGAAGGTATTAAGCCCAGCGAAATAAGTCAGAGAAAGACAATTATCATATGATCTCACTCATACGTGGAATTTAAGAAACAAAACAGAGGATCGTAGGGAAAGGGAGGGGAAAAATAAAACAAGACAAAATCAGAGAGGGAGACAAATCCTAAGAGACTTTTAATCATAGGAAACAAACTGAGGGTTGCTGGAGGGGTGGGGGTAACTGGGTGATGGGGATTAAGGAGGGCACGTGATGTAATGAGCACTGGGTGTTATATACAACGGATAAATCACTGTACTCTACCTCTGAAACTAATTATGTACTATATGTTAATTAATTGAATTTAAATTTTAAAAATAAATAGGTAATTATTTCTCTTTCTCTCTCTCTCACACACAACCTTCTAAATCACACTATCACTTAAATCGATTTCTATTTCATATAACATAAATTTTTTATAGCCCTATGACTGCAACAAAACAAAGTTGTCATCTGCAGTTCTAGAACTGAGAGATTAATGCGTTTATATGGTACATACTTGAAGACAAATGTGCTGAGTGCCTGCCCTCGGGCAACCTTCTCATCAAAAGTAAAGACCTTTACATCCCCAGCACATAATCTGCCTAACAATCAGATAAGCCTGGAGTTATACCCCCCAATTCCCCAGGTGGCAGAGCGGAAACTAAATTTATTCTGTCCAATCTCAAAGCTCCACAAGGCACCAATCCTAGCCACCACACTTTATTAGCGGGACAGTTTTCTGCTCTAACATTCCCAAGGAGCGGATACTGCAGAAGTCACGTAGAAAGGGACAGAGAACACTTTGCACATGACTCTGTCAGGGGTGGTCCCCTTAGGATGGGTGTGAGTAAAGTGGCCAGGTGGGGTACACAGACTTTTATTGGAGTGACTCCCATCACGTTAGGGCTGACTCCAGGTAGAGGTGGCGGAAGTGTCCTTCCCTTTCTCAGGGACAGGCTGGGGGCCTTCCAGGGGCCACTTCCAACTAATCAGGGCAGGGCCCCATATCTTCATTCACACACACACCAGACCTCAAGCCCCTGCCAGCTGAGCCTCTAAGGTATTTCTTCTTTAAGGGAAAAGCACAGGCTTTGTCTCTCTCTCAAAGAATTCCAGGCATCCAGAGACCAGGAGAGGAGGTCTGGCGGTTGGTGAGGATCTCCCTTTTCAAAAAGATTCTCAGCCTCAGATTGCAATGAGCACTGCACTGCTCCTCTCAGCCTCTCTTCTGGAAAGAGGGCTAACAATGAAGATCAAAATCCTTTGAATCATAGCATTTGCTCCAGTGATTCCACTTTTAGGGACCAATCTTCAGTTCTAAGTTCAAAAACATTTCATGCACAAAGATGTTTGTTGAAGCATTATTGACAGTAGCTGGAAACTGGAAACAACGCGGATAGCCAAACAGAAGGGAATAATTAGAATATTCTATAAAATGCTGTGCAGTCGTTAAGGATGGTCTTTATACGGGGGCGCCTGGATGGCTCAGTCGTTAAGTGTCTGCCTTCGGCTCCCGTCATGGTCTCAGGGTCCTGGGATCGAGCCCATCATTGGGCTCCCTACTTAGCGGGAAGCCTGCTTCTCCCTCTCCCACTCCCCTTGCTCTAGCTGTCTCTGTCTCTGTCAAATAAATAAATAAAATCTCAAAAAAAAAAAAAAGGATGGTTCTTATGGAGCACCATACAAATGTGAAAAAGATACGCTTTCAAAGTTCAGTGTTTCAAAGCCCACGGGCCACACGAACCTAATTAAGTTTAAGAAAACTGGTTGTAGAGGGGCGCCTGGGTGGCTCAGTGGGTTAAAGCCTCTGCCTTCAGGTCAGGTCATGATCCCAGGGTCCTGGGATCGAGCCCCACATCGGGCTCTCTGCTCAGCCGGGAGGCTGCTTCCTCCTCTCTCTCTGCCTGCCTCTCTGCCTACTTGTGATCTCTGTCTGTCAAATAAATAAATAAAATCTTAAAAAAAAAAAAAGAAAAAGAAAACTGGTTGTAGAATAAGACTGCAAGGACGGGTTGCTGGAAGGGAGGAGGTGGGTGATGGGGATATTAAGGAGGGCACTCGTAATGAGCACTGGCTGTTGTATGAGGTGAGAAATCACTAAATTCTACACCTGATACTAATATTACACTATACATTAATTAAAAAAAAGACTGCCAGGAAATGCATCCAAATGTTAATTAAATAATTAATGGTGTTTTGGGGGTTGGATTTTGTTTTTTGTTTACTTTTCAGTTTTTTCCAACTTTTGTGAAGCTTGTCTATTACCACCCCACCCCTTTTAAAAATTGTGGTTTAAAAAAAGGGCACAACATAAAATGTACCATCTTCACTATTTTAAAGCATACAGTTCAGAAGCATTCAGTATATTCACAGTGTTGTACAACAGATCTCCAGAATGTTCAACTTGCGAAACTCATCTACTAGTGTTTAATGGGAAAATAATATAACCATTATTTTTAAAAATATAAAGTACGCAAGGCTAGCCTTGAACATTGTCCTGATTCAGCTGGTTTTAAAAATCCCAGGATGAAGGAGTCTTTCCTACCTGTCTCTGGCCTCCAGCCTAAGTCACCTAGCTGGAACATTCCGGAGCCCCTTCTCCCCCAGGCAGCTCCCCATCAGGGCCTCTGCCCCTCTCAGCTCCTCTCTCCCCTCCTCCATAGCACCTGGGTGTGCTGGGGCCTCAGCCCCTCACCCCACACACCCTGCAGTGTGTGTGGTCAAGATAAGGGGTCAGGGTGAGAGAGAATGAGGGAAAGGTCCCCTGAGTGTGTTCTTGGGGTGCCGGGGAACCTCTGGATGTTTGGACTCACGGCCTTTGCATCTGGTCACTCAACCCCCTCATGTTGCTGAGGAAGAAGCTGAGACTTGAAGTTCACATCGGGGATCGGAGCCCAGGATTCTGTCACCTCACACAGAGCCCTTCCTTCTAGAACAGACTGAAGACTGTTATATTGGGCACAGAATCAGAGAAAATGGTCAGCGTTGGAGCTGATTCCATGACTGCGAAAATACAAAGTTAGGTTGGGCTGGGTAAAGCCATCTGACTACAGCAAGACATGCTGCCATTTTTGCCACACTGCCACACAACAGGGCAACACTTCCATTACTAGCAGGTGGCTGTCAGGTTATATTTGTTACAAAGTTGATTTGCTACACTCAGTTCTAATGCATGAATGTTTATTCTTCATTGTGTACTTTATGGATATATGCTCACTATATTTTTTTTAAGATTTCATTTATTCATTTTAGAGAGAGAATGAGAAAAAACAGGGGGAGAGGCAGAGGGACAAAGAGGCTCCCCATCGCCCTGGGAGCTTGGCTGTGGGGCTCAATCCCAGGACCCAGAGATCATGACCAGACCCGAGGGCAGACTCCCAACCTTCCGAGCCACCCGGGCCCCCTGCTCTCCCTACTGAGCAGAGAGCCCCATGCAGGGCTCGATCCCAGGACCCTGGGATCACGACCTGAACCGAAGGCAGAGGCTTTAACCCACTGAGCCACCCAGGTGCCCCCTGCAAGGGAATTTTAAGATCACCTGGTTAACCCTGGCTGATGAGGAAACGGATTTTATTTAAACCCAGAACCTCCAGGATGCAGGGTTAGGAGGCACAGTTAACTTTCCGATTCACTTCCCACCTAGACCAGGACAGGCTGCCGGCAGCCCTACCCCACAGGGGCTCCCCGTGGCACTCCGGGGAGTACGGCTTTCCATAAAAACAAAGATATTCTCCAATCACACATCCCAAACCGGTATTGTCTAGCAATGGCCTATAAAACTGGATCTTTCTTTTTGTTCCCAAGCCAAAACAAACGAGGCTGGAGGATGGGCACCATCATGTCACGTGACCATCCCCACTGCCGACGTGAACCCGATCATGGAAATTCCGAGTGGGGTGGGCTGGGGGCTGTGTGTGCGCATGCGTACGTGTGTGCGTGTGTGCCTGCCTGTTCTTTGCCGCTTCTCTTAGCCATCCCTCCACCTTCATGGGGCAGCGTCCGCAGCTTCCTGGCTCCCAAACCAGCAGGGCTCCTGCACGCATGACCCTTGAGTTAGTGTTGGGGAGCTGGGGTTAGAGCCAAAGGAGCTGCGCCCCCAGCTACCCCGCCAACATCACAGGGGCCCCCCACCCAGAGCTCTAGAGTGAATGGGGATTCGCCTCCTCCCTCTCTCTTCTCGCTTGACTCAGAAGGGATGAGAGAGAGGGTGCCCTGTTTTCAAAGACCTCCCGCCTTTGGAAGCCCTTCTTGGAGGTCCTTTTCCTCCCTTAGAGGCCCTGTTTTCAGCCGCATGGAACTCTCTGCTCATCCATCCCATCTCTGTGCCCCAGGGAAGGGACAACAGCCACCACCATACTCTAGAAGGCAGCTTTTTACCAGCAGGTACTGAGACTGTGGGCAGGCTGTCTGTGCCCTCTGTTCACTGGGCTCCTTCATGCATTGGTACTTCCCGGCCCCCACCCCTTCATTTGAGGAGTTTACAAACCTATAGAAAAGTTGAAAGGCCAATACAAAAATCAAATGAACACCTATTGCCAAACATGTTGCCATAGACAAGACAGTCTCTGCCTTGGGCGGTACCGCTCTAGGCATGGCTGCTGGGTGGGATGTGCCCACACCAGTGTTTCAGCAGCCAGAACGGGAGAAGGCCCCCGCACAAACGTCCCAACCCGCTTCCAGGGCCACCTCCCCACCCCATGGTGGATGGTGACACTAATGTGCACAAAGGGATGGCTGTGTGGGGGCGGAGAGGGTGCTGGGGTGCTCACAGGAACACAGGAGGCCTGTCCCAGCGTGGGATGGAGTTGGAGGGGGAGAGACGGGGGCAAGCTGAGGGCTGGGGCTGGAGGCTGGAGCCCTCCCCACTCCACTGCCACTCCTGATGCGCATCCCTGAGGCCTCTGAGAATCCTACGTTGGAACCTGGCTTGCCAGACAGGAAAAGGCAGGACAGAATGAACTCTTTAAAACTTTTGTAGGCTTAATTTATAACTCCTACATCAGGCACAGGGGTCCTGTGGCTCCAGCCCCATCATGGTGAGGTCCTTAGCCACGGGGCTGGGATCCTGTCACCTACTGCCAGCAAGGTGACGCCCACTCTGAGCGTCGATTTTCTCATTGGCACTAACATCTGCCTTGGAGGGATGTTGTGATGATTCTATAAATTCTGTGGAAAAGCGTGCGGACGTGAGCCTAAGTCACCTTAGTTACTCGTCCTCCTGATGTGGACAGTAGGCTGGTCAACAGGGAGTGTCCATCAGAAACTCCACTAAATCAACTTTCCACCATCGAATCCTGTTACCAGCCGTGTTCCTGAAGCCACTGACACCTACTTTCTGGTTCCTTCAAATATCTTGGATTTAAATCCCCACCCAAGGACTAGCATTGAAAACAGGGTTATCGCCACAAACCGCCAAAGCTGCTGAAGAAGACACTTTTCTTTAAGCTACTTAGTGGCTTGATTCCATAGGGGCTGTGGGACCAGAGCTGAGCAAAGGCTCTCCCAGGAACCCGAGGCCTTCCACTCCCCCACCTCCCGACACTGAACTCAGTCCCAGGAGACGGAAGAGGGGAACATTTACTTGGAGTCAATAATTAAATGGAACAATGGCCACAAAGAGCCTAAGTAAGAGTGCCAGCTACTCGGAAGAGGACAGCCAGGTCACCTTAGGCTGAAAGTTTGATGGTGGCGTGTGGGCAAGGCTGTGGCCTCTGGCATTGAGAAGGTGCAGGAGGGGACCAGGGCCAGGGATGCAAAGGGTAAAGAAAATAATCCTTAACATTGGGAACATTTGGAAAACTCCAAACGAAAAAAACCTCTCAAGTTCTCTGCCTCTTTCCAACCACACACTCGTGAGGACTTCCCCAAGGTTTCCTTGTATCTAAAAAGAAACTGCTGGTGCGGGTGCTGGAGCGTTGTCCCTTCCTCTTTGTGTAGCATTTCCATTTGGCCGGGGAGGGGGCGCAGTCCGGCCTTTCCAGAGTCTCCCCACTTAAAGTGCTCACACAGGGAAACTCACGCAGAAGTCTTTGGTGGATGTACATTCCAAACGAAGGTGCCACAGAACCAGAGCCCCTAGGATAATCCTTTCGCTTTACACATGAATAAACTGAAGCCCAGAGAATTGGAGTGAACACAAAGCTAATTGGAAACAGAACCGGAATTGAATTCCAAGTCACCCTGACTCACCACCCAGTGGTCATTCCTTTCTACCACACAACACGGCCTGGAAGAGGGACTATCGCTCCCTGAGGGCCTAATTCATGCCCAGAAGTAACCTTGATTACCCCTGGCATGCCTTAAGTGTCTGCCACATGGGTACAGGAGTGAGCGAGCCCTGCCAGCTAGAAGTGTCCATAGGAGTGAACTGGAGAGAGTTCTAGGTGTGTGGGGGTCCGTGGTGGGCATGCCTATGGAGAGGGCTGGCAGCAGAGGGGCCCAGGCTGGGTGGGGCAAACAGAGGGGGTGGGGGCAGAATGAGGGCAACTGAGGAGGGACAGGTAGGGGGCCAGAGCCCAGAGGGCCCAGTTGCCAGCCCCTAAAATGAGGACTGTGTTTGCTGGAGAGTGAGAAGGGAGCAGGTGCCTAGGAGGGACTGTCCAGCAAACATGGGGAAGCGGGAGGACTGGCGTTCAGAGAGAGGTCAGGGCTGTACCATGTTATAAAAGAAATATGGAGCCATGATTTGCAGAGGCAGAGTTGTCTCCAAGTCCCCAGAGAGGGCTTAGTTCATCCTGCTGAATTGGCCTGCCTTTCCGTGGCCCCTGGAGGAGAGAGAGACCCGTGTGATTAAACTTTCCCTCTAGCGTCCTCACTCGTTCTGCATTTAAAGAACTGGCACACAGGTACACCTCGCTCAGAAGAGCAAAAGGGAGCCCCCAGCACCCAGGAGTAGGGAAGGTGAAGGGGCCAGCAGAGGTCGAAGGCAACTCTCTGCCCCTCCTGGGGCCAAAGAGTTTTTTCATCGCTCACTCCCAATGGAGAGGCTGCGTAGACAACTGTGCAGGGGTGTGCGTGCGTGTGTGCGCGCGCGCGTGTGTGTTCGCTGTCGGACCCAGCCAGGGAGTCACTTTAACTAAATCCCACTACAAAAGAATCGGGGTCGTCCGGATCGAAAGGTACCTGTATTCCGAGACGCACAGGCAGGAAAGCAAGGCCGTAAGAGCCAGTGCCCTAGGTTCAGTGCGGAGGGCGAGTGTCAGACTCACGCCGAACACTCCACTTTCGTGTCCCAAAGCCCGTCTCCCTGCAGGGTTTGCCCCGCAGCGCGGGCGGGGAGCCGGGGCGGGGGGCGCGGGGGGACTGTGAGCACCCACGGCTGCCGAGCGCCCCGGCCTGGCCCCGCCGGGCTCCGGGTGGGCCCCCGCCTGCCCACGACGGCTCAGCGGGAAGGGTCTCCCTCCCGGGAGGGTCAGCAACAGGGGTGTGGGCAGCAAAATGGGGGCGGCGACCGGCCAGAACCGTGTTCTTCCCGTCCGCCTCCCCACTTTGAAAGTCCCCAACGTCTAACCCTATCTCCGCCCCCAAACCCGCTTCAGTAGGCTCTTTTCCCGGCCTGACTTCCCCAGCAAGGGCTCCTCAGTTCCCCTTTCTGTTCTCCCTCCTGGGACAGAACCGCGTGGAAGCGGCCCCGGGAAGATGGCCCAGGGGGAGGCGAGCCGAGGTGGGGCGCCGGCAGCGGGGTGCCCGGGGCGCGAGGCCTGGGCGGGGAGGAGCGGAGGCCGGGAGAGAAGGGAGGCCCAAGGCCCGCCAGGACCGGAGGAGGCGCGGCCCGGGAGGGCGAGGCCCGGGGGTGGGGGCTCTGGAGGCGCCGAGGGGAGCGGGGCGGAGGGGGCGCGGCCGGGGAGGGCGAGGCCCGCGGCCATTGGTCGGGCTGCCAGGATCGGGGGTGGAGAGCAGGCAGAGGGTCGAGTCCCGGGGAGCGCGCCGCGGGCCCGCAGTCGCCACCGCGGTCCGAAGAGCCAGTGCCCCGAGCGCAGAGCCGGCGCCCGCCATGAGGGAGATTGTGCACATCCAGGCGGGCCAGTGCGGGAACCAGATCGGCACTAAGGTGGGCCGGGCATCGGGCTCCCTGAGGGTGGGCAGCGAGCAGGTCTAGGGTGTCGGGGCTCGACCCCTCGGTGCGGGCGCCCCGGTGCGCACCCTCTGTGCGCCTCGGTCCTCGGAGCCCTGTCCTGCCCTGCGCTGCACCCGGGAAGTGCTTGGAGGAGTGGCGCGGCCGAGGAGGGGGCGTCATAGCCAGGGACCCCCGTGCCCCTCACCCTACCCCCACCCCAGCTGGGAGCGGCGGCAGGCGGCTCAGGCGCGCCTGGAATTCGGCAGCCGGGCCCCGAGCACCCCGCCCCGCCGGGCCAGCCGCGGCGTGAGCCGCGGGGGAGGGCGCCCTAGGCTCCGGGTTCTCACCGTCTGTTCCTCCGCCTTGCCCTTCTCAAGTTTTGGGAAGTGATCAGCGATGAACACGGTATCGACCCAGCCGGAGGCTACGTGGGTGACTCGGCGCTGCAACTGGAGAGAATCAACGTCTACTACAATGAGTCATCCTGTGAGTAGCGCGGCGCCGCTGGGACTCCGCCCTTCCCGGTCGGACCCCGCCGTCCCCCTCCCAAACCCTCGGCCGTCCCCGCCCAGACCCTGGCCGTCCCCACCTCGGTTTCTGGCCACCCCTCAGGAACCCTAGCCATCCCGCCCCGGGCCCTCGGCCACCCCCGCCTGGACCCTGGCAATGCCCCGCTTGGACCTGGGCCATTCCCCTCCCGGACCCGGCCTACCCCCTCTGGGACCCCGACCTTCCCGAGTCTTCGATCGATCCAAGGTTAGCTCTCAGGATAACGCCCTCGAGCGAGGGTAGTTTGCCCTCGAAAGTTTTCCCGGGATATAGCAGGATGCCCGACTCCTTCCTCTCTCGCCCTGGGGCGGGAAATCCGCCGTCAGTTTCTTTCAAACAACCGAATTTGGCCTATCACGGGGTCTGAACTCTTGAACCAGACAACCCGTTACTGTTGTGAAATCATTTACTGGGTCACGTACGACTTTCTGTTTTGTTCTGTTTTTCAGTTTAAAATATATCTCCTAATGGAGATTCTTGGCTAAAAATTTGAAAAGTACCCCCGTTAAATGACTTACCTGACCTTTTACCAACGTCCAAAAGCGTTCTATGCTCTCAATTCTGGATCATTGGTGGAATGCAGTAAAAATTCCAAGCTGTGGCATATCCAAGTTTGGGAATAATCTCACCTCTGCTCTGGGTACCTAGGTATATATTGTGGCTACATGTATACGTTATTTGTTCCAGTTTTTATTATAAAAGTGATGTGTCCTTCACTAAACAACAACACACTAAGACTTTGAAAGAACACCCAGGAAATGACAGATGCATGACATTTGTCCCCAGAAAGAATTACTCCCGTTTTTGGAGTCACTTGCTCTTTGTCCACACAAGAGCTGTGAAGAGCAGGATACGTAAATCACTGGGTTTTATCCATCTAGCAGCTAGAAGGAAAGATCTGGACCAGCAGGGCATAGAATATGAAATTTCAAGATAGCCCTAAGGAAAATTCCAGTTAGGTCCAGCTTGTTAACTTCCTCTCTTCAGTCTGAGTGTGTGTGTGTAGCGGGACAGGAGTTATAGGGCAGATCCTGTGTGCAATCCCAAGTTCCTGCCCAATAGGTACTCGTTCATGAATGAGAGTGCATCCCAGAAATGGCCCCATAACCAGGCGCTCAGACTACAGCTTGGATTCATGCATGTGTGTGCATGAGGGAGGTGCCAAAAAGTGGAAAGAATGTCAGAGCCACACAGCGGTTTGCTGCAACGGAGACAGTTTATTTCCATGGAGCTCAAAAAGTAAAGCTTCCCAACAGGAAAGAGGTGTCAGGGTGAAGTGGAAAATACAGAAGGCAGGAAGTCAGGAGACCTGATTTATCATCCTGCTTATTTCTGGTACTTCCTCTGCCCATTCATGCTTGGGCTGGTTTCTTCATCGGGACATCAGCTGGGACGGTGTTCCCCAGGTCCCCTCCCAGCACTAAGATTCTGTCTCTGAAGAGACCCTGCTTCCTACCATCTGGGCAGCTGTGCTGGGGGGACTCACTGTGGGGCAGCCCATGACTCTGGAGACTAGAAAGTGACCTTGGACGTGGGCTTTGTTCTCTTCCAGCTCAGAAATACGTGCCCAGGGCTGCCCTGGTGGACTTGGAGCCGGGCACCATGGACAGTGTGCGGTCTGGGCCTTTCGGGCACCTCTTCCGGCCCGACAACTTCATCTTCGGTGGGTTCCCTCTCTCCTGCTTCCTTCTGCCTCTTTCTTTCTTTTTTTTTTTTTTTCTTTTTTTCCACACATCAAACTGATACATGCTCGAGATTAAAAGACAAAGTAAAGCTTAGGATGGAAATCAGCAGTCCTCAGTGTCATGCCAGGGGGCTGTGCCTTTTAATTCTCGACTTTTCTTTAGGAAAGTAATCTCTATATTGCTAAAGGAAATGCTTGTATTGATAGTTCTTGGTTTAACAGATTTTTTTAGACATTAACTTCTTTCTTCCCCTTATAAATGATCATAATATGATGATAATCCTTTGTTTTGGTTCTTGTGTTGCTCATCTTTCAATTGCAATGTGTTTATACCCATGTTTCTTTTTCATTACCTCGAGGCAGTTACTCTCCTTTCTTCCCAAAGGCTGGTACCGTGTGAATTTTGTTTTGTTAAAACTGGGTAAATCCTTCCGTCCCTTCTTCTACCTAAGACATGATAAAACACCTGTCCCTCTGCATACTCCAAAAGGAAAACAAAAAATTTAAGATTTTATTTTTTTCACAGAGAGACCCAGTGAGAGAGGAAAGGGAACACAAGCAGGGGGAATGGGAGAGAGA
Organism: Martes martes; assembly: GCF_963455335.1. NCBI lineage: Eukaryota > Metazoa > Chordata > Mammalia > Carnivora > Mustelidae > Martes > Martes martes. The sequence goes on from NC_137901.1 coordinate 60,265,414, forward strand.
GAAGCAGGCTTCCTGCCGTGCAGGGAGCCCGATGCGGGGCTCCATCCCAGAACCCTGGGATCATGACCTGAGCCAAAGGCAGATGCTTAATAACTGAGCCACCCAGGTGCCCCCCAAAGAAAATTATGTAACATTAAATGAAGTGACACCGTTAGTGCTACTGGCTTCCATCACCCTGTAGCCATGGTTTTTAGAATCAAGATTACTTGGCAGATACTCAAAGTCGGAATATTCAAAATCTGCAAGTAGAGACAGAATCCTGAAAGATTTTATTGGCACACAAACTGATGACTCTTAGCAGAGTCAGGCAGTGGCTTATTTCAATGTTACATACCGCTTCAGTTAGATTCACTGATGTTCTTTCTCAAAAATTACCAGTGTAATTCAGTAAGAAATGTGCCCAGAGAGAAAAATACTACTTAACCGACAGAAGTACTTCAATCAACCAAGCACAATTTCAGTGTCCGTAAAAGGCAAAGTGTCTTACACGGAAATGAGAGAATCTTTTTTTTAAAAAATATTTTATTTATTTATTTGACACACCGAGTGAGACAGCAAGAGAGGGAATACAAGCAGGGGGAGTGGGAGAGGGAGAAGGAGACTCCCTGCGGAGCAGAGAGCCTGATGCGGGGCTCCATCCCAGGACCCTGGGATCATGACCTGAGCTGAAAGCAGGTGCTTAACGACTGAGTCACCTAGGTGCCCTGAAATGAGAGACTCTTAAGGCTGATTCAGGGCTTAAAGTTACCATGATATAGAAATTAAATCTATCAAAGATCTACTTTCAAACCCCTTCTTCAAAAGGCACCGGATAGAGACGATTTCATTGAGGGTTACAGGCAATCCTATTTAAACTCTATATATCTAGATTATCTTGTACACAGTAAGTGCTTGATGGGGTGCCTGGGTGGCTTAGTGTGTTAAAGCCTCTGCCTTCGGCTCAGGTCATGATCCCAGGGTCCTGGGATCGAGCCCTGCGTCAGGCTCTCTGCTCAGCAGGGAGCCTGCTTCCCCCTATCTCTCTGCCTGCCTCTCTGCCTACTTGTGATCTCTGTCTGTCAAATAAGTAAATAAAATCTTGGAAAAAAAAAAAAAAGTAAGTGCTTGATAAATATTAGCAACATCCTAGGAAGGCAAGGATGATTCAACATGGAGAAGTCCGCTAATAGATTAAGAGAGACAACATCTTAATAGGTAACCCAAAATATTTGATAAAATTCAGTATGTGTTCCTGACTTGTTGAGAACAAAAACCCTTATGTGCAAGCTGGAAGTAGACAGATACTTCCTCTGTTTAACAATTATCTACCAAATCCATAGCAATGTCATACTCCCTGGTGAAACATTAGAAGTATTCCACGCAAAGTCACATATGAGAAAGAGATGTCATTGCCCCTACGATTAGTCCATATTTTGAAGGTTCTAGCTGGTACACGAAGACCAGAGAAGGAAAGGAGATAAGGATCATTTAAAGGAAAAGACAGAATTGTTATTTGAAGGTAGACTGATTCTCTGGGATTTTCCAGATAGGCTGTCCAATGAACAGTGACTGGCACTTACAAGACCTTGGTAAGGCAGCTAGACACAAGATAGACATTATTGCTATCGGGTGACCAACTGTCCTGATTTGTTTGGGACTGGGGGGCTTCTGAGGACACTGCCTGCTCAGTGTTGAAACTGGTCAAGTCCCAAGAAAACTGGGACAAATTGATCTCCTTCAAGGCAATAATCAATTACAAAAATATAATGGGAAAATATCCTATTCACAGTAGCAGTGAAAGTTATAAATACCTAGGGACAAAATTTACCAGTAATTGGGAATGAGGAGGAGACAAGACATTTGTCAAACAAGACAAATGTCAAAAAGACATTTTTCTCCCAACAGATTGGGTGGTACTTTATTTTTATTTTTTTTAGATTTTATTTATTTACTTGACAGAGAGAGAGATCACAAGTAAGCAGAGAGTCAGGCAGAGAGAGAGGAGGAAGCAGGATCTCTGCTCAGCAGGGATGCTGAGGCAGATGCGGGGCTCAATCCGAAGGCAGCGGCTTAATCCACTGAGCCACCCAGGCGCCCCTGGGTGGTACTTTAAAAACCAACAGCTAGCTAGGTTGTCTGGAGAGACAGAGTTGTGACCCTTGTCAGAGAGCAGCTTAATGGATTCAGCAACTCAGGAATCCCGATTCAACAGTTTCAGTTCAAGGAATTTGTCCTGAAGAAATGCTTGCACATGCAGTATGAACATTGCGTACTGGTTTCTAGAAGAGCTGGACCCCTTTGCCCGCCCCCTGCCCTCTCGCTCTTAGCACTGGCTGGCGTCCGTCTCGGTCCGTTCCATGGACTGCTCCCTCGGCACCTGTGATGCAGCCTTGACTGGGAGAACATTCAGAGTCTGTATGCCCAAAAGGAAAAAAGGACAACCTCCCCCTGGCACTGGTCTTGACACAGATCAACGCCATCTTTCTCTTTCTCTTACTAAGGGGTATAGATTCTTAGCAGCTTTAGAATCTTCCTGGATGCACTGCTTGGCTGGGTTACTGAGTTCGGGGCACCAAAAAGAGAGAGAACTGAATGGGGGGAAGGGAGACTTGGCAGCTCATTTCAGCTCTGCCACCTCTGGTGTTATCAGTTTACCTTCTCGGGGCTCCTTCGGCTTGACGGTCTGAGGAACGAAGGGCCCCCAAGCATCCAGGCCTCTGTAAGAATCTGAAGGAAGCAACAGCCTGTCTCCCCCACATGCATAGAGATACACCTGCACATAGAATTCTGCTCAGTTTCTTCCCTTGAAGGTTTTTTTGTTTGTCTTTTAAGATTTTGATTATTTATTTGAGAGAGAGCAAAAGAGCACAAGCAGGGGGAGCAGCAGGCTCCCCGCTGAGCAGAGAGCCTGATGCGGGACTCGATCCCAGGACCCCGGGATCATGACCTGAGCCAAAGGCAGACACTTAACCATCTGAGCCACCCAGGTGCCTTCCCTTGGAGGTTTAATTGACTTTTGGTAAGAGTCTGAGAGGATAACTAAAGTTTCTTGAACCTGGATTACAGTTGGCGGAATCTGCCTCAGTCTTAGTAAACTTTACCAAACAAAATTAATAGATTTCGTTATTAAGAAAAGTATACAGGGGCACCTGGGTGGCTCAGTGGGTTAAACCTCTGCCTTCTGCTCAGGTCATGATCCCAGGGTCCTGGGATGGAGCCCTGCATCAGGCTCTCAGCTCAGTGGGTAGCCTGCTTCCTCCTCTCTCTCTGCCTGTCTCTCTGCCTACTTGTGATCTCTGTCTGTCAAATAAGTAAATAAAATCTTAAAAAAAAAATTACCTTAAAAAAAAAAAAGTATACAGTTGACCCTTGAACAACACACGGGTTTAGGCATGCTGACCCCCTGCAGAGTCCAAAATTTACTTACAATTTTTGACTCCCCGAAAACTTAACTATTAATAGCTTACTGTGGATTAGAATTCTTACTGATAACATAAAACTCGTTTAACACCTATTTTGTATAGTCTGTGTATTCTGTACTGTATTCTTATAATCAAGTCAGCTAGAGAAAAGAAAATGTTACTAAGATCATAAGGAAGAGAAAATACACTTAGTACTGTACTTAATTTATCAAAATTCTGTGCATAATTGGACCCATGTAGTTTAAGCCCACCCACCATGGTTCAAGGGTCAGCTGTACTTGATTTTTGATGGACAATGCATGGTAGGAAATGCAGAAGTGCGGAAGGCATGTTCAGTGGGAAGCGGGCCCCTCCCTCCTCTGTCCAGTTAGTCCCCTCCCAGCAGGCCAGGTCCTGCTGCTGACCGTGTAAGGAGGCCTTCCTGGGGCATATGCATGTTAGAAGCGAATACATGAGCTTGTGAGTTGTTTGTTTGTTTTTTAAATGTTTTATTTATTTATTTATTTATTTGAAAGTGTGAGAGCGAGCACGAGCAGGGGGTGGGGAGGGACAGTGGCAGAGGGAGAAGCAGACTCCCCACGGAGCGAGGAGCCCGACATAGGGCTCGATCCCAGGACCCCAAGATAATGACCTGAGCCGAAGGCAGACGCTTAACCGACTGAGCCACCCAGGAGCCCTGGGAGTTTGAATATATGAACACATGGTGGAGATCTATTTATGTGAAACACATGGCTTTCCCACTTCTAGGAAGGATATGAGACAACATACAGTAAAGACAGCCATCAAACGTGGCCGTTTAAAAGAGAGTGAACTAAGAGTTAATTCAATTGCAGCTGAGAATTAATTTACTCTCTGGGTTTCTGGCAATTACATTCAACATAGGAAGCCAGGACATGGTGGCTATCATGAAGGGGACTATACTACTCCTAAAAAGGGAGCTCTTCCTCCATTTTACATTATTTGTGTTTATTTATTTGATTTTTACACTGCTTTTTTCAACAAATTTATCAAAAATTAAGAACTGGGGTAAAAGCATTCTGTGTGATCATCATCACCTAATCATCATGGGCATTGAGGTATTTTTCTAACTTTCCTGTTTGCTGATTTTCATTATTTGTAAACACTATCACTTAGATCTTTTTTTCCCACTGAGTATTATACTTAAGCCATATTCCATGTTAATTATAGTTTTAAAATCTATAATCTTCACAATGGCCAATAATCAAGGAGTCATTTCTTAGCAGATCTTGCTCTAAGAGAGAATATAATATATAGGGACGCCTGGCCGGCTCATTTGGCGGGGCGTGCGACTTTTGATCTTAGGGTATAGAGCTTACTTAATTGAAAAGAAAGAATGTACTAATATAGAATCTAGACGCTCCCATCTCTGTTCACATAAATTGGTCTGGGTTTCTAATTCTGATCACAGAATAGATCCTTAAAAGTAAAATGACTGGGCCAGAGCCTGTGAACATATTTAGGTCCATTATACATTTTGCTGTAATCTTTCCGTTGGATTAATGCCACTGACAGTGTTGAGAGCACAGTTTTTGCCTGAAATTAAACTTTTAAAGAAACGTATCAACTGAGGGGCTCTGAGCACTATAATTGACAATGCTTTAAGAAATACTTTAGAGGAGGGGTGCCTGGGTGGCTCAGTGGGTTAAGCCTCTGCCTTCGGCTCAGGTCATGATCTCAGGGTCCTGGGATCGAGCCCCTCATCGGGCTCTCTGCTCAGCAGGGAGCCTGCTTCCCCCCACCCCCATCTCTGCCTGACTCTCTGCCTACTTGTGATCTCTGTCTGTCAAATAAAAAAAATAAAATCTTTAAAAAAAAAAAGAAATACTTTAGAGGAAATGGAAGAAGAACTCTGAACTTGGCAAGTCTGTATAAATTGTCAGTATAAGAAAAGAGAAACTTGCACTCCCATAAATAGGACTCACACATCGAGAAACCTGAAGACCCAATCATTAAAATACAACTCAGTGAACCTTGTTCCCATGGGGAGGGGCGGTTAGCTGAAACACACACACACACACACACACACACACACACACACACACAGAGCCCTTATTGGTTCTTGAGAGAGAATAGAAAAACATTACATAATTGTACATTGTTTAAATTTAAGAGGTTCAGACTCCTACTTGTTACATTGAAGTTTCATGGGAACCGTGTTGTGTTTTATTTCTTACAATGGGTGGCAGGCGTATAGATATTAAGTCTGTTTCATAGCTTTTTACATGCGGTTTGGTCTATCCTGAGACATGTCGGCATGGACGAGGCCTTATCCATGCGCTTGCCAGAGAAGGTTTCTGATAGGACCCTGGAAGCCATGCGCCTTCCCCACCTCACTTGTTTCTCACCCAGCCCTGACGTCTGCTCAGGGTCAGGCCTCCCTCAGCCGCCATCACTCCTGTGCAGTCGAGGACCTGTGCAGGGTTTTTTTTTGTTTTTTTTTTTTAAGATTTTTATTTATTTATTTGGCAGAGAGAGAGATCACAAGTAGGCAGAGAGGCAGGAAGAGAGAGACGGAGAAACAGGCTCCCCATGGAGCAGAGAGCCCAATGCGGGGCTCAATCCCAGAACCCTGAGACCATGACCCGTGCTGAAGGCAGAGGCCCAACCCACTGAGTCACCCAGGCGCCCCATCCTGTGCAGCTTTTTTTTTTTTTAAAGATTTTATTTATTTATTTGACAGACGGAGATCACAAGTAGGCAGAGAGGCAGGCAGAGAGAGAGGAGGAAGCAGGCTCCCCGCTGAGCAGAGAGCCCGATGCGGGGCTCGATCCCAGGACCCTGGGATCATGACCTGAGCCGAAGGCAGAGGCTCAACCCACTGAGCCACCCAGGTGCCCCCCTGTGCAGCTTTTTTAAAAAAATATTTTATTTATTCATTTGAGAGAGAGTGAGAAGGAGTGCAAGCACAGGGAGCAGCAGAGGGACTGGGAGAGGCAGGCTCCCCGCTGAGCAAGGAACCCGATGCGGGACTTGATCCCAGGAACCCAGAGTCATGACCTGAGCCCAAGCCAGACGCTTAACCCACTGAGCCGCCCAGGCGCCCCATGTGGAACTTTTTAAAGAGTCTTCATGAAACAAAAAATATACACGAATAAAAAAGAGGCTTATGAATTTGGATCAAACCACTGAAGTTGTGCTAAGCTAATTTCTCATGGCAGCCACTTCAGTGATGGTGGAAGTTTCTTTTGGTTTAATTTATTTGAACTGAAAATGAGAGAGACTAAGAAAGGTTCTGGACTCATCTTTCTAGTTGTCAATAAGTGGGACAAAAAAAGATTAAGAACAAATTGACACAGACCCATAGTGACCATTTATGATCGAATCCACTGCCTTTGTAAACCTTCAAGAATGTTAGAAACGACATCTGGCTTTTAAACTGTCTCTAGGATTGCTTCTTGTATCTGCTTCTTTGTTAGAACATGCATCCCGATTTTTGATTCGGAATATTTTTAAATTTTGGCAGATTGTACTGATGTGAAATGGCTTTAATAGTAGTTTTCATTTCTTGTTTTTTTGAAGATCTTTTTTATTTATGACCGAGAGAGATGGCGAGAGAGGAAACAAGCAGGGGGGAGTGGGAGAGGGAGAAGCAGGCTCCCCGATGGGCAGGGAGCCCAATATGGGGCTCAATTCTAGGACCCTGGGATCATGACCTGAGCCAAAGGCAGATGCCTAATGACTGAGCCACCCAGGCACCCCTTAATAGTAATTTTTAAAGCCAACACTGGGGCACCTGGCTGGCACAGTTGGTAGAGCATGCAACTCTTGATCTCAGGGTTGTGAGTTTCAAGCCCCACATTAGCATGGAAACTATTTAAAAAAAATTTTTTTTTTTAAGCCAACACTATTTTTAATTAAGAACCCTGAATTGTTTAAATGAATGTACTTATTTTGTTAAAATAGCATGCTTGTTACAGGGAATGGGGAGGTGTCCAGAGTGCATAAACACAGTATACCGTTTGAGGAAACAGTTGTTTATAAGTCATTCTCTAAAAAGAAAAAGAAAAAAAAAAGAGGCAGAATTGCCTGGGAGGTGGTTCATCCCCCAGGAGCTTCTGAGCTCCCTGTTTCAGAGTTGGTCAATTATAGTAAACCAGTGTCTTTCCATCTCTAGGTATGGTTTGAAGTGTTTTTTTTTATTTTTTTTTATTATTATTTTTAAAGATTTTATTTATTTATTTGACGGAGAGAGAGATCACAAGTAGGCAGAGGGGCAGGCAGAGAGAGAGGGGGAAGCAGGCTCCCCCCTGAGCAGAGAGCCCTATGTGGGGCTCGAGCCCAGGACCCCGAGATCTTGACCTGAGCCGAAGGCAGTGGCTTAACCCATTGAGCCACCCAGGCGCCCCTGAGTGGTTTTTAAAAAAAACAACAACACTGATTTGAAGTAATGTTTAATTTTTAAAGTGAAAGTTATCTGCATTTAAGTTTTGAACATGAATATACTTTTAAAAAAAACCCAAAACCTTTTTCTTAACGAATTGCTGGTTGAATTGCCGGTTTATAGCAGTCGTGCCCAGAGACAGTGGGAGGAAGTTTTGTGGGGGAAAATGGAGCTCCAGAAAGCCTCTTTCTGCACATGTAACTTTCCCTTCCAGACTTGGGGCTAGAGGGGGTCAGGGAGCACTTAATCCCTTACCCAGTGTGAGCAAGAGGTAGACCCGAGGCCGGATTCTGAGAAAACTCTTGGGGACCTGTTGCAACCTGCCTGCCAAAGCTTGGAGATTGCAGCCTTGTGTTCTATGGGCCTGAGCCGCTGATTAATGTCACAACAGCTCATTACAGAACGTGTTCAACTCATGACCCCCAAATATTTAACTGGGAACATCTGTTGCTATGAGACAGTGGCAAAATATTTTTGGAAGTCACTAGCTTCTTCCTTTTGTCAAGGGCGGAGAAAACCGCATGGTTATTCGTGCTGAAATAGGAAGCCAAGTGATCAGTGTGAGCCGGGGAAGGGTCAAGTTCAGCTTGTCGCACTGTGGCTGCATGTCTGCCAAAGCTACCTTGCTGTCCGCAGCTGATTTCTACTCTAGTCTGTTAACACTTTTTTTAAAAGACTTTATTTATTATTTATTTGACAGAGACACAGCAAGAGAGGGAACACAAGCAGGGGGAGTAAAAGAGAGAGAAGCAGGCTTCCCACGGATCCTGGGATTTCCAGGACCCTGGGATCACGACCTGAGCCAAAGGCAGCCACTTAACCGACTGAGCTACCCAGGCGCCCCTCTCCTCTCTTTGCCTCTTTTTGACAATTGCACTAGCATTCTTACCTTTGTGAAGGTGTGCTAGTCCTACACTGAGCTCTGCTTGCGAGGCTGGCCCTGCCCTTGTTCCTCCCCATGCCTCTGGGTCGTTTGGCTGGGCTGCTTCCTGCTGGGTGGGGTGGGGAGGGGTGGACAGAAGTTAGTGGGGGCATAGGAAGGACAGTGGCCATATTCGAGTCCATCGGGCGGGGGAAAAAATAGAATCTTTATAAGAGAGAATACAGTCACCTCCTAGACAAGGAAGCGGCCACCCAGAGGGCTAAGGGGCCGATGCCCTCTGGGGGGGAGGGGTGCTACAAGCCTAGAGGGTCTTGCTCCTGCCCAGCCTGGCCCCTCCTGGAGCCACGGTGCTGCCACGCCCATCATCTTGGGATCTTTGAGCTGATGGGACAAAGACAACAGGAGTGAGAGGCTGAGCTCCCTTGGGAGGAGGGGCTAAGACAGCTGAGCAAGGGGCCAGTTGTGTCTCATCCTGATGGGCACTTCTGCTCTCCGGGACATGTTGCTATTGAATATTAAAATGTGTTTATTGTTTGAATCGTAAAGTTAAAATGGCACGTGTGTTTTTCAAACACGTGAGGATGGAGTATAAAAATGGAACCTCCTCACCTCTTGCACAGATGACCCTGAGATCTTATTCCCTGGGCATAACTAGTGCTATACACAGTGCCCGCCTCTTCCCATGTACACGTGCATTTGTGCACCCACACATGCGCACGCACACACACACACACAGAGGCAGGCAGTTGACTTGGCTTTCAGAAAATGGGATCATGCCACACATACCCTTTTGTGGCTTTTTGAAAAGTTCGTCAGAGTAACTGGGACGTCCCGTGCGACCGTCACAGTGCCTTTCTGCTGAGTGGCTATCCTCATGGAGAAATACCCCCACTTACTGACATTTTAAAAACTTCCCTTAAAAGCATGTTTTCATATTTTAATTTTCTCTTGATTATCATCAGAGACATGTTTGTTGAGTTAAAATTTTATAAGCAGTATGTCATGTTGAAATTTAACTATCCTCTTATCCCATCTTTTGGAGACAACCATGGTTATTCATAAGTTCACTGTGTGTTTCTCCAGTTCATTTCTTAAATACATTTTCAGTGTTTTAATAAGGGTTATAATGTTCTGTTTGCTAGCTAGGCAAGACATTCACTTAGCCCAGGACTCAGAGGGAACAATGGGGTGTTACAGTGTATAGTGAAAAGGTGGTCTCATTCCAACCCCAAGTTGGTGCCCACCCAGGCTCCTTCCCAGAGGCAGCCCTCTAGGATTCCTGTGGTCATTCTGGAACATGCATATAATGACAGCCAACTGCATACACCATTTAGAACTTTGGGGTTTTTCTCCCCCCTTAGCAATATACTTTGAAAACCTTACCATCTCAGTGCTAGGGCTGATGGCTGCTGTGTTCCTTTGCATAGAAACCATCACGGATTCAACCAGTCCTCTGTTAAAAGAGATTTAGGTTTGTTTCCTTTTTTCTTTATTAGGATTACAAACTGCTCCTCAGCGCGTATTTCTCTGCATGCCATTTTCCACCTGTGCGCATACACCTGTCTAGAATTTCTAGAAGTGAAATTGCTGAGCCTAAGGGGGCTAATTTTGAAAGATATGCTAGACTGTTCTCCAGAGAGGCTGGTCCTTGTGTTATGCCTTCCGCACAGCCCCAGTGTACGGAGGGGCCTTTCCCCAGCTCTGGCCAACAGGGTTTGCCAGCTTTTTGATCTGTCAGTTTCACAGGGGGGACGTTGCATCTCCTTGTTTTAATGTGCATTTCTCTTATAAAGAATGCATCAAATATTTAAGTTGTTTGCATTTCCTTCCCTGTAAACTGTTGATATCCTTTGCCCGTTTTTCCAAAAGTTACCATTTTCCTTATCTATTTGTAAGGACGTCTATAGATCTTTTAGGAGCGTATCCCTTTGTATGCGATACAAGTACTAGTAGTCCACATTCTAAGCTTACTGAAGAACCACAGGATTTTGGTGGTTTTTCTTATTTTACAGATTTCCACTTAACACCCACAGTGCTTAGCACTGACAAATGCTGTAGAAGACTCAAGGATATTTGAGATAACACCCGTTCCTCCAAAAGTAGGCCCTTGTGTAAGGCCACACCCACAGTCCACGGCAGAATCCAGAAGGGGACCAGCAGCAGAGCTCAGTAAGAGGGCCCCAGCGCGAAGTGCACAAATGTCTCCCATTTGCTTGTCTTACCTGATGTAGCGCTGGGCCACTCCTGGGAGGCAACCCGAGTGGTGTTACAGCTCTCGGGCTCGGCTTCCCACTGGTGTGCCCCGTGTCAGGTATGGACCTGCCAGCCCAGAGCGGAGAAGCTGGTCACTGGATGGTGGTTGTGGATTGTTGCCACCAGCTGGGTGTAGACAAAAATCGAGTGAACGTCTTTGGAATAAGTGGAGAGGAGTCTCTCCAGTAGGATTCCAGCCCTGTCCTAGCTCAGATCGGAAGGACAAACAGCCCTGGGGTCTCTTGTTTTCTATGTCCACTTGACGCAATCAGGTCACTCTCCAGCTCCTATGGTGCATCCTGGTCCTTTTCATCCAATAAGCAGGGAAAGTTTGAGAGGGATGCTAATGGATTTATTTTTTAATTGCTTATACATTTTTTTAAGAGCTAGATTTGATATACACCAATTTACTAAATAAACACAACGCCTTTTCATAATCTTCCTTGCTTCTTCAGTAATTCGTGATTTGGGCTGTATATTACATTGCCTTGTTACCAGTTAAAATGAGGAGCAACAGCAGCACTTTGTTTTGATAAGTTTATTACTAAATAGATACATTATATCTCAATGTCCGAGGGGCAAAGCCAGGCATGGAGGTGGGGGAAAGGGACCATGTTCATCATGAGCTTGAGGAGGTCAGCACTGAGCATTGACTTCACTGCTTTTCATCATTTACCCTACAGTGTGCTCTAGAATGTAGTTCTAAGTGGTGTTTCTAGTTATCCTTGAAATGTGTATTAACGTATTCATTTGGATTGAAAAAGTCATGTTTTTCTGACAGAAAGCCCAGGGGCGCCTGGGTGGCTCTGTTGGCAGAGTCTGCCTTCTGCTTGGGTCTTGATCCCAGGGTCCTGGGATAGAGCCCGACGTTGGGCTCCCTGCTCAGCGGGGAATCTGCTTCTCCCTCTCCATCTGCTGCTCCCCCTGCTTGTGCGCTCGCTCTCTGTCAAATAAATAAATGCAATCTTTTTTTTTTTTTTTTTTAAGAAAATAAGTCCAGTTTGGAGGATTGCTCTGATGATTAGGACTGTCTTTGCCAATTAGAGTATATGACTTACATTTTTTATAACAGGGATAAGCTAAGCTTCAACCTAAAAATTCTTTCCAGTAAAAATTATTTAAAACATTTAAATGAAAAATCATATTGGCGGGGGTGTCTCGGTGGCTCAGTTTGTTAAGCATCTACCTTCGGCTCAGGTCATAATCCCAGGGTCATGGGATGGAGCTTCGTGTCTCCCTCTCCCTCTGCCTGCTGGTCCCCCTGCCTGTGCTCTCTCTCTGTCAAATAAACAAATAAAATCTTTTAAAAAATTACATTGGCAAAATTGTTTTGGAACTAGTATTTCCATTTCCCCAACTCTTTCCAAGTCTATTGGATTAAAACAAGTGCCTCTCCGTATAAGAGGCAACGTTCGGTAAGTCCTGGTGGCAAAGCCTTTTGATTTCTCCCAGAAACAGAAGAGAAAAATGAGCCAACTCCGCCTGTTTCCAATGCTGCTTCCCATCCAGTTGTTTGGGGCTGAAAGATGTGTTTGTTTTCATCACCCTCTTATAAGCATGAATAGGATTGAGCTCCCCCTGTCGCCCCAACCCTGTGCAGACCTACTGAAATCGTGTACCTCTCTCTTGTGCTTTGTCCCAGGACAAACAGGCGCAGGCAATAACTGGGCCAAGGGCCACTACACAGAAGGGGCCGAGCTGGTGGATTCGGTGCTTGATGTGGTGAGGAAGGAGTGTGAGCACTGCGACTGCCTGCAGGGCTTCCAGCTCACGCACTCGCTGGGCGGGGGCACGGGGTCTGGGATGGGCACGCTGCTCATCAGCAAGATCCGCGAGGAGTACCCTGACCGCATCATGAACACCTTCAGCGTCATGCCCTCACCCAAAGTGTCGGACACGGTGGTGGAGCCCTACAACGCCACGCTGTCGGTGCACCAGCTCGTGGAGAACACCGACGAGACGTACTGCATCGACAACGAGGCCCTGTACGACATCTGCTTCCGCACCCTGAAACTGACCACCCCCACGTATGGAGACCTCAACCACCTGGTGTCGGCCACCATGAGCGGGGTCACCACCTCTCTGCGCTTCCCGGGCCAGCTCAACGCCGACCTGCGCAAGCTGGCTGTGAACATGGTGCCCTTCCCGCGCCTGCACTTCTTCATGCCCGGCTTCGCACCGCTCACCGCCCGCGGCAGCCAGCAGTACCGCGCGCTCACGGTGCCCGAGCTCACCCAGCAGATGTTCGATGCCAAGAACATGATGGCCGCCTGCGACCCGCGCCACGGCCGCTACCTGACCGTGGCCACTGTCTTCCGGGGCCCCATGTCCATGAAGGAGGTGGATGAGCAGATGCTGGCCATCCAGAACAAGAACAGCAGCTACTTCGTCGAGTGGATCCCCAACAACGTCAAGGTGGCCGTGTGCGACATCCCGCCGCGTGGCCTCAAGATGGCCTCCACCTTCATCGGCAACAGCACGGCCATCCAGGAGCTGTTCAAGCGCATCTCGGAGCAGTTTTCCGCCATGTTCCGGCGCAAGGCCTTCCTGCACTGGTTCACGGGCGAGGGCATGGACGAGATGGAGTTCACAGAAGCAGAGAGCAACATGAACGACCTGGTGTCCGAGTACCAGCAGTATCAAGAAGCCACGGCCAACGATGGCGAGGAAGCTTTTGAGGACGATGAAGAGGAGATCAACGAATAGAGATGCATCCCAGTCTCACATACCACAAATCAGATGATGTTTCTTTAACTCCGGAGCATCGTGACTCTGATGGCCACCCGTGGTGCTCTGCTCTAAATATGTGGGCATAGGCCCCTCACCAATGCAACAAAATTGCACCGTCAGTCATCTGAACCAAGAAAGTACATCGGAATAGCAGAGAATCGGCAGTCCTACCCAATTTTCTACTGGAGGACTTGAAAAGATAAAGAGGCCATCGACAGAGGGCGCAATGAATTGACCGCACCTTCTGTCAAGTGTTCAACCATGCTGAGAATTAGCAAGGAAGTTAGAAACAGTGTTTTTCATCCATTGTGATGAAACCTGAAGCTGTGCAGTGTTGCCTTATACTGAAAATGCGATATGGAACTTTACAACAGCCTATTCATAATAAAACACTAAAACCGCTCCTTTGCCTCTTCCAGCCTGTTTCCCTGAAAGATTCGTTTTGTGTTGTTAAATAATGGTTACTTGGGTACCTTGTCTCTTTCTGGGGTGAACTGCTCCTGCCACTCAGTGAATGAGCTCAGAGGAAGGGTTTTCCTTGAACTGCAGACCTTACGGGTGGCAGCCAGAATTTTCCTGAGCATCTGAGTAGCACACATGTAAATAAAAGCCCGTAGTCCCCTTTTGCAACCAACACTTAGCCCTCCCACAGAATCTTTCATCTTCCCGGGTCACGTCTGGGCTAGTAAGTCCCAGCCTTCCCCAACAGTTGGGCCAAGATTCATCAGAGGAGCTACAGAAAATGGCCTCCAGGCTTCCAGCCAGAGCCAGGGGGACACGCAAGCTCTTGGTGGGTGAGGGGGGACCTGGCAGGGCCAGCTCAGAGAGCTGTGTGCTTCCTTCCGAAGTGCTCAAGTTCAGTGTGGAGGCTGAGGGCTATTTTCTATATAACAAATCACCACTTTACAGTTTCGGTAACTTGACACAACTTCTGTAAGAGGTCTTGTAAAGCCAAACTCCATAGGACATGACCAGGCTAGTCCTATTAGTAATTAGCAGACATTGCTGTTTACCAGTTTCTGGTTTATTTCTCCTTTCTGCCCCTTTGAAGTTAGCTGTGAACATGACTTTGCTTTGGCCAAGAGAATGTGAGTAGCACATCTCTTCCAGGTGGAAGGGTCTAAATGCTAGTGCTCAACCCTCATCTGCCTCTGACAGATTTCTCCATCAGTCTGGGTCCCAGGAACTGCTGAGCACAGCCCCCTCTGACCTTTGTTGAACAAGGAGTGAGAAAGAAAGGACTGTCCTTTGGAGTCACTTTGGTCTGGGGTTTACCCCACAGTGTAACCTAGCTCCCCCACCTGACAGAAGGCCTGAGCTCTGTGATGCCGTGGCTTACACCCAATAACTAACTATACTGGGCTGAGCCCCAACCTTGGGCACACAGAAAGGGACTCACTAAACATGGCAGCGTGACTTGAACTGTGGTGAAAACAGGCCCCATTTCTGCAGAAATCTGAAGTATCTTACTAACCACATCTACCCTGGAAATAGGCCAGGTGTGACTGACCTTGGAAGAGAGAAAGGATGCATGCTGTGAGCCCCTGGTGTGAGTCAAGCTCCACGTGGGAGCCAACATGGGTCTTGCCCACCACAGGGCTGCAGGCCTCCTTGTGCAGATCAGAAAACCCAAGGGTGGCGGTGGTGGTTCTTCCAGGCCATTCTGGTTGCCCTCTCAAGACTCCGCAAGCTTGAATTCGAAATGCAGATGAGTTAGCATCTGACCAACCATCTCATGCATGGCTTTGTCCCTTTTCTCACTAAATCAAACCTGACTCAAGTGGCTCATCCCGCATCATTCCACTCAGGGGGCCTCACAGCCAAGGCCTACCAGACCTCCGCACTAGCAGGCGCCTCTCCTCGCAGTAGCGCGAGGAAGTAGTCTCCTCGTCTCCAGATTGTGTGGGGAACAGCACACTGACATCCTGATGGTCAAGTGAATCCTAACCGTCTCCAGATAATTCTTCACTGAATCACCTCCCACAGACATCCTCTGAGGAAGGGAGGCAGTAAGTCTGTCACATCTGCAGGTCACTGGCCAGAGGCGCTGAGTGACTGCAGTGTGAGCGGAGGGCTCCTGTGCACCCAGAACAGAGCTGCTGGCGTCTGCAGACGGTGCAGTGGTGCAGTGAGCTGGAGCTCAGCTGTTCTGCTCCATCCGGAGGAGCGGTCCTGGGACAGAGCAGCCTGCCCATGCCACCGCCCTCCCCATTGGTCCCGTGCTGCCCTGGGGGTGCCACCTGTATGTGTGTCTGAAGGCTGAGAAGTTGTTGCTCCCACAACGTACTTAACTGTATCAAGAACACACGAGGCAAGCTGAAGTAACCGAGACCCAACAGGATGGCGTGGGACAGCCTGCCGGACCTGCTCTGATGCCACACTGACTTCCAGACCCAGAAGCCAGGAACGACCGGCCTCGTGAGGCTCTAAACCAATGCTGTTGCCACAGATTGTTGCACTGACTTCTTATTAATGTACTTTTTTTTTCAATGTACTTTATATCCAGAGTTCATCATTCCAGAATGTAGGACTCTGGAAATTACCAAGCCTATTGGGGGAGCTGGTAAGAACCAGCAGGACCGAGGTCTTAAAGGATTCCTCTCTTCAAAGTTAGAAAACTTGATTCCTTCCCATTAGGTTTTCTAAAAGAAAATACCCCAAGCACAAAACAGTGACCCGCTGTTGAGTTCGGAAGGAAAAAAGTACAGTACACTTTATTTTTGATGTAAAGAAGCCGTATTTACATAATACATTCATATTTGTAGATATGTTACAGCTCTCTGTAGAAAACCATTCCATTAAAACAGCAACATGTGATCTGGATTCAATCTTTTAAGTATTAAGTCAAATTAAAATATTCTTATCAGGGCTCCAATGTAATTTCACAGCTCATCCACAGAGGGAAACTCTGAAGGGAAACAGGAATGAAGAGTGGGTGATGGGAAGAGAAAAATACACCTCTCCCACACTGGGGAGCCTCCATGGATGGTCGGTCGATGCCCGACACACACCAGCCGGCACCACGGATGGCGGAGGAAGTGGCGCTGGGTGCCCTCTCCATGCTCCCAGACACTGTCCAAGAGCCTGGCGGGCTTGGGACACATTCTCCTGGGTCTTCAGAAAGTCACCCTGCCACCCAGGCTGTGACTTCAGAGGCTGAGGACTAAGGACCCCTCTTTCCCACCATCTCAACCAGGTCAGCAGATGGTTACGATCAACCCCACAGTGTCCTTATTCCTCTGAGAGAGCCAGAGTCGACCTTGACAAAGGCACAAGCTAAAATGGTCTCCCTTCTTGGATCTGGTTGGCGACTTTCTCATCCCGGGGCTCCTCTTTCTCCTTTTCCCGTTCTTTGTTCCAGTCTTTAAGGCCCTCTGGAAGCGAAGTGTCCTCATCCAAGCTGCCAGTGCCTTCTACAAATTCTTCATAGGTAGATTTTTCCGCAAATGGTCTGGGGCCCAAAAGTTCAACCATATCATTCTTATCTAACACTTCTTTTTCTAATAATAGAAGAGCAACCTGAAACATGAATAATTCCCATTAAACACAGTAACTTAGTAAAATCTTTGCAAAGCTAATGATTTTTTTACTTATAGCTAACCCAACTCCAAAACAGAATTTAAGACCACTGAAAAAGATACAGACAAGGTCCCATGATTTTAGAGTAAAAGACACAAAATACTGGAAAAACAAATGTCCACCAGTAAGTGAGGGGCTAAATGCATTCTGATACAGTCACCCAATGAACAATTATGCACCTGTAATGAAGAATCTGTTCTAGATACAGCTTGGAGAGGCATATTCAGTTAGGAAAGCAAGATGCACACCTTTTATGGTATGCTACATTTGCCTTTAAAAGGAGAGAAATATATATCTTTTTATGTACTTATATGTACATAAGAAAAGTTCTGGAAGGATACATTATACACTTACAAAAGTGGCTGAGAGAGCAAGTTGGGGGAAAGGGGAGAAATAGGTAAGCAAGAAATTTAAAAAGTTAGTTGGGAAAAATAAAGACAAGGGCAGAGATACAAAAGGAAGCCAGGAAGGTTTATATGAAAACATGAATCTTGAAGTTCTAGTCATTTCTATGCTTAAACCACAAACTGACAGTACACATCTTAACAGGTCACCAGGACACCTGACCAGCTGTGTGTATGGAGGTGAGTGAGGGTGTTGGGGGCAGGACAATGGTTATCAGAGCATCTGACCGCTACAAAAAACAGCAAAGTGGGTTAAAATATCAACTGACCTCATAAAACAGATATATTTCCTAAGGTAACTCCCTACTTAGAAATCTGACTTATCTGCACTTCTATACTAGATGCCATTTCTTAAAGATACCAAATAATAGAACAATTTTATGCTGTTTTATCAGCTTTTAAAACCCTTACTACAGAATACTGCAAATATGCACAAAAGCAGAAAATGGTAACAAATCCCCATGCAGCCACTAGCGACAGTCCCCAACTTAGAGCCATTTTTGTCTCCTCTACCCCCTAGATTACTCTGAAGAAAATCTCAGCTGTCATATTTTATCCATATATATTTTTGTCTTTATTTCTAAGAGATAAAAACACAAACACAACCAGGTTGTGTTAAAAACACAACCAGGTTGTCTTTCAGACCACCATCAATTCTCAATTTGCCTACTACACAGTTGTGGGTAACCACTTATGCGGCAATAATATGTTATTTATTTTATTTAACCCGATATTTTATTTAACCCGATATATCAAATGCAGTATCATTTTTCAAAGATTTTATTTATTTTAGAGAGCGAGAAAGTGGGGGGGGGGTGGCAGAGGGAGAGGAGAGAGGGAATGTCAAGCAGACTCTGAGCTGAGCGCGGAGCCCAATGTGGCGCTCGATCTTGTGACCCTGAGATCATGATCTGAGCTGAAATTAAGAGTCAGACACTCAACGGACTGAGCCACCCAGATGCCCCCAAACACAGTATCATTTTAACCTGTAATGACATTAACAATTATTGAGATATTTTACATTCTTTTTTTTTCATAGCAAGTCTTCAAGACCCAATGTGCTCAGAGCACACTTCAACTGGGACCAGCCACATTCAACAGCACAGGCTTGGTCAGAGGTTAACGGCAAGGGCTCTGCAGGCAGGAAGGACACTGGGTCCAAATCCTGGTCTTGCTCCTTATCAACTGCATAACCTTAAGCAAAGTTACTTAACCTCTGCCTGTACTAGTTTCCTCTTCTGTAAAATGGGATGATAATGTTTCAATGTCCTGAGGCTGCAGGGAGCTTTCGAGAAGTTCAGCCATCTCCAGCAGTGCCTGGTGCACATGAGATGCGGGGTGGATGCTAGCCGGTTACTCTTATTCTCCGAAAGCACAGCCCTTCTGTATTGTCCTGTCCAGCAGAGGAGTAAAGTGAGGCCCATAGTTTGGAGGACACTAGTCCTAGCAGCAAAGTCTCCGGCCACCTCTCCTCTTGACGGCTCCTTATCTCCTGGCTGGCTCAACATTGCCCTTCACAGATTTAAATTTCTCAAATGGGCCAAATTGTACTTCAGAGCTCTGCAGTGTTTCAAGATCCTCACTCCGCTGACCCAATTTCCCTTTCCCACACACGTCTTTGTTACCACTGTCAGTAGACGCACTGTACATGCAGAAGGACAGACAACTGGGAGAAACTGTTTGGCACCTATGGCGTGCACATGGAAGCTTCCTCTTGAATCCATGTATGCACACTGTCCCCCTGCAGCCAGGGGTCTCGAGGGAGCTCCTCCACTGTCTTCCACAGCTCAGGTCCTCCTTTTCCACAACTGGCTATGGGGGGACCACCAAGAGATCCTATCTCCAGCCTGGACCTGCTGTCCATGTTTCATTTGCAAATGCCCACAGCCCGTGTTCTCCTGGGTTCAAGAGTGACCCCCACCCCATGTCTGCCACTAGGAGTCATCTCAAGGGCTTTCTTCTCATTCACTCTGTGCATTTAACCAATAAATCCCAGTTTTTTTCAGATGGGACTTTGCCCTACTTCCACTGCTAGTTCCAGCACCGTGGGAGGGCTGAGCCCCACAGCGGCAGTCTCTGCCACTCCCCTGGGCGGGTACACTGTTACCACACTCCGGCAAATGACGGACTTCATCATTTCAACACTCTTAAAGGACTCCTCGCTCTAAAACAAAGGGGCTGGATCAGATCATTTTGAAGGTCACTCTTATTTCTAAAACTGTGTTTCTAAACTTTTTCTAGCTAGCTTTTGAGAAGCTGGGTGCTGCAGCTCCCTCCCCCCAACTCTCCGCTCAGCCCTGCCCTGCTCCCCACACACTTCCTGCTCCCCAGGCCTCCACGCCACCATCTGCTCCCCTCAACTCATTCACTGTAACTTGACTACCCTTCTACATACAATCTATACATATCTATCTATACACACATACCCTTCCACATACAACCTAAGTTCTATCTTCTACACGAAGCCTT
The DNA here is from genome assembly GCF_963455335.1 of Martes martes. NCBI lineage: Eukaryota > Metazoa > Chordata > Mammalia > Carnivora > Mustelidae > Martes > Martes martes. The sequence goes on from NC_137901.1 coordinate 60,285,535, forward strand.
TGCTGACCACTTGGATCTCCCTTTCTCCAAGGTCCTGTGGGTGCTTTTCAGTGTGGAGGGAGCCAGCAATCTCAGCCTGCACTGGGCACTTTTGTGAGAAGACATCACAGATCCTTCCGGATTGCCTGATGGAAGAGCATATCTTGGAATATACTTTTATCTGTATCAATCCCTCCTAAAAGCCTTTCTCATTTGTGCTTTAGGAGTATGGAATGTTCAAAGAACAAAAAAACTCTGCTTTGAGTTGCATGGATTCTGAATAATTAAGAGTTTACTGGATGCAAGAAATCCACTGAATTCAGAAGGAAACCCTTCCTTTGGTAGGTGGTGTCATATGAAGTAGGACAGAAAACACAGAGCATGTTTACTTGCAAAGCTCATAATTAAACCAAAGGTAATTTTCATGTGCCAATTTCATGTGGGCTAGCTTTTGTTTGCACTTTCATCAGTACCTGTTTATTCCAGAGGTGAAAGACAACGGTAAATTCCTGTCAGTCCACTGTTGCTCCTTACTGAGGAGTACGGGTAAAACACAGGGTAGGGGGGAGGGAATGCCTCAGTTGTGTGTTTTGTGGCTATGAGCAGATCCCATTAATCCTGCACTCCCACCTCCTCACGGAGACAGAGCAGACACAGAACCAGAATGAAGAAAGGAACCCAAGAGTTAGCCAGTCACAGGAAACGCTAATGTCTACAAAGCAACCCAAACAGTACATCCATCACTTTAGCCTTTTTCTTTTTTTTTTTGGCAAAACCACGTAGAAAATTATTCCTACAACCAGCACCCACCTTCTCCACATCAGCTTTCTTCTCTGTGAGGAGAGCCACTGTTCTCTTATAAGCATCATTAATAAGTATTCGTACTTCATCATCTATCAGTCTTGCGGTGGCTTCGCTGTAAGGCTTCTCTAAAACCATATCGCCCTGACGTGGGAGATCAAAGGAGATCTGCCCAACCTTTTCGTTCATGCCAAACTGAACAATCTGAAAAAGAACACATGATTAGTGGTGCGCATCTGGTTTCACTGACAGACTTATAAAATGGCACTAAGTCTTCATACCGGCCTTAATGCCACACACTTCGCTGTAACACTACTTTTTTTTTTTTTTAAAGATTTTATTTATTTATTTGACAGACAGAGATCACAAGTAGACAGAGAGGCAGGCAGAGAAAGAGGAGGAACCAGGCTCCCCGCTGAGCAGAGAGCCCGACGCGGGGCTCGATCCCAGGACCCCGGGATCATGACCTGAGCCGAAGGCAGAGGCTTTAACCCACTGAGCCACCCAGGCACCCCTGTAATACACTCTTTAACTGGGCAAAGTTTACATGGCAGCCTTGTGCTGGCTGACTGGATGGGGTGTTCTATGTAGACAGTGCAGCAACGGATAGCATTTTAAACTACTCAACTAGGGACACAAGACAAGAAGCCCACAGACAACATCTATGAAACCTGCAAGATATATCTCCCTGCATGAGGGGAGGTAAAGAAGCAAGAAGGTTCTGACAGACTGAAGAGTTTAAAACGCAAGCCCTCCAGGCTCTTCCTGGAAAGGGCAGTGTGCCAACCTGAGAACAAGTGATCCTGGAAGGGCGTTTGCATTTTCCTGTTCCCTGAAGCCACCAGGTCAAGCCTGGACCCTATGAGCCCCCAAAACTAAAATGCCCCACATTAAGAAGTTTCTGGAATTTGGAAAATCCAAATTGACTAAAAGGCCCAGATAAAAGTGAAGAATAGGAAAACAGCCAAGAGAACTCAGAAATCAGGAAGCCGTATTTGTTATCATTATTATTTTTTTAAAGATTTTATTATTTGAGAGAGAGCTAGAGAACACAAGGTGGTGGGAGGCAGAGAGAGAAGCAGGCTCCCCGCTGAGCAGGGAGCCTGTCATGGGGCTTGATCCCAGGACCCTGGGATCATGACCTGAGCCAAAGGCAGACGCTCAATGGACTGAGCCACCCAGGGACCCGTCAAATCTTTTTCAAAACACTTTTTTTTTTTTTTTTAAAGAGACGCTCTCTTGCTCGTTCACTCTCAAAAAAGATTTGAAAAAGTGACAGACCAGAAGAGCTGACATACAGGTAGGTAACAGGAGTTTCCAAAGAAAGTCATTTAAGTTCAGAGACAGCAAAACTACATTGTTTGGGGATGTATGCCCCAGGGATAGGTAAGGAAAATGTGGGTATGACAATAACAAGTCAGGAGAGTGGCTGGTCCAGCAGGAAGGGAGGGCACGAAGAAGGGATGCTCTTAGGGACAGCCCAGGGTACAGGCAATGCCGCACTGTGGGATCAGAGGCCTGTAACAGAGCTTTGAACTCTGCACATATGCTTTAGAGACTCTTGGTCCATGTATCCCGTCTTTCGAAAGTTTATTCGGGCCACTCTGCTTTTATGGCCTCCAGCAGCACCTGCTTCTGCTAACTGGGTGACACTGAAAGAGGAGTTTCCCTTTGATGAAAAAAGGCGAAAACAGCGCTCCGCACGGGTTCTGCAGCAGCTGCGACAGAGGCGGCACGCCCCCCCGGGGCAGTGAGCGGCACTGCAGCCCCACTGAAATTGTGTCCTGAAGCAGAGCGGTCCACCAGAGGCTAGTTTTGCAGTCTGGGAACTTTCAGAAATTTTCCCATATCAATTAACAGTAAGTGCTTCTTTGCTTTCAGCCATTTCGGCTCCCAAAAGGTTTCATAGGAAGGCTGGACTTTCAGAGAGCAGGAGAAATCCGTAAACTTTAATTGTTACACTACTAAAAAAAAGTTTCTTTTAGGAATTAATTCTTGCCTGAAAAGCCTAAGCCAGTTCAACACAACAGTACTGTTTTAGAGCCAACAGCAAATGTCCATTTCTTGTGCAAATGTGGAAGAGCAAGGAAGAAACCCCCCATTTCATCCACTTACTTGAGCGTAGGCACTCTGGGTTACTTTTCTCAAGTCATCTTGGGCACCGGTTGTAATTCTCCCGAAGAAGATTTCTTCCGCCACCCGGCCCCCCAGGGTCATGCACATCCTGTCCAAGAGCTGCTCCTTGGTGTACAGGTACTGCTCTTTGGGTAAGTACTGAGCATAACCCAGTCCTTTGCCCCGAGGGATGATGGAGACCTGGCAAGTAGAAAACACACAAGATGCTGGGGATTCCATCACCAAATGCTGACCAGGGTGTTTATCTGCACATAAATAAGCTCGCTGCTGAAACACAAACACAGCAGCTGGGCAACACATTAGCCTTGGCAAGACGAGATCCAGCAGCTGTTGACTATTTGGGGAGATATTTTCTCCTAGGAGAACTTCACCTTGAAGTTCTAGAAAGTATTTCTTGTCTTTTTATAAAACACACTTGAAATTATTCGATCCTGATGGAAGGAGAGCTGGTGAGGGAAGACTCCTGACAGCTCAAATATGGGCTAGGTGCCATTCAACTTCACGGAGCCCCAGCCATATCCTCCTTTACAGGACGAAGGGGAAGGCAGACCTAGATGCTCAGCGCCTTTATTTTCTCTCCTAGTGCTTTTTGCAACAGAGTAAATTCCTTAAATTTTTAAAAAATCAGCTTTACTAAGGGATAGTTTATATTTTAGGTGATAGTCCAGTGAGTTTTGACAAACACAACCTCCTCCACAACAAAGACAGAAAATCTTGTCTTTGCTCTGCAAAGTTCTTTTGTACCCCTTTCTGCTCAGTCTTACCTACTCCCACCCCCGCTCCCAGCCCCACCAACTCCAGCCCTGGCGCTGGAGATGTGTGACCAGTCCCTATGGATTAGTCACAATTTCCGGCAGTGCATATAAATGGAATCCTACAGTATGTATGTTACTGTGTCTGGTTTCCTTCACCATTTCTGAGATTTGCCCCCACTGCCAGGTGTATTAATAGTTCATTCATTTTTACTGCTGGGTAGCATTCCATTGTGTAAACAAACCAAACATCCGTTTCATTCTCAAGGAACACCAGGGCGGTCTCCAGTTTACTGCTATTATGGATCAAGCAGTAAAAGTCTTTGTGTGGACATGTTTTTATTTCTCTTGAGTGATTATATAGGAGACTGGTTGGTTGTACAGAAGTGTTTACCTTTATAAGAAACTGCCAAACTGTTTTTCGACATGGTTATACCATTTCACATTCCCATCAGCAACGGATGAGAGCTCCAGCTAGACTGACATTCGCCAACACTTAGGACTGACTTTTTAACTTCAGCCATTCCAGTGGGTATGTGGTGGTATTTCACTGTGGTTTAATTTACACTTTCCCAAAAACTAATGAAACTGAGTATCCTCATGTGCTTAATGTCCATTTGTATACCTTCAGATCTTTTGCCCATGATTTCACTGGGTTGCTTATTTTTGAGTTTTAAGAGTTTTTTTTTTTTTTAACTTATTCTAGGTACAAGTCCTTTGTCATATACCTATATTCCAAGTTTTTCCAGAGTATGTGGCTTGCTCTTACTTTCTTAATAGTGTCTTTCAAAGACAAAACATTTTCAATTTTGCTGAGATCCCATTTATCAACTTTTTCTTTTGTGGTTCATGCTTTTTGCGTACTAGGACATTTTTGCCTATCTACGGTTACAAAGATTTTGACTTGCATTTTCCTCCAGAACTTTATTGTTTCAGCTATTATAATCTATTTCAAATTAATTTTTTACATATGATCTAAGAGTCAATGTTAGCTTTTTTCCCCCCACATGAACACTGAGTTGCCAGAATCGTTTGTTGGTAAGACAATCCTCCCCACCTTAAATTATTACTTTGGGATCTCTGCTGAAAATCTATTAGTCGATTATGTGTGAGGGTCTATTTCTGGGTCTATTTCTATTCCAACCCACTGATCTGTTCAGTCCCTTCTGCAATACTAATCTTCTTTACTCTAGCTATATACAAGGTCTTAAAATAGGCAGTGTAATTCCTTCGAACTCCACTGTTTTGGCTATTCTAGTTGACCTGATTTCTGTATAAATTTTAGATCTGCTTATCAATTTCTCCAAAAAAGTCTGCTACGTTTAAAACGGAGATTGCACTGTTACTATACATGAATCTGGGGAGAACGGTGATCATAACATTGCAGGGACACAGTATATCTCTTTCTTTCTTTTTTTAAGATTTTATTTGTTTGACAGAGCAAGCAAGAGAATGAGTGGAAGAAGAGGCAGAGGGAGAAGCAGACTCCCCGCTGAGCAGGAAGCCCAATGTGGGTCTTGATCCCAGCACAACTTGAGCCACAGGCAGACACTTAACAGACGGAGTCACCCAGGTGTCCCTATATCTCTATTTTTATTTAGGTTTTGTTTCGTTTAGTGTACAGATCCTACAAGTACCTCAATAAATGTATCCCTACATACATTTGGCCTGGCCATGTTCATGTTTTTAGATGCTGCTGTAAATGAAACTGAATTTTTTAAAATTTCATTTTCTAATTGTTCATGGCTAATATACAGAAATACAACTGATTTTTGTATATGGATCCTGAATTCTGTAACTTGTTAATTTCCCTTACTGGTTCTAGCCACTTCTCTGCAGATTATCTAGGGTGGTCATTTATGTATGTATTTATATATTCTTTTAAAGTGAACTCTACCCCAACATGGGGCCTGAACTCAAGACTCCACGGTCAACAAGAGTGGTACCCTCCACCAACTGAGCCAGCCAGGTACCCCTATTCCACACACTTTAATGTTATCTTCTCTGTGGTCCCCTTGCTTCGGGGGGATCTCCCTCCATTTCCAGAGGTCCTCTGACACCGCAAGTCAGATTATGGCTTCCTGTTGCTTGTGCTGCACCAGTCTGGGGACCGCACTCAGTTGAAAAAGCAAAAATTTACCAATCTCACTTGGTGCATCCATCTTTCAGGAGATTTCCCTTTGGCCTCTGTTCTCTTTTTTGCCAGGCTCTCTGGGTTCTCCTGTGCAGGCACAGTGTAGTGGTGAGCCAGGGAGCTGGGCAATTTCTACTTGGACTAACTCCTCTGTTGCTTTCTTGCTTCCAGGATTTTCCTATTAAATTTCCAATGTTCTTCAAATTCTGAATTCCTTCCTCTGCCACCTCAATGTATAGGTAAGACCAGCTTTTTCCATCACTGTGGCCCTAGAAAAAACCCCTCAGGCAAGGAAGCCACGAGCTCCCAATTCTAACCCACTGCAGCTACTGGTTTGCAAAAGGAAACTCTCCTCCAGCTTTGGTCTGCTTTGGACACTGTTCTGTCCCTTTAAATAACAATCTTCCAATTTTCTTTCCAAACTTTGTAACTTCTCTGCAGGAGGGTTTATATAACCCCTTCATCCCACCATCATTACCAGACGTCTTGGCCGAATTTTATGTACCTATCCTTTGTGGGAATGCAATCTTCTCCTCAGGTAACTGCTCACAGGATCAGCTGGCTGGCCTACTGTTCAGCACAAACCGCTTTACCTTTAGAAGTGGGTCTGCATGTTCCAGGTACCACCCGGCAACCGCATGACCTGCCTCATGGTACGCCACGGTCTTCTTCTCCTCGGGCTGCAGAACCTGGGTTTTTTTCTCTAAGCCTGATAAAATAACATCGAAACATCAGAAAACCACTGCCTCAGTGGCACCGACATAAAAAGACAGTTATACAATCTACACACTGCCTTATCTAAAAGGTGATTTAGCGACTAAGCTGCCTATGATAATTTGTAAATTCCCAACCACGGTCAGGCTTAAAGTAAAGACCAACTCCAAAATACACCCAGCCACTTGCAAAATGCATTCACGACCCCGAGGCCCACTTTCTTCCTAACTCTCCCACTCTTTTGAGCCATCTAACTTGTTTTGGGAAATAGAAATGCAAAATAAAATTCAGCACTTAGGTCAACTTAAAACATAAAATTCAGAGAAGACAAAGAGGTCTGGAATGATCTCCTTTTTAATCCAGGTCCTTGGAATTAACAAGCACTGGGCAAACAAACATGCAGGAGACTGCTTGCTGCCTGTTCCTGATGGAAAGCATGCAAGAGAGGAGGAACGGAGCCGGCTGAAGATGTGAAAATACCTAGTCAGCAAGCTGGCCAGGCCAATGCTATGGTACCCGCCACACTAGTCAACTGACCCAGGGGGTTCCAAGAGCCAGCAGCAGGTGAGACTGAGAAAATAAACCCAAGAGACACCCCCTGTGTTGACTATACAGCAGGTGGACCCCGTAGTCCAGATCCAAGTCTTCTCTGGCCTGAATCAAGGTGGATACTAAACCTCCTTTTGCCCCTTTGTACCACAGAAATGAACTACCCCATTTATACTAACATAAATTGTCACACTGTGACAAAAGTAGCTTTGTTGTGTTCAAGGTAACACATCTGACAGAATTTCTCAAATGATAACATATTGAGTCAGAAAGACCTAACCCAAGACAATAACAGAACTAGAAGGGCAGAGATTGACAAAAGGTGAGTTACTAAGTAGAGACGAGCAGTTCTTGCTTATATGAGAAAAACAAGAACTCTGATCACCCCCCCAACCCCCGCCCCAGTTTCTCCCTGGAAGTTTTCATTTTCCCAGGAGGCTTATTACAGAACAACGGCTCGTGGCTGGTTTACGGCAGCTGAGCTGCAAGCGGGTGTCTGTGTACCTCAGAGTGAGGCCCCTCCTGGGTGTGCCACCTTGATGTCTTTCACACTGAGCACTGACTCTTCCCCCCACCTAAAAGGCACAGACACATACGCGGCTCTCACCTGCCTCTACAGTGAACTGCTTTAATTCCACTAACAACTCCGTCAACTTAGATTTTTTCCTTTCAATAACAAATTTCTAGAATAAGTAGTCCATTCATTCATTCAAGGGTTATTTAGGTAGCACCTAATCCAGGTCAGGCACACTGCTATACTAGCCTCTAGATCCTTGCTGGAATCTCCATTAGTTTGGCATCCACTCAATTGAAACTGTCATGTCAGAAGTCACCAAGAAGAATCTCATTGCCAAATCCAAGGTCGTCATCCTCAATGGTCTCACATCACTTGATCCCACTGACAAGTGCTTTATAAATGTGTCTTTGCCCTTATCTTCCATTTCTTCTGACCTCCTGGGTTTCCTTTCATGGCATCTACTTGTCTTTTTCCCTGATGCGCTCTCCGGGCCCGTGATACACAAGCTCTGATGATTCTGCTGGCTCACTTTTCTCCCCTCTGCCACCAAATGCAGGCAGTGTTTACTGTGTGGGCCTGTCCCCCGGAGCGCTCTCACCCACCTCCACGCCATGGGAACCACACCCTGTGGTGCTGGGGTGCTGCAGAGTTCCACATGGACAGCCTGCCCCATCTCCAATTCTGTCCATCTCATCTTCTGCCAAGTTGGCTGCCTCTTGAAGCACTCCATTCTTCCCAAGGCCAGTGAGACTGTCCTTTTGTTTTTGGCCTATTACCACTGGGACCACTTATGCTAAAATCCACTATCTCACGTTAATGACTACAAGGTTTTCTGCCTTCTGATGCTTCCCTCTTCTTCAATGTCAGACTCCTTTTATTTATTTATTTATTTTTAAAAGATTTTATTCATTTATTTGACAGACAGAGATCACAAGTAGGCAGAGAGGCAGGCAGAGAGAGAGGAAGGGAAGCAGGCTCCCCGCTGAGCAGAGAGCCTGATGCGGGGCTCGATCCCAGGACCCTGGGATCATGACCTGAGCTGAAGGCAGAGGCTTTAACCCACTGAGCCACTCAGGCGCCCCAAGACTCCTTTTATTTAAAATATCACCGATTATGCTACTCAATGACTCCAGAAAAATCCCACGTTAGTTCAATACTGGACACACAGCAGGAGTTTAAAAAGCCCTTGACCTTAACATTCAAAGATTTCTAAAATCTAGACCCAAGCAGTTATTTCCAGCTTTACTCCCTTCTCAAAGGAACTTAAGCCTGATTGGTTTACTTTCCCTCCCCTGCTACCAACCGCCTTCTGTTCTTGCCTCTCTGACACCAACCTCTTCTTTCAGGTGAGCCTGGTTTAAATCCTGCCTCTTCTGCAGAGCCCTGCCTGACCACAGTGCCCTTCATTTCTTTGAATGCCCAAGTTCTGGAATTGCTAGTTCTGGAACTGCTAGCTTTTTACAGGTATTTAAATTATAAGCTCCCTAGAAAGCAGGGAAAACATGTTATATATATCCCCGTAGCAGAGAGCACATTTAAATCATGCAATACAATTTAAAACAGAAAGGTTCCAAGCATTTTCAAAACACTAGACCAGTAAAATTCAGGGGCAGACACCTTGCTGCTTGCTGCACATGTCAGGTGTGGTGTGGGATGCTGTCTGTCTCAGACTCCCCCAAACCAACAGCATCCACCTCTACCAGACTGTGGCAGGGGCGGGGGGGGGGGGCGCCCTCACAGCACTGAGGGAACACAGCAGGGGCATGGTAACCCCAGGCTGGGCAAGACTTTGCTTCTAGATCTTGCCAAAACAGAGAAACCCATGGCCTCAAACTTATTTTATCAGACTTCTGACTTGAGGTACAGTCAGTTTGCTTACCACCAATCACTCGCTCAATCGCTTGTTCAAAGTGTTTCTGATTTATGGAATCTGAGAGGTGTCTCGCAGCTATCAGAGCCGCTTCGTTACAGACATTAGCAACATCAGCTCCTACAAAACAAATGTGCAGAACAGCTTACCCACCAAATACACTCGGACTGATTAGTCACACATTATGGATGACCACATTCAGTTTCTCAACCAGCAATAGACTGAAAAAAGGTTTAATGTAATATAATTCAGTTTGATTCATAACTGAATTATAACTATAATTCATATAATTCATATGATTCATAATGTTCTAGCATTATTCAGAATAACGTAGTACAATCCTGGCCCTTTGAACTAAGGTGCAAGTATTAGTAGTAGTCAGCAGATAATTACGGGCAGCTACTTTTATAGGCAATATGGCTCATACAATAGTTAACTATTTAAAAATACCCATTAATTAACTTAGTTCTATGAGCTATGCTGGGAGAGTGACTAATGTGAATATTAGGCAACATGCTGAAATATAATGAAAACATAAGCAGTGCACTCAATTAAATAACAAAAGTTAAGTATGTGAAGCTTGCCAAATGCTTTCTATATCCGTAAGTCTTTTCCTAAAATATTTATTTATTTACTTATTTATTTGAGAGCGAGAGTGAGAGAGTGCATGACCGGGGGTCAAGGGGTGAGCTGAAGAGGGAGAAGCATACTCCCTGCAGAGCAGGGAGCCCGATGTGGGGCTGGATCCCAGGACCCCAGGATCATGACCTGAGCCGAAGGCAGACACTTAACCAACTGAGCCACCAAGTGCCCCCATAAGTCTCTTAAAATTCATGTTTCAGATAAAGTATATGGTTAACTCAAATAAGTTACAACACGTGTATGTACTCGATAAACACTGAAATGTTATAAATTCCAAAGACCAAAGAATAAAAACAAGTAAAAAGATTAGGACCTGGGGACATTTAAGATGCCTACCTTCTAACCATACACTTCCGTATATAACCCTCTCAGACTTTCCACATGTTCCTTTTTAAGAAAGGCTCACATTTTACCTGTAAAAACTCTGGAATAAGCACATGTCATGATGCTCAACATCACTAGTCATTAGAGAAATGCCAATCAAAACTCTGAGACACCACCAGGGTGGCTACAATCAAAAAGACAGGCAATGACCAGCACTGGCAAGAATGTGGCAAACTGGAACCCGCAGACACTGCTGGCGAGAATGTGGCACAGCCGCTCTGGAAAACAGTTTGGTAGCTCCTCAAAAAGTGATTCAGCAGCACTATTTCTAGGTATATAACCAGAAGAATGGAACGTACATCCACACAAAAATCTAGACACCGACGTTCAAATCAGTATTATCTCTAAGAGCCAAACGATGGAAACAAATGATGGATAAAGATGTGGTCTAGCCACACAATGGAACATTATCCAGCCGGAAAAAGGAACAGAGTGCTGACACATTCTGCAACACGGCTGAACTCTGAAAACACTACGCCAAGTGAAAGAAGCCAGGCAGAAAAGATCACATGTTGTGTAATTCTTTTTGTATGAAATGTCCAGAATAGGAAAATCAATAGAAACAGAAAGTAGGTGAGGGGTGGCCTAGGGCTGGGGGTGGAGTGAGTGATTGCTAATGGATTCTTCTGCAGTGATAAAAATGATCTAAAATGAGACTACAGTAGTTACAGTGTAACCTTGTAAATACATGAAAAACCACTGAATCGTACACTTTACAATTCACAGATGAATTTTATGGTATGTGAATTTTGTCTCAACAAAGTTTAAAAAAACCTCATGGGGCAACCTGGGTAGCTGAGTTGGTTGTCTTTTTTTTTTTTTTTTAAGAGTTTATTTATTTATTTGACAGAGAGAGATCACAAGTAGGCAGAGAGGCAGGCAGAGAGAGAAGGGGAAGCAGGCTCCCCGCTGAGCAGAGCGCCTGATGCGGGGCTCGATCCCAGGACCCTGAGATCATGACCTGAGCCGAAGGCAGAGGCTTAACCCACTGAGCCACCCAGGCGCCCCTGAGTGTCTGACTCTTGATTTCAGCTCCAGTTGTGATCTCAGGGCGGTGAGATCCAGCCCCACGGCAGGCTCGTATTCACTGGGAAACCTGCCTGAGATTCTCCCTCCTTCTGCCTGCCTGCTCAACCAAGGGCTCACGTGCACGCTCTCTCAAACAAATAAATAAATGAATCTTAACAACTATAAAAAACCCAAAACCCACATACAAATAACCCAGAGGCAGAAGGAAGAGGGTGGGGTATGGAGGAAGGTTCACCATGAATTAATAATTGTTCCTGAAGCTAACAGGTGATGCATGCAGAGGGGTTCATCACACTATTTTCTCAACTTCTGCACATGTTTGAAATTTCCCACAATAAAAAGGTATAATTATACACTGAAGAGGCCCAAGGTGAGAGGTAAAAGTAAACTGGTATCTGGCAAATGTCTCTGACCTAAAGGACTTCTAACACACAGCAGGCTCTGTTCTACTCACCTGAAAACCCTGGAGTCAAGGATGCAAGTTTTCTGGCCAATTTCTCCTTTTCCAGGGTGCTGTCCAGTTTTAGTGGTCTGAGGTGAACTTTGAAAATAGAGGCTCTTCCTTTTATGTCAGGTGGTCCTTGAAAAATTATTTTTAAGGGGGGAAAAAAATCACAGTGAAACAGTCACATCTCTCCTCAAAAGAATTGGACTGAATCCAATGAAGATCATCTCACCAATAAAGATTTGCCTATCAAAGCGCCCTGGCCGCATCAGTGCTGGGTCTAGAATATCTGGTCGATTGGTGCCTGCCAAAATGACGACGTTTGTTGTTGTGTTAAAACCTAAAGAGACAATAACAAAAATGCTAGACTTAAAGCTTTAATAAAGCATCATTTTTCTAAACACAAATATGAAAGATTTTAATTCATATAACTATAATTGAGAATATGTTGTCCATTTTTTTTAAATGCTTAAAAAAATTTTTTTTAAATATACATTTTATTTATTTGAGAGACAGAGTATGCACCCAAGAGTGAGAGTGCATGAGTGGGAGGAGGGGCAGAGGGAGAGAGAGAAGCAGACTCCCCACTGAGCAGGGAGCCAAGGGCTGGGCTTGATCCCAGAACCATGAGATCGTGACCTGAGCTGAAGGCCAATGCTTAACTGACTGAGTCACCCAGGGACCTTCATCATTTTTTAAATATTTTTAAACCAGTGAGATTAGAGGCGACTGGCTGGCTCAGTCAGTTGAGTGTCAGCCTTTTGATTTCACCTCAGGTCATGATCTCTGGGTCCTGGGATCGAGCCCCACCCATGTTGAGCTCTGCGCTCAGTGCAGTCTGCTTGAGATTCTCTCCCTCTGTCCCTCCTCCAGCTTAAGCTCACTGGCTCTCTCTCCCCAGTAAGTAAAATTTTTAAAAAATAAAAATAAAATCAATACGATTAAATTTGTAAACAATCTGTCTAACCTCCCTGGGTCACGGGACAACCCAATGAATATCTGATGACAAGTATGGAACTCCACCTCCAACCTCTCAGCCAGGCTCACCTTGCTTGGTTCTACCAGCCACTTCGCAAATATCAATGCCTTGGCTATAGAGCCTTCACCCTCAGGACCCTGGTCCCAAAAGAGCTCTGGTACTGGTACCCAAAAACACGGCTCTACACAGACTGACCACCACAGAGCAAGGAAGAGCTCTACCTTCTTTGTCTGGATACAGGCAGACCTTGTTTTACTGCACTCCGCTTTCCTGCACTTTTTACATACTGTGTTTCTTTTCTTTTTTCTTTTTTTTTTTTTTAATTTGACAGACAGAAATCACAAGTAGGGAGAGAGGCATGCAGAGAGAGAAGGGGAAGCAGGCTCCCCGCTGAGCAGAAAGCCCAATGCGGGGCTCAATCCCAGGACCACCTGGGATCATGACCTGAGCCGAAGGCAGATGCTTAACCCACCGAGCCACCCAGGCGCCCCTCCTTTTTTTTTTTTTAAAGATTTTATTTATTTATGTGACAGACAGAGATCACAAGTAGGCAGAGAGGCAGGCAGAGAGGCAGGCAGAGAGAGGAAGAGAAGGAGGCTCCCCGCCGAGCAGAGAGCCCAATGCACAGCCCGATCCCAGGACCCTGAGACCATGATCTGAGCCGAAGGCAGAGGCTCTAACCCACTGAGCCACCCAGGCGCCCTACATACTGTGTTTCTTACAAACTGAAGGTCTGTGGCAACCCTAGTTTCAGCCAATCTATCAGTGCCATTTTTCCAACAGTATTTGCTCACTTTGTGTCTCTATCACATTTTGGTAATTGCAGTATTTCAACATTTTCATTATTATTATTATTATCATTATTTAAAAGATTTTATTTGAGAGAAAGACAGAACAAGTCCGGGAGAGGCAGAGGGAGAAACAGACTCCCCACTGAGCAGGGAGCCTGACTTAGGGCTCGAGCCCAGGAGCTGAAGGCAGACACTTAACCAACTGAGCCACCCAGGCACCCCATTTTCATGATTATATTTGCTGCATTGACATGTGATCAGTAATCTTTAATGTCACTATAGTGACAGTTTTAGGGCACCACAAACTGCATCCATATAAGTGAGCTTTATTGATAAATACTGTGTGTGTTCTGACTGTTCCAGCGACTGGGCATTCCCTATCTCTCTCCCTCTCCTTGGGCATCCCCATTCCCTGAAACAACAATATTGAAATCAGGCCAATTAATTACCCTACAGAGGCCTCAAAGTGTTTAAGTGAAAGGAAGAGTTGTGTGTCTCTCACTTTACATGAAACGCTAGAAATGATTAAGCTCAGTAAGGAAGGCACGTTGAAAGCTGAGACAGACTGCAGACTGAAAGCTAGGCCTCTTGTGCCAAGCAGTTAGCCAAGGAGTGAACACAAAGCGAAAGTTCCTGAAGGAAATTAAAGCTCTACTCCAGTGGATACACGATGACAAGAAAGCAAAATAGTCTTAATTGCTGTCATGGAGAAAGTCTGAGTGGTCTGGATAGAAGAGCAAACCAGCAACAATGTTCCCTTGAACCAAGGCCTAATCCAGAGCCAGGCCCTGAGTTTCTTCAATTCTGTGAAGGCGGAGAGAGGTAAGGCAGCTGCAAGAGAAAAGCTGGAAGCTGCCACAGGGTGGTTCATGAAGTTTAAGGAAAGAAGCTGCATAACATAAAAGGGCAAGATGAGAAGAAAAAGCCGATGTGGAAGCTGCAGCAAGTGATCCAGAAGGTCTCACTGAGACAGTTCAAGAGGCCGATGACACTAAACACCTTTCGATGTAGACAAACGGCCTCATATTGGAAGAAGATGCCGTCTAAGACTTTCATAGCTACAGAGGAGGAGTCAATGCCTGCCTACAAAGCCTCAAAGGACAGGCTGACTCTCTTGTTTGTTGCTAACGCAGCTGGTGACTTTACATTGAAGCCAGAGCTCACTGACGATTCTGAAAATCCTGAGGTCCTAAAGAATCATGCTAACTCTTCTTGTGCTCTAGAAATGGAACAACAAAGCCCGAGGACAGCACATCTGTTTACAACATGGTTTACTGAATATTTTAAGCCCACAGTTGAGACAGCAGCTTGGAAAAAGATTCCCTTCAAAATATTACTGCTCATAGACAATGCCCTGGTCACCCAAGAGCTCTGATGGGGACGTAGAGATTAATGTTGTTTCACACCTGCAAACACAACAGCCATTCTGTAGCCCATGGATCAAAGAGTAATTTGAACATTTAAGTCTTTTTTTTTTTTAAGATTTTATTTATTTATTTGAAAGAGATCACAAGTAGGCAGAGGGACAGGCAGAGAGAGAGCGAGGGGGAGGCAGGCTCCCCGCTGAGCAGAGAGCCTGATGCGGGGCTCGATCCCAGGACCCTGGGATCATGACCTGAGCCGAAGGCAGAGGCTTTAACCCACTAAGCCACCCAGGGGCCCCTAAGTTTTTTTATTTTTTTTTTTAAGATTTTATTTATTTATTTGACAGAGATCACAATTAGGCAGAGAGGCAGGCAGAGAGAGAGAGAGAGAGAGAGAGAGGAGGAAACAGGCTCCCTGCCGAGCAGAGAGCCCAATATGGGGCTTGATCCTAGGACTCTGGGATCATGACCTGAGCTGAAGGCAGAGGCTTTAACCCACTGAGCCACCCAGGCGCCCCCCCCCAAGTCTTATTTTTTAAGAAATACATTTTGTTGGGCTGTTGCTGCTATAGATAGCAGGAAGGAAGGAGGGATTCCCCATTAGGAACATTTGTGATTCATGGGAAGAGATCAAAATATCAACATTGCCAAGAGTTTGGAAGAAGCTGATTCCAAATCTCATGGATGATTTTAAGGGGCTCAGGACTTGAGTGGGGGTAGTAACTACAGATGTGGTGGGAATAACAAGAGAACTAGAATTAGAAGTGGAGCCTGAAGAGGTAATGAATTGCTGTGATCTCATGATAAACCTTTAATGGACGAGGAGTTGCTTCTTATGGATGAGTGAAGAATCTATTCCCGGTAAAGGTGCCGTGAAGACTGTTGAAATTACAGTAAAGTAAGGCACTTGCAGGCTCAGCTGGTAGAGCATGAGACTCCTGATATTGGGGTTACGAGTTCGAGCCCCACAACGGGTGCAGAGATTACTGAAAAACAAGAGCTTTTTTTTTTTTTTTTGCTTTTTTTTTTAATTTGACAGAGAGAGAGATCACAAGCAGGCAGAGAGGCAGGCAGAGAGAGGGAAGCAGGATCCCCGCTGAGCAGAGAACCCGACATGGGGCTCGATCCCAGGACCCTGAGATCATGACATGAGCTTTAGGCAGAGGCTTTAACCCACTGAGCCACCCAGGTGCCCCCAAAACAAGAGCTTTAAAAAAAAAAAAGTGGGGGGAGGGGCACTTGATTCCAGGGTCCTGGGATGGAGCCTGCATTGGGTTCTCTGCTCAGTGGGGAGCCTTCTTCTCCCTCTGTCCCTCCTCTTGCCCCACTTGTGCGCTCTCTCTAATAAATTTTAAAAATTGCCACAGCCATCCAGCCTTCAGCAGCCACCACCCTGATCGGTCAGCAGCTGTCAACACAGAGGCAAGATCCTCCACCAGCAAAAAGATTACAAATCACTAAAAGGTCACATAAGGGTCAGCATTTTTCAGCTGTAAAGCACTTTTTAATTAAAGTAGGTACATCTTTTTTTAGACACCTACTGTACTTACTAGACTACTGTATAGTGTAAACCTAACTTATATGCACTGGGAAACCAAAACATTCAACTCGCTTTATTATAACACTCTTTACAGCGGTGGTCTGGTACCGAACCTGCAGTTATCTCTGAGGAGTGCCTGAACAATGGCCAGCTCAGTCATATAAAGCAGTTCAATACTCAGCACTGTACTGCCCTCTCTGAGCACACAACAGCATTCATGTATCTTACAGCAGGGAGCATTCTTACATTCTACAAACTAGCTTTCCTAATAAAAGAAAAAGCTAACTAATGTGGAAAGATTGCTGCTCTCTTAAGAGGAGTATTCAAAATCTGCCCAATTTACACTTGTTTATGCATGGGTTTTCCTGATGTTTCAGAATCATAAATGGTTTTAAGAATGAGACTATCAGGGCACCTGGGCAGCTCAGCTGGTTAAGCGTCTGACTCTTGATTTCGGCTCAGGTCATTCAGGGTCGTGAGATCAAGCCCAGTGTCGGGCTCCCCACTCACAGGGAGTCTGCTCGAGATTCACTCTCTCTCCATCTCCCTCCATCCTTCCCCCACCCTCCACTTCATGCTCACTCTCTAAAATAAATAAATTTTAACCAAAAAAAAAAAAAAAGAAAAAAGAGGGGCACCTGGGTGGCTCAGTCAGTTAAGCATCTGACTCTTGGTTTCCACTTGGGTCATGATCTCAGGGTCGTATGACTGAGCTCCATGTTGGACTCTGCTTAACTCAGAGTCTGCTTGAGATTTTTTCTGCCCCTCCCCTCCCAAATAAATCTAAAAAATCTTAAAAAAAAAAAAAAAAAAGAATGGAATTATGATTCCTCTGTGGATCATTTCACCAATTTTTCTCTTATTCAACACCAGGTACAAACACCACCTTAATACCAATATGAAGTTATGGCAGGCTGCTAGGTAAGAATATTTTGCTATTATGTGTACTGGTACAGAACTTTTTTAAAAAGGGATATTTTGGGGCATCCGGGTAGCTCAGTCCGTTGGGTCTCTGCCTTCGGCTCAGGTCATGGTCTCAGAGTCCTGGAATTGAGCTCCGCATCGGGCTCTCTGCTCAGCCGGGAGCCTGCTTCCCCCTCCTCTCTGCCTGCTGCTCTGCCTACTTGTGATCTCTCTCTGTCAAATAAATAAATAAAATCTTTAAAAAAAAATTTATACTATCAACATAAGGATTCTCATTTAATTTTTTTAGATTTTATTTATTTGACAGAGAGAGAGAGCACAAGCAGGGGAGCAGCAGGCAGAGTGAGAGGTAGAAGCAGACTCCGCACTGAACAGAGAGCCCAATGGGGGTCAAATCCCAGGATCCTGAGATCATGACCTGAGCCAAAGGCAGACGCCCAACGGACTGAGCCACCCAGGCATCCCCTCACTTTAGATACGTGGAAAACAATTAGAGAGTGTAGTTTAAAGTATGGAAGACCTTCAAGATGGCAGTGGCTGGGTGGCTGACTGGCAGACAGAGGTGAAGGCCCCTATGAGGTAGAAGAGGCAGAGAATCCTCCCCTCCCCACTTCTCACAATCCCAGGAGCCCAGCAGAAGTGTTTTGTTTTTTGTTTTTGTTTTGTTTTAATGAACAAGTAAACCATACAAGTTGTCAACATGGGACGGAGATCTACATCATCCACCAAGAGTGGAAAATTTATGAACGCCACAGACCAATCCTGAAAAGCAGCCCAAAGAGAGAATTAAAGAAGAACAAAAACAGTGCATGACGGTAAGAGCTATAGCTTTGAAGTCGAAGGATCCCAAACGGGTTATCCAGGACATGGAGAAATTGGATGAAAGGGAGTTTAAGATTATTTATTTATTTGACAGACAGGTAGGCAGAGAGGCAGGCAGAGAGAGAGGAAGGGAAGCAGGCTCCCTGCTGAGCACAGAGCCCAATGTGGGCCTCGATCCCAGGACCCTGGGATCACGACCCGAGCCAAAGGCAGAGGCTTTAACCCACTGAGCCACCCAGGCGCCCCGGATGAAAGGGAGTTTAACCTCATGCAGCAACCACAGTTAAATGCGAAGGTGCTGAAAGACAAGCGTAAAGAGCTGGGTAAGACCTTTGAATATACTATTCTACGACTCTAAGAAAATGAGAATTCAGACATTTACAAAGAACTGAGAAAGCTAAAAGTAGAATATGAACAGAAGAGGGCTCAACTTAGCCAGTATTTTGATGCTGTCCGGAATGCTCAGCCTGTGAAAGTGGAGAACATTCCCTTCCCAGCTCTGGCACAGGCTCCTTCCAGCATCTTGATCCAGGACATTCCACTTCCTGGTGTCCAGCCACCCTCCATCCTTGAAAATACCTCAGCCAATGACCTCCAACATGGGCAGTTTCTATACTTCCTCTTCTCGGACATGATGTGCCAAGTTTACCCCTGGCAGAAAACCTCCTGCCCCCCCCAGCCCACCACCTCAAGTCTTCCCCAAGTATGGCCATAAAGGGGGCTTTGCCCTAGATCTTCCCCCTTGTAGGCAGGAGGAAGACATGTCAAATAGCCCTAAACTTGCTCAACGGGGTCATGATGATGAGGTTTCCTACAATAGTCAAGATGACCAGTATCCTGAAGACACGGATCAAGAGAAGCATGAGGACTGTACTGATGACAGTGACACTGAGAGATCAGATGGGGAGAGTGAAGCCGGTGAATCTGCGTACCCTGATGATGAGAGACAACAATGAAGAAAAAAAGTCAGGTCTGAGTTAAGATTTATACATAGGCCTGGAAAATCAAGGAAGAAGAAGAACACGAAGGAGCTGACCCCTCTTCAAGCCATGATGCTTCAAATGGCAGAAGAGGAAATCCCTGAGGGACAAGAAGCAGAAGAATTTTCCAAGGATGAGGACAAGGACGATTCTGACGATTCTGAAGCAGAAAAGCAATCACAAAAATGGCATAAAGAGGAATCTCTTTCTGATGGCACATCACCGCAGCCAGCCCTCCCTCTAGTCTGTCCCTCCTTCTCAGACCCAAGCACCTCCCATGCCAGGACCACCTCCTGGACCGCTTCCGGGAGCTCCTCCATTCCTGAGAGCACCTGGAATGCCGGGACTCAGGATCTTTACCCTGACTTTTGCCTCCAGGTCCACCATCAGGACAGCCCCCTGGCCCTCCCCCAGGCCCACCTCCAGGTTGGTCTCCTGGACCTCCTCCTCAGGGACCCTCATCAAGGCCACCTCCCCCTGCACCTCCAGGTATCCATCCACCAAGTCCCGGCATGAAGCACCCACCTTTGGTGCCTCCACTTGGACCTGCCCTACGTTGTCCCACCAGCTCCTTTGCCGGGCTCCCCCCAACTTGATTCAGCGACCCAAGGTGGATGATACAAGTGCAGCCACCAATGAGAAGAAAGCCACGGCAACCATCAGCGCCAAGCCACAGATCATTAATCCCAAGGCAGAAATTATCTGATTTGTGCCCACTGCGTTGAGGGTACATCGGGAGAATAAATTTGCTGCTCCTCAAAGAAAGTCAGAGGATGTGCCTCTAGCCAAAGCAGCTCCCAAATCTGGTCCACCTGTTCCTGTCTCAGCACAGGCTAAGGATGATATTTCTGAAGCTTCCATGAAAGGGATGGAAGAGCTACTGCGACAGCTTTTAATGCCGGAGCAGGTTTCTGTTTGCATCAGTGGTTTGGGGAAAGAGGTTCTTACTACACTCAGTGAAAGAGTGACTTTGACTGTTAAGGTATTCTTAAATTAAACTTTAGGATAGTTTAAGCCCTAAAGTTTAAGCCCTGTTCAGAATTTACTGCACCTACGAGAGGATTACTTCGTTCAGAACGGACTGGTTATTGAAGCAGTGCTAACATCCTCTCCCTCTCATACACCGTTTTCATCCTGTTTGTTCCCCTTTTCCAATTCTTTGGAAACTTGTGACTGAGGGGAACCTTGTTATTTATTTCACTCTCTTCTAGTGTGTGGTGGGCACTGAGGTAGCGATTTCTGAAAAAAAGTTTATTGCACCCCATCTTGCCTTCTGTGTTTGAGTCATTTTAATATTTTCTTGTAAATACTTTTGTGATCCATTAGTGAAATGGACCGCAATGTCATTTCCTAATACAAAGCAAGATATGTAGAAAGAAAACATGTAGGGGCACCTGGGTGGCTCAGTGGGTTAAAGCCTCTGCCTTCGGCTCAGGTCATGATCCCAGGGTCCTGGGATCAAGCTCCATGTCAGGCTCTCTGCTCAGCGGGGAGGCTGTTTCCCCTCCCCTCTCTCTCTGCCTCCTTGTGATCTCTGTCTGTCAAATAAATTAATTAATTTTTTTAAAAAAAGAAAGAAAACATATAATGCTTTGATTAAAATTATTTCCCTCTGACCTACACTTTGAGTGTTTCATGGAATAAATGTTCTACACCAAGAAAAATAAAATAAAATACGAAAGACTTGAATATTCACCATCCATCTCCACGAGCAGCTGATTGAGTGTGTTCTCCTGCTCACTCTGCCCCCCGAAGTTGCCTCTTCCTCTTTTCCTTCCCACGGCATCTATCTCGTCAATGAAGAGAATGCAGGGGGCGTTCTTGCGAGCAAGGGCAAATAAGTCTCGGACCTGGATAAAAATATAAACACTAGAGTCACTTGACAAGTGAATATTATTTTCCTCCTACTAAAATAAACATCATGCTTCCATCTAATAGGAAATATTTTTGTTAACATACTATACTGTACAGTACATATTTAAAAAGTTATAAGCAAGGAAGTGGCAAATAAAGTTGGTAGGTAACTGTCTTAAGGTAAGCAAACATTATTTCTACAGTATCGTAAGATACTGTATATATCATAGGCACTAACAATATCTGTTATTTTTATAGCAGCTTAATACTACACATTTTTGCCCTACAAAGAGATTAACACTGTAGGGGCGCCTGGGTGGCTCAGATGGTTATGCCTCTGCCTTCAGCTCAGGTCATGGTCCCAGGGGCCTGGGATCGAGCCCTGCGTCGGGCTCCCTGCTCAGTAAGGAGTTTGCTTCTCCCTCTCCCTCTGCCATTCCCTCTGCTTGTGCTCTCTGGCTTGCTCTGTCAAATAAATAAGATAAATAAAATCTTTAAAAAATAAAAAAAGATAATGCTGTAGAACTGTAGACTTTATATTCAGATTAAAAGTTCAAACTACTCTGGGGTTTGCATTTCATGCCCAAGGCAGCTGCTAACAAGCAGACACTCACTAACAGATCTAGGCAGTACACACACACACAGCGAAGGCAGTGACTGAGCCACACCCCCATAGGGATCACCCCGCAGCCTTAGACAGTGTCCCGCCCTCAGCCCTGCTGTTGCTGGAGCAGGTGTGAGGGCCCCCGCACCTATATTCTGTCCTACTGAACATGTCCCTTCAGGCCACTAGTTCAGGTGGGTTGAAGGAATGGCTGCCCCCACACCTTTCCACCCGCCAAGAGTTCTGTTTCAGAAACAATCTCCTATGCCTCACATTCCTCTTCCCCTCACTCACCAAAGTCCAATTCTCCCCATCACCCTTTCCTCCCTGGACTTCCAGGTTTTCACAGCTCTACTTCTCTGAACATATCCTCTAGGGTAACTCATGTTACCTAGGCCCTCCCCCACTCAACTCCAGATATGTGATCAATAAGCCATCTCACACTCTTTCCTAAATACTTCCTTCACCCTCTTGCCTAAATTTTAATTTGGCTGACCCTGCAAAGCTCTCAACTGGAAAGGGTTTTTGTCTTTCCTTCCAGGCCCGTGAGAGTTGAAGTCTACCTCATATGCTGTGACTACTGCCAAAATAATTCTGCTGGAAAACCCCTGCTCATGGACGTTCTCAATATGGGGCAGAGACATTACCCTCCTGGTTATAGTACTCCCTGGGCCTGATTTCTCCCTTTTCCACCCCACCCCCACTGGACATTATTTTCTCAGTGGTTCCTGGTTGGTTGGTCCCCTGAAGCACCTATTTCAATCACTTTCTGTTCCGCTCTGCCACGGCCAGCACTGCCAAGGTTTTCCTATACAATCAGCTTCCCAGTCTACTCTGACCCCCTCCCATCGGTCTGGCCTGCTCATGGGTTCAAGCCTCTCTGACGGCCAGCTCCTCTTCGGTCTCCGCTCCATTAGATTCACTGCTTTCCCACCACCCACAGCTCCTCTCCTGTCGTCAGTCACCCCCAATGCTCCGGCCCATATCAGATGCCACAGTCCAACATCAGCAACACAACACCTTCAGACTCCCCTAGAGCTGCTTGACAAGACCCATATGAATCTACCTACTCTACCTAAGATGCCATCAGTAGTATGATGTATCATTAACACATTTGCCATTAACTGAAAAAATTAAAATTAAAAAAAAGTTTTTTAAATGCTGCCAGTTGATGACATAACACCTGATTATATGTTGTATCCTGATGTCTGGAAAGACAACTATGATAGCACTTTACCCCTCCTAGGTGTTTAAAAAAAAAAGTTGAACATTTAATGAAATACACAAGAGGAAAAATTTAAGTGCTGCTTTAAAAGTTAATCCATACTCACACTTCCTGATTTCAAAACTTACTATAAAGCAATAGTAATCAAGACTGCGGTACTGGTATAAAGACAGACATACAGGTCAATGGGATAGAATTGAGAGTGCAGGTGCTAAACCCATGTATCTATTCTTGGTCAAGGATGCCAAGACCATTCAATGGGAAATCGTCTTTTTAACAAATGGTGCTAGGGAAACTGGATACACACATGTAAAAGAGTGACAGTGGACCCTCACACTTTATGCCACATTAACTCGAAATGGATCACAAACCTAAATGTAAGAGCTAAAACTATAAAACTCTTAGACAAAAACATAGGAGTGAGTATTTATGACCTTGAGTTTGGTGACAGATTCTTAAAAATGATATCAAAGTCTAAGCAATGGCAAAAAAAAAATTAAAGAATGGATACACTAGTCTTCATCAAGATTAAATGCTTTTGTGCTTCACTATCAAGAAAGAGAAGAGGCAAACCACAGAATGAGAGAAATTATTTGCAAATAATGTATCTGGTTAGGATTTACTACCCAGAATATACAAAGAACTCTCACAACTCAATGTCAAAAGACAACCCAATTAACAGACTGCACTAGTTTGGGGCAGGGTCATCATTACCAACTCCATATTTGGGGGGACGCTCAGGGGAAGAGTGTGGAAGCTGTGCCATTGTAACAGAACAAAAGACTTACTCTAGCTGGACCCACACCAACAAACATCTCCAAAAACTCAGATCCACTAACGGTGATGAAAGGGACGTTGGCTTCTCCAGCTGTGGCCTTAGCTAGCAGTGTCTTCCCAGTGCCTGGAGGACCGGTGAGAATGGCACCCTTCAGATATAAAAAAGGAAAGTATCTTTAACTAGAATTTCAGACAAGTAAATTGCATATCCGCAGGCAATTCTGAAATATAAATCTGTCTATAAACTCTACTGACATATACTAAATGTTCTTTAAAACATCTGAACTATGGCAAAACATTTTTATATTAGTAAGAAAAGGATTATTTAGAGACATTTTAAAAACTTAGTAAGTGTGAAATCTTAAATTCTTCGCCTGTTTTCTAAGACTTTTAGTGTTGTTTTTCCAGACCTTTAGACTTAGGCTGAATATCTACTAATAAACCAACTGAGGTTTACTTAAGTAAGTCAAGGAGACACAAAACAACACACTCCCAAATTACATTTTGCTTACTTTCTTCCCTTTAACATTTTACAAATGAAGTAAAAATCTAATGACTAATTGTGAACATAGTTAAAAAGAGAAAATGTGCTTGCTCGAACAGCAGCATTATTTAAGCTGTGGAGATGCTTAGGTACGATGCACACAGGTACTAAGAAACTAACAACCAATTATAAAAATTATCAAATATGATTTTTTTAATCCATATAGGTAGGACATGGAAATCATGATTTCCTTTACAAAGGATTCCTTTAAAGGAAACTTTATTAATGGATTTTTTAAATAATGAAGCATTCTGGATTCTTTTACTTAAAGACTGAGCCTGGCTCTTGGAGTACAAAGGTCAGTAAGCCCAACCCATCGTCAGCAGTCCTCGGATGGGGGGAAGACTTGAATTAGTGTTGCCTATCTCTTCTCTACCAAATCCTGTGTGAGTTTGAGTCTAGGTGCCACACACAGGCAGAGTGTGCTCAGAGTTGCTCAGGGAGAGATAACTGGGTGACAGCAGGGGACAATGTGCTTTCATGCACACTTGCCAAGAGATGGGTTATCTAAATCTGACTGGAGGAACAAAAAAGGCAAATCAGGGAAGGCTTCCAAGGGGAGAGAACACAAATCTTTCCAGGTATATACACACTGTATTGCAAGCAGAAACATTTCCACAGAATAAATGACCTGAAAAAACCCTGGAATAACAAGCAAAGACTGGTAAGATAGAAGGAGAATAACAGATACTTTATCCTAAGTCATCAAACTTCACAAAATTATAACTTTAGAGATCAAGAAGTAATTCAAAAGATTTTTGGGTTAATCAGTTGAAAATAATCTTCTGAAAGTTCACTTTACCTTTGGGATTTTTGCTCCTAGATCTTGATATTGCTTTGGGTTTTTCAAGAAATTCACAAATTCCATTATCTCTAGCTTGGCCTCCTCGCAGCCAGCCACATCTTTGAACTTCACATCTATTTCATCCTTCAAGACTTTGGCAGTGGTTTCTCCAACACTGAAGAGTCCACCCATCCCCCGGCCTGTCCGGCCAATCCCGGCAGGCCCTCTTCGGATGGTGTAGAGTAAGAAAGCGATGATGAGCACTGTAGGCAACATGCTCAGGAGAAACGAGCTGAAGGAAACCACACACAACACTGACATGTTTTTAAGTCTGTTAACCTTTGGCTTTGTAAATGTTTTGTAAGATATACTTTTTGATAACTGCTTAGGATATTAACTGTATAGATTTTCTATTTTTAGAAAAACTGAATTATTCTAAGATTTTGTCTAAGGCACGAAGAGAACCTTAGTGCCTTGATACCGCTGATGTAGAATTGCAGAAGATGAGACCGAAGATAAAGCTGTTCTTTATGCGATGTCTACTGAGATTTTCTTTCTACCCCGATAATCACCATTTATACACAATACAGACCTAACTGTAATTTACTATCATTATATATACAGCTCAAAAACATTTCTTTGAATTACTTAAAAATTTTAACATTTTTAATATGATCTGGTGTTAGCTTGGGCAGAAATTCCAGTTCTCTTATTGGAATACATTGACTTATTCTAAAGAGATGTCTTCCAAACATCAAATCCTTGCCAAGTTAACAGCAGATCAGCTTCCAAAGTCCCGTGTACAATGGTGACAGCTATCGCCTGATGAGTGCTGTGCAGCTTGTTCAGACTTAAGAGCCTGATTCCCGGGGGAGCAATCACTTGTCCTTCAGACTCGTGCCTGCTCTGGACGACCCTGCTCAGAGAGGACGTAAAGCTGGGGGATGCCTTTTGCCTTAGTAAATTTCAAAACAGTCATGGGTAAGGATTGTACTCGTATCGGTTAATATAAGCAATTTAGCTGAACTTACCCAAAGAAATTTGGGTCAAAACCTTGTAGACCAGTTAGCTCAAAAACAAAACAAAAACCAAAACCAGGATCTACTTTCTAAGTTTTCATTTTTTTACACTAGTTTAAATGCCCCTACAGCAGGCAGTAAGAACCGTGAAAACTACCTTTGGTTTATTTCTAGAGGGCAAAAAAATACACACTGACAGTAAAAGTTTAAAAAATGGTGCAACAAAACTTTCTGTAACATTTCAGCAGCAAAGTTAACTGATCATACAACAGCCCTGGCGGCTAAGTGACACAGCCTATGTGAAACCACCCCGATAGCTATGTGGATCTAAATAATGGAGGGAAACTAGGTCTGCAGAAACTGAGACGTAAGAAAGTCTCTAAAACAGAGTAAACATCAGCTCGATTAGCACACTAGCAATTTGTTTTTCTGCTCTTTTACATATTCAGAAAATTTAAGATTTCTTTCTACTTTTGCTCTTGAACTGGTAACTCCATAATGAGGTACACCTCAATGCGAATGAAGCAACCGTGAGGAAATCTACCCAGTGTAGTATGTGGCTAAGTATCCAAAGACAATATGATCCCCAAAGAACTGAAAGACAAGTGACTCTTAAAATCAATGGGCCCTTCCTGAAAGACTAAGACTCGTAAGTGGTTATATTAAAGACAAGCCCTAAGAGAAGAAGCAAGTTCTGACAAGAAAGGAATAAGAGCTACTTAAAATTCTTGAGGAACTCTGAAACATAAATGTAAATGAAGGTTAAAAGATGGCGACGCCACTCTTTCACACAAAAGGACTCTTTATGCTAAAATCCTACTAAAGGATGGTCATACCCCAATCTATTGCTTAATCAAAGATAAATATGAATGTGTAGAAAATCAGTCATGAGCAAAACCCTGTAAATTACCAATGATTTACAAGAAGTCTGGCTACACTGAGAAAGGCCTGTTTGAGAATGCTGTCTGTACCCCCACCTGGTGACGGAACACACAGTGAGCTGCACAAGGCCTGGTCAACAGTCTTCTTACCCATCACTTTCGGCAATGTAGACTACGGGAACCCGATTCTCCCCTTCTATGCCCAATTCCTGCTGTAAGGTTTCCAGATTCCGCTCAAAGGTGTCCACACTGCCAATATTAAACCAGACGTATTGCTATAAAAACACAAAAACAAAATATCCTAAGAACAAAAGGGAAGCAAAGTTTAATTTACTGGAAGGTTCAATTTTTAAAGGATTTCTCAGAAATACCGAAAATTTAGAAACTGAAAAAAACAAACCCAATGATAATAAAAGACTGGTTTTAATGATGTAGCAATTAAGCTTCACTCAGTGAGAACACTTGGCAATCCTTGCCAATAAGCATTTCTTAAGCAATATTCCTTAGTGGTTCTACAACTATAACACAATAACAACAGCTAAAGTTTACTTAGCACTTACTAAATGTCAGGCATCCCTCTTAGTCCCTCAGATACATGAACTCCTTCCATCTTCAGAAATCCCCTAAGAAGTAGGTTCTATCGTCAGAAGTCACATTCAAAATCTGAACATTAGGAAGGCACCCCCACCAGCCTACGACAACAGAGGCGTACCTCGCTGTGCCAGATGTTACTCTCCTATTCACCTGATCTGGCGAGTTACTGAGGCCCTAGGGAGGAACAGCCGAAGGCTTTGAGGCAATGGCTACTTACCCTCCAGCACCAGCACATAAGTATTCCCCGCTGTGCTCAATGTTTACTGGCTGACGATCAGCCCTCTTCCTGTCCCCATTTTACAGACGAGAAAACTACACAGGGGTGACTTCACTTGCTCATTGTTACAAATCTAGTAAGAGGCTGGATCCAAACCCAAGCAGTCTGGCTCCTGAGCCAGGGACCCTAACTGGCACATCACACGGCCCTTTTCCACAACCACACACCTACTTACCACAACAACTCACACTTACGGAGTTTCTAATACACCAAAACCCACTCTAAGCACTCAGCAAGTAGTAGTTGCATTTTATACCACAAAAAGACTCTGTTCCTCCTTAAACCTGTAATCGCTTTAAAAAGTGGTTTTTTTGTTCATCAAAATAATATATCTAGGATATAAAACTCAGACAATTCACAGAAGAGAGTAACATGTCATCCCATATTCCTCCCACCAACCAGTGCTACTAAGTGGAGGATATCACTCTGGTATTTCTCTCCAAGTATCGAAAAACAAAAGATGGAGAGTAAGTTTTGTAATACATGTACTTTTTTCTTAAGTTTTATATTATACAACAACGGTCCTTGCTAAGCTGTTCACTTCAAAGCTACAAAATTCCTGTGGTTACAAGCCCCCAACAAGCCAGTAACAGGTTAAGTACGTGTGACTGAGCATTCCCTTACTTAGCGCCTGTTTCCAGTTGGACACTGTGCTAGACGCATGACTCCTATTAGAGAATCAGGGCAGATAAAGGACCAGCAGCAGATCTGGAGACCAGATCTAGTTAAGGGGCTCTGAGGGTGGCTCCTAGCCCTCCACGTGATTCTTCAGATACTGAAGTTCGAAAAGCCACTGATGCCCATGATCTCATTTAGCACTAAACCCTAAAGAGTTGTTATTGCGGTTCTGATCTTAGCAGTAAAGAAACCCAGGCTTAGGGGACTTAGGTCATAGAGCTAGTCAAGAGGAGAGTTAATGTGCAAAGCCTGTGCTTATACAACACAGCAACTGATACTGCTACTCTAGAAGCAGGACACTGAAAATTTTCTGCCTCTGAAAGCTCAAAATAAAGTCTTCTATTAAATAAAACAGGTAAGGGCGCCTGGGTGGCTCAGTGGGTTAAAGCCTCTGCCTTCAGGTCAGGTCATGATCTCAGGGTCCTGGGATCGAGTCCTGCATCAGGCTCTCTGCTCAGCAGGGAGCCTGCTTCCCCCTCTCTCTGCCTGCCTCTCTGCCTACTTGTGATATCTCTCTCTCTCTGTCAAATAAATAAATAAAATCTTTAAAAATAAATAAATAAATAAAACAGGTAATACATGCCCTCTGTAGAAAACTAAGGAAATACAAAGAAAATAAGAAGCATCTGTAACCTCAACACTCAGAGACAAACACTATTAGCAATTCTGATGCCATTCCTTCAAGATTTCATAATATCCCCTTTATGATCTTAAAACACGCACAATTCTGAAATTCATATAAAACCTTAACTGCGATATAAAGGAGAGACAAAAATAAAGCAATTTATAATAAAATAGTATAAATTTCAATACACAAATGTTTATGGCCACTGCTCTAGCGGCAAGACTAAAGAGAAATGAGGAGCCCCTAACAATAACCAGGGGCCTACTGTGGACATTTATCGATTTCCAATTTTCTGCTCTAGAAACAACATTCTGGAGGACATCCTTGCATAGACATCTTTACATGTATCCTTACTTCCCTAGGATACAGTCCTAGAAGCAACATGACTGAGTGTGTGTTTCAAAACCGCTGATAAATACACTGCCAAACTGTCCTCTTGAAAGGAGTGCCAATTTAATTTCCAGCACTAAAACTCTGAGGAACAGTTCTGGGGGGAAAAAAAAGTAGCGTGGTTATTAATGCACATTTCATCATAAGGTAAAGAGAATGGGGAGAGGGGCAGAAATGAAGGCAGGTAAAAGTACTCCTACAAGTGACCGAAATACCAGAGCCATACAGCTTTACAAATACTCCTCTATTTACTGATGTGCTTCAGAAAGAGAGGGTCACCATCAGTTCTAGTTTTCCTTAAGTGTCTCCCCAAAATCATCTGGAAGGAGGGATGCAACCTGGTAAAGAGATCTGGTCCTGGGGGAGGGTGGTAAGACAGCAGAACACCAAGGGACTAGGGATAGCCCTCAAAGGCAGGCCCATGGAAGGCTGGGGACCCCTGGGAACCTCATTTGCCCCTCTGCTGCCCTCCCCCACAATCCCCTCGACCTGGTCTAGGGTGTCTATAGTAGAGTTCAAACTGGTTGGACCAGATATACAAATTCTTTTTGAAATCAGAAAAAAATTTAAGTCAAAATAATCCAATATCACATAACAACTGGGAGAGAGATGATCAGAATGCTTCTTAAACCAACCTGAAAAAACCTACCTCAAAACATAAGCAATTCAGATTTAACAGTTTTTCCCTAACCAAACAACTGTTTACTCAGTCTTGAAAAATCATAGATACCAGAACACTGAAAAATGGATTTCACGGTTTCCTAAATGTACAGCCAAATGATTACCAAAACCAAACCAAAGCTGACCCAGTTTTTGTAACCCAGCTACATACACAGCGTTCACATCTTCACTCATGGTAGTGAAATTTGCAATCACTGTGCTGCCTAATTCTGGAATCTCCAGTGCACAGAGCTATTGCAATGTGACGAATGCTTGCTTTTCAACTCTAGATCTGAGAAGTTAATTTATAGCTAATCCACATCAATTAATAAAATCATTTACCCCATCAACAGGTGTTTTTCCTGGAGTAAAAGTCACTCGAACAAAACGCTTGTTGACGACTTCCAGTCTGTCTACCTGGAATTTTAAAAAGTTAAATATTCAGACATAAATTTACAGAAGAGACTTGAGATGGTCTCTCAAGCACATTAAAACCGCGCATGGTAGTTATTTTAAGCACACAAAGAAGCATGACAAACCCATGCTCCCCTTCCAAGCTAAAAAATAAAAACGTCACAAACACTGTTGAAGCCCCCAGTCATATCCCCTTCCCAGAGATGGCCATTCTCGGCGTTAGGTGCTGACTGTTCCAAAGCATGTCCTGGTGCTTGTGCCACGCACAGATGAAACCCTAAATATACACTCGCTGTTGCCTGTCTTTAGGACTTTAAAAACAGTCCTGCTTGGTATATATTCTTCTGCAACTTTTTTTTCCCCCTTCTTCTCGTATTTGTGAGATACACCCTTGCTGACCAGCCAGTTCGGCACAGTATTCCATTTTATGCACACACCCCAAGTTATTTATCCATTCTCCTGTTAATAGACATTTAGGCTGTTTCAAAACATTTGCTACCTCTAATAATACTGTTACGAACAGTCCTGCATATACACTCTTAGGCACATCTTCAAAAATATCTCTGGATGTGTACCTGTAGCTAGATACAGTAAGGCTGGGCTGTGTGATATACGTACTTTACTAGACACTGTGAACCTGCTCTCCAGTTCACAATGCACAACAAAATATTCCTATTGGTCTTCAGTCTCACTTGCTATTAGAAGACTTTCATTTTGCCATTCTATGGGTATAAAATGAAATAAGCTTTTATTTTTTTTTTCTATAACATCCCAACTATACAGGGTTCTTAAGAACACTAAAATCCTCACTCCGAAGTTCAGAGTTGACTTGGAGCATGAGCCCTCTGGAAGAGGCTTGCTTCCTGCTGTCATTAAGCATACTTTGGCAGAAGTCTGAAAGGTACAAGTCAAAAATGGAAAGTGAGGGAGCCCTGGGTAATTCCAGGAGGAGCTGGGACAGGGGACTATCCGTTCCTAAAGGCACGCCATCTGGAAAGGAGTGACTACTCCCCGTAAAACTTCTGGGACAACAGCAGACAGATTTCAAAGAACCAGGGGGTCAAAAGGAGATGCCTCTCTGGAGAATCTCCCCCAAGGCCCTCTCACCACACTCGGAAGGATGGCTACAGCCCCCTACACACACACACACACACACACACACACACACACACACACACACATACACGAGTCACTCCTTAGAAAGCAGGCTCTCCCAACATCTGGGATATATACATAAATATCTTGGCTTCCACAAGAAACATTTGCCTCAAAAATCTGAGTCAATAATTGTTTCCATTTTTTCCATACTCACCTTACTGTACAACCTTTAAAAATAACTTTTGAGGGGCGCCTGGGTGGCTCAGTGGGTTAAGCCTCTGCCTTCGGCTTGGGTCATGATCCTAGGGTCAAGCCCCGCACTGGGCTCTCTGCTCGGCGGGGAGCCTGCTCCCCCTTCCCACCCCCCGCCTGCCTCTCTGCCTACTCGTGATCTCTCTCTCTCTCTCTGGCAAATAAATAAATAAAATCCTAAAGAAAAAATAACCTTTGAGGGGCACCTGGATGGCTTAGTCAGTTGAACCTCTCTGACTCTTGATTTAGGCTCAGATCGTGATCTCAGGGTCCTGGGATCCAGCCCTGAGTTGGGCTCTGCGCTCGGTGCTAATCTGCTTGTCCCTCTCCCTCTGCTCCTCCCCCTGCACACTTTCTCTCTCTCTCAAATAAATAATACCTTTAAAAAAAATAAAAACAACTTTTGATTCTTTATGCTACCAGTATCACTATCTCACCTTTATTTTTATCCATGTTCTTTGATGAAAAGCCCAGTACCAAGAGGTTAAATTTCCCCAGTGACACAGCAGCCTGGTTCTCTCACTATCACTTCATTTAATCAATTCTAAGGTGGACATTTTTTATATTTTAACTTGAGAAATTAGGGTATGTTTGACACCGGTATTATTTTATAGTTTCACTGGCAGCTTACTAAATTTTTTGCAGGAATACATAAAGTAACGTGTCTTACAGTCCACAGCATCTCAAAGATACTGGAATATAGTCTCACTGGGTACAGACCTGCTGGTATGACAAAGGCTCCTGAGCAGCCCTGCCTGGGCTTAGAGCCCACCTGTTTTCACTTTCAACACCCGCTGCCCCTTACTTACCCAATGCTAAAGCCACGGGAGATTAAGAGCCCTGGAGGCATAAAAGAGCCAGGAGAGGCTGGCACACTATAGCAGGGGGGAAGAGGTGACCAAGGAGCACACAGGAAAAGTAGATGGAGGATGGCGGGAGCAAGACAAAAGCTAGGTTCTAGCAGAAGCAAAAGAAAAGGATTTTGTGGTATATGTGGGGATTACTGGACCAAAACAAACAGGGTTCTTGGTTGCAAGTACTTTCTCCAGAATTAAAAAAAAAAAAAAGAAAAAGAAAGAAATCAAGATGAAAATAGTAACTTTACAATGGACAAGCTGCATAACTAGCTGACTGTTACTTTATTGGTGCAATCTACTGAATTCACCTTTGAAACCACTAAAAACCACCGCTCCCATAAAATACTTACTACTCCTTTGGAAAGATAGTTATTGACAAAGTCCTTCCATGTGATTTCTCTCCCGGAACTCCTGAACAGGAAGTAAAACATGACTCCACCCCAAAATAGAGCAGTCCAGAGAAAGTACATCCTGAATTCCTTGTCATCCCATGGAAAGTCACCCTGGGCAAAGAAGGAGACAGTCTCTGTCAAGACTGAAATGTCACAAAACATAATCTAGGCTATATTGGCCACAAATCCCTACCAACCTCTCCTGCGGCCACCCCAGACCCTCCAAATTAATACCCAGTTTGGAATCACACCTTCTGGAAT
Organism: Martes martes; assembly: GCF_963455335.1. NCBI lineage: Eukaryota > Metazoa > Chordata > Mammalia > Carnivora > Mustelidae > Martes > Martes martes. The sequence goes on from NC_137901.1 coordinate 60,319,073, forward strand.
CTGGACCACCAGTGAGAATCGTCTTTCTTGCCACCTCGTTTTCCACCACCACCAACTCCTCCTCCAGAAGGGCGTGAGGCAGCAGCTGGCTTTGATTCTGTTCATGAACAGAGAGCACATATACCAACACAGCAGATTTTATATCTCTCAACAAAGTTTCCATTAATATAGTTTAATAAAAGACTTACTACAAAAGTTCTTACAATAACTTGTTGATCTTTTTTCATTAAGATATACCCAGAGCCAACTATTAATAGCTGTGACCTCTGTGTTGTATTGTATGCTTAGAAATACACGCAGGCCTTTTATTTCTGGGAATCAGGAATAGGAAACCCTTCAGCAGCCCTTGTCTCAGGTACTCATCAACCAGCAAATTCTGGAATCGGCCTGTGTGTTACAGTGTTGTGACAACACTTGGTATTCAAAGTCTGGATGAGTCTGAAGGAAATACTGTTTCACTCTGTGCAACTCAGATATATGTCTTTGATGTTACTATAAAACAAGGGAGGCAGACTTTCACCAGGCCACACTAAATGTTAGCTTCATTATTTGATAGTTACATCGAAGTTCTGTAAGGCAATCTAACCCTATACCTCAACTAGATTTAAACCAAGCATAAAAATAATTGAGCACAGAACAGCCATACTCCTGGGAGACAGAAGCGTTAATTTTGTTGTTACTGTGGCTTTAGAACACATTCTGACCTTGACTGAGGAATGAGAAGCATATCTGGGATTGGAATCCAGTTTTGTTTCCAAATCACCTTGACACCTTGAGATTTTACTTAATCTCTCTGTGCTCTTGTCAGATAGGAACAGTAACATGTGAATAATGTCATCTTCCCTATTTTATAGGGTAGTATCAAAAAATAGAGGGAAGTTTCAGTCTTTGAAAAAAATCAAAACCTTATACAAATCCAAAAAAAGGACTTCCTGCGAAATAGCTTATGGCAACTGATGAGTCTGCAGTGAGAAAGGAGACTGACAGAGAGTTAGCATTTGAGGAAGCTTGCCAGCACTTTACACACACTATCCCGTGACACCTGCACAATACGCCGACATCTGGGGGAGTATGCTACTGTACCCATTTTACAGATTTAAAAAAGTGTAGCTTAAGAAACTTGGTAAATAACTGGTTGTAGTGTTAAGTGACATTGAGAGAGTGACAGAGTTGTGTTTGAGGTGAACGTAAACGAATTTCTGAATTCCCACTTGTAGGTAGAAAGGAGGTGCTCCCTGTTCCCACTCCATTGAACTGAATACTGTCACAGTTTCTTCTGTAAGCGAGGCATGATTTTGATAATTACCCAAAAAAACAAACAAAAAACCTTACCCACTAAAATTAGTTTGCAACAATCTGAAATTAGTCTCTGTTACGGGATGAAAATGTGTCCTCTCCCAAACTCATGTGTTGAGAGTCCTAGCCCACTGTGGTCTTACTTGGAAATAGGGTCTTCAGGGGAAAATAATCAAGTTTAAGATGAGATCATATGGGTAGATCCTAGTCCAATATAATGGGCATTCTTATAAAAAAAAAATCAGAAATGCACAGAGACAAGGCAGCAAAGGAGAAGACAGTCACCTATAAGCCAAGGAGAAAGGTCTGAAACAGATCCTCCCCCGTGACCTTCAGACAAAACCAACCCTGCCAACATACTGAGCTTGGATCTCTGGCCTCCAGAACTGGGAGACACGTACTTGAGCTGCTCAGGACACCCAGCTGTGCAGCTCTGTTACAGCAGCCCTGGGAAACCAATACGCCATTAACATCCCGCCACCCCACTTTCTATCCTCTCATAGAATCACAACTACTACTCCAACATCTTCAACCACCGTGCAGCGACCCCTCTACTGTGCAGGACAGGAGGCTGCAGCTACCTAGCACAGAGTTCCTGACGTGGTCACCCCACCATCACGGACACAAGGGGCTTCTGCACATCTGTCTTAGGTGAGGCAGGGTCTGAGAGAAGCAAGCCCTACCTGTAATGAGGTGCAGGGCCGGGAAACAAAGTACAGTGCGTTTCTAAAGTTGTTTTTGAAGACTCCCTACTACCGGGACAGGAGTGTAACACATGTGGAAAATGTAACACAAAAGGCTCTATTTCAAAAACGGACCTATTATCCTTAATCTACCCCCAAACCAAGATAAAAAGATGAGCCACCATGGCCCTGGGAAACACTGTACATACAAACTGCCCATGTCTCCAGTCAGGCCACACTAGTGCTGCTCCCTTCTCTTAGCCCCTGGCCTTGCTTTCACTCCCTGCATTCTCTGAACATGTATTTGTCTCTCTGACTAGAACCAAGTTCATTTAAAAACAAGGGCTGTACTCTGGAAAACAGTACTGAGGTTCCTCAAAAAGTTGAAAATAGAGCTACCCTATGACCCAGCAATTGCACTACTGGGTATTTACCCCAAAGATACAAACGTAGTGATCCAAAGGGGACGTGTACCCCGATGTTTAGCAGCAGTGTCCACAATAGCCAAACTATGGAAAGGGCCTAGATGCCCATCAACAGATGAATGGATAAAGATTTGGTAAATATATACAATGGAATACTATACAGCCATTAAAAAGCCCCCCCAAAACGAAATCTTGCCATTTATAATGACATGGACAGAACTAGAGGATATTATGCTTAGCGAAATAAGTCAATCAGTGAAAGACAATTATCATATGCTCTTGCTGAAATGTAGAATCTGAGAAACAAGGCAGAGGATCATGGGGGAAAAGAGGAAAAAAATGAAATGGGACGAAACCACAGAGGGAGACAAACCATAAGAGACTCTTAATCTCAGGAAACAAACTGGGGGTTGCTGGAGTGGAGGGTGGTGTGGGAGGAATGTGGTGGCTGGCTTATGGACACTGGGGAGGTTATGCGCTATGGTGAGTGCTGTGAATTGTGTAAGACAGATGAATCACAGACCTGTATCCCTCAAACAAATAATACATTATATATTACTAAAAAAATAAAAATAAGTAAGTAAAACCCACCTTCTGTATGTGGTTGTTAAAATAAAGCTTTTCCATTGGCTGACCCAAAAAAACAAAGACTGTATTATAATTTTCCTGACATTTCCCTAAAAACAAAGATGCCAACTGAAATATGACAGGCATTGTGCTAAATGTTATTGCACATGTGAAATGGGAACAGGAGACTCAGGGTCTACACAGTCGTCCCAGCCACCAAGCTCTAAGAAACCCTATCTGAAACCCAAGCTCATACAGGTTCTGAGGAACATTCTGAAAAACACTGCACTATATCAAAATATGTGCCAGATACATATGCATGTATATGGTTTCTAAATATTTTAAAAATGATTTAGATGTGTAAAATATATTGACAAAATTTGCAGTTAAATTCAAATGATACTTTGACATCGGCCACAGCAACTTCTTTCAAGACGCTTCTCCAAAGGCAAAGGAAACAAAAGCGAAAATGAACTTTGGGGACTTCATCCATCGAGATAAAGAGCTTCTGCACAGCAAAGGAAACAGCCAACAAAACAAAGAGACAACCCACGGAATGGGAGAAGATATTTGCAAATGACACTATAGACAAAGGGTTGATATCCAAGAGGTATAAAGAACTCAAACTCAACACCCAAAAACCAAATAATCGAGTCAAAAAAACGGGCAGATGACATGAGCAGACACTTCTCCAAAGAAGACATACAAATGGCTAACAGACATTTGTCTGTGTTCATCATCATTAGCCATCAGAGAAATTCAAATCAAAACCACACTGAGATACCACCTAACACCAGTGAGAATGGCAAAAATTAACAAGACAAGGAGCAACAAATGCTGGAGAGGCTGTGGAGAAAGCGGAACCCTCTTACGCTATTGGTGGGAATGCAACTTGGTACAGCCACTTTAAAAAACAGTGTGGAGGTTCCTCAAAAAATTAAAAATAAGGCTACCTTTTTACCTGGCAATTACACCACTGGGTATTTACTCCAAAGATGTAGTGAAAAGAAGAACCATATGCACACCAATGTTCATAGCAGCAATGTCCACAATAGCCAAACTGTGGAAAGAACCAAGATGCCCTTCAACGGATGAATGGATAAGGAAGATGTGGTCCATATACACTATGGAGTATTATGCCTCCATCAGAAAGGATGAATACCCAACTTTTCCATCAACATGGATGGCACTGGAGGAGATTATGGTGAGTGAAATAAGTCAAGCAGAGAGTCAATTATCATATGGTTTCACTTACCTATGGAGCATAAAGAATAGCATGGAGGACACTGGGAGAAGGTAGGTAAAAATTAAGCGCAGGGGGGCAGGGTGGGCATTTAGAGGGAGATGAACCATGAGAGACTGTGGACTCTGAGAAACTGAGAGTTTTAGAGGGAAGTGGGGTGGGAGGATGGGTTGGCCTGGTAATGGGTATTAAGGAGGGCATGTACTGCATGGAGCACTGGGTGTTATATGTAAACAATGAATCTTGGAACACTACATCAAAAAAGAATGACGTACTGCATGGTGACTAACATAACATTAAAAATAAAAGGAATAAATATGACTGATACTGACTGATCAATATCTCTAAGGTGCACTTAAATTAATTCAATTTGAAAATGACAAGAATGAACAGAAAAGTAAGGTGAAATGAAACACAGGGTCTGTAGACTTTTGCATGTATTGTAACCTTCGACTTCACAACTGCCTTAGGAGAACACTTCCTTTGTTCAGGGAAAATGATCAACAACATTATATACTAGAGGAAAGTAGTAAGCTTAAACATAATCTTTTTAAAAGGTACCTTTTTTTTCTCCTGTAACTTCTTTAGATTCACTAGCTTTTTTCCCATTTTTTCCATTAGGAAAGTATTTCTCAAATCCTGTTAGAGAAAGAAAAAAAAACACACCCTCAAACTAAAATTCATTAGGTTTCATATATGCATGTTCATTTTTAAAGCTGATACACCATTAAAACGCTAAAGCTCAAAACACAGCATTTCATGTGTAGAAGTAATTCAATGCGTAAATAACCTGAGGTGATAAAGAAAAAAAGCCTCATTTGCATGCCAATTTCATTACCTACAAAAGTGTTAAAATTGAATGGAATACATTTTCATCACTGCAATCAGACAGAAGTAGGTAGGGGGTGGTTTACAGGAGAAAGAAGTTTAAGAGTCAACCTGAAACAGCTATGCATCTATTAGTAAACACCTGCTCCTGGCACATCATTTTTTTTTTTTTAAATTTTATTTATTTGAGAGCGAGAGAGCACTAGTAGGTGGGAGAGGCAGAGAAAGAGAGAGGGAGAAGCAGACTCCCTACTGAGCAGGGAGCCTGACACCTGGTATGAGGCTTAATCCCAGGACCATGACCTGAGCCCAAGGGAGATGCTCAACCAACTGAGCCACCCAGACACTCTACTCCTGGCACATTTTTAACAGACTATACAACATTACGATCACACCTGAGTGTGTTTACCTTTTGGAGGTCGAGAACAGAATCTTTGATAAGTAGCAATTACATCTGTCAAAAGAGAATTTCTGCTGGTTGTTGCTTGAGTTGTAGCATATCGATAAAGCTGCAACATAACATATACATGAAAGCATAAAAGTTATATCAAGATAAAACATTTGAAAGGACTTCTTTTCCTAGTATCTCAAAGTGAATGAAATGTTTCTCCCCTCAACAGGTGCTTACACACTACCATAGGGGACTCCGCCCTTTGAAGGGGAGGACTTTGGTTGCCTGGGACTGTGCCTCTCTATTTCCATCACCTGAACCAAGACACGTAAGTTATGATCCGGAAGACAAGAACACTTCAAAATCCTGCCTGAGTTAGAACTGTGGCCCAATTACTATTCTTCACCAGCACATTCACCTTGGCATTGTTTATACAATTTGTAGCACTCAAAAGACAAACTGATATAGAAAATCTGCTCCTTCATGCTATCTCATTTGCAGGGTTTATAAAACGGCAAGACTATTCACCTGAAACCAAAACTATTCACCTGAAATCATGACAGCAGTGCTTGTAAATTCATCTTCATTCCAGGATGAGGAAGTTATGGTCCACATTACTGATAATCCTTACACTAGTAACAGTTGCTGAAGATACCTGATACATTGTCATCCTGGAGAGAATGCAGGTTATGCAAGTCCCATTACAGACACATCTCTGCTTTAAATAACATAACTGGCTATAAAGTTATTTTTTAAATACTGTCTAGGTAAATTGGAAGTGTAACATAAACAAGCTGAACAAACTCCCTGTTAACTTTTTAGGTTCACAATTAAAAGCAAGGTGCATTGAGGGGATACATCCAAATGTGGCAGTGGAAAAACTTCAAGAAATCCTATCCCCTGGCAAAGTGAAAATTCATCATTTTTGAGAACAAACTTTTAAATACAGATGAGAATATTTACAGAGAAGTTCATCTGTATTAGTCTCCACCAGCACTGCCTCATTTGTGGTCTGATGGGGGGAAGAGAACAACACAAATCCGCATCTGTCAGGGTGACTATAATCAGAAAGACAATTAAAAGTGCTGGTGAGAATGTAGAGAAAGTGGAAAAAGCAGAGCCGCCAGGAACTGGTGACAATGGGAAGCAGTGTAGCCATTTTGAAAAAGTTCAGCATTCTCAATGTTACATGCAGAGTCACGATGTGATCTGGTCAGTCCACTCCAACCCAAGAAAATGGAAAACATGTTCACACAGAACCCTGTACATGAATGCTCATAACAGCATTATCCACAAGAGCCAAAAAGTGGAAACAACCCAAATGTCCATCAAGTGCTGATATGTGGTATACTTGAACAATGGAATAGTACTCAGCCATAAAAAATGAACAAAGCACTGATACATGGTACCACATGGATAAACCTTAAAAACATTATGCTCATTATGTTAACTTAAAGAAACCAGACACAAAAACCACATATTATGTAATTTCACCCACATGAAATATCCAAAATAGACAAATCCAAAGACAGTAGACTGGCAGTTGCCTAGGACTAGAGAACTGGCTGCAGACAAATGGGAAGTGACTCTAATTTGGTTACAAGGCTTCTTTCTGGGGATGATGAAATGTTCTGGAATTAGATAGTAGTATTGTTGTATAACCATGTGAATATACTAAAAACCACTGAATTGTACACTTTAAAATGATTAATTTTATGGGATGTGAATAAAAAAGTCAATAAGTAATAAAGAATGAGCTGATTTAACTTCAAATTAATACACAATGCTACAAAGCAAAATAGGACAGAAACACTGACACCGATCTTGGTTGACAGCAATGCTGGTCTGACAGAATTTGGAGCTTCTGTTGTGTTAAGCCCTCCCTGACCCCTGGGAGCACTTGGCCTAAGAAAACACCACTAATAATAAGTAAGACTGTATAGAAAGTAAATAAAGCTTTTCCAATACCAAATCCATTAAGATTAAAATGACCTGTTAGGCAAGGTGGATAAGGCAACAGTAAGTCACAATGATCCACTGAACCATCTACTCCAGGCCACGCGCTGCTAAGTGCTGGGGGTCTGGAAGTCAGAATCGATCCCTACCTCCAAGAAACTCAGAAGGGTAAGGGAGAGAGTCCTGAGGACAGATCTATTAAAGGATGGTATAATACACCAGCACTACAAAACCTCCAAGCCCATGCAAGTACAGAGGTAGCACAGGAGGAAGTGATCACATGTTCAAGGGACCTAAGGACGTCCTAAGAAAAGCAACATCTAGGCCTGGGATTCAAAGAACCTGTAATTACCAGGCAGACGGTGTCAGAACTTTTAATTTTGTTAAAGCCAGAAATCTCAATTTTTGAACATCTTTAACACATCTCATGTTAGGAACTTCAGCTACACATCTGTAATAGGAGAAAACAGCTAGTTCCCAGGGATGCCATCATGAGGATCAAATGTAGTTATGTATGTAAAAGCACTGTTAAAATCGTATGGTGATACTTTGACTTAAATTACCATTTCCAATTATTTTGAAAGCCACTGGAGAGTAAGGGTTCTTTACATCACCATATAAGGTAAGTCTTTTTGTCACTGTAAAGTACAGAATCGGGCTTAAGGCATATATTCCATAAACATTTACTGACCAATAAACTCCCTTCTATCTTCAAATCGTGTTGACCCGGAATACCTCTAGCAACAATCCTGAACCTGCTTTTAACGCTGAGGTTATTTTCTCTAAGGGCACCATCACTGAAACTTTTCTCTGCTTATCTAACCCAAGCCCATTCAAAGGCTAAGAAAAAATACCAACTCACAAAATTTAAGTTTTAGAGCACCTCATATTAGAGGATTAGCTTTTAGGTTTGCCAATATGAGCACCGTTTAGCAGCTTTTTCATCAGTCCTTATTCCTCTGAGCATAAAATCTGAGAATGGACATCTCATACCAAAATCTTTTCCCCGGAAAAATTGTGAGAATCATACTTCTTCTGTGTCTGACCTTTAACAGTGGCACAAACCTAAAGGCAAATCTGTTCTTTCAGACTCCCTAGCAATGCCCTAATGTCCCCATAGAGATCTTCTAAGCAACACCAGGGATGTGTCACAGACCCCTGATCAATCAGCTACTGCTGTCAGCACAGGGGACTTCCTTAGACCTAAGCATCCAAGACTCACAGGACAACAGTGCCACTCAAAAGAGAAAAGGTGTTCAGGTAAGATTCCTGACATCATAACTGCAAAATCAAAGAGCAGATCCGTATCTGCTTCTTACTTGTCAGAGTCCAATATTCACTAGGGACAAAAGGAGAGGGCATAATAAGATGGCAACACGATGTGATGCAAACGTTAAGCCTAGCGCAGGTCAGTAGTGTAAGACAGAGATGAAGATACTCCAAGACTGGCAAGATTTTCAAAGAAAATCATGAAGGCTCCATTTTAAGTGGAGAGGCTGAGATAATTTCCTCAAAGGCATCTGGCTAGTAAGTGACAGGTTCCTGTGACTGACTCTGGGCCTTAACCACCGTGTTCATTTGCCCCTTGGCCCTAAGTAAACCAATGCTAAGGCTGGTCTCTAGAAAACCGGCAGACAGCAAGAGACCATGTGGCTAAAATAGGTGATACTGACTACCCACCCATGACATGAACCTTTACTTGACAGATTACTGCTGCTGTTCTGTGAGAACAGGCTATCATCACTTCAGAAAAACGTACTACCACAGCCCACACGTGGGAGCCCTGTTATCTGCTCCTTACCAACAGAAGAACAGCCTCCAACTGAAGACAGGCCTTCTTATACAACAAAAAGCACATTCTCTACTCTGAGGAGATGATGTTATTAATAATCATAGTTAATATGTATTATCTACTATGTGCCAGACCCAGAATGGCAGCAATAGCCCCATTCTACAGATGGAGAAATGGAGGCTCAGAAAGGCTGAGTAGCTTACCTCCAAAACCTGTGCTTTCAGATCAGGCTCACGCTGCCAACCCTTAAACACACGCACAACAGCTGCTACTTTCCAATACCATGAGAGCAGGTGAAAGTAAGGTAACCTATACTGGAGATACGACTGACAAGTTCCTTAACGTTCTCAGGTCTCATTTGCTCTATCTGTAAAATGGGTTCGTCCTGAATGAAGTCAGAGGGCCCTCCCGGATATTCTTTTTGAAGCTCCCTGACGCACAAGTATTTGATTCTGTTTTCAAAAATCCAATTCTATACCCAGGCTTTGACACGCACAGCGTGCTTACGGGAACCACGGGATAAAATCGATCTGAAACGCTGGGCGTCCTGGCACGGAACACGCAGCGCACGCGGCCTCATTCGCGCGAGGAACCCGCCCCAGACGCCCGGACAGGCGCGAGCGCGCCCAGGGGCCGGTGACCTTGACGCCCTGCTCTCCCGGGCCGGAAGCAGGCCCGAGGGTCGCGCCGGGCGGGGGCCGGAGGGCGCTGGGCCCCCGGGACTCACCGTCCGGAGGCAGGACCGTTCGGTGGGGTCCAGGCGGCCGCCAGGCACGAACAGTGGGGGCAGGCCGCGGGGCCAGCAGCCTCCCCGGCCCCACAGCCGCAGGCAGCGGTGCGCCATGGCCGCCGGCGCCGCCTGCTCGGGCCGGGGGCGCTGCGCAGGCGCGGCTCTGCAGCGGGACAGGCGGCGACGGACGGACTCGGGTCGCGGGAACCGGGTCGGAGCAGCCAGCGAACCGCGCCGCGGGTCCCCGGCTCACAGTCGAGCCCACGCTCTCGACGCGCGCGTCTTCTCCCAGCTCCACCCCTCCCGGCGTGCTGACGTCAGCCGCAGAGCGGGCGCAGAGGTCTAGGGCCGTTCCTTCGGCTCCGGAGCGTCCTCGCTCCCGGAGCCGCGCGGTCGAAGGAGGAGGAGCGTGGAGGGCCAGAGCGGGCAGTGGGCGGGGTGGAGGGGAGGGCGGGCGTGGAAGTGGGCCTAGAGGGAGGAGCGTAGGGATGGTGGGCGGGGCGGGGGGGCGGGACGATGGGGGCGGGGATGGAGGCGTGGCCGTAGGGCAGAAGGGCGAGCGGAATCGAGGGCTGGAGGGCGGGGCCCTCTCGGACCAGCGACGAGAGAGCCGCGAAGGCTGCTGCTTCCCAAGACAGACGGATCTTGTCCTGTTTGGGCGCGAGGCCATTGTCGACATTTTAGGCATTCACACTCGGTGTGTCACTCGTGAAATATTTTATTGAGCTCCTATGCTAACACACATCCCCAACCCTAGGAGAGCAATGCAAATAATCACAAATCAGTGAGCTAAATGCAATCATAAAAGTGTTGAGACTGTGACATCTGGCTTGGATCCATCGGGAACCGTTTGAAAGAGAAATGATTCCCAGATGAACTCAATGGAACTGCACGCTGTTTCACACACCGTGACTGTGGAGGAGAGAGAGGACTTTGGAGCCAAGTTTTACATGTCACTGTTTTCTATTAGCTCGGCCAGTAGTAGGAATGATATAAATGGTAGCTGATGTTGCTGATGGGGAGGAAAAGGAAAGGCAGGAGTTGAGGCTGAGGAGGAGTACGAAGGTGGCCTCAGAAATTTATTAACGTATGCACATAGACAGGAAAAATCTGGAAGAACAGACACTGAAATGGTAATGAAATTTCTTACCTGTCACAGTGGCAAAATCCAATATATTGACAACTCACTCTACTGGCAGGCATTCTCAGAAATAACTGATGAGCACAAAGAATGATGACAGCGTGTGGAAGGGAATTTGGCAATGTCTGCCTAAATGTCAAATGCATGTGTTCCTTAACCCAGATATTCCATTTATAGAAATGAACCCTAAAGACAGCTTGCATAGGTATAAAATGCTGTGAGCACAAGGCTAATAATTACAGCATGGTTTGTAGTCACAATTTATTGGAAATAACTAGAATACTCATCTATAGGGGACTGTTTAAAACAATGGTGAATTCATACCATTATTAAAAATTTTTATTGAATGTTACTAACATACAATACCCTATTAGTTTCAAATGTACATGATAGTGAGTTGATATTTTTATACATTATGAAATGATCCCCATTAATCTCATTACCATCTTTCACCATACAAAGTTACTACAATATTACTGACTACATGCTCTATACGGTACATTATGTTTCCATGACTTATTTATTTCATAACTGGAAGTTTTTACCTCTTAACTCCCTTCACCTATTTCACCCACCCCCAACCCTTCCCTCTCTGGTAACCAATAGTTTGCTTCCTGTACCTATGAGTCTCTGTCTGCTTTGTTTTGTTTGTTTGTTTGTTTGTTTGATTCCACATAGAAGTGAAATCTTCTCTGTCTGCCTTATTTTCCTTGGCATAAAACCCTCTAAGTTCATCCATGTTGTTGCAAATGGTTTTGTGTATACACACACACACACACATATATATATATACACATATATATATAAATACACACACACATCTGACACATCTTTATCCATTCATCTATCAATGGACACTAAATTTGCTTCTATATCTTAGCTATTGTAAATAATGCTGCAATGAATATATGGGTGTGTATATCTCTTCCAATTGGTATTTTGTTTTCTTTTGATAATACCTAGAAGTAGAATTGCTGGATCATATGGTATTTCCATTTTTTATTTTTATTTGTATTTTTTAAAAAGATTTTATTAATTTGTCAGAGAGAGAGCGTGCACAAGCAGGGGTAGTGGCAGGCAAAGGCAGAACCAGGCAGAGGGAGAACCAGGCTCCCTGCTGAGCAAGGAGCCTGATGTGAGACTCAATCCCAGGACACCGAGATCACGACCTGAGCCAAAGGCAGATGCTTAGCTGACTGAGCCACCCAGCGTCCCTGAACTGTCATGTTTTCATTTTCATTTGCGTCCATGTGATTTTTAATTTCTTCTTTGATTTCCTGGTTAATCCTTTCATTCTTGAGTAGGATGTTCTTTTTTTTAAGATTTTTTAAAAATTATTTTTATTAACCTATAATGTATTATTTGCCCCAGGGGGATAGGTCTACGAATCGTTAGGCTTACACATTTCACAGCACTCACCATAGCACATACCCTCCCCAATGTCCATAACCCAACCACCCTCTCCATAACCCCCCCACCCCCAGCAACCCTCAGTTTGTTTTGTGAGATTAAGAGTTTCTTATGGTTTGTCTCCCTCCTGATCCCATCTTGTTTCATTTTTTCCTTCCCTACCCTCCAAACCCCCTACCCTGCCTCTCAAATTCCCCATATCAGGGAGATCATATGAAGATTTTAATTATTTATTTGACACAGAGAGAGTGAGCACAAGCATGGGGGGCAGCAGGCAGAGGGAGAGGGAAAAAGAAGCTTCCCACTGAGCACTGATGTGGGGCTCCATCCCAGGACTCTGGGATCATGACTTGAGCCAAAGGCAGATGCTTAACCCACTGAGCCACCCAGGTGCCCCTAGTAGGGCTCTTTATGTTCTTTAACTGCATATATTTGAAGTCTTTCCAAATTTTTTCTTATGGTTGACTTCAAGTTTCATAGTATTGTGGTCTGAAAATATGCATGGTATGATTTCAAACTTTTTGTACTTATTGAGGCCTGACCTGTGACCCAGTATGTAACCTATTCTGGAGAATGTTCCATGTGCACTTGAAAAGAATGTGTATTCTGCTGCTTTAGGATGAAAAGTTCTGAGTATATCTAGTAAGTGTGTCATTCAAAGCCATTGTTTCCATGTTGATTTTCTGCTTAGGTGATCTGTCCATTGCTGTAAGGGGGGTGTACAAATCCCCTACTATTATTGCATTATTATAAATGCATTTCTTTATGTTTATTATTAATTGATTTATATATTTGGGCTTCCAAATTGGGGGCATAAATATTTACAATTGTTAGATCTTCTTGACGGATAGACCCCTTAATTATGATATGATGCCCTTCTTCATCTCTCATTATAGTCTTTTTAAAAAAAAATCTGGCTTGTCTGGGGGCATCTGGATGGCTCAGTGGGTTTAAGCCTCTGCCTTCGACTCAGGTCATGATCCCAGGGTCCTGGGATGGAGCCCCGCATTGGGCTCTCTGCTTGGCAGGGAGTCTGGTCCCCCCCCCCCCCCGCCTACTTGTTATCTCTGTCAAATAAACAAATAAAAATCTTTTCTAAAAAATCTGGTTTGTCTGATATAAGTACGACTACCCTGGCTTTCTTTTGATGTCCATTAGCATGATAGAGCATTATCTATCCTCTCACTTTAAATCTGCAGCTGTCTTTAGGTCTAAAGTGAGTCTCTTGTAAGCAGCATATAGATGGGTCTTTTTTTTTTTTTTAATCCATTCTGATACCTTATGTCTTTTGATTGGGACACTTAGTCCATTTACATTCATAATAATTATTTATAGATAAGAATGTAGTGCCATTGTATTGCCTGTAAAGTCGCTGTTTCTGGAGATTTTCTGTGTTCCTTTCCAGACTTTGTTGATTTTGGTCTTTTTTTCTCCACTCAGAGAGTCCCCCTAAAAATTTCTTGTAGGGTTGGCTTAGTGCTCCCAGACTTCTTTAGTTTTTGTTTGTCTGGAAAACTCTTTATTGCTCCTATTCTGAATGACAGCCTCACTGGATAAAAACTTCTTGCGGCATATTTTTTCCCATTCGGCACATTGAATATTTCTTGCCATTTTCTTCTAGCCTGCTACGTTTTTGTGGACAGATCTGCTGTGAGCCTGATCTGTCTTCCCTTGTAGGTTAAGGACTTCTTCCCTTGCTGATTTCAGGATTCTTTCCTTGTCTGTATTTTGTAAATTTGACTCTGATATGCCTTGGCAATGGTTGACTTTTGTTGAATTAAATGGAGTTCTCTGTGCTTCTTGGATTTTGATGTCTATGTCCTTTCCCAGATTAGGAAAGTTTTCAGCTATAATTTGTTCAAAACACCTGCCCCTTTTTTGCTCTCTTCATCTTTCGGGACTCCTGTGATATGAACGTTATTATGTTTTAATAAGTTGCTGAGTTCCCTAAGCCTACCTTCGTGGCCCATTACCTTTCTTTCCCTCTTCTTTCCAGCTGTATTATTTTCCATAATCTTGTCTTCTGTATCACTGATTTGCCATTCTGCTTCATCCAGCCTCATTTTTATGGCCTCAGTTTGGGATTACATCACAGTTTATAGCATTTTATTTTTGACCTCACTAGATTTTAGTTCTTTGATCTCCGCAGTAGCAGATTCTCCAATGTCTTCTATGCTTTTTTTGAGCCCAGCTAGAATCCTTATAATCGTTTTTTTAAATTCTAGTTCAGACATCTTACTTACATCTGTATCGATTAAATCCCTGGCCATGAGTTCTACTTCCTGTTCTTTCTTTTGGGGTGAATTTCTCCATCTCATCATTTTGTCCAGAAAAGAAAAGAAGAAAGAAAGAAAGAAAGAAATGCATAAAATAAGGAAAACAAAAAAAAAAAAAAAAAAACTAGCTCATGGGTGTGTACGGACCTGCTTGTTCAAAGAACCTATATCCCAAAATTATTTAAAAGAAAGAAAGAAAAAGAAAAAGAGAAAACCTGAAAATAAACAAAAAATATATATATGCAAAGTATTTATATAGGGGCACCTAAACGGCTTAATTGGTTAAACGTCTGCCTTTGGCTCAGGTCATGATCCCAAGGTCCTGGGATTGAGTCCTGCGTTGGGCTTCCCTGTTCAGCAGGGAGCCTGCTTCTCCCTTGCCCTCTGCTGCTCCACCTGCTTGTATTCTCTCTCTCTCTGTCAAATAAATAAATAAAATCTTTTTTAAAAAGTATATATATAAAACTAAAATATTTTTTAATTATAAAAATTTTTAAAAGGAATTGAAAAAAATGAGAAAATATATGAAAACACAATAATTATAAAGAAAGAATAAAACTAAAAAGGAAGCTAGATCCTATTTTGCCTAAACCTGAAGCTTTGCAGCACTCTATGATTAGTAGACTTGGTATAAGCAAGTTGTTTCTGCTCGTTTTCTAGGGGAGTGGCCTGCTGTGCTGATTCTCAGGCTGACTTGTTTCAGTGGAAATACACCTCCAGGGTGGGGGGTGGGGCTGGCGGGTGGGGTGGGGCTTGGTGTAAGCGACTGTGGCCTCCATGAGGTGATGATGTTTGCCTCCCTGAAGGCTTTCAGTGCTGATAGGCAGGATGAATATGGCAGTGACTCACTCTCTAGCCTGGCAGTTGGAAGCTCATGGCCCCCACTCTTCAGTGGCCCCTCACAGAAGAGCAATCAATCACCCCACTTGTGTCCCCAGTTTTCATCTGAACCCTGTGTTCACCCAGCCTGTGTTCAAGCTTTTTAAATCTCAGGCATACTTCAAAACTCCAAATTTTAGACACCTGCAGCACAAACCCATGCTGTTCTGTGGGAGGGTCCGGCCACACGTCTGTGATTTGCGGGCCAGCCGCAGGAAAGCAGTTGCATGACTGCACAGCAGTTGGCAGTTTAGGGCAAAATAGAACAGAAAGCTGGCATGAAGACCCACTGCTTTCGGCCGGCTTCCCCACTGCTATGCCTGGAAACAGCACACTAGGGTGGCACCACCCACTCTTCTTGCCACCCAGGCAATCCTGAGACCATGCTGTGACTCCTGGGATTCTACCCTGCTTTGCCACCTGAGCACCTTTAAGCCAAGCAAACCCCGATGACAGTGGATTTCTAAAAGTTCAGATTTTGTGCTCCACTGTTTATAATACTTTGTGGTAACCTCCATAAGCAAGCTCTCTCCCTACTGCCATATCCACAGCTCTATCTCCTCCAAGTCAACCCTCCACAACTCCTGCCTTCCAAAAGGTGATCACTTTTCTAACTTGTAGACTTGTAGTTTTTGTTCTCTCAGACCTCCAGTTGATATCTTGGTTGTTCAGAATGATTTGATAACTATCTAGCTGGGTTTGAGGGATGAGACGAGCTTAGGGTCCACCCTACACCTCTGCCATCTTAACTCCTCCCCAGACAAAGACTAAACCAAAATACTCTCGAAGAACTAAAGGAAAGCATGTACTAAGAGTTGAAAAAAATCAGACAAACAGTGTATGAACAAATGTAGTATATCAGTAAAGAGACAGATTATAAAAAGGAACTATATAGAAATTGTGGAGATAAATAGTACAATAACTGAAATGAAATTTTCACTAGGGTGGTTCAACATCACATTTGAGTACAAGGAAGAATCTGTGAGCTTGAATATAGGACAACTGAAATTCTGCAATCTGAGGAAACCATGGGAAAAAGAATGGAGAAAAATGAATAGAGTCTACTGGACCTGTGCGACACCATAAGTGGATAAAATGAATTATCGGAGTCACAGAAGGGGAAAAAAGAAAGGGGCAGAAAGAATATTTGAAGAAACAAGAGCCAAAAACTTCCAAATGTGGTGAAAGGCATGAATCTACAAATCCAAAAAACTCAACAAACTCCAAGTAGACTCTAAGAGACTTTAGTGTATAATGAGATACATTATAATCAAACCACTGAAACCAAAGACAAAGAGATAATCTTGAAAGCAGCAAGGGACAAGCAACTCATCACATACAAGGGTTCATCAATAAGATAAGCGGTCAACTTCTCATCAGAAACCACGGAGGCTAGAAGGCAGGGGAATAATATATTTGAAGTACTGGAAGAAAAATGAGTATGTCAACCAAGAATTCTATACCTAGTAAAACTTAAGAAATGTACGCAAAATTAAGTCATTCCAGAAAAACAAAAGCTGTGGGAGTTCATTTCCACTAGACCTACCCTACAAAAATTGCTAAAGGAAATCTTTCAGGTTAAGGTGAAAGGACACCAAACAGAAACTCAAACTATATGAAGAAATGAAGATCTCTGATATAGGTAAGTAAGTAGAAAAAACGCAAAAGCAAATATCATTTTTTTTAAAGATTTTATTTATTTATTTGACAGAGAGAGAGAGAGAGATCACAAGTAGGCAGAGAGAGAGGGGGAAGCAGGCTCCCCGCTGAGCAGAGAACCTGATGCGGGGCTTGATATGGGGCTTGATCCCAGGACCCTGGATTCATGACCTAAGCCGAAGTCAGAGGCTTAACCCACTGAGTCACCCAGGTGCCCCTAAATAAGTAAAATCTTAAAAAAAAAAAAAAAAAGACTGTTTGGAACTAGCATAAGGATCGACACATGGGATAGAATTGAGAATCCAGAAATAAACTTATACATCTATGGCCAACTGATTTTGGCAAAGGTGCCAGGTCCATTCAATTAAAGAAAGAATAATCTCTTCAACAAATCCGGGACAACTGGATATCCACAGGCAAAAGAATGAGTTGGAACCCTACCTCACACCATCTACAGAAATTAACTCAAATGGATCACTGACCTAAGGATGACAAGTAGAACCATAAACCTTTGAGAAGAAAACATAAAATTAAATCCTTATTACCTTTGACTTGGAATGGATTCTTAGGTATGACACCAAAAGCACAAACAACAACAAAATAAGTTGAACTTTATCAACATTAAAAACTTCTGTATATCAAAGGTCATTAACAAGAAAGTGAAAGTATAACCTACAGAATGGGAGAAAATATTTGTAAATCATGTATCTGATAAGGATTTAATATCCAGAATATATAGGTAATTCTTACAACTCAGTAGCAAAAAGACAAATAACCTAGTTTAAATGTGGGCAAAGGATTCGAATAGATACTCCTGGAAAGAAGGTACGCAAATAGCCACTAAACTCACAAAAAGATGCTCAACATCATTAGTCACTGGGAAAATGCAAATTAAAACTACAATGAAATACTACTTCACTCCTACTAGAATGGCTATAATAATTTTTTTAAAAAGTGAGAATGTGGAGAAACCAGAACCCTCGTATATTGCTGCTACATTCCTACATATAGGAAAGTAAAACGGTGCATTTGTTGTGGATAAGTTTGGCATTTGCTCAAAAAGCTAAACATAAAATTACCAGACAACCCAGCAGTTCCCTTCCTAGGTATATACTCAACAGAACTGAAACAAGGATTCAAACATACTTGTATAGCAATGTTCATTGCAACGTTATCACAATAGCCCCAAAGCAAAAATAACCCAAGTGTTATGGATAAACAACACGTGGTAATATACAGATGATGAAATCCTATCCAGCCATAAAAAGTAACAGAATTCTGGGGTACCTGGGTGGCTCAGTGGGTTAAGCCTCTGCCTTCAGCTCAGGTCATGATCTCAGGGTCCTGGGATCGAGCCCCGCATCGGGCTCTCTGCTCAGCGGGGAGCCTGCTTCCTCCTCCTCCTCTCTCTCTCTCTCTGCCTGCCTCTCTGCCTACTTGTGATCTCTGTCTGTCAAATAAATAAATAAAAATCTTAAAAAAAAAAAGTAACAGAATTCTGATATATGCCCCAACATGGATGAACTTTGAAAACATCGTGCCAAGTGAAAGAATGCAGACACCGAAAACCATTTAGTATACGAACCCACTTAAAAGAAATGTTCAGACTGGGCAAATCTATAATAACAGAAGTAGATTAATGGTTACCTAAGACTGATGAGGGGAGGGAGAGAGATGGGAGGGGCGATAGCTCAAGGGTATGTGTTTCTTTTTAGGGTGACAAAAATGTCCTAAGATTGCGTCACCACCCAGCAAATGGACTGAAACCATTGATTTATACACTTTAAATGAGTGAATTATATGTTATGTAAATTAAATCTCATTAAAGCTTTTTACTGGGCAAGCGATTTAGATAGACATGCCTCCAAAGAAGATAGATGGATGGCCAACAAGCACCGTAGAAAATGCTCAACGTCATTAGCCATTGGAGAAAGTCAAATTGGAACCAAGCTGAGATTTCGATTCACATTGTAGGATGTCTGCAATAAAAAGAGATAGTGGGTGTTGATGAGTGGGTGGAGAAATCAGAGCCCTCATCCTGGTGAGATAGTAAAAGGGTACAATTGCTTTGGAAGCTCGTTTCTCAAAAGGTTAAACATACAATTACCATGTAACCCAGCATGTCCACACATAAGTGTAAACCCAAGAGAAATGAAAACATATGTCCACACAAAAGTTTATAGACATTGGTTCATAGTAGTATTATTTATAATAGACAAAAACGAAAGCGACCTAAATGTCCATCAACTTATGAATGGATAAGGGCGCCTGGGTGACTCAGTGGGTTAAGCCTCTGCCTGCGGCTCAGGTCATGGTCTCAGGGTCCTGGGATCGAACCCCACATCAAGCCCTGCATCGGGTTCTCTGCTCAGCGGGGAGCCTGCTTCCCCCTCTCTCTCTGCCTGCCTTTCTGACTACTTGTGATCTCTGTCTGTCAAATAAATAGATAAAATCTTAAAAAAAAAAGAACAAATAAAACGTAAATATAAAAAGTTCAGGATAAAATTTTTTTCAATCAGTATATAAAGTCACGAAATGAAGCATAAAAAGTGTCTGAACTTCTTATTCTTACTGCTTAAAGCTAACTCTCTAAAAGTTCTTTTTCTGTGTGTATTTGTTTATATATATTTTTAAAGATTTTATTTATTTATTTGACACAGAGAGAGAGATCACAAGTGGGCAGAGAGGCAGGCAGAGAGAGGGGGAAGCAGGCTCCCTGCTGAGCAGAGAGCCTGATGCGGGACTCGATCCCAGGACCCTGAGATCATGACCCCAGGCAGAAGCTTCAACCCACCGAGCCACCCATATTTGTCTATATATTCTATATGTATTTACAAGCATATAAAATGTTCTTTTACATGAATAAAATCATACTTTATGCACCTTGGTTTTTAACATATATTTTGTATGCTAATAACATATAGTTCCACCCCATTCTTGGATCAATTCCATTGTATTTTGTGGTAAATGGAGAACTGGTTTTAACAGGGTTGTTCAGACCCCTCTCAATTAATTTGTACTGCAGATGCTACAGTGAACATTCTTATTGATGTATCTATAATCCATATCTATATAGCTATATGCCAGTATCTATACAAAGGATGATTTCCTAGCAGAGAGATTGCCTGGTAAATACTATTCTTAAAAAATCAATTTACAAGTGTTTTGGGACGAGGACCTGGAGACTGTTCATGCAGAGCAGTATGCATGTTTTACCACTAGGTGGCAGGAGAGGTCTATTAATCTCTGAGAGAAGCGTGCAGTGTGCATTTCAAAAACTTGGTAAAACAACCTAGAGACATAGTATCTCCTAGATGATAACGAATAAAAGAAGGAATCATGACATCGACTCAAGTTATACCAGTGCAAGTTTCATGAATGATAATAGCAGAACATTTAGAATCTTTCTAATCACCACTTTACTTGATAATGATGAAATATTTTTCTTTTTTTGTTTTTCTTTTTTAAAGTAGACTGCATGCCCAAAGTGGGGCTTGAGCGACTCCGGGGTGGCTCAGTCGTTAAGCGTCTGCCTTCAGTTCGGGTCATGATCCCAGGGTCCTCAGATCAAGCCCCGCATCGGGCTCCTTGCTATGCAGGAAGCCTGCTTCTCCCTCTCCCACTTGTCCTGCTTATGTTCCTGTGTCTCTCTCTGTCAAATAAATACATAAAATCTTTAAAAAAAAAAAAAAACAGACACACAACAACAACAAAAACCAAAGTCGAGCTTGAACTCACAACCCTGAGATCAAGAGTCACATGTTCCATGGACTGATTCAGCCAGTTGCCCCAATAATGACCAAATATTTTTCCAAAAGTGTTGGCCACTATAGTATATGCAAATCTAAAGTTCCCAGATTTTTCCCAGTCATGTCTTCTTGTGAGAAAACTGATGACTGTTTTGCACACCGCCCCCTTAGTCATAAGCTATCTTTTGCAATGCCAGCAGGCTTAATGGGAAGGGGGTTTGCACGCTGGGAAGGAAATGGTATCTTCTGTTTCTAGTGAAAAACTATGGAAGCTGTGTGGGATAAAAGGCCCAGGAGCAGGAAAAAGGAATGCAATTTAAGCTATATATCGGAGGGACTTACTTTGGAAATTGTATGTGGGGTTTGAGAAGAGGAATTAATGATATAATAGAAGCATATACCATAGAAATGTAAAGGTCATGGAGATATACTCTGTGTTAGGAATGTGCTAGAATATCTCGACTGTGTTGAGGTTTGGGATAGTTCTCAATTTAGTTAGAGAACATGTCTTTGGATCCTAGTAATATTCTAAACGTAGGATCTTGGAAGATCTAGGGGCTCATGGCCCTCTGCCATCTTGTTCTAACGGCATAGCAGTGTGACATCTCTGTAAAGCCAGTCCTTACTGTCACTATATTTGAGGGTCAATTAAACATTGACAGTGGGTGATGTATGGAACTGCTAAACCACTCACCATATCGTACTCCTGAAGCTAATATAACTCCGTATGTTAACTAACTGGCAATAAGGTACAAACTTACAAAAAAATCACAGCCTGGGTTTTATTATAATCCTGGGATCAGGAAGCCATATCCATGGCAAACGGGAGAGAAACAGCTCCAAAAGTTCTTCAAAACTTCCTAGCTACTGGGAGATTGATTTTCTTCCCACATTAAAAAACTGTTCTGCCACAGGAGTTTTCAAACTTACTTATTTTTAGCCTCAGACTCTTGTAAAAATGAGATTTTGACACAAGATCTCAATATATAGCATCCAAACTGATGAAATGGAAGGTAGGACTAGCAGTTGAAAACCTCTCAGAAAGGGGCCCGGAGGGCTTCTGGGAACACTGGACTGTGGCTCCCCCAGTGCTTCCTGCAGGTGGAGCACCCCCACCCCATGGCCAGGCCACTCCCAGGTTCATGACTGCCTCTGAGTCGCCCTGACTCACTGAACAAGCAATTATCCAGTGCTTACTGTTTGCCAGGACCTGAGACGGATCCTGGATACACAGAAATGAGTAAGGCTGCGTCCTCATCCTTGAAGAGCTCACAGTCACGTGGAGAACTCCTTTCCACACTTCGGGGAGCCTTATATCTGCCTGGGCTGCTCATAAAAAAATACCTATTTCTAGGTCTCCCCCCACCCCCAAGAAATGTCAATTGAAAAGGTAAGAGGTGGAGCCCAGAAATCTTCTAGCTTAATAAGCATCAATCCAGTGGGAGAGGCAGAAACACAAACAAGGAGAGTCATCGTGGAACAGCGAGCTGAGAGTGATGGCGGAGGCGTGCAGGGGCAGTCACAGGAGGGCCTGGGGGTGCAGAGTGCCCCAGGGGGAGAGGAGATCAAACATAGCTTTGGAGGGGGTGCGACATAGACTGATGACATGAGAATGACGGTTGGGCTTGGGGATGGCACCATTCCGAGGGGCTGGCTGAGCAGCTGTGAGACCAGCCAGGGGGCCAGTAGAATAATCCAGAAGAGAGGTGGCGAAGGGCTGGCCTGGGTCCGCGGTGGCAGGTGGTAATCCAATACCAGGAACTGGAACGGCTGACACTTACCGCCCACCAGTCACTGTGCTAAAGGACTTGCCCTATAGTTTCAATTAATTCTCACAAATCCTACAGGGTAGCGACTGCTATTAACCCTATTTCATAGATCACAACATGGACGTTTGGAAAAGTCATACAATTCGCCAGAACAGGCACCTAGGTTTCTTCCTCTGCAAACCTATGCCTTCAACTACAACTATTAAATCACATCGGCTCTTAAAGCATATAGACAAATGAATGGATTAACACAATCTGTAAGAGGTAAATTCTAAAGGACTTGATGATTGGTTGGAGGTAGGGGGTAAGGGATTACTCTAGCTTGGGGCACCAAGCTAGAGTACCAAGCACCAAGACTTGGGTGATACCATGACCCTGGACAGTGAATTCCGGAAAGGAATTTGCTTACGGTTGGAAGATGCTTGGGCTATGATGAGTTTGAGCTATGGACCTAGGGAATATCCCCTGGGTAACTGGATAGATAGCATGAGGCTTGGGGTTGAAATGAGATTGAGATACAGGTTTGGGAGTGAGTAGAAACCATGAAACTCAGTGAGTTCACTCAGGGATAAAGTATAGAGTGAGAAGAATAGAAGAACCCAGAGGGAGAAGAGGAGTCTGCAAAAAAGACCGAGAAGGAATTTGACATAGCAATGAGATGTCATTGGAGTCAGGGTAGCAGAGTTTCAAGGAGACACTGCTCAGTAGTTCAAGTGCACTAGGCAGGTCTAGGAGGGGGGCTGACCAATGGCCAATGGACTGGAAAATGTGATGGCTTCTGGTGACCCTTAGGAGAAGAGTCTCGAGAGCCTGTCATAGCATGTGGATTATAATGAGCACTAACAAAGCAAAAAGAGCAAACGTGAATCTTAAAGACTGAGAGGAGAAGTGGGGAAAACAATTTCCTACTACTTACAGGGGAGTGTAGCAGCTGGAGGATAAGTTTCAAGGGCTTTACACATGCAGCTTTGGCATTTACCACCATAAACTTCTAGGATGGCACGTGTCCTTTATCCTTTCCCTCGTTGCTTCAGTAAACACACAAGTGACCTTGGCTTTCAAGCCAAAAAAATGTGGAAGAGACCTTTCAACCAAAGATAAAGGTGAGGAGTCACGTTTGCCCCTAAATCCCCCATTCCTTGGGAATCTCTCCTGCGTTCCCATGGCTGCCGTGACAGCAAACAATCCAGGTTTGCGTTGCTGTGGGAGGTCAGTCAACAGCGGAATCTGTCATCCCATCTTTGCCTGATGATTACTGGGGAAACAACTGGTGCTTGGCTTAACCCACTAACACATGCCAAGTCGCTCTTTTCACTGGCACCTTTCCAGTTCTACAGAACTCATAAAACTAAAACGACAACAAGGAGCTGTTGGGTGGCCCTGGATCAGACTCATGTGTCACCTGGCCGTGATCACACCCGCCACACCTGCCGGCGTCTGTCCTGGCTGCTTCACAGAGCGCCTCCTGCTAAGTGTCCAGGAGCTGCCTTGGGGCGCAGTGGGTCTGCCCAGCACCCTCCTAAGCTAGCCTCCATCTCTGCTCAAATATTCCTATGGAACCAAAACATTGTTTCATTCCACATTTATTTACTTATTTTTTTAAAAGTTTCTATTTATTTGAGAGAGAGAGAGCACACACAAGCTGGGTGAGGTGGGGGAGGGGCAGAAGGAGAGAGAGAAGGAGCTCCATACAGTGTTTGGATCCCGGGACCCTAAGATCATGACCTGAGCTGAAGGTCAGGTGCTTAACCGACTGGGCCACCCAGGTGCCCCTCATTTCACATTTTATTAAAAATAACAAATCTTTGCCTATTTAATAGGAGGGCGATTGGGAATTGCTCCTCTGTTTTCTGCAAACCCCAAGCAAGGAAAAATCAACCCACCTGGTTTGTTTGGGATGAGCAGGGGTACAGGTAAGTGAAAGAGCTCGGGTCTTGGGCTCCTCTAAGGACCCACAGACAGGTGCAGAGTCAAGGGGGGAGATTTGGAGGGTTTTGGGGGGGGTGTGGGTGGTTAAAGTTTAAAGTTGACCATATGTATAACCCAGGGGGATATGGAGTGAAGTGTCCTGTGTGGGGAAGAAATGGGAGCCACGGAAGGGATGACTGGTGGAGTAGGTGCCTAGGGGACAGGGGACCCAGGAGAAGAGTGGGGCACCTGAGACTGTAGGGCAGGAGGGGAGCTTGGCCTGGGTCTAGATCATGACAAGAACCACAACATATTGGGCACTTGCTACGCGTCTGACACTGCTGGGCACTGACAACCATTGTGCCCATTCAGACATTCTACAGGCAAAAAGAATGGGGCTCAGACAAGTTAAAAAACTTGTTCAAGGTCATACGATTAGTAATTGGTTATCCAGTGTTGAACCCAGGCAGCCTCCCTCTGGGGGTGGTGCCCTTAGTAGTGATGAAGTTCTAGAACCTAGATGAGGTTCGGTGGGGTGAGGTCCGGAGCCGATGACCAAGAAAGAATTCTTGAGACGTCTTTGGTGCAAAATGGTGGTTTATTAAAGCACGGGGACAGGACCCGTGGGCAGGAAGAGCTGCTGCCCCGTTATCCTGAGGAGTGGCTGATTATATACACAGGAGTTGGGTAGGTGAGAACAAAGGGGGTGATGTTAGTCTCTAAGGAATTTTGGAAGCAAGGTCTCCAGGACCTTGAGGGACCAGCTATTGTTGGGAGAAAGGTTATTTATTACTAGTAGTAAAAATCTTTTTGTGAAACCCTTTAGATGTATATCAGTGGGCCATATGCTTGGGAATGATTCTCGACACTATCTTGGAGATCTAGAGATAAAGTTTCACATTTCTCCTATCAAGTGTCCTTGTTAGTGAGATTTGGGTTTAGAAGAAATTTAACTTTATTTAGGGCTTGAGGAACTGAGTTATTTGCCTCTGGAAATTGTGCTATTGTTAAGATAGCTTCTTTGTTGTAAATCTCTAGGACATTGGTAAACCAAGGGAGACTCCTGTCTTGCAGGATTGTGATCTCTGCAAGTTAACTATTTGTTTCTCATTTATGGCAGTCAGGGGTGCCTGAGGAATGTCACACATATTACCGAGGGGAGCGGGTGGAGAGGAGGTGCAAGGTGCCAGCTTTTGCTTTGTCCTCAGCCAGCCTCCTCCTCCCTCATCAGTAGCACCATACATTATATGGCCCAACAGGTTTTAAGCAAATGGCCTGAAGTTGAAAGAGATTTTGGCTTCATCATCTCCCTTTAGCAAGAAGTAAAGTCATCTGCCCAGAATGAGAGGGACAGCAACAGAAGGGGAGGTATGGAGACAGGGGTAATGGCTGGCAATCCCTTGGGGCATGATGTTATCCAAAGACAAGGAGAAGTGTCCTTAGAGGTCCTGGATGAAACAGGGCACCTGTTCTTTCCTCTGCAATTACCGTAAGATTGTGACTTAATGGTAACACAGAGTCCTTTGGGCCCTGACCAGAGAGGGCAGATTGTAGCACCCGTCCAGCTTGGAGGGGAGAGAAACTGGGGTCAGTTCTCTGTGAACTGTGGCCTGGGATGAGTACAGAAGGTGGGAAGGTAGGGAGACCCTGGCGGAAGGGGAGGGAAGGGAATGTTGCATGGGTAAGAAGGACTGCAGGCTGTGCTCAGAAGGTGGGTGTATCAGTTGGGGGCTTCAGGCTAAAATGTGAATTCAAATGACGTGAAACAATACAACATTTATTGTGGCATGGTTGTGAGTTCCTAGCTAAGGGCATTTCAGGCTGGCTGAGAAAGGGTTCATGACTGCCTTTTTCCTACCAATTTCCATTCCGGGCTGATTTCATCCTCCTGCTCGAAGCAATGGGGTCCCACGAGTTCCAGAAGTTAAGCAATGGAAGTGACGGTTTCTGATGACTTGCTCTTTGGAGCAAGGAACTTTCTCCCGCAACATCGCAGGGGGCTCCCTCATGCTCCATGGCCGGCATTGGGTCACAGGTGGGCTCCTGAGCCAGGCCTCAGACCCTCAGACCCTCAGATCTCGGCCCAGCCCTGAAGCAGGTGGAGTGGGATCTGCCTCCGCTGAACACTTGAAGATGTGAGACATGTGCCCCCTAACCCATCCTTATCCTTTTAGGGAGGCAGAGTCCCTCACGGGCAGGTATTGGAGCTTGCGATGTTGAAGGTGGAATTCAAAACATAAGCAAGATCCAGGTAGCAGGCCGGGTGGGGAGTGGGTGGCTGAAATCTAGCAGGGGTGGAGGTGTCTAAAGTTAGGAAGGTCAAGGAATCGGAAGCCGGGACGTCTGCATGGATCACACACACTGATGTTGACAGTGCCAAGAATGAAGGTAATAGTGGTGCCCGGCTGGCTCAGTCGGTAGAGCAGGTGACTTTTGATCTCAGGGTCGTGGGTTCGAGCCCCATGTTGGGCATGGAGCCTACTTAAAAAAAATAATAAAATTTGGGGGAAAAAAGAATTAAGGTGATAGATGGCAAGGGTGGGACAGTGAGGGTGGAGAGAGGGACCCCCGCAAGCCAAACTGCCAGCTCCTCAATAAATGACAAGGATGAGGGACAAGAGGGAAGGAGGGTGGGCTGTCCTTCCTTTCCTTCTCCACTAAACCCAACTGCATATAAGGTCTATAAGGGTTTTCAAGTCTGATCCCCGCTGAGCAGGCCCAAGCACTCTGTTGGGGCAGAAGCTTCTAGACCGGCCACGTGATAGTCCAGTGAAATAAAAGCCCCTGGGTGGGTTCCAGGTGTTGGTCCTTTTCAGAGCATCTCAGATTCCTCCAACACACAGCTGTGTGTTGGGACACCGCTCTACCTCTCGCACTGTGGCCCCTCATCCTCTCAAAGGGCGGTTGGAGCAGAGCCCTACTAACCACTCAGTGGAATGAATGTATTAAGCCCCTATGCTCCAGGCACTGGGAGTAGAAAAAGGAAAAGCACGTGGTTGCTTATCTCCCAGACGCCCACTGGGAGATATGAGCACACACACTGCTATGGTAGAGACTCATGGGTGCCTCCTGGTCGGCAGGCTCCCCAGCGTCAGGGCGACTCTGCATGCAGACTTGGGACAGGCGAGGCTCTTGGGGAAGACGCAATATACCATCTTCATCTCCATTTCACTGAAACCACCACCCCCCCCCCCATAGCCAGCCGAGTGTACTTTCTGGATCTTGTTTATATTTTGAACTGCTTTGCCTCAGCAATCTCAAACTCTAAAATCTGTCAAAACTTCAAAATAAAATTTCAGCGTCTTGGAATGAAATATAAGAGAAATGCAGGCTTCATGATAAGGCTCCTTGTCTACCTTTCTAACTTCAACCCTTGCCACTTCCCCCCAGAGACCTTGCCATCCAGCCTTATAGGCAATTTACAGTCTCCTAAGCGGGCGGTACCCCCTCAGGCTTCTGGATTTTTGCATCTATTTCTCTCTTCACCTGGAAGATGCTTCCAGGACAAGCATGGAGGGGCACATTCTGGCTGGAAGAAATAGTATGAGTGAAGGTCTGGTGATGACAAGGAAGCACTTTGCCCAATCCTGCTGGCAGATTGGGCAAGGAGGATCTGAGGCTGTTGGTCTCTGTTGGCGTCAGAATCCCGGGGAGAACTTGCTAAACTGCAAATGCCTGTCCTCATTTGCCCCCGGCTATGGTATGGCGGGGGTGGAGGGTGGGGCCCGGGGTCTCCATCTCTAAGAGGCTCCCAGGTTCTGTAGCTGCTGCTCACAGAGGGAAGGAAAGTGTAGTCCTTGACCAAAAATGGAGGTATCAGGATAGGGCTTCAAGCAGGGATGTGACTTTCACTGGTTGCGCAACAATTATTGATTCGTTGTGTACCTACTATGTTTCTGACTCTGGAAATACCAAGGATAAGGATAACTTAATATCTGATCTCAAAAGGTTTTTTGGCCCAGTGGGAGAGGCAGTAAATCACAGAGGATCATAATACGTGGTGGTGAGTCTCAGAGGGAGGTGTGAGTAGGCTGTGATGTAATCAGAAGAAGGGAGCTGCAGAGACGGGATGTCACCCGAGCTGGGCGTGGCCGCCTGAGAACCCACAGCTGTGTCCCCCCCACCCCCCACCCCGCCTCCGCCGCAGACCTGAGGGCGGGGCCAGGGCAGGTGACTGTGAGTCTGTGCAGCTCTGTCCCGGATGGAAGGTGGTCCTCATTTCTGCCCCCTTCTCAGTTACCCAGCTTCATCACTACACAGCAGGTCTCTGTACCAACGTTTCACCTGGTTAGGGTTTTAGCTTTCTCACACGGTGAGATGCAAACTCAGCAGAGTATCCCTGTCAGACCTGGAACAACCTGCAGGAGCTGTCTCCCCTACGGTGTGTTTTAACTCACCATCCGGCCCCATTCCTTAAGCCTCAGGGTCCGTATGCATTTGCGGAAAATGCTGATTGTAAATGATAACGCTTTTTAAAAACCAAAATAACAGCACCTAGATTCCTAGTGCTGAGCACATAGGAAGTATTCCACAATGCGCCTGATCATAATTGTAATTATGTAGCACAGGTGTGAGTGGGAATTGTGCAAACCCCACTGTCCAGTCCTATATGGCTACCTGAGGTCTGTTAGCAGCTCAGCCCTCCATGAACCCCCAGAGGAAAACCTGCCCCTGGCCCCCTGCTTCAGCAGTTCCACCACGGGCCTCATCAGCTGGGTGGCCCCTCCATCAAACATACAGCATTGCTCTGTGGGCTCTCTACCTAACTGCCCTTTCTCCCTTTCTAACTGCCCCTAGAAAGGACAGAGCCTGCCCCTCTTTTGCCAAGGTGAGGCCTGGCAATGGCTCATGCTGGTTTTCAGCTTCATCCCTTAGTGTGTGAACATGAAGAGAGCTTTTCTGCTGTCTGGAACTCCAGTTTGCTCATCTATAAAACAGGCACAGTAGTACCAACTTTGGAAGATTACTGTAAGGTTAAAGACATATAGATGGTAAAGGTCAATGTGAGTAGATGGTAGCCTACCCTAGGTCTTCTGACTGGTTCCATGAGCTCTTTCCACTTCACTGGTTCATTGCACAAACGGGTTCCAGAAGCCCAGTCAGTGCCAGGTGCTGTGCTAAGTGCTGGGATTCCGTAGCAGGCTAGATGAGGTCCCCTGCCCTCACACCCCATCACATTTGGGGCAGGTTTCTCTTCTTCACAAAACAAGCAACTGCTTCTTTGCACCTGGACTTTGGTTGTGGTAGTGCAGAGCAAATACAAATCTAAAAAGGAAAAATTTGATTTTTCCCTGGTGCAAAAGGAAAAGAGCCTCTCCTTTCCTTTCTTAAAGAACATTTACTCTAGAAAACGTATAAATTCTTTGTCCTCTTGGAGATGTGTGTGAATATTTTTTAAAAAGCTAAATAGAAGAAAAAGGAAAAAGAGTTAAATAGGCCTTTTGCCAGTTCTAACACAGAAACGTTCTTTCTCAAGGTCCTGGGAGCCATCTCTCTGAAATGTTAACTTTATTTCTAGGAGAACCTGACTTCAAACCCACCTTCTATGGTACCCACATGAGAATTTTATTGCAGCTTTGGATAAAGACAATTAGCAAACAGAAACAGCCACTCTAATTACCAGGAAAATTTAGGGTGAACTCTGAGTGAAAAAAGGTCTGTCCAGTCCTCTAACTTGAGAACATGATGTAGGTGTTGCACCTGCCTGGCCATATAAAAACGCGATATTTCTTGCTGTCTCTGCAATATCTTTAGGGTACTGCCCTAAACTGTTTTCTTTCTCTTCTATTCCCTTGGGGAGTTTTGGGGGGTCTGGCAGGAGATTTTGTTCTTCCTTATACTTAACCAACAGTAAAAACCAGGCTGGCCGGAGAGCGCTTTGTTACGATTTGGACAACCTGAACGATGAGCATTAGCGCCTCACCTTCCATCCCTGCATTTTCAGCCGGTGCCGTCCCCGCATCTCTCTGCCGCAGCGCAGATCCCCCATCCGCGGCTACAGCCGAGTCCCGCATCCCTATTTTTAGCCGCCACCACCCTCGTGGCCAAGTGACAGGCAAGCTGGGCAGTGCCCGAGAGCGCCCGGCCCCGCCCCTCCCCACCACGCCCCGCCCCACCACGCCCCGCCCCTGCCGCGCGCGCCCCGCCCCCGCCCCGTCCCGTCCCGCCCCCACGCGCCGGGAGGGAGGAGCCGGGCGCGCCACAGCCGGCGCGCGGAGTCCGAGCCGGGAGTCCGCGCCCTGCGGCCCGCGGCCGGCGGCGATGAAGATCTGGAGCTCGGAGCACGTGTTCGGGTGAGGTCGGGCGACGGACCACGGTGGGGTCCGGACCGGCGCCTGCTCCTGCCCCGGGGGCGGCCGAGGAAAGACTGGACCCCAGACCGGGCCCTCGCCGAGCCCGCCCAGCCCCGCGCTGGCCGCTCCCAGACCGCGGCCCTGGCATCCTAAAAAGAGGGGGCAGGCTCTGTCCTTTCTAGGGCGTCATTAGGTAGAGAGCCGGCGGAGTGATGCAGTCTGTTTGATGGAGGGGCCGCCTGACTGACGGAGGCCGGTGGAGGGATTGTCGCAGCTAGGGGGCCGGGGGCAGCCTTTCCCTGGGGGCTGGCGGAGGGCCGAGGCGCGGGGACGGATCTCAGCCGCCCGAATGGGGCCGGACGGCGCGGGCCGGCTAGTGCGCTCGGCGGCGGGGCGCCTTGGTGTACGCGGAGGCCCGTGGGGGGCGGGGGACGCGGCGGGGAGGGGGCCCAGGAAAGTGACAGCCCTCTCTCCTCAGCCCACCCAGGAGCAGGCCCGATCTCGCCTGTACCATGCGCCCTTTGGGGCAGGGCGCGCGGCATCCTAGGGAGAACGGGGTTCTGGGGAGCGGGCCCGGTCCTCTGCTGAGATTGTGCTGTGCCATTGAACCCAGACACTAAGCTGTGAGAAGGCTTGTGGGGGGTCTTTCATCCTGAATGCACTTGTGGGCTTGGAAGGCCTCCAAGCCAGCATGGAAAACGGAGAACTGTTTTAAGAGTACCCTTGTGACCTAAATGGTATCTTCTCCTAAGTCACTTTGGTATGTGACACTATACAATTATCCTTTCAGATTTTTTAAAGGAACAAATATTTTAAAGATTCCTTGACCCCACTTGGAGAAGCATTTTGTTTTTGGGGGAGAAAAAAATGCGTGAAGTGGAATTGTCATCCTTTGGCCTTTTTATGTAAAATTTTTACAATAAAACTTTTTCGAGT
This sequence comes from Martes martes, assembly GCF_963455335.1. Classification (NCBI taxonomy): domain Eukaryota; kingdom Metazoa; phylum Chordata; class Mammalia; order Carnivora; family Mustelidae; genus Martes; species Martes martes. The sequence continues at coordinate 60,351,004 of NC_137901.1, forward strand.
GGTTTAAAACCTCTGAAATTATTTTTAATGAAATCTTTAGACTTTATGGGATTCAGTTTGAGTGTTGATTTTTGTATGGTCTGCAGCCTTTCTCAACTGGGCTTCCTTGAGAGATCCAGTGAAAACCCCAGTGAGAATGACTCCAGAGATTCTTTTCTCAATTTGGGAGCTAACTGGCACCATCTGAATGCAGAGGGAAGATGTTAAGGCGTTGAAACTGTGTGTGCCCAGGCAGTGGGGCTCAGTGTTCTTCCTGAACACCTGAGAAGGACTGCCCTTGAAGCGCAGAAATGTTGGTTGACAAGCAGAAGTGAACGGTCAGCTATGGAAAGTCACTGTTGATAAATTTCACCCTCTTAAAGTGTATGATTCAACGATTCTTAGTCAATTTACAGAGTTGTACAACCATCACCATAGTCCGGTTTTAGAATATTTCCATCATGCTACAAAGACCCCCTCATTCCCATTCCCAAGCATCCGCCACTCATTCCCAGCCCCAGGCAACCACTAAGCTGCTGTTTCTATAGATTTGCCTTTTCCAGAAATTTCACCTAGATGTCGTCATACAATATGTGGTCATTTGTGCCTGGCTTCCTTTACTCGGCACATTTTTTTGAGGTTCATTGGTATGGCAACCTTTGTGTCGCTGATACTCTGCCTGTGCCTGACATACAGTAGGTGCTCAGTGAGGGGGTGAGGAATCTCAAGGAAACCGGGTGCCCTTCTAGAATGAGGGCAGCTATCCACCAAAAGAATCCCAGGGGGCCCCCAAGTTGCTGTGGACTAGGTGCTGACCCTCTGCCGTTGATTTTTGAACTTCGCATTGGCAAACGTGGAATGCAAGTGGCTGAGGATGATGGTAGGTGGGCCTGTGTGGCAGACAGGTGGCAAGGGAGGTGTTATTCTGTGATGGCAGGCCCTCTGTAGGGCAGTATGAAATTGGAAGCCTGGTTTTCTAGCTAGGCTTTATTAAGGAGTTTCCCTTTGCTTAGTCCTTAAAATCACTGATTCCCCCTCCCCTTTGGGGATTATAAACCTTTCTTTTCCTTTTTATACTTGTTTACTTTTTATATATTTGTGGTGCTGGCAGGTGACTAATTGATGGGAGTTTCATGTAGTCTTGAAAGGCAAGAAATAATCAGGCACAAAAGCTTTGGCATTTATCAAGTTTTCCTCTTGTGTCCACATCCTGAAGAAACCCCAGGACCCAGGGGCGCCTGGGTGGCACAGTTGCCTAAGCACCCAACTCTTGGTTTCAACTCAGGTCATAATCTCAGGGTCATGAGACCGAGCCCCACATCTGGCTCTGTGCTCATTGCAGAGTCAGCTTGGGAGTCTCCCTCCCTCTCCCTCTTATTCTCTCTCCCTCTCTCCCTAAAACAAATAAATAAATCTTAGAAAGAAAGAAAGAAACAAACAAACCCCAGGGCCTGGAGTGGGGCATAGCTGAGAGCAGTATGAACACAGCCATGGAAATGGAGAGCCCTCTGGGAAAGCCATCGGAATCAGCATGTGTGTTACCTAGACGGGGTTCGATATAGTTTAAATAGTAATGAAAAATACAGGACTGAAATGTAAAAATATAGAAAGGGATGTTAAAATTAAACAGATTTATAAATTTCATCCTCACAGCATTGACCAAGGTTTCAGGTAGGCCTGGAACAAGATCTTTCCTAACAGCCAACACAAGATTGGCTGGCAACATCAAGGTCATACCCTCCTTGGATTCCAGCAGCTACCAGTATCTAAAAGGTGATGACCATCTCCGGGAAGTCAGGAGCTTTGGCTGGGACGTGTCCTCCAGCAGGCTTGCTTTCCAGCCAGGAGCAGGGAAAAGGACCTTCCCACCATTTATCTTTTAAATAAGAGAAATTGAACATTATAGACAAGAGTGCTGTTCCCTTTCTCCCCACAGGCAAGATTATGAACTTGGTGGGTATCATCCTTCTGAAGGTCTGTCTGACTACCTTTATATATGTGTGTGTGTGTGTGTGTGTTCCATAAGCAATACATAATGGCATTTGTTGTCTTAAAATGGAAATCAACAGTATCACTTGGTACAGATCTTTTGACCATTTCCCTTTCTTCACACAGTGTGTTTTTGAGATTGTGTGTGTGTATCCTATAGCTGCATGATATTCCATTGTATGACCATGTCACAGTTTATCCTTTCTCTTATTGAAGGGATATAACGTTTCCCCCTTTATCCCATATCATACTGCAGTGACCACTCCTGTATACGTTTCCAGTCCCTTTAATCAAGGGCCCACTTAGGCCAGCGATCTCAAACCCTTCAGCCTCAGGACCTCTTAATACTCTTAGAAAATACTCTTAGAAAATACTGCCCCAGACAGTTTTTATGTGGGTTCTATCTACCACTATTTACCATATTAGAAATTAAAATGGATACATCTAAAAATATTTATAGATTCATTCAAATTAATAATGATAAACCTACTCCATTCATATAAGTAACATTTTTATTAAAAAACAAACCTGTATTTTCCAAAAGCACAAAAATTAGTAGGAAGAGGGGCGCTGTTTGATTTTTTTTTTTTTTTTTTTGCTAATTTCTGGCGTAACAGAAGATAGCTTGCTCCTCCTGTCTGCTTCTGCACCAGTGTTTTGCAATCTGTTGTTTTGATTCAAATATACAAATAAAACCCAGCCTCACTCTATGAATAAAACCCGTTTGGTATTTTAATAGCCTTTTAAGTGATTGTGGCTGCTTTAAGTAATTTGCTGCTGTAACAGGACAAGTGGTTTCTGAAGCTCGTTGCAATGGAAGATCTGAAAGCAGAATGACCAGAGTCGTCGGCCTGCCTTGAACATGAGTGGGTCTCTCCCTGTGACATCCCGCACCAGTCACTTGGAACATACGGGTTCATCGGGTTGGCAGTATGGGGCTGTCATCAGGCTCCTGGCAGAAGATACAAGTTTTCTAAAATTCCAATTTGCGATCAAAAGCTCAAATGTTCTCTTTGGCAGCAAATAACGATCAGTTGTTCTTGAAGGGATGGGCTCCCTGTATTCATTTTGGAGAAAATGCCGGCCACATACCTAAGTCTGAATGAGCAAAGTCTGTCCATCTGTTGTTTCACATAGACGTGGTGGGTTGGGCTGGAGAGTCGCAGCTTGGCTGGGCCCCACCGCCCACCAGCTGCCCAGCACTCCCCCAGCCACTTGAACCTCCAAGTGCGGCCGGTCAGCTTCCTGTGCACCCCGCTCTCCTGCTCAGAGTATTAATGGAGGGGTACTTAGGGGTCTAAATATAAAATTAATAGTCTTGCTGTTTCATAATGGATATTTTTAAGAGACACTGGCATTATTTTCCTGAGTGAACAGCACTGAGCCTTGACCCCCAAGTGCAGTTTGGGGTCAGGGCCTGCATTCATGGGGAGAGGTCCCCAACTTTACCCTCTGTTGCTTTTGCAGCATTGGGGTAAAATGTCAATATTGTCTAAAAGGCAAGTCATGTCTCAGTAACACTGAGGCAGTTTGGGCCTGGCAGACCTCTGGAAAGGGCCTGGGAATCCTCCAGGTGTGGACCACAGGCTGAGAACCGCTGGTCTGGGCCTAGAGTTGCTTCGGGTGGGTGCAGGAACGCCTTGCCTTGCTTGGGGCAGCCTTCATTTTTTTTTTTTTTTTTTAAAGCTTGTTATTATGGAAATTTTAAAAAGTATGCAAAAATGGAGAGCTGAGAATAGTGAGAGCCCACTGCCATCTCCCACGTTGACAGTCACCCTCTCACAGCCCGGCTGGCTTCACGTGTCCCTACCCACCCCTCCTTCCCCCTGGGTTATTTTAGGCAAATCTCAGGCATCCTATGATTTCATCCCACTTCATCTTTCTGACACCCTGGCTGTGCACAGAGAGATGCCTTTATTACTCCTTTCTACTCCCCAGTGTGCCAGGTGGACTGAATCCCACCACCTCCTGGGCTGCAGGGCCAGGCGCCTCAGGGGTGATGTCCAGTGCTTCTGCAGCAGTGCTGTGTTCCGAGGCAGCCACCACCCCCCCCCACCCCGCGCCCCGCCCTGGGGATGGATTCCCATTCCATCGTGGTCACTGTGAGTCACAGACATAGCCAGGACCACGCCTCTCAGAATGAACTTCAGCCAGTTCCTGGCCTGCCTAAGCCAGATACCGGCACACAAGCCCTGACACAAGGGCACCGGCCCTCTTAGCATCTCCCAGGCCTTGAGCCAATTCACCACCCACAGCTCAGTCTCCCCCTTTTTTCCAACACTTGATATTACCAGAGTTTGTCATTTTTGCAGTGACTACCAGGGTATTTCCTTTAACCAAGGAGTGTGTGATACTGACTTGCTGTGTTTAACCCTTGTTGTTTAAAAAAATGTTACTTCTTGATGTCTATATTAACTTAATATGGCCCTCCTGCTGTAATCAGTAGAATTATTCATTATGTGAGTGTTTTAAGCGGCTTGTATTTAGTTTAAATTATCAGCAGAAAGATGTCAGGTTTCTCTATATAAGAAAGATTATTGTGTAAGATACGCTTCATACAAATACTTCAACTTTTTGCGAGTTTTAAGTAATTTTAGGAGGCACGGCCTATTCTGCTTAAAGTAGTGATTTTTGTGAGAACAACTCTTAGGACCTTAGCCTGCAATGCTTGCAGAGTATTTCAGTGAGAAGGCCCCCGTGTAACTCAGTCCCTTGCTGCTCTCAAGTATGTCCGGCTTCTGCCCCCTTCCCTAGATCGTGAATCGACCGTGTCCCTTTCAGTTCTTCCTCAGAGAAGAAGGCTCCGCTCTCTGGGTCCTCCCGAGCAATCAGGTGTAACCACATCTCTGCGTCTTCATTGCTCTTTGTTAAAGCTGGTGAACAGGTCAACTCAGTGACACGATTCCATGGTTTGAAAAAGCATTTCTTTGTTTAAAAGAGGAGATTTTAAAATCAGGAGCATAATGGAAAGAACAGAGGGCAGGGGCTTGGGAGACCCGGTTCTAGAGTGGGCCCTGCTACAAACTTTTTGACACAGGACAGAGTTTTATAAGGATAAAGTAAATTAATGGTCGGTGACTGATACTTTAAAAGGATGGCAAATACAGAACAAAACCTGTCAATCTGTTCATAATCTTTGATATTTTACTTAGTAATTTCATTTCTAGGAATTAATTGTAAGGAAAAATTAGATATGTAAAAATTAGATATGTAAAAGAAGACGTTTGCTACTGTCTTTATTTTATAGAGCAAAATTGGGAGCAATCAAAGTAACCTAACATGGGGAACTAGTAACATTTAAATACACAACAGGTAGCTCTTCATAATCAGATTTCTGGAAATAGGTTCATGATACAGGAAGATGTTCATCATCAGTTAAATATAAAAAGCAGTGTCTGAGTATGGTCTGAGCATGATCCCAGTTTAATTTTTGTAAGGTGTGTGCGTGTGTTAGTGCTCGTGTGCACATGTGTCTAGGTCTTGACTCTGGGCTGTGTCCATACGTGCTGTTTAAACTTGACTGGGTACAACTGCAAAAATGATGGTGTCGTTGACATACTCTTCTCTCCCAGGGGCTCGGATGCTTCCTGGGAGCACACACATCCCAGGGAAGGAAGAATTAGGGGAAGAAGCACTTGGGGTGGGGGAGATCCACACTGAAAAAGGGGCACCTCTGACTCCCTGTGGACAGCTGTAGGGTTCCGAGCCTAACCAAGCACTAGAGAAGCACTGGGCAGTCGTGAACGTGCTTTGGGACTTCTCTGATAGCGGGACACAAAACAGGGACAAAGGTGTACGTCCCCCCACCTCAAGGGCTCAGGGCCAGAGAAAGTGGGGCAATGGCCTGCAGGAGAAGCCTCAGAGAGAGCTGGAACACCTTCGGGGACTCCCACACAGCTTGGGGTCATCTCCGGGTAGTGGAATTGTGGGTGCTTTTATTTTCATACATATTTTGGACAACTTTTTATAATCAGAAAAAAAATATGTTGGCCACTTCACGTCACATACCACTTCACAGTTGGGGCAAAGTACAGTCGACCCTTGAATAATGTGGGGGTTTAGGGGCACTGACCTCCTGTGCAGCTGAAAATTGTATTTTGTTTAAAAATACTCTTTCAGGGATGCCTGGGTGGCTCAGTTGGTTAAGCGTCTGACTTAGGTTCGGGTCATGATCTCAGGGTCCTGGGATCAAGCCCCACGTCAGGCTCCCTGCTGAGCAGGGAGCCTGCTGCTCCCTGCCTCCCTTTGCCGTTCTAGATATAGATATAGATATAGATATAGATATAGATATATATGTATATTGCCCCTCCCCCTGCTCGTGTTTTCTCTCTCTCTCTCAAATAAACAAAATCTTAAAAAAAAAAAAAAATCCCCTTTCAGTAAATGGCCCAACTATCCACACAGTTGTTCAAGTCAGAAACCTGGGCATCATTCTTGAGTTCTCTCTCCTTATTTTCAGGATTAATACATAACTTGTCATCCAAATGGGGATGCCCTTGAAAGTAAAAGGGGATACTCTTAATAGGTACCATAGGACATATAGACTCTTGATAGGAAGTAGTAGTACTTTGATCTGTCATGACCTCGGACATGAAATTGAGCCCCATGTAGGGCTTTGCACTCACTGGGGAGTCTGCTTGCAATTCTCTCTCTCTCTCTCTTTCCCTCTGCCCCTCCCACCAGGGTTGCGCTCTCCTCACTCAAATAAATAAATAAAGCTTTAAAAAAAGAGAAAATCATAAGGAAATACATTTACAGGACTATTCTGTATTTATTGAAGAAAATCCACATATAAGTGGCCCCATGCAGTTTAAACCACTGTTGCTCATGGGTCTACTGTAGCTGGTTCTCAGTAGAGCATCACTATCTGGGACCAGTAGCCTGTTGTTCTAGATACACATAAAGCAGGTGCCTTATTGTACCGTCATAGCGTTGAGCTCCAGGTGTCGAGGTGGTCAGCTAGGTAAAGCAGCCCAACTGGAAGTCACAGCCAAACCTTCATTCACCACACAATAGTGCAGGCAAAGAGGCAAACAAACTCCCGCTCCCCAGTTTCCTCCCCTACCAAGGGAGGGGCAGGTGAGAAGCTGGGGATGGGGAGACATGTCTCTCCATCCTGAAGCCCCAAAGGAAAGGGTGCTGCCTCTTTAGGGACTGGGAGAGTGCCAGGGGGTGGGGTGATGGGAGAAGTGGACAGGAAGGTTTTGAGTGGAGGGAGGGAAGTGGCTCAGCCAAGACCCCAGTGCTGGGGTGGCCTGTGAGTGCAGCACCTGGGCTGGGAATGCAGACACACAGCATGGCTGCCAACAGCCTGAGATGTCTGTGTCCCCAGTGTCTCATGAGTCCTGCCAGGCGAAGCCTTCAGATGGCCTCTGGTCGGCCCAGAAGGATTGCAGCGTCCTGGATCTGGGTGTGGAGCTGGGTGCCTCAGATAGATTGGTTTGACTATACCTTTAGTTAAAAACGAAATTTAAAAAACACTTAATAAGAGCATTAATGTTGATCTTCATTTCACTCCGTGGGCCACAGCACCCCTGGTGGCCCTGAGCCGCTCGGGCTTACAAATGGAGGGATGGCCTGCTCACTCCGGGTGATTATGTTTCTCCCACCAGCCACCCATGGGACACCGTCATCAAAGCTGCCATGAGGAAGTACCCGAATCCGATGAACCCCTGTGTCGTGGGAGTTGACGTGCTAGAGCGCAGTGTGGATGGCCGGGGCCGGCTACACAGCCACCGCCTCCTCAGCACCGAGTGGGGGCTGCCCGGCTTCGTGAAAGCGGTGAGCCCGCCACTGCGTGCCCGGGAGACACCCGCATTGCTGCCCCCACCTTGTCCGGCGCGCCCCCGGACCGCAGCGCCCCGCCGCACCCGCGGCGGCCCGCTCACGCGCATGCCCAGGCTACACCCGCGTGGCCCGGCTGCACCCTTGTTGCCCCGCGCAGGCTCTACCCGCGTCGCCTGCTTGCACCCAGGTTGTCCCCGCTGCTCCGGCATCTGCCTGGCAGTCCCCATCTGCAGGAGGTGACAGCCTGTCCTGAGAGTACGCACTCAGGACTTCAGAGAAGCCTGCGAGATCGTTTGTTTCTCTGTAAACTTCCTTTAGTTTCCATCTCTGGGGTATGTGGCCTGGGTTCCTCACGCTCGGCCCTGGCCCCATCAGCAGAGTCCTTTCCTGCAGCGCTTCTCGGCCCTGTGTCCCTCGGGGCCGCCCTAACCAGATACCACGGACTGGGGGGGCTCCAGCAGACATCTGTTTCCTTATAGCTCCGGAAGTTGGAGGTCCAAGATCGAGGTCCTGGCTGGGTTGATTTCCCTGAGGACCTTAGGGGAGGGGTCCGGTGCAGCCTCTCTCCTTGGCTGGCAGCTACTGCCCTCTTGCTGTGTCTGTAGGTGGTGGTGCCTTGCCTCACGCAGTCCTGCTGTCTCCCTCTGTGTGTCCTAATCTCTCCTTCCTATGAGGACACTGCTCAGACTAGGGTAGAGTCTACCCTAATGACCCCTGTTTCAACTCAATTAACTCTCCAAAGGCCCTATTTCCAAATACACTCACATTCTGAGATGTCGGGGGTCAGGAGGTCAACATATGAACTTTGGGGGACACAGTCGGTCCCTAACAAGTCTCTTCTGCAGAACCATCAAGGGAGGTCATTGAAAATGTAAATCCAAGGGGCACCTGGGTGGCTCAGTGGGTTAAGCCTCTGCCTTCGGCTCAGGTCATGATCTCAGGGTCCTGGGATCAAGCCCCGCATCGGGCTCTCTGCTCAGCGGGGAGCCTGCTTCTCCCTCTCTCTCTCTGCCTGCCTCTCTGCCTACTTGTGATCCCTCTCTCTCTGTCCAATAAATAAATAAAATCTTAAAAGAAAAAAAAAAAAGAAAGAAAATGTAAATCTAAGCACGAGTTCCTCCTGCCCGACCTGACCTCTGCTCTCTTCTCAACACAGAGTCCCAGCCCTGATGTGGGCCCAACAGCCCAATGAGCTCACCTTCTCCCTCCCCTGCCATGCCGGCCTCTCACGGTACCAGGAGCTCAGCACATGGGTCAGAGCCCAGGAGGCGTCATCTGCAGCCAAGCCTGCTGACCCCAGGACCCTGCCTGGTGCCTCTCCCTTTGTGGTTCCGCCACCCTGCAGAGGGGCTTCCCTATACTTCCTGCTCCTCGCCATCTGTCAAGGCATTTATTACTGTCCCACATTCACCTCTACCTGAATCCATTCATTGGACCCATGCTGGCCTCCACTGCTGGGACAGAGGTACCCAAGGAGCTGTGCAGGGCTGTCCATGGCTGCGTCCCCAGTTGCATCTTTTGTTGAATAAATAAAGGACTTAATTAGTAAATGAAATTCGTGTTTGATGCTACAGAATGAAACTTTCGACATGTCACTATGCTAGCTTTGCTTTGTTTTTTAGATTTTGGGGACCAGTAGGACTTTGACATACATCAAAGAACATTCTGTTGTGGATCCAGTAGAGAAGAAAATGGAACTTTGTTCCACCAATGTAAGCAATGGCCTAAGATGCAAAAGGTGCTTGGTTTTCCTGGGAATGGTGGGTAATGTCTTCATTTAGTTTTTTTTCCAGCCCACCTTTGGTCTAAGGGAATCTTTTATTTTTAATGGAAAGGCTGAACTTATTTAGCAGTATTTTATTTACCTTTTTATTTCCGTATAATAAATGTGTAGAAAAAATGCATATAATGAATTGTCACAAAGTGAACACAACTTTGTAACCAGCAGACAGATCAGAGACAGGGTGTGACCACCCCCCAGGAGCTCCCCTTGCACTCCCTTTTGGGGGGCACCTCCACCCCAACCTCAATATAACCACTATCCTGACTTCCAACAGCAGAGGTGATTTTTAACAGTAATTTTATTTTATTTTATTTTATTATTTTATTTTATGTTATTTTATTTTATTTTCTAACAGTAATTTTAAAAGCACCTTTTCCCGTTCACTCCTCTCTCATTCAAAAAAATTTATATCAGCCCACTGCACATTCAAAAAATATGTTGGGGAAAAATGCCATGGGCTAGAAACATGGTTTATTTTTATAAAATTCTATTCTATAAAAATGCTCTCAGCAGCTTTGTGCTCATTTACCTGGAGGCTAACCCAGAAGGATTTTGCTTTTGTGTGACTGCTGTTGGTTTGGCGGTTTGAAAGGGCCTTGAAGGCCAGGCCAGACTTAGGTTTGGGTGTGGAGGACAGGTGACGGTCGGCAGAAGGCACGGCCAGGACTTCAGGTTTCCCTGGGACTTAAGGTGGTGTCCCCCTGCCCCGGTGGGGCAGGGGGTGGCTGGATGTTTCTTCTGTTCTGGTTTCAGTGAGTTGATTTGGGGATGGAGGGGTATGGGCAGATGGTCTGGGAAGAAATGCAAGAGAAATAGAACCTAAAGCCATTTTTTTGTTTCAAGATCACACTCACAAACCTGGTGTCAGTGAACGAGAGGCTGGTGTACACGCCCCATCCGGAGGACCCGGAAATGTAAGCCTCTGCGTCCTGGGATTGACACGTTGAACTCCAAGGTCGGGGTGGGCCGGGGCCTCCCCTCTGTGAGGGCCACGCAGCCCGCTTACTTGGTGCTCTTGTTTAGGACGGTGCTCACACAAGAAGCCATCATCACCGTGAAGGGGATCAGCCTGGGCAGCTATCTGGAAAGTCTGATGGCCAATACCATATCATCCAATGCGAAGAAGGTACGGCGCTCGGGCCCGGCCCCGTGTGCACTTCGGGTGCTAAGTGCCAGATTAAGGGGGTGAAATGTGTCGTCCTGTAAGTCCTACCCAGTGCTGCGGCCCTTGGTCGCCAACGAGCCTGGGATATCACCGCATTTTCCACGGTTACGTTCAAAACCTGCGGCAGGGAAGGCTGGCCCAGGCCTGGGGGCGGGGGAAGTGTCGGGTGAACGTGGAACAGAAACCCAGCGGAGGGAACTACCGCCTCAGAGAGCTGAAACAGCACAGGCTCAGTGCCCAGGACAAACCCCCATGTGAAGCTGGTCAGGCAGGCTCTTCAGGCGCTGTCCTTTCCCACTGAGTAGGCACTGAGGGGCCTTGGCTGAGCCTCCCGTCCCCTGGACATAGCTGCTGTCTCTGTGCCTCCCCTCTGTGGGGAGTAAGCTTTGTGGAGGTGACAGGAGAAGGGCTGGGTCCCAGGAGGCCATCCTCCCCACGTCGCTAGCTGGAGGCCGGCCTGAGTGAGGCAGACGCTGCTTACAGAGTCCGGGTGGCCCTCCCCCCCAGCAGAGCTGATGGAAAGGGCTAGGAAGCTGTGGAAGCTGTTCCACAAGTTCAAGGTAACATCACTGGCCAGAGCAAGGCCTTTGGATCTCACCTGAGCTTCCCTCCCAGGCTGATGTCTTCCCAGCTGTCCTCTCCTTCCCTCCTCTCTCCTGGTTTATTTTGATCAGAAGTAAGTCTCCATTCTGGGGACCAGTGGGATGCCTACCATGCCTGTCACGATTTAATGGGAAAACTACTGACGGTTTGCGTTTAGCCTCGGCACTGAGAGAAGAGCCGGCCTGCCCTGTTTTCAGGAAAAATCCAAATTTGAGCAATGTTGGCAGTCACTCAGCTCAGTTCGGGGGAGGCAGGGAAGACAGGGCCCAGAGCTGCCTGCTCGTGTCCACACTGCAAGCCCTCTTGGGAGGAGACAGAACCTCACTCACTTTTGTGTGTCCAGGGTCTGCCTAGGGCAGGTGCCCAAAATGTTTTGCTGGAAAAGTAAATTACAGGAGGAAGGGACTACTTGGTGAGGCCAAAGCCACCCCGAGGCCTCTTATGAGAAAAGTCAGGGGAAACTCAGTGGGGCCAAATGAAAAGTCTTTTATTTCACTTCATGTTAGGGGTTGCTGTGTTGAAGGCCTGCCAGACAATCACTTCCTCCCCTGGGGCTGTGTTCCCATTCGACGGCACCCCCAGGAGACAGGAGAAGGGGGAGCAGGTCATCCGGGGATTTGGGTGGGATGAACCCGTGAGAAGGCTGCGAGGTCGCCCCCTAGTCCAGCACTCAGGAGGGGACAGTGCCGCTGATGGGTGCCCATGTGGGGACAGCCTGAGCCGGTGTGAGGATTTCGGGCAGAATACGTACCACCTGATTTCTGAGCTTGCGAAACTGCCTGCTGCGGTGAAGGTTGTTCGGGAACTGTGACCACTGTGTCTCCTTTAAAACCGTAGCGCTTTCCTAGTGCCATTTCAAACGCAGGCCGAGACCTGCTGTCTGCCGGGAGAGAAGCTGCATTTCTTACACCATGTTGAACTCTTTCTGTGTTGCTCCAGGGGTGGGCTGCTATTGAGTGGATAATTGAGAATTCTGAGCGCGCCGTGAGCTAACGGGGTCTGCACCTGCACCCTATGACCAACAGTGGTAACTATAGTGCTCTTTAACCCCGTAGAGAATTTAGCTTCTTGCTAACAACCGTGTGCATGGTGTCTGGCGCTGGGTGTTCCAAGGTCTAGCTGCATGTGTCTCCAGCCCCCGGCTCCTTAGTATCTTCTGAAATGGAAACGGCCATTAGTTCAACCTCTTCCTAACTCATCTCCTTGTTTCACGGCAGGATGTGTTTCCCAGGGAGACTTGGGTATTTGTTATCTGGTCTCTAAGAGAGGCAGTCCAGCTTCTCCCAGGCTGTTCTCAGCACCTGCTTGCTTAAACGTTTCCTAGAATTACCGCAGCATCAGGAAAGAGGCTGTCGCGAGTAGTCCCAGACCGATCCAATGGGAGGAATTTTTCGTTTTGGGCAGGATCTGAATATTTGCACATGTTCTTACAAAGAATGCCCTGTGGCCTTGCCTCAGCGCCAGCACCCAGCCCCATGACTGCCACTGGCTCTTTTCTTTTAGTGGCAGAAGCCATTTCTAGCATCTTCTTGAGCTTTGCAAACATTCCTTGGTTTCCCAGGCCACCAGTGGCTGGACTGTCAGAAAGGGATTTGATGCTTAATTGGTCAGCACTCATCTTCACACTTCATAGGAAAGTCAGAGAGTTTTCCTGGTTCCCTCTGTTTAGGGAATCCTTATACTCCTGCCTTGAAACCCTCACCCTGTTGACCTTCCATACTGGGCTGCTCTGAGCTCTGCTTCCCACAGTTGGTCTGTCTGTCTGTCTGTCTGCAGCATGTGTGTACACACGCCATGCCTCAGTCAGCAAATGGGAGCCGTGTGGTTCGGGCTCCTTTAAGAACTTCCTGCCGAAGCTTAAGTTGGCCAGAGACCTTCACCTTGAACCCAAGGTCATGATCTGCTGCTGGCTCTCTCTTCTTCTGTGGAGGCACCACTAAGGTGACTGCACCTAGAGAGCCAGCCTGGTGAGCATAGCGTGTGTGGGCAGTGTGGCGTGTATGATATGTCCCTCGGAGCTGCGGACTCTGTCACATTCTGTTTCCTCACAAACTAGAGCTAAACTGCCTCAATCTTTAATCAGATGCCTCATCCAAAAAAATCAAAGAAGAAAGAACAAAAGAACAAGAGGAGAAAAGGAAGGAAGGAGGAAAGGAAGAAATAAGCGAGCCTTGAGTATGGTTCGCCCTGTCTGGGAGAGGTGTGGAATCTGCTGGAATCTGCCACTTGCCTAGTCACAGTCTCCACTGGGCTCTTTGGCTGTGACCTCTCAAGACAAGAGGCCTGTCTGTTGTAGACTGAGACCCAAAGAAGGGAAGACCGCTAGCAGGAGGAGGACGAGGGCCACAAAGCTGCCACGCCACCGCTGCACCCCGGGCCGGTGTTGTCAGACTGCTCTTATGCCTTGTCTGTCTTCCTCTGGGCAGCAGCGTCCAGCAATTTTCTGCTGACCCTTGGGAGCTTACTAAACAACTTTGCTCTTTCCTGATGACCCCCTGTTTCCCTCCCACACCCCTTGGCCAACTGTCTGCACTGTCAGTCTCTTCACACATACCTGGCCACCGTCTGTCACGTCAGAGGCTGCCGCCATGCATCTTTCTCACCACTGTTAGGGCAGGTCTGCACGTGCCGGAATAGGGGCGTCCACCCCCACAGTGACACGTGTGGTGACAGTACCGTGAGCTCTCCCAACACATGGTTGGCATTGGTCAAGAGAGCAAAGCGCCCTGCCCTCAGGCTGTGGCTGGCTTGTCCTGGGCTCTGGGACCAGCGAGCCCCTGGGGCTGAAGGCTTATGTTACTTGTCACCATCCAGACACGTCCGTGGGGAGGCTCATGCACACAGAGCCACTGAGATGGGATGGTGGCAAAAGTGCTTGTGAGCTCGAGGTGCCCTGTTAGCTTTAAGGTACTTCCAGGTGGGAATTTTAACTTTCCCGTTTTCACAAGCAGAATGTAAAATCTTTCCATCTGCTTTGAATTCTAAAAACTTTAGAGAAGGCCTTCTCCATAAAGGATGAGTAGAACTGTGTTCTACCATTTTTTTTAGATAGTGTTTTTTGTTTGGTAATAGTTTCTAATCCAAAATGAAATGATATTCATTTCTATTTTCATCCAAACATTTTATGCTTATAGCTCCTGGTGAAAAGGAGTTAAAAGATTTATGGTAAGATAACCCTCCCCCCTTACTCGTTCTGCAAAGCTCATTTCTACCCTTCTGAGGGGACATGCAACTCTTTTGGTAGTTTTTGGCTTTTACCGCTAGATTTCTAAATAAGTAAACATATTCTGCTATTTCTTGATTTGTCTATTTTATTGAATATTTTATTTATTTGACAGAGAGAGAGCACAAGCAGGGGGAAACACAGGCCAAGGCAGAGGGAGAAGCAGACTCCCCGCTGAGTGGGTAGCCTGACCTAGGGCTCCATCCCAGGACCCTGGACCATGCATGACCTGACCCAAAGGCAGACACTTAACCAGCTGAGCCACCCAGGAGCCCCTTGATTTGCCAATTTTAGACATTATCTAGATATTATTTACCTGTTTGGTAAAGTATTATTTTATCTCTCTTATCTCTTTCTCTCTGCTCCCATTCCCTCAAAATAGCTACATTGTTTATGGTTGAAAACACATTCAGAGTTTCCATAATTCTGAAAATACAAATACACAGCTCTTGCTTATTACCAAGCCATAACTGCATTTTCTTTCTTATACAACTTTTTCCCCCTTGGTGATAATAATTGTCTTATTCTTTTCATGTATTTAGTTTTATTTTTTAAAGATCTCTGGCCGAGTCCTTCCATACTCTTACTCGTTCTCTGCAGTACCTTGTGATGTCATCTTCCACAGGTCAGTCTTTTTGGGCAGCCCACCCTCTCCCAGTTTCTCTGACACCGTCCTTTCTGGAAGGCAGCCCTTACTCTCTGACCAAGCAGCCATGTGGCTGTCATCCCTTTCCCTGGGAATTTCTGGACATGTCCTTGACATTTCCTCTCCTGAAACTCTTGTTTCCTTGCTTCCCTGCCTTCCCTTTTCTCTTCCCTGTCATAGGATGGAAAACAACATCTCATCATGGCTTCTAAGACTTGGCATATCTGAAAATGTCTCTTCTATTCTCATACTTCGTTCATGGCATAGTTGGACATGTAGCTCTTAAAGAAAAAACTTCCACTCGGAATTTTGAAGGCATTGTTCTGTTGTTTTCCACTTAGATTATCGATCCTCTGTATGTGACTTTTTTCTCTCTCTGAAAGCTATTAGGATCTCTTTATCCTTGATGTTGTGAAATTTCATGCAGTTAAGCCTTGTTTGAAGTGAACTTTTAAAAATTCATTGTGTTGCACTGTGCATGTTAAATCCCTGGTTTTGATATTGTACTATAATTATGCAAGATATTATTGGGGGCAGTGGGTAAGGGGTACATGGGACATTCCTGTACTATCTTTGCAGCTTCCTGTGAATCTATTTTAATTTCAAAATTAAAAGTTAAAAAAATATGAATAGTAACATCATGGAAAATGGTAGAGGCAGGTACTCCCAGAAATGGTCCCTCCACTGAAACAACCAATAAGCTGGCATAAAAATGACAGAATCAACTTTTATAGAATTGTGGATTTTAATAGAATACTTCAACCAGGGGAGCACTTAATGAATCTTGCTTAACCTACCCTGCAGATTTTGGACTTGCCAGCCTCCATAATTATGTCAGCCAATTACTTAAATCTCTGTCTATATGTACACATTTTGTTGGTTCTGTTTCTCTGGAGAACCCACATTATTGAAGCTAAATTGGCATCAGTTCAAATTAGATTTTTTCTGAATTTAAGATATTAATTATTACCAGGATAACCAGTAAGAAAATAATCAAAACAGACCCAGAAAGGAATAAGAGGAATCAGAATGGTACACTAAAAAAAAAAAATAAGTAAAAAGAAATAAAAATTTAAAAAAATCAGTCAAACACAACAGATGAGGATGGAAAGAGTTCAGGAACAGGGAATTATGAAACTCACAGAAAACAGTGAACAGTGTAAGAAGTTAGTGTTTCTTTAGCATTACTTACTTTAAAGGTAAATAGATTAAACAAACCAGTTAAAGGACAGAGTTTGGGAGAATAGATGAAAAAAAGATGATCCTACTATATACGCTATAGTCTACCAGAGACTCCCTTTAGATCCAAAGATACAAATGGGTTGAATATGAGAGGATGAAAAAGATATTCCATGTAAATAATAACTAAGAGAGCTGGGGTGGCTATACTAATATCAGACAACATCTACTTTTGATCAAAAGTTGTTACAAGGGACAAACAGGGACATTGTACATCAACGAGAGGGTCATTTCATCAAGATGACAAAAGTTATAACCATTTACACACCAAGTTACAGTGCCCCCAAATATATAAAGCAAACATTAGCAGAACAAAAGGAGAAAGACAATTCTACAACAATAGCTGGAGACTTCAATGATCCACTTTCAATAAAGGATAGGACATCTAGACAGAAGATCAGTAAGGAAATGGAGGATAAGAACAACACCATAAACCAACTTGACCTAACACACATCCATAGAACACTTCATCCAACAGCAGAATACACATTTTTCTCAAGAGCACCTGGGTTATTCTCTAGGATAAACCACGTGTTAGGCCTAACACCAAGTCTCGATACATTTAAGAAGACTGAAATCATACCAGGAATCTTTTGTTATCCCAAGGAAGTGAAATTAGAAATCAACAGTATAAGATAAATGGAAAATTCAGAAATATGTGGAATTTTAAAATTATGTTTCTAACAACAAATGAATTAAAGAAGAAATTATAAATGAACTGATAACATTTTGAGGTGAATGAAAGTGAAAACACAACATATGAAAACTTATGGAATTCAGTAATCAGAGGGAAATTCATAGTTGCAAATACCTACATTAAAAAAGAGAAAAGAGGGGTGCCTGGGTGGCTCAGTGGGTTAAAGCCTCAGCCTTCAGCTCAGGTCATGATCCCAGAGTCCTGGGATCGAGTCCCACATCGGGCTCTCTGCTCAGCGGGGAGCCTGCTTCCCCCCTCTCTCTCTGCCTGCCTCTCTGCCTACTTGTGATCTCTGTCTGTCAAATAAATAAATAATTTTTTTAAAAAAAACTTTAAAAAAAAAGAGAAAAGTTCTCAAATCATTAACCTAACTTGAAGGACCTAGAAAATGAAGAACAAACTAAACCCATGGCTCGCAGAAGGAAAGGAATGAAAAATATTAGAGAGGAAGTCAACAGAGAATAGAAAAAGAATTATTGAAATCAAAGTGGTTACATTGAAAAGGTCAACAAAGTTCAAAAACTTTTAGACTGACCAAGAATAAAAAGAGGGTTCAAAATAAATATATCAGAAATGAAAGTGAGGCATTACTACAAATCTTACAGAAATAAAAAGATATAAGAGAATAACAAATTAGATGACCTATATGTGACAACCTACTAGAAACACACAAATTACCATGACTGATTTAAGAAGAAATGGACTCTCAACAGGTCTATGACAGTTAAAGACATTGAATCAATAATTGAAAACCTTCCAGCCAAAGCCTCTCCGAGGGCAGCATAGGAAGAGCACCCTGCAGTTTGGTGGGATGCCCAGGCAGATGGGCTGAGGGCAGGCATCTGGCCAGACTGCGGATACTGCCCAGTAGTGGCTCCAGACCCATAGCAGGCAAAGGGAGCCATTGCAGATGATCGAACTGAAGGCAAATTCATCTCAAGGACAACAGTAGGACACACACAGCCCACACAGGAGACATCCCAGAAGTACCTGATTCCGGGGAATAGGAAGCATTGTGCTGCACGACAACACAGGTCCTCTTCTTCATAAGGCCCTTACTTTAAAGATCGAGAGACGTAGCAGACTTTCCTACCCCTAGAAGCAAACACAGACAATATGAGGAGGCAGAGGAATATGTCCCAAATCAAGAACAGGACACAATCACAGCACAAGAGCTAAATAAATGGAGATAAGCGATATGTCTGATAAATAATTCAAAATGGTGGACATAAAGATACTCACCGGACTTGAGGAGAGGGTGGAGAATCTCAGTGCGACCCTCAACAAAGAGACTGGAAAAAAAAGCAGCTAAAGATGAAGAACTCAGTCACTGAGATAATAAATGCACTAGAGGGAGTCCATAGCAGATTAGAGGAGGCAGAAGTCAGTAGGCTGGCTATAATCAACTAAGTGGAAAATAAGCATTGGCAAAGATATTGAGAAATTGGAACCTTTGTTCATACTGGTGCAAATGGAACATAGTACAGCAACTCCACCCCCTACTTTTATACACAAAAGGATTGAAAACAAGTACACAAATACTTGTACACGAATGTTCACAGTAGCACTACTCACAAAAGCCAAAAGGTAGAAACTCAAGTGTCCTTCTGCTGATAAATGGATAAAAAAAGTGGTCCATATAGACACTGGAATATTATCCAGCCATAAAAAGAATGAAGTACGGATACACATTACAACATGCATGAATTGTTAAGAAATTACGCAAAATAAAAGAACCCAGACATGAAAAGACCACTTACTGTATGATTCCATGTATGCGCGACGTCTATAATGGACAGTCCATATAGACGGAGAGCAGGCTGGTTGTTGCCAAGAGGAGAGGGGAGGGATGAACGGGGGAGAATTTGGGGAGATTTCCTGGACTTTATCTTCCAATAACTTCACTCATGTTTATTTGGGCAACTGTACTTTTAATTTCTCGGTCTCTCCTGTTCCTTATGGTGTCCTATTCTTGCCTCACAGTTGTAGTATCTTCCCTCCTCTCTCTGCAGAAGTAGATGTGAAGAGAAGCCTTCTGCTGCCTCTGGGTGTCTCCTCCGTGTCCCTTCGCATGGGAGACTGCCCCAGCTGTCTTTCTTCCTGACATACCTGACACACAAGCCGAGGGGCAGGTGGGGAGTGAGGCCCCGGCCGACGACGGCTAGGCTTCACTGCAGGGTGACAATGGAAGTTGTCCTTGGTTTTTCCTTGACAGTCAATGACCTTTTCTCTGGAGTGGTTCCATTTCTTCCAACAAGACTCCTCAACCTCTGGGGGCAGGGGCAGCCAGGATCTAAGAGCCAGGCTCCCCTGCGGTTCCCTCCCATGTGTCCCCTCTCTCTGGACACCTCCAGGCTCTGAATGGCTTGTGTCAGAACCCCCTCCACCGCCTCACAGCCCGCACCTCTGCTTTCCACCTTCTTGTGGTGGTCCAGTGACGATGCTGACTCCGTGGGTTCTGAATTTTGTTTCTGTTGTATTCCTGTTGGTTTTGTGGACAAAAGGCCAAAGGTTTTTCCCCACCATCTTGAAATCAAAGTTCTGTTGGCTTTTATAAACAATATTCGTTCCAAAAATACATAAAAGCAGTCCATTTTTATGGTTTAAAAAAAAAAAAACCCAACAGCACAGGACTCTGTTGAAGAGTAAAAAGCTTTCCCTTCAAAGGAGGAGAGCCTGGCATCTGCCATTTAATTCCTGATTTTTACAAAGGCTTCCAGAAGTGTTTTATGCAAATGCAAGTTATGTATTTTTTTCTTTCCTTTTATTAAACACAGAACCGTACTGTATATATACTATTTTGTGCCTGTCTTTTTCTCTTTCTAAGCAACATCACCTGAAAAACTTTCCTCTTGAGATTTAGCTGTGTAGCACTGAAGTCTTAATTCCTGCCGGATCTGAGGGCTCCTTGTAGATCAGTCCTGGATTTACGAAGGCAGTGGGTGCAGGGCAGAACACCTGTCATTCTGCAAATTGCACTCTGCCCCCACGAGCGACCTTGACACTGAACGCTTTCTCTCCTGACAGCCTCACCGTTGCACTACTAGGTAGCTCTGTTCCTCCTCGTGGAGGTCATGGTCTAAAAACTGTCCTGGAGGGGGTTCTGTTCTAGAGGGGAACCCGGAAATTTGTGATTTGGGAACACACATTGTGAAGCAGGGCTAAGAGTTATCAGGAAAGGTAGATTGTCTTGACTCCTTGAAATGGTTAGCGTGTGCAGGGGATCCCCCAGTGTCCTTCCGGAAGAAGACTGCATCTTTAGGGCAGCGGTATGTAAATGTCAGTTACTCAGCCGCTTCCAGGCTTTGGTGGGTTGAGAGTGTCCGCCAAATAAGCATACGCACCTGTTGGATTTTTCATTCTCCTCTGCCTTCCGTTATAAATTAAACAACAACAACAACAAAAACAAAAAACGTTCAGATAGTCGTTAAGAATGTGGTAGTGGTTCTTTTCAGAGTTCTTCAGTATGAAATAGTTTGGCTGTGTAACTTTGATTTTGGCGTGGGAATGCATTCTGGATTGATTTGTGCTGCTTTGTTTGGAACTCAGCACAAAAACAAAGGTTGTATGACAGCATATCATGCAAGCTGGGTGGCAGAACCTTGGGAAATTAAACCTCACTTTTGAATTTGAGAAAACAGGCGAAAGGTCACCTTTAATCATACAGTGTTGCTTCACAACAAATAATCTCTCCACGCGGCTGTTGCGTTCCTGTTCGGTAGGTTCCCCCAGCCCTCCAAGGGGCCTCATTTCCTGAGACGCCCTCTCTGGCAGGAGCTTTAGAAGAGAAGCGCGATGGGACCCTAACACGGTGGCCTTCGTCTCAGCGGGCAGGTGCGCGCACCCCTGGGAGGTCCTCAATGCTGTTCTCTCGGCAGGGTCGCGAGGCCTTGGAGTGGGTGATCGGCCGACTTAACACGGAGTTGGAGGGCCTGGCAGCCCCCGCCTGCGCCAGAGCGTGAAGCCCCCGCGGCGCCCAGGACCGGAGAAGCAGGCTCAGCAGCAGGTGCAAGGCGATCACCACCTCCCCCCACCCCCTTGCACCCCACCCCCTCCTCCCAACAGGGAACTGCGCGCTCGCTCCACACCTGGTCTGTCGGAGGGAGCATCCGTGATTAGTGCATGCCTAGAGACATTTAGGAAAGGGACTCTGGCAAAGGAAGCGAATTTGCCACATCTTGGCCTATAGCTTACCTCCACCTTCATCTTCACTTTTTTTTTTTTTGATGGCAAGTTTTGTTTAATAAACAAGAAATTAAATCTCTAATATCCTTTCCCCAGAAGCCAAAATATCAGAGTGTGAAAGGGAATGGCTTTCTCCCAGCGTTCACCTAGAAGTTTCTTGGGGGCTTTGATCCTGAGTTTGCGGCGATCGCAAACGCAGGAGAGTCTGGGTCCGCCGTGTGCGCCCCCCCACGGCGCGCGGGCTGACGTTTGCTGACCTCCCACAGGTGGAACGCTGTTCTGCGTGCGCGCTGACTTTACTGACCAGACTATCTTCTGCTGACCACAGACCTTAGCTTTAACTTAAGATAGGGGTTTTTAATTATATGCATAACATAAAGCATCCCTGTTTCCTTTTCCTTTCTGAACATGAAATGGGGGGACTTTTTTCCTTATCGATGTTTTAACTAAACCAACCGGTTTTGTTTTTAAAAGAGAAAGGACTATCGGGAGAAACTAGTTATTTGGATGATGTCATATTATTACTCACTTTATTTTATTGCCCAAGCATAGAAATAAATCCAGAATCCTGCTGCCTTTCCTCCATTTCCAGTGGTATATCCCTGTTACTGTGGCCCTTGAGTTCGGTAGGAATAAATCTGAACACCCTCATTACTGTGTCCACTCTTCAGCTACAGCAGAAGTTCCTGGGATGCTGTTTCCTCTGGAAGTTGGGCTTTCTAGAGCACCGTGGGCACACAGGCCAACCTAGGGTGTTTGCATTGGTCCCACCTTCTGTTTAAGTAGCTGGTTCTAGAAGGTTTCTCCAGAAGCAGAGCCAGATGCTCTCTGGAAACAGTTTCCCTCTTTGTAGAAGAGTGCTTGTATTACATATTCTTTGAAGACTGTTCCGCCCATTTGGCATTAGAACCAACGATTAAAACTGTATCTGATTTGAGCTGGTGGTTTTTTGGCTCCTAAAGAGTAGCTGCCTGCTTGCCTCGGGCATTTCTGTGCTCACATTAAGGAAGGGTTAGGCATGCTTTGATACAGGAGTTAATTGCTGGGTGTCTCCATTGTGAACTTCATCTTTTCCCCCCAGAAGCGTCTTCCCTAGCAGCTCTTTCCTTATGGCTGAGACTTAGGGAATGCCCGGCGTGTTCAGAACAGGTGCTCATAGGTTCTGTTCACTTCAGGGTCCCAAGAAGGAGCAGGGTTACTTATTTGGTCAGCTTACTTGGAAGCTGAGGCGGGTACTCTTTGTGTGCCAGCTGTCAGATTTATAGGTATGCAGCGGTACACCTGGGCCGGTGTGGGACCGGTGTGGGACCACCGAGCTGCAGTTTCCTCATCAGAAAACGTGGACGCCGATACCATCTCGAAGGATGGAAGCAGGGAGCGGATGCGCAGCGCCTCAGTGCAGCCTGGTGGCACCTTGGCCAATGGTGTCACCATTAACTGCTGGCGCTGGCTGTCCCCTGGGGGGCACCACTGCGCGGGGCTGGAATTGGGAACCCTGGGCCTACTTGGTGGAACATCCTTTTTTTGTCATGCATGTATTTTAACTTTTTTTTTTTTTTTTAAGATTTTACTTATTTATTTGACAGAGATCACAAGTAGGCAGAGAGGCAGGCAGAGGGGGATGGGGAAGCAGGCTCCCTGCTGAGCAGAGAGCCCCATGTGGGGCTCAATCCCCGGACCCCGGGATCATGACCTGAGCTGAAGGCAGAGGCTTAACCCACCGAGCCACCCAGGCGCCCCCTTTTTAACTTTTATAATCACTGTTAAGTGTTAACTGTCCATGGTAAAAGAGGCAAGTGGGAGGACATTCATGAGTCCTAACTCGGGACTAAATGGGATTTCTAGACTTGACTGCTCATTGTGATCTATGCTTGTCTTCCATTATTATAGGACAGCTTGCTTAGGGCAGGGCTTGGCAGACTCTTATCTGTGAGCTAAGGAAAATTTTTGCGTTTTTAAAGGGTTGTAAGTAAAACCCCCCACACAGAAGAGGATGCGGCAGAGACCACGTGAGGTGACCAAGCCTATTACTTACTCTCTGGCCCTTAAAGCTGACCCCTTTCTTGGGGATTCCACTGCATCTCTCAGTCAGCATGAATGAAACTGGATTTGTTCCCTTTCGCCCAGCTGCTTTCTGTTCCCCCCATTGCTAAGTGGCGCTACTTCCATTTTCCAAATACAAAACGAGTTATTTAACACTTCTTCCTCCTGCTCTCTCTCTCTGTAGCCATTTGGAAACCAAACATTCCTTTGAAAGGTCTCCGGTCAGTTCTATGCCTTCTCATTTTCACTGTCGCAATCTGCTTTAGGTGCTTATCACCTTATCACCCCCGGGAGGGCTGGCCACGTCCCACGTGGTCTCTTCCCACACTGAGCAGTGCATGACCAGTGGGCTGCTGCAGAACATTCCACGATGCTCTGTGACTTCCCAGGCCAGGTCCTAGGAGACACTGTGACTTGGACCTTGCTCGCTGGTGCATCACTGG
The DNA here is from genome assembly GCF_963455335.1 of Martes martes. NCBI lineage: Eukaryota > Metazoa > Chordata > Mammalia > Carnivora > Mustelidae > Martes > Martes martes. The sequence continues at coordinate 60,374,786 of NC_137901.1, forward strand.
CTCTGGGGCAAGCCAGCTGCAGGGTCATGAATGACAGGAGGAGCCCAACAGGGAGGTCCATGGGTTAGGAGCTGTGAGAGGGAGCCGTGAGGGGGAGCCATCTTGGAAGTGGATCTTCTAGCCCCAGGGAAGCCTTGAGCTGACTCTGGGCGCGGTGGACGTCTCAACTACGAGTACCTCATGGGATGGTAGGCCAGAACCACCTGGCTAAAGCTGCTCCTGATTTTCTGATCCATGGAAACTTGTGATTTTCTGATCCATGGAAACTTGTGAGATAATAAATGTTTATTGTTTCAAGCCACAGTGTCTTGGGGTCATTTGTTATGTAGCAATACATAACTAATATTTCATTTTATGTTAAATTTGTATAATCACTTTCTAAGTGGTCCCCTTTTCATTCTGTTCCGCTTCTTGTTGACAGATCATTCCCAGATAATCTCACTATAACTTTCCCTGAATAAAAAGTTATAGAAGTTTCTCATTCCTTTCTGGAAAAAGTCAAAACCAGGTCTAGGCATTGGCCTGGATGGCTCTGATGTAGGTGGGCGTCAGACTGCTCTGTGGGCAATGCTGGGTTCTCTTCCTCTGAACCTGCTTGGAAATCTGCTTCCATGAACGTGTCCTTGACTGATAAACCAGCTCACAGCTTGGTATATCTTCCTAGACGTTTATGGTTCCCTGGGACAATTTTTTAAAAAATCTGTTCACATATTTGGCTGACTAGTTTAAGTTCCTCAGGAGCCAAGATCAGATATTCTGCTTTGCACGCACAGTTCTGGGCATCCCTAAGTGCTTTGGGGATGTGAGAACCGGATTCAGAATCCTAGCAGCTAAGAGGTAATACAGCTGGAAATGTAGCGGGACAATGAGCACAGCTTTGGCCTTGAGATGCCTCAGGCTGGGTGCTGGGCTGGTGCTCTGACTTTGGGCAAATGACAGCTCGGTATTGCTGTTTCTGTGAGAGAGGATATTAATGGCGCCTACTTCAGAGCTGAGGATTAAGGGAGTTCATGTATCTGATAGAGGGTATGTGGTCAATTACTGGCAGTTTATTCATAGCTACTGAAAATCACAATATTTTAAAAATTATGTATTAATAGTAACGCACGGCACAGAATACTTACTATCATCATGCATCTCTCCATAGCTTTCCTTAGACTTTGAATGACCAAATTGTTTTACTACGACAAATTTAAAATACAGTTCACCCTTGAACAATGCAGGAGTTAGAGGCCGTGATGCACCCCCCCATATAACTTTTGACTCCCCAAACTTAACTACTAATAGCCTATTGATTGGAAGACTTCCCAACAGCATAGTCAATTAACACATATTTTGTATACATTTTGTATACATTTCCTATACTGTATTCTCACCATAGAGTAAGCTAAAGAAAATACTCAGAAAATCCCAAGAGAAAATATACTTACAGTACTTTACTGTATTTATTAAGAAAAAACGATCTGGGGGCGCCTGGGTGGCTCAGTTGGTTAAAGCCTCTGTCTTCGGCTCAGGTCATGATCTCAGGGTCCTGGGATCGAGCCCCACATCGGGCTCTCTGCTCAGCAGGGAGCCTGCTTCCCCTCTGTCTCTGCCTGCTGCTCTGCCTACTTGTGATCTCTCTCTCTGTGTCAAATAAAAAAATAAAATCTTAAAAAAAAAAAAAAGAAAAAACAATCTGCAGTAAGGACCACACAGTTCAAACCCACATTGTTCAAGGGGCAACTGTAGTTTCATATTTTGAAAATTTCAGTTGACACATAAAGTTTAATCAAAATGTTATCATTACTAGTAAGCGTTAACTCCCATAACATAGAAGAGGCAAATGGTAAAAAGTTAATGAGCACAAACTCAGTACTGATAAATATACCCTTTGCATTTATGTAGTGGCTTCAATTATAGGTCTCCAAGGTCTCCATATATCTGCACATCAATTTGTTAATGGGAAGAAGATGGCTGGGAGGCAAGGCTGTGCACATGACTTCCCCCCAGGAGCTCTGGAAGCAGACGAGGGCCCAGAGAGGAAGGTGTGGGGCGTGCCATTGATCAGAGTCGGGTAGAAAAACCCAGACCTGCACATAGGGTTTCTGGGGCTCCAAAGTCAACCATGTTAATGGTGGGAGCTACTGACTCAAGCTTCTGTCTTGGAATTAGCTACTTTAGGACTGCAGTGATTTATTTATTGACTTTGGGGAAAGCCACAGGGGCTGCACATGACAGTGACCTGTTGAAGAGCACAGATTAAAATGACAAGTATTTGGAAGACATCTTGATGGTTCCATCTTTGTATTTCTCATTTATTCGCATTTCCATATTTCCATATTGAACCTGCTCATTCATTCCATTCATTCATCCACTCCACAAACATTTATTGAGCACCTGTTACATGCCAAATATTTCCCTAGAAACTGGGGAGAAGGCAGTGAAGAAATGTGACGGAGATCCTTGTCTTCCTGGAACAATTTAGTAGGGTGTTGGGTGCTAAGTGCAACGGAGAAAAAGTGCAGAAGGGAGGAGGGAGAAGTAGGAAGTGTTGCAGGGAGACAGGAGAATTAGGCTATTTAAGACAGCCACTTGGGAGAGTAGGCACATTCTTGTAGAGCCACATGAGACAGAACCAAGGGGTAAACAATGGGACTAAATTACACAATAGCTGAACTTCCCAACTGTTAGAGTTGTTCGAAGATAGAACTTTGCAGAAGTAAGTGTCTCCCGGGTCCTGGACATGTTTGAATAGAGCTTAGAGCTTGCCATTGGGTGGAGGCAGGACCTCCTTCTTGGATCATTTTGAGCTCTGAAAGTCACTAGTAGAGACCAAATTTGGTGGAGAAGAGAGCCAGACAGTGATGGGGTCTACCACACTGAGAGGGCTAAAGAGACAAGCTTCTTGGCTGGGGATCCCATTACTACACCTCGGAGGTGTATGTATACTAGGGATTCCCTGTAGCTGTGGTAACTGGTTCTTTGACCAAGCTGGATAACAAGGGTTGCCTGATCATTTGCTACCTTTTAACGCAATGAAGATAGTCTGTTATATGTAGTTGCCTCTATGCTACCTGCTTCTAGACCTTTACCTTTCTTACATCTCTGACGCTGTAGGATCAAAGACTTATCAGGCCTGACAAGGTCTTCCCATTGTGTAGGGTTTGGATCTGAACCATCAGTAACCAGATGTCGTTGATGTAAAATGCTGGGGATTTTGTGTCTGTTTTTAATATATATCAACTCAACTTTCTGAAATTTTTCTTTTTAATTTTAGGATATCTACTCAGGATTTTTTTTTTTTTTGACCATGAGGTATATGGACAAACAAGGGCTCAGATTCTTTATAGCAATTAGTAAAGCTGAATTTTTGTCTTTGCCTCCCCAAGTTTCAAAGAGATGCAGCATGTTATTGCACTTCTTGTGTCTGTGTAATACACATAATCAGGTTTGTCCTCAACACAAATATTGCCTGGAAAGTACCAGTCAACCCACATTTCACTTTAGTGAAAGGGCTGGCTTGGATGCACAAATATATATATACATATATATGTATATGTGTGTGTGTGTACATATATATACACACATATATATACACACACACTCACACATATATATTTCCATTTCTTGTTAACCATTCGCTCAGGCTCTCAACTATTTGCTGGTCGGTACCTATATAGTACTGGCTGTTTGATCCACTGTGTTGAATGCCTCTTCTGGGTTAAAACTGACCTTAGAGAACCCCTCGCCTGACACCCTTGCTTTAAAAATGGAAGAAATTGAAATCCAGAAATGTTAAGGATACTTTTCAGTGTTAGATAGCTGTTCTGCTGTCTGGAGCATAGTTAAGTTAGAACATTTTAGAATCAGCTTTGATGATGCCAGACTAATTTGTTTCAGTCGTCAGAACGAAGGCTCGTGGGTCCTGAGAAATCCTTTTCACTAGATTTGGTACAGATAAAGGTCCAGTTCTTGCTGGGAAGGACGTGTGTCTACCACTGGATACACCTTGGGGAATATTTTAGGTTGTCATAGGAGACACTTGGGGGTAGGAGTGCCAGTCCAAGTTTCTATTCTGTGAATCTGACTTCTGAAATGACCTTGAGACTTGTGCTAGGATGACTCCAGGCTTGTTGTCTCAAGTCACGTCCCCTGCTTTGATGGGCAAGCTGGAATCTTCTGAGGCTTCTTTTCTCTTTGGGATGTCTGAGATCAAAATTTTTTCCCTTTAAAAGTAGAAGTGATTCTGTTTCTTGCTTACACCTGAGGCTCCGTATAGCCGTAGCTACACTGTTCGGATTTACCTGTGCAGAGACTGGCTCTTCCCCCACGTGCTTTCCTGCAGCTTTTACACCTTGTTTGCTTAGGAACTTGATATTCAAGGTAGCTCTACAGAAATCCTCACTCATCTCTGGCACTTCCACTCTTCCCAGCACTGCTGCTCTTGGGAGGAGTTGGGATGGGATGTCTTCTGCTGTGTCACCCTAGGGAAAGGGACTGAACAGTGCCTCAGTCACAAGGGAATACAAAAGCAAAGAATACACAGGAGGGCAAACTTCAAGTGAGCAAGCTCGCTCAAGGTTGTCCCCCTTGCCAGCCACACTCAGGAATTCCCCCCCTTTTTTGCAATCCATAGTTGGATTCATTAGTGCAGCCTGTGAGAGCATTCCTAGTGCAGGACCTACAGGGTCAGGCCCTCTAGGCAGCAATAGAAATCTGAGCAGGGACGCCTGGGTGGCTCAGTTGGTTGAGCCGCTGCCTTCAGCTCAGGTCATGATCCCAGGGTCCTGGGATCGAGTCCCACATCGGGCTCCTTGCTCGGCGGGGAGCCTGCTTCTCTCGCTGCCTCTGACTGCCTCTCTGCCTGCTTGTGTGTACTCTCTCTCTGACAAATAAATAAATAAATAAAATCTTTAAAAAAAAAAAAAAGAAATCTGAGCAATGAGTTGTACACTGTTCACAGTACACACCGAACATGGTGTGAGTCTAAACATCCGAGGATTCCTCAGTTCTAAAGCTGCAGGATGTAAAGGAAATTTTGATGCCCCACTATTCAAGAGCCTTGTCTTGTCAGTTCTGAAGCTCTTTTATTTCCACTGCTTCAGTGATGCCGAAGTGGCTCGGATTTTGCTGCAGCAGAGAGTTGCAGAATCTTTTGCATAGTAAGATCTATTCTAAATACATCAATTATGCATCATATACATTTTAATGGAATGCACCAGAAAAAATAGTGCAAATTCAGTCAGCCAGGTAATTGCACCTGAACATTTAATTAGTGTAGGCAGAGTTTTATATTAAATAGGTTCTTAGCTCCTCAACTTTTTGGGTGATAAAAGGAGGTTTTTAGACTTGGGCCTTTGGCCAATATGGGAGGGGCATACACTGTATGAACATTATAATGAATCTGTGTGTGTGTGTGTGTATGTATGTATCTGCACGTTCTGCACAGAGACAAGAACTGGAGTCTCTAAACACGTCATATGTGCAATCAAGCCCTTTTCTAGAAACAGTTCTCTTTAGGAAATGCTAAACCACGATGACTCACAACTACCCTCCTGCATTGAAGCTGGGGAGGACAAAGACATACAGTTAGAAAGGTTACCCAAAGCTTTCCTCTTGGTGGTATCCAAGTTTTCTCTATCTCTCGAGTCTAGGAGGCCCAAGGCAAGGACTTGGACTTGGCTCAGCCAGTCAGTGAACACTAGACCATGAGCTGGACACACACACAAATGGCTTATTTATACACCTCACAGAGCAGCTTCCGTGGAAGGAGATCCTCAAATATGCCTGACAAATAAGGGGGTAGCTTGTGTAAATGAGTATTAAACTCAGTATTGGCTAATGTTCGTGATACGTAAATATCTTAAATGATTCTATTTAGTTAACAGAAACATAAGAACTTCCCTAAGCTCACTGGGGTCTAACCTTTCTAATTTTCTCCTCAAGCAATTTACGTGCTACGACAGGAAATTTTCTTATGGGACATTCTAGGAATATATCCCTTGAGGAATTCTATTTAGGAAAAATACATAAAAGCTTTATTTTTCTGTACATAATTTGTGTCTGCACATGTGACTTCTCATATATGATGAAACATTACACACTACTTGTGGAATCTTAATTTCCTACACTGTGGAGGGTAAAAGAGGAAGTTACGGCTTCTTGGTAGCATAGTAGAATTATGGTAGTGGCTCCGTTTTTAAAAATTTTTTCCTTTTTTCTTTGTTATTAATGAGAGTTTTTCTTTACCTTCTTTTTTCAAAATTTTTTAGAGAGAGTGAGAGAGAGAGTGTGTGCACAAGCTGGGGGAGGGACAAAGGGAAAGGGAGGGGGGAATCTCCAGCAGACTCCTCACTGAGGACAGAGCCTAATGCGGGGCTCGATCCTATGACCCTGAGATCATGACCTGAGCCAAAACCAAAAGTCGGATACTTAACTGACTAAACCACCCAGGGGCTCCTTCTAAAAATTTTTCTAGTATGGTCCTTGTCAGATTGTCAATCTTAACCCGATTGTAACTTCTGATGATGCAAGTATCTTACCTTCCTAACCTAGGTGGTTTCTGACCGCTAGTTCCCAAAAAGACATCACCATTTTACAATAGGAACTCAACACGGAAGTTATGATGGAAAGCCATTTTATTTTTCCCTAAATTTTAAAATAAAAGACTTGAATGGAAAACGTTTAGTACCGTCACGTCACCCTGAATGCCAGCAATACCTTGAGTCTCATACACACAGGAAGCCAGGTCAAAGTCCAATCAGTGTACACATTTCTCCATGGCTCTTCCAACAGTTTGGCATGAACAAAATTTTCTGCCATTTTGCTTTAGCAAATAGCAACATAATTGAAAACTTTCATGTCTCCTATGTGACCCCTAAAATCCAATGCTATATTTATTAATACAGTTAGAAAAATAAAAGCCTTAAAAAATTCATGGTATGAGTTCACGGTGCTAATCACATCATCTCTTCAAATGTAAGATCATTTTAAAAACTCCTACTTAACAACCTTCTGGTTTAATCTGAAAGGCTTAAGACTTGAAATCTAGTAAGACTGTTAAGTCAACATACATATCAATTATTTCATTTTCACTTGTCCTGGGAGAGTTAATTCCCATTGTCCACTGAATGAATGCCTTTCAAATATTAATAAATATATTACAGTATTTACAAGCATTCTTATCTACTCTGACACTGGCAGAAAGTTAAGCCGTGGGGAAGGAATGATCTCCCAGCGGGGCAAGCTCGTGAAGTCTGGGAGGAAAGGAGCAAGTGCTGGAGGGCATGCCAAGGGCTGCTCAGGTGTGCATGCGAGCTCTCAGACACATCTCCTTCTGACCAGCTAGCCAATGTGTTGTTGTTGGATCAGGTGTAAATGCTGAATAGTCGGAAACCAGGAAAAAAAAAAGGAATACTGCAAAGGTATGTTATTTTAGTAGTTAAGAAGAGAAAGGCCTAAGGTCAGAGACGAAGGTTAACAAGGGTAAAACCATGCTCCAAAAGCTGCTAGTGAATTACTCTCTGGGAATTACCTAATGTAGTTGAGGTGTTGGGCACATGTCATGGCTATGGGAGAAACTGTAAGAAATTGTTTTGGCAATAAAAAGTGAGGCTAATTCGATTTCTACGCTTTGAAGTGTGTCACGTGTCTTCTTCTCACACTGCGGACTGTCTCACATAGACCTACCACCCACTTGACAAACCTCATTAATGCTGCTCAAGGATTCACATTCTAATGCTCTGGTAAGAGTGATCAAAATGCCCTAATCAGCCTAGACAGCATCAGAAATGTAAAGAACTGAAGCCAAAGACTGAGATGAGCTAGGTATCTGCCTTGTAAATGTGAATGAAACTCTCATTTTAGGGGCTTAGTTTCTTATGTTTTCGTAACAGCAGTACACTAGTCGTTATTTTAAAAGGCCTACTGTCATGGGTCATGTCTATATACCTACACGAACACTATTCCCTTTCCCGGTAGTCATTTCGAGGCCTAAACCTGGGGCCCTCAAAGGGTGTGTGGCTTCCACCAAAGCATCTGGGGTACAGAGTCCAAATAGTCCCTTGGAAAATTTTATAAATGAGATTCACCCCATATACTGTTTAAATCTTGTACACGAGAGTCTTTAAAATAATTTAAACATGGGCAAATTCAAGAAGGGTTCTCTGGTGGCCCATTTTGACATGCAAATACAGACGAACTGTTAACATGCATTATTTTAGTCAATTGGTAAAGTTTATTTCATAAGTATAAGTAATTTTAAGCCATTTACTAAATTGTAAATTTCAACCCATTAAAAACTACTACCAGAGCAGTTTTGAGGTATTACTGTTAAATCTAATGTAGAAATGTTACTATACTTTGATGTGGAGTGAAATGTGACTGCCATGCCTTTTATTCAATGGTGCTGTGCAGTGCTGACTACAGATGGGTCCTATAGCTTTTAGGAAATTCTTGTGCATGTGCATTAACTGATTTCCCAAATGCCAATGGCAATTTGACTGGTTGGTAGTTTCTAAGCTTACTAAAATAATAAAGTACAGCTCCTAGCATGAGACAAACAAGCTGAGATAGTTCATGTATACAGTGAGTGCTACCCTCCAACCTACCTCCATCAAAACCCGCCCTACTCCCTCCAGTCGTTTACAAGGAAAACTTGTGCAAAAAAGCATTCAAAAAGTCTATCAGCAGGTTAATTTTCTCATAATTTTAAAAGAACTAGACAATTTTTTCCCTTAAAATTCATTTATAAAAATAAATAAATTTCAGTTGGAGACCTTAGGTACCAAATTGTGGCTTAATTTAGTTGTGATGGCTAAGACTATAAAGTTATGAAAAACGTAGCTGAAAACGGATGAGCTCCAGCTCGTTCCCCACAGTGTGGCAACAGCTGGCACCCTATGCTGTCACGATCCTTCTCAGAGTTAACCAAAATACACACAACTTCTTGACAAGCTTCTAGCCTTCCTTTGTCCTGAAACTCCCAGAGAACTTTAATTCTTAGACCTCTGTTACAAAACTACAAGGAACCATAATCCATACCAGATAGGGAACGAAAACCTGTCACCCACTCAGGGGACACCCATCCATTGCACTGGGGTGAACACAGCAGCTCAGAGGAAATGGTTCCCCACTGGGGTGTACAGCTTATCCAGATGTTTTGCACTAGAATGCAGGCATGAAGTCCCTCCTGTAGTCTTTAGCTCAGAGCAACAATAATTTAAAATCAGTTTGATAGCAGGAGCAAATCCTTCCAGGTTTTGTGCCGTGAGATGATACACAGCCTGGCCCAGCGACTCCAGGTACCCGGTATGTGGCAGGGCCCGGCCACTGTGTGCGTTAGGCAGGAACGCTGTCGGGCGGAAGTGCCAATATGACTTACTGCATAGAACTGTGCGAACATCGACACCTTTGTGAGGCTGATTTCTCCTAGGAGAAGCTTTTTGCCTTAGTCGGGAAATGATCTGAGGAACAGTAAGGAACTGAACTAAGGAAAAAGTCTCTGGCCTCCAGATCCGCGGGCACACACACGGAAGCAAGTTTCAAGCTATTGTTCTCTCTTGGTGCAAACGAGCGATTGGCTGACCTGTCACGTATCGTCAATCGATAGGAACACAGCATTCAGTCTGTGGAACAACGTGAGGCAGCAAAAACCTGATCTAATGCAAATTCAAGCCTATGAACTAAGACCACGGCAAGGAGAGACAGTCCAGCTCAGTGTTCTCCCGCGCTGGTACCAACTCGGAACACAAAGCAACTGAAAGGCACAGGCTCAGATTTCATTGATAGTCCTTTCTGAAGGGCAGTACTCCGAGGTGCCCGGTGAGGACATGTAGAAAGACTGTGTTTTCCTTTTTAATCGGGCTCTTTTGTTGGCCAACACGAGGCTGCGCCGGCTGGAACTGATGATTTCCGAAATAAACTTTTTGCAGTCTACACACACCTCCATAGTACTCCAGTCCTCCATCAGCTCTTTGGGAAACTGTAGCTCTTCATTGGATTTGTCCACAGACTTAGATTTTGAGGAGAACCTGGAAGAAAACACAACCTTTAGAGTACCCAGTATTGTCACTTACAGTTCTACTGCAATACTAAGAAAATACGTGCAGAAAAAGTAAATCTGTTACCAAAACATTATGGAATGTGCAAGTCACCTCATGCTCTTCCAAAGGAAGAATTTCTAATTCAAATATTAAATTCAAAATATTAAAAAAAAAAGAAACAAGGAAACATGTTTTATTAAGAAATAGTCATACTGGAAAAAAAAAAAAGAAATAATAATACTGAAAACTCTTAGTATCCCTTCCAGAATTTTTGGAAAAAAAGCCTAATTAGAGTATTCAGCCGAATACTATACAGTGGACTTTAACAAACAAAACGAAACAAAGTACAAGTTGCTAACGTCCTGTCAATAATTCAGAAAGGACTTCAAATTCTTTCTCCAGTGACCCCGTGTCAGAGTTGGTGAAAACGAGTCAACTGTAGACAGGAGGGCAGACTAGAGTAAACTAAAGTCAACTGGTCTCAATCCTGAAAAGTTCTCTTCGGAGCAGCTTCCTCAACATTTTTGCATTTATCAGATATACCTGTCCCTCTCCAACAATTCTATTTGGGTTACTAATTATTTGGATCCCAGAGAGCTGAAGTTAACCAGGTCAACACTGTAATAAATGTTTTGGGTGATTTTTTGAAATAACTAAGAATCATCTACTCATGGACTACTTTAGTGAAACCAAATAGGAATGTGAGTTTAGAGTAGGTATAGAAAGGAACAATGTGCTCCACAGCCTTGAGCCCACAGGTGACGATTCGGGGGCTATCCCGGAGCAGCAAGGCAGAGTCTCGGAGTGAAGTCGGTGCAAGTCACCAGCGGGGCTGCATAGCGGCAGCGGCCAGCAGTAGCACTGCCTGGTGCCCAGCACCCAGCACCTCCCTGCCCCTGGGGCAACTGGTATGTAAAACCCCGATCTTTTTGGCTCTGTGAGTGCGTAAGCCAAGCTGGCCAGACCTCCTTCTGCCCTCCCTTAAAGACCCACAGGAACCTTACTCTGCATTAAATGCAGAGGGACTGATATTCAGGCAACTTTTTTTTTTTTAATTGCCAAAAGCTTTTGGCATAAAGCTTTATTTCTGCCATACCGACAACAGGAAGATAAGCCAAAGTGATGCCAGACCACTGGAATGCTAGAACTAAACAGATTTGCTTTCAACACTAAAGAAGAAAGATTAGAGTGTTACATGCAAGTTTCTGACTCCACTGAAAACAAGGTCAGTTTTAAAAATGACTTTTAAAGGACACCCAAAGTAATTATTTCTAAAGTAGAAAAGTAATGATGACATTCAAGTATGCTTCAAGCAGCTAGCTTTGTTCCCTTGTCAAGTTACCTTTAGGAAGTTTTGGAGACCTGTGTCCAAGTCTAAACTATATTAAAACCAGCCACCCAGACACCCCAAACCACCCTGAGTCTGAACCCTACCTCGTCAGCAGTCCTCAAAAGGAGCATTCTTTTTTTACAGAGATGCTCTGAGGTCCCAGGCCCCCTGCTCACCTGGCAATGCTCCGGAGTGGCCGATGGTGGCCAGGGGTGGGCTTTTCTGGCCTCATGCAACTTTCCCCTCTTTGCAAGGCAGAAGGTCCCAATGAAAAGATGGGAAGAGTGGAGTATGGTTTGGAGGGCAGCCGCATCTATCACCCCAAACAAAACCGAGAATGAGCAGTATGGTTAAAGAGGGAGACTCCTGAAAATTAACACAAGTTGTGATTTCACCAAGTTTAGCTTACCTTTTTGCAACACTGGGAACACACCGGCCTGTATACAAAATCAGAAATGTTACTCAGCATGATACCAGAGATGCGACTGCAAAGTCAGAGAAGCCAATGGCTGCATGGTTGTGAATTTTTATGATAAACTGCCAAAACCCTCTGATTTTTCTACCAGAATGTAACAAATTGATATGACTGTGGATCATCAAGAAGACAATCTGTAAACCTTAACTCTTATACTGTTTCCTGTAAAAGGATCAACTTACATCTGTCTGGGATTTTCTTACTTGTCTATCCAGGAATCACATGACAATCACATCTTTTTTTCTGTTCCAACTGGACATATGTTTACTAGAGTGATCTTAGTTATGTCAAAGAAATATATGCAGAGAAGCATTTTCTAGGTTTAATTCCAAGTAACTGTTTGCTCTACTCTTTTGAAGAAATCAGTATTATTAACCCCCAAGCACTGCACAATCTGATAATGGGTTGGGTAATCTCTAATACTGTTCCTGTGTAGGAAAATGATTCAACTACGAATGCAACTGGTATTTCTTTGACTATGGTCATCAATTACAAAAAAACCTTACCTCTTACAGAACTGACAGGTATAAGACCAGGTGAAGAAGGAAAATCTCCTGGTTCGGCAACAAAAGCAGAGCTAAAAAGTACAAATTTAAAGGGAGAAAAAAGTATTGCCAACAGTTAAATTCCTAATTTACACATCTAAATACACCTTACATTTATATAATGGGGAAGTTTAGCAGAAGGAAGGAAAATGGGAATTCAGAAACCCTGTTTTCAAGTTTGGCTCTGTGATAATTATAGTTTGGCTCTGTATTTACTTCTAATTCCCCCTTTGAAAGCGAGTAATACGCCATAGCTCTCCGAGGTTCATCATCATGGAATCAATCTGATGAAGGTTCTGAGATAGTCTCGTTCTCAGATATAATTTCTTTATAAGACTTTAAAATGCAGACATGGTTTTATGAAGGCATGCCATTATTTATTATGGTTGTTTTAAATCTTCTATAGTTTTTGATTTCTCAGGGAGAAATAAAAATACTCCTCTTTTTTGTAAGCAAGGCAGAACAGGAACTGTATATTAGAGAATAAGCCTCTTAACTCCTAAAATCCCCTATAAGTCCTATACCATCTGGCTGCCAGCAGACCACTCCCACAGGAGACCAGACCATTCTTCTAACCCTGCTTATCAACCAACTTGAAATAGCTCTACCTTTCCTTTTTTCAGGGCGGTGTAGACATCTTTATACTGTTGGTACTTTTCCAGCTCTGCCTTCACCAGGACCTGACGAATATGCATTACTTCCTCCACAGTGAGAGCTAGGCATTCCACTGGATAGCAGAATTCCTCCTGAAATTCAAAATTCCACATGAATAAGAAACTCCCACCCCACCCCCTTCTCTGGCATTGCACAATTTCCCTTCAGATCAGACACCTGGTTAGTAGCTTCAGAGAAGAAAAGAGGTTTCCCAATGAACACTGGAACAGAGCTGGCTCACTCTGGGGACCACATTAATTTTTAATTACACTAAGACAACGGATGGCAGAAAGCTTCTGGGGACCATGTCAAACGTCAGAGCCTACTGAAATTTCCAGGAAAGGAAAGTTCCTCACATTTGGGTGCATATTTTGTCTCAAAGTTTCTATCCCATTAAGCAGAGCTATGTATCTATGCATTGAAATCTTGAAGAAAATTTTCTTGTTCTAAACCAAATTGACGCGAGTTTTCGCTTATGATGATGCAGACGTTACTTCTCGTGCTGTATACTATATGCTCATAGATAAACAGCAAGTCTACAACAGTGGTACTATTTAGAAAACTGGCTTGTGGTACCCAGAATAGCCAAAAGAAGGTGGTTAGTAATTTATATTGAGAAGCATTATTTAGTGGCAAGTTACATCAGCACATCGTGAAAAATCCTAATAGTACGGGTGGAACTAGAACATGGAGCTACTGGAACAACCTCTAAGGCTGCCCCACAGTTCTCTGGATGTCTCTTATTACTTTGAAACAACCGCTGAATACGCAGTCAGCACTGGAAAGACGTGGAGAAAATCTTAAGAATTTCACAATAAATATTTATGCTGGCTGTCTTATGTTAATGGTTTCCCTAAAAACAGCCGAGGAAGATGTTGATGTAACTGATCCCACTGAATAAAAGAGCCTCACCCCCATCTGCTCCCCATCCGGCTCTGCGCTTGATTGGTGGATCTAATAGAAAGACAGAACGGTCTTGTGCATTCTCACCCTGCCAGGCTTCACAGGGGCCATTGTGGTGTAGGGACACTGAAACTTAATGTTCTCAGTACAAACACATTATAATTCACTCCCACACACACACAATAGCATTGCTCACAGGCATTCTGGAATCAAACAAGCCAAATGGGAAAGCACATGACTATGAATGCAGTCAGTTTATGGAGTTTTAACATTCAGTTCTGTCTTTCAATCAGAAAAAACAGAAACAAATCTAGGTTGCAAACTTGATAAACATTAGCATTTACTAAAAAAAGTGGTCTGGAGAACTGTTTCTTACTAACAATCAGTACAAAATCATCTCTGTTCAGGCTGACTTAAAGAAGGTTAAATTTGCTTAATAATGTTTTGGAAAAAATCCTGCAATTAAATTTTTTAAGAGGAAGAGCTTAGTATCTGGAGGGTGGGAAGGTAGTCTGTCTGGTTGGGAAGATTATATCATTTGCTCTAAGATGTCTAAAATCCTTTTAAAAAAAATCACCATCACATAATTTTCTCTTTCAATGGGAAAAGCTTTCAAAGATCACAGGATTAAATGGGCTTGTCCAGTATCTACTCTGTTTTGCTCCCCCCTGAGAAAGTAGCCTAGTGTCAAGTGGGAACAATGCACTGTCTGTGTGAAGGTCAGGCCACTAGAACTGTGCATGAGGTAAGCATCCTGGCTGCACACGTCTGGATGATGGCTTTTCTCAGCTTTTAACATATTTCACAAGCAGCTTTCCTACTTTTTTTTTTATTCATTAGCGATGAGTGTGACTGTGGTGCATTTTCTGACAGCTAACTGTGACAAAACTGCTGAGCTGGAACAATCTAATGTATGATTCCAGCCACCAGCCAGATCCTCACTCCCTGAGATTTGGTACGGTGCAGGTGGGAAGATGGCACATAGTGCCAATTTAATTAGCTTTACAGCTAGGGCTGGTAAACACTTCCGGTAGATGGGAGTCCTTTTTATTTGCAGGGATATCCTAGCACACACTATAGACTGACAGGTTCTACCTCCCTCTTCTCAGTCTTAAGTCACAAATGGACTTAGTCAAGCATACTTTCAACTTCCTGCTTTGAACCATATGCAAATCCAGTACTTCGCAGGACACAATAAGAAATTGTATTTGTGTGTGTTCTTGTTCCTTTTTAAACTTTCAAGCAGGTTACTGTTGAGTAAAAAAATTCCCATTGGGTCAAATGCTAATGTTTTAATTCTAGTGCTTTCCCAAGGACAACAAAACTTTAATGCAACATGAAAGAAAGTAATAAATAGTTACTAGAATTAGTTTTCATTAGTTTTTTTCAATTGAGAAAAAATACTAATTCAACATCCCCAAAGCCAAATTAAGCCTTAGCCTTAAAAGATCTTGCTGGGACACTAATGATCCAAAATGTGAGGGGCGCGCGGGGCTTTAACAGTGAGCGAGAGCTCTGCACTGGGCTTGGTCACTCCTCCGCACACCCTGAACTCTGTTATAGCCAGACATGGCCTCTAAAATCCCCTTACTTCCTTGTGCTTCAATCTCATTCCTAAATTTAGGAAAGGGACGCTAAATCTGAAAGAGTTTTAATCAAGATTGCAATATACTATAGGAGCAGATGAGCCTTTAGAACTTACTTTGGACGTATGTCACTAAAATCACGAGTTTTTGTTCAATATTCTGGTTACATTTACCATTCAGAAGGGTCAGAATAAGGGAGCATAGAAATTACAGAGCATAATGTAGACTCTGGTTACTGAACCACAGAGAGAACGGGAATATGCATGTTTTTATATAGTATTTTTAATGAGCAAAAACTTTGTAAGTAGCAGATATTTGAAAATTATCCAAAACCACCAATATTTTCTGGAGTTTTTAATAAAACCAAGGCAGATTTAAATTAAAATAGCACTTATTAAGTTGAATTATTCTTCTCTTATGTCAAGTTCAACTTTAAAACTCAAAGTGAACTCTTTGTCTACAGTAACAGTATAGCCTTACATCTCTGTTTGGGGAGGACTGATAATAAAAATGAAAATGCCAGCAGATCTTTAGTAATAGCAGTAACAGTGGCAGGAGTTAAAATGCCATCCCTGCATTTTAACTGACCATGTACTGCCCAAAGGGCCAGATCTGAAGTGGGAAAAAGAATAGAGATCTATTCTTCTGTTTTTGTGACAATAAGAAAAGAATTTGATGTATTTCATTTACATTCAGAATCTCTTTTCCAAACCAAGATGGGTAATAAAGAATAACAAAGAAACCAGCTGCTGTTTCATTTGTCAAGGACAGATTTAGTAAATAAAGGACCTAGGAGAACCAGGATCCCATAGGAGGCGGAACAGGAAAGCAGCTGCAAAGGCTAGTCTAGTGGGCAGCCGGTGCTGCTCTGGGGGCAGGGGAAGCTTTCGGCAGAGCGGCATAGTATGAAAGCTTATTTCACTGGGGTTTGGCAGGTATTGTATTTCCTTTAAAAAATATATTCTGTATGAAAATCTAAAAAATAATGAGATGCATAAATTTACATATTTAAAATAACCACATCAATAAAAGGAAAACTTAAAATTTCTATGGCGAAGTGGGTTGTCATAAAAACCACGTGACACCTGACCCACACCACACAGCTCTATGAAAGATGCGGAACAGAGAGATTCTGAGCCCAGGGCTGGCACAGGCTATGGGTGCACAGCATTTTGGAGCTCACGGTGGAGTGTGCAGGAAACGGGGAATGACATGGTTCCAGGGGTAAGGGAGTCTCCGTGGCTCTGTGGCCTGGAAGAAGGCCGTTGTGTCAGCTGTGTGAGGGAGCAAATGCTGTTCTGATGGTGGGAGGGCCTGGGGAGGAGAGCACCCCGCAGGCTCTCGGGGAGTGCTCCCTGTACATGGAGAGGAGATGGCATTCCTCCTGCTGTACAACTGGGTCACTCACAGGTCCCTCTAATCTGATGCTGCATTTTGAGTTTGTTGTCCTTTCAAGGTCATTTTCCTTTCAATTGAGATCATGGTGTCATCTATGCATCCTACAAAAGACTGGAATCAACGATCAGAAGCAAAGTGCCCATCTAAGCTGTTAATTGTTCAGAGTGCGGTAGTTGCGGTATCACTGTCAAAGAGATAGAGAGAGTAAAATAATTCCCAGAACCAGCAGAAAGAGGCCAACCTTTGAGGATTTCCACCTGCTGGTAAAAGCTCTCTCACATAGATAATACATAGCCCCTGCTACCCCAAACATGGCTGCTTCAAAAGGATGAGAGCTGAGCAGAGAAGCTGTTTGTATGGTAGAAAAAAGTGGTCGGAAAGGCGTCCTTGGCCAAACACTGGTTATCCTAGGAACCTGAACAATAGATAAGGGAAAAAGAAAATGGTAGGGGGAAAAGAAAAGGAGAAAATAATGCTGAACGTGAGTGACCTACAAATAGTGGTTACAGAGCATGAAAGAAAAACAAAACAAAACAAAAACACCACTGAGGACTTTAGAGGTAGATTCATGTGTGTGACCACACCACATCTGCTCCCGCATGTGTAAGTCAGTAATTGCACCAGGAAATCATTCCTAGAGACTCTCAGAGTTCACACAGCAGAGCTTAAGGTATTTCTAACTTGGCTGTGAGAGCGGGTGTGGGGGGCGGGCTCCAAGCAACACTTGCTCCCCAGCCTCCCAGAGGAAGGCGCTGAAAGTCGCCTTTCACTTAGATGGACAATCATCCTCAATCATTTGACCAAATGATGAAAAAAATTAGGTTTTAAATATCCTAGGGAAAGAGAGCGAGATACAACAAAAATAAAAACAAGGACCAGTGAAGACATTGCTGCCATTTTCAGTGGAGGGGTTATAAATACAAAATGATGCCTTGTTTTCTTAAACAGAGCTACAGTTTTAAATTGTCATACTTTTTAAAAATGATACTTACCAAGCTAGAGGGCACTGCCGCAAGATGAGTGTGACTTTATGGATTTCCCAAGACAAGCTACTAGCAAGAAGGGTCACTATTCTGACCTGGAAGCGACTTTGTCTCGGCTGGTGCCCTGGGCCCTTGGAGGGAGCTGTGGTTCCATGTGGAACCTGGACGCCAGCCAATGAACAGAAGTGCTTTCCCACTGCCTTCCACTGAGACTCTTAGCTGTGACCACAGATTGGTTTTATCTTGCTCTTCTTCTCCACAAAAAGTAACTCACAGCCTGACCTAGCACATACCAAGAGTTCCCCTTTGCAGGAAAACACTTCTGGGCCCTCGATGTGGGCGGATGGTCTTTCCTCCATTATCTCTTTGGTATTTTTTCTCTTCTATTCAAAACTTCTCCTAGTAGCTGAAATTTTTTCTAATTAACCTGACAGTTCCTCTACATTGATAATTTTTAAATTTAACATTAACAGTGGTGTCATGTGATCACAAGGCCTGGTGCACAGCTGAATGATGCACTGGCTTCTAAGAGGAAAGCTGGGGGAAGAAAAGAATCGCCTGATTATTGGACTTGTGACCTCGAACAGACTTAAGGTGTGACAATAACTACATTTTGCTAAAGCAAAAAGTTGTTCACATTAACAAAAGTCTTTGGATTCTGAAGTTTGAGCCTGTCTGGTTAGACTTCTCTTTTTCTATGGGTAAACCACTGGTGAGGCTATATTTAATCAATGTTTCAGTGATTATTTGGGAGTTAGAGGAATTGGGTCAGGAATTGACATATAATCACAAGTTCTTTAGTCGAACTGTTTGGGAACAGAGATGACTGATTAAATTTCAACACTATAAAGCTCTGTTCAAACTTGGTATCTTCACAGTAACCACACCACCTTCCTCTACTTTGAGGGAGGGACATCTGTCATTGCTTTATTTGAACCCTTGATAATTCAAGATAGCTTATAAATATGGCTGAAAAAAATGGAGTAAGCATATTCTAGTGCTTTTTATTCATGAATACCTGAGAAAACATTAGATATTAGGTTGCTGGTAAAATGACTGACTGAAGTCTTCATCTCCCCGGCAAATATTTGTGAAGTCAAGTGGGACTACAAAAGAATCTTTGCAGACCGCCTTCGGTTAGAGGGTCCGTTACTTCTTCCTGGCAGGGGCCTACTGTCCTGGGAATCAAAGCCACTAGATGAACCTGAAGTCTTGGGAAAACAGCAAAACTGTCATCCAGGGCAAACAGCAGCTTTGGCTCCAAGATCATAAAACATACTTGAAAACAATGTACAATGGTTTCTAAAGGATCAAAAGTCTCCCCTCATATTTCTGCCTTCATAAAACAACTTTTTGATGAGTTTTAACTTTTTTTTTAAGCATACTAATTCCCTTAAAAAGAAGAAAGCATTTCTTTAGTAATAATAATACATATTTTCAACCACTGATAAGTATTCTGGAAAAAAAAAGTACTTTAAAATGAACAAAGAATGGTCAAATTTCATTTAGGTCACTGTTAGAGTTGGTTTTCTTTAGATATTAAAAACAAATAAAGCTGTTTGAAGTTCATTTTAATGTTTGGAAGTTTATTTTTCTTCCTAATCATTGAGAGCTAATGATAAGAGGCCTCTCACTGATCCTTAAGTCACTAAGAAGTCTTCCAGTTACTTACAAGAGATCGGGAGCTCTGCTTGGACGGTGGCAGAAACTGTCTTACATTAGTGGGTGTTTCCTTTTCAATGGAATGTCGTCTCTGGGGTGGCTGCCGTCTCTCTGGCTGGGGTGTTGATGATATGGGCAAGAATTTTGGAGGCTCTAAAGAAATGAAATGAAACAAACTGAAATGAACTTTCCTACAAAATAAAAATCTTAGATTTTGAATTTCTAACAGAAAACCCTTTGTCACTTGTGACAAACACCGCATTCAAAGATGAAACGTTTATTTCATTAGAGGGTTAAGGCTGGAGGTCCTTATGGGGATACTGTGAGGATTGTTATACAAAAATCTCTGCAAGATAAACTTTCCTACAGACATAGTGAGGAAAAAAGGAAAAATATTTCATATTTTTAATATTCATCCAAATTTATACACAAAAACACAATTATAGTCTCAGCTTTGTACATGTAAATGCCCTCATGTTATATACCACAGGATTTTGCAATTATAGAGTCTCAGGCATGTAAAAGAAGTAAAAACATGTATTCTGTATGTCCAAAAAGTCTCCCACGTCATGCCAAAATTTTTAAGTGTAGTCATTTTATATTCTCCTTTTTAAAAGATGAACTATAAAAAATAAAAACTTTTCCTTTTTGATGATTATCAAGACATTTTGTCCTTAGATTTAAATCAATCTCTATTTAAATTTTGAAAAGTAAATTCCAGTTTTGATGTTCATACTCTAACACTGCTCTCTTCTGCCTAGTGATATTTTGGGATAGGGTTTAAAAGCAGAATGTTTTAGTGTTTGAATGGTTCTGGATTCACATTGTGAAAACATAAGGAGAACATTAGAAATAAATTATGTTGCTAACCAAGTTTTTTTTAGTGCTTCCTCCTTCTCTCTTTGCAAAGTAAGCCTGCTGCAGTGTTGTGAGTGAGGAAAGTGAAAGTCAACACAAAGTTAAAAGTGACCCATCTATTTGGACTGTCCCCCCAAGAGAAATCACTAAATAAAAACAACACAATTTCTACAATCAAGAAAGATACAAAAATCCATTGTGTGATTTAACTGAATCTCTGTAATATTTAATTGGCCTGGCCAAATACCAATTATAGGTAATAACCAAGATCAGCTCTTATTATGTTCTTGATATAATCTTATTAAGTAAATCAAAATAACCAGTTAAAGAATTTTAATCCCTAAAAACTCCATGTGTATAAGAAATCAAGTCAATGTTCTAAGAATATCTTAATATATAAGTGTTTTCCTCCAGAAAAAGTTTCTTTTTTCCATTGCTGTAAAACATACATAAAATATACTTAGTGTCTTTGTATTTTTTAAGATTTTATTTATTTATCTGACAGAGATGGAGAGAGAGAGAACAAGCAAGGGGGAAAGGGAGAAGGAGAAGCAGGCTCCCTGCTGAGCAGGGAGCCCAACACAGGGGCTGGATCCCAGGACCCTGGGATCATGACCTGAGCCGAAGGCAGACGCTTAACTGACTGAGCCATCCAGGTGCCCCTAATTTTTTTTTTAAAGATAGACTTATTTATTTGAGCAAGCAAGCACATGAGCAGGGGGAGGGGCAGACAGACAGAATCTGCAAGCAGGCTCCCCACTGAGTGTAAGCCCCACACGGGGCTCAACCTCACAACCCTATGATATCCTGACCTGAACCGAAACCAACAGCCTGATGCTTAACCGACTGAGCCACGCGGGCACCCCTCGTGTCTTAATTTTAACTGTACAGTTCAGTGGTATTAAATATTTCCATCATTGTGCAACCATTACCATCTTCTATCCCCATAACTCTTCATCTTGTAAAACTGAAATTCTGTAACCATTACAATAACTTCCCATTCTCTCACCTACAGACCTGGCAACTATCGTTCTATTTTCTTTCTCTCTGATTTTGACTACTCTAAGAAGCCCATATAAATGGAATCATACAGTATTTGCCTTTTTTGTAATTGCTTTCTTCCCTTAGCAAAAAGTCCTAAAGGTTCGTCGGTGTAGCAACTGCAGGATTTCCCATTTCTAAGGCTGAGTAATATTCCATTGTGTGGCTATTCCACATTTTGCTTAGCTGTCCATGCACTGATGGGATACTTGGGTCGCTTCCATGTTTTAGCAATTGTGAATACTGATGCTATGAACATGGATGTCTATCTCTTTGCTTATATAATCAGAAGTAGAATTGCTGGATCATATGTAATTCTATTTTTAAATTTTTGAGGAGTCACCATACTGTTTTCCACAGCACCTGTACCATTTCACATTTCCAACAGTGCACAGGGTTCCAATTTGTCCACGTTCTTGTCAACACTTGTTATATTCTGGTTTTTGTTTATTTTGATGGTAACCACTTTAGTGGATAGGAGGTAGTATCTCACTCGAGTTTTGATTTGCATTTCCCTAATGATTAGTGATGCTGAGAACATTTTCATGTGCTTGTTGATCACTTGTCTATCTTCTTTGGAGAAATGACCAACTTAGTCCTTTGCTCCTTTTTTAATTAGGTTGTCTTTTCTGTTGTTGAGTTTCAGGACTTTCTCTACATATTCTCTAAAAATTAATCCTTTATTAGATATATGATTTGTAAATATTTTCTCATCTTCTGAGGGTTGCCTTATCATTCTCTTGATGATATCTTTTAGTGTACAAAAGTTTTTATTTTCATAAATTCCAACTTGTCCATTTTTAAAAATCTGTGCCATTGGTGTCCTATCTAATAAACAATGCCAAATCTAATCTCATGAAGCTTTTGTCCTATCTTTTCTTCTAAGAGTTTTATTATTTTACGTCTTACATTTCGGTCCTTAATCTATTTTGAGTTAATTTTTGTATTTGATGTTAGGTAAGGGTCTAACTTCATTTTTTTTTTTAAGGTTTTATTTATTTATTTGATAGAGACAGAGTGAAAGAGAGAGAGAGAGAAGCAGGCTTCCCGCTGAGCAGGGAGCCCGATGTGGGACTCGAGTCCAGGACCCTGGGTTCATGACCTGAGCCAAAGGCAGATGCTAAACTGACTGAGCCAACCAGGGGCCCATTCATTCTTTTTTTTTTTTTTTTTTTTTAAATCTTTAAAGTGTTTAAAAATTTTTTAAGGTTTTTTTTTTTTTTAAATTTATTTGAGAGAGAGAGCATGAACAGGGGGGAGGGGCATAGGGAGAAGGAGAAGCAGACTCCCCAGTGAGCAGAAAGTTCAAATTGGGGCTCCCTCCGAGGACCCCGAGATCATCACCCAAGCTGAAGGCAGATAGATGCTTAACTGACTGAGCCACCCAGGTGCCCCTAACTTCATTCTTCTGCATGTGGATACCCTGTTTTCCCAGCACCATTTCTTTAAAGAGTACTCATTGAATGGTCTTGGCACACTTGTCAAAAATCTTTTGACCATATAGGTGAGGGTTTATTCTGAGCTCTCTATTCTATTCCATTGATCTATATCTTTGTCTTTATGCTAATGCCAGAGTGTTTCGATTACTATAGTTTGTAATAAGTTTTGAAATCAGGAAGCACGAATACTCCAGTTCTTTTTCAAGATTTTTTTGGCTATTTGGGTCCCCTGAGATTCCATGTGAATTTTAGAATGGGTTGTCTTCTGGAGCACCTGGGGGGCTCAGTTGGTTAAGCATCTGCCTTTGGCGCAGGTCATAACCCTGGAGTCCTGCGATGGAGCCCTATGTCAGGATCCCTGCTCAGTAGGGAGTCTGCTTCTCCCTCTCTCTCTGTCCCTCACCACTGCTAGTGCTCTCTCAAATAAATAAATAAAATCTTAAAAAAAGAAAAAAAGAATGGATTGTTTTCTATTTCTGCACAAATGTCATTGGCATTTTAATAAGGATTGCACTGAATCTGTAGATCATGTTGGGCTGTGTAAACATTTTAATGATATTAAGTCTTCTAATCTGTGAACACAGGATGTATTTCCCTTTACTTAATTCTTCTTTAATTTTTTTCAGCAATGTTTTGTAGTTTTTAGTGAGCAAGTCTTTCACTTCCTCGGTTAATTCCTAACTATTTTATCCTTTTTGACACGATTATAAATGGAATTGCTTTTGTAATTTCCTTTTCAGATTTATTGTCTGTGTACAGAAATACAACTGATTTTTGTGTGATTTTATATTTTGCTACTTTACTGAATTCATTTATTCTAATAGTTTTTTTGGGGGATCTTTTAGGGTTTCCTTACACATAAGATCATAACATCTGTAAAGAGATAATTTTACTTCTTTTTTTCCACTCTGGCTGCCCATTATTTCTTTTTCTTGACAAATTGCTCTCACTAGGATTTCCAGTACTATGCTGAACAGAAGTGATGAAAGCAGGGATCCTTGCCTTGTTTCTGTTTCTTAGAGGAAATTCTTTCAGTCTTTCACCACTGGGTATGATGTTTGAGGTGGGCTTTTCATATGTGGCTTTTATTATGTTGAGGTAGTTTCCTTCTATTGTGAAGTTCCTCCTAGTTTGTGAAGTTTTTTTTATTATGAAAGGGTGTTCAATTTTGTCAAATGCTTTTTCAGCATCAATTGAAATGATCTGTGGTTATTTTTCTTCACTCTGTTCATGTGGCATATCACACTAATTAATTTTTATATGTTGGACCATCCTTGTAGTCAGGAATAAATCCTACTTGGTCAGGGTATATAATCCTTTTAATACATTGCTGAATTCTGTTTGCTAGTATTTTGTTCAAGATCTTTTTAAAAACCAGTATTTGTAAAGGGCATTGGTTTGTAGTTTTCTGTCCTTGTAGTGCTTTTGTTTGGCTTTAGCATCAGGGCAATGCTGTTCTCATAAAATGGGTTAGGAAGTACTCCCTCCTCTTTATTTTCTGGGAAATGTTTGAGAAAGATTGATAGTAGTTTTTTTTTTTTTAATGTTTGGAAGAATTCACCAGTGAGGCATGAGAGGCCTTTTCTTTGTAGGGGTTTATGCTTACTAATTCAATATTCTTACTAGTTATTGGTCTAGTCAGATTTTCTCTTTCTTTCTGATTTAGTCTTGCTAGGCATGGCATTTCTAGCAATTTGTCCATTTTATCAAGGCTATCCAATTTGATGGTAACTGTTCAGGATACATTCTCTTTTTATTTCTATAGAATCAGCAGTAATTATCCCCCCTTCATTTTTGATTTTAGTAATTTGAGTCTTTTTTTTTCCCTTAGTCTACCTAGCTAAGGGTTTGTCAATTATGTTGATATTTCTGAAGGACCAATTTTTGGTTTCACTGATCTTTTTCCATTGTTTCTCTATTCTCTATATTTTATCTCTACCTTAGTCTTTATTATTTCCTTTCTTCTGCTAGCTTTGTGTTTAGTTTGTTCTTCTTTTTCCAGTTCCTTACGTTGTAAAGTTAGATTTTTGGTTTGTTCGTTCATTCATTCCTTCCCTTCTTCTTAAAACCAGAACATTCATTGTGCAACTAATCATTGAAATTTCTTGTTTTTAATGTAAGTGTTTACAGCAGTAAATTTCACCTTAGCACTGTTTCCACTGTGCCCCATAGTTTTGGTATGTTGTGTTTTCATTTTCATTCATTTCTAAATACTTTCTAATCTCTCTGGTGATTTCTTCTTTGATCCACTGATTTTTAAAAAGTGTGTTAATTTCCACAATTCTGTGAATTTTTCAGTTTTCCTTTTGTTACTGATTTCTAACTTTGTCCCACTGTGGCCAGAGAAGATACTTTGTATGATACCCGTCCTTTAAAATCCATTGAGGGGGCACCTGGGTGACTCAGTCATTAAGCATCTGCCTTCGGCTCAGGTAATGATCCCAGGGTCCTGGAATCGAGCCCTGCATTGGGCTCTCTGCTCAGCAGGAAGTCTGTTTCTCCCTCTCTCTCTCCCACTGCTTGTGTTCCCTCTCTTGCTGTGTCTCTTTCTGTCAAATAAATAGATAAAATCTTAAAAAAATCTAATGAGACTGAACTTATAGTTTAACATATGGCCTATCCTCGAAAATGAGCCATGTGCCCTGGAGAAGAATGTATATTCTGTTGTTGGGGAGAGTGTTCTGTATGTGTTTGTCAGATCTAGTTGGTTTATCATGGTGTTCAGGTCCTCTATTTCCTTATCCTCTGTCTGGTTTTTCTCTCCATTATTGTGAGAGGGGTACTGAAGTCCCTGACTATTATTGCAGAACTGTCTATTTCTCCTTCATTTCTGTCAGTTTTTGCTTTATATATGTATTTTGACAGTCTGTCAATAGGTGCATAAATGTTAATAATTATTCTATCTTCTTACTGTATTGAACCTTTTATTAATACAGTGTCCTTCTCTGTCTGTTTTAACTTTTTTTTTAATTTAAAGTCTATTTTGTCTGATGTCAGTATAATTTTCCCAGCTTTCTTTTGGTTACTATTTGCATGGAATATCTTTCCATTCTTTCACTTTCAATCTCTGTGTTTTTTTGAATCTCAAGGGAGTCTTTTCTAGCCAGTATATAGCTGGAGCATGTGTTTTCATCCGTTCTGCCAATCTCCAGCTTTTGATTACAGAGTTCAATTCACTTACATTTACAGTAATTACTGATCAGGAGGGACTTTTGTCACTGTGCTATTTGTTTCCCATACGCCTTAGAGCTTTTGTCCCTCTTTTCCTTCATTCTTGTCTTTCACGTTAAATTGATTTTTTTTTAATAGTGAAATGTTTAAATTGCTTTCCCATTTTCCTTTTGTGTATATTCTGTAACTATTTTCTTGGTGGTTACCATGGAGACTACATTTAACATCCTAAAATTATAACACTCTGATTTGGATTCCTAGCAGCTTAATTTCAATAATACACAAAAACTCTGCTCTTCTAAAGCTCTGTATCCTTTTTGGATGTAACAAAATTACATTTTTATACACTGTCTTCCCCAAAATTTAGACTAATAATTCTTTCAAGTACTTTAGTCTCTCAAATTATGTAGCAAACAAAAAGTACAGTTACAAACCATTGTTCCAATACTATTAGCTTTTATAATTGCCCATGTATTTTACTGAGATCTTTTATTTCTCCTATGGCTTTGAATTATTGGCTAGTGTCCTTCCATTTCCCCTGGAGGACTTCTGAGCATTTTCCACTGGGAAGCATCTAGTGGTTATGAACTCCCTCAGCTTTTGTTTATCTGGGAATGTCTTCATTTCTCCCTCACTTCGAACAATGGCTTTGCTGGATATAAGACTCTTGGTTGACTTTTTTCTTTAAGCACTCTGAATATACAGATCTCCCCACTCTCTGAAAGTAGAGCATTCCTGTGAAACCTTTTGTAAGCTGAAAGTGTATAAACTAAAAAAACAACTGAAGCATTTTATAAAAGTGAAAAATCTTCTTTGGATTTCTTTCAGTTAGCTAAAACAGATATTAATGTTGGTCCTTCATCAAAAGTAAAGTGGTATAAAGCAAACTTTCAGAGAGTGGGGTGGAAAGCTGTACTGGCCCACTATCTTCTGGTCACCAAAGTTTCTGATGAGAAATATACTGAAAATCTTAGAGAATCTCTTGTATGTAGTGACTCATTTCTCTCTTGTCACTCTGTCTTTGGCTTTTGAAAGTTTGATTACAGTATGTCTTGGTGTGGGTCTCTTTCATTTTAGCTGGGCTGCCTGAATGTTTATATTCATGTAATTCCTCAAATTTGGGGAGTCTCAGCCATTATTTCTGCAATTATTCCTTCTGCCCCTTTCTCTCTCTCATCTCCTTTGGGGACTCCCCTAGTGCATATCTTGGTCCACTTGACAGTGTCCCACAAGTCTCTCAGTCTCTGTTTGCTTTTCTTCAGTCTTTTTTCTTTCTGTTCCTCAGACTTGACACCACCCTTTGTCCTATCTCCAAGTTTGCTGATTCTTTCTTCTGCCTGTTCAAATCTGCCATTGAATCTTCTAGTGAACTTTTCATTTAAGTTACTGGAATTTTTGGTCCAGAATTTGTTTGTTTGTTTGTTTCACTTTAGGTTTTCCAGCTCTTTATTTATCTTTCCATTTTTGCTCACATATTGTATTCTTGGCCTTCTCCATATCTTCTTTCAGTTTTTTGAGCAGTTTAAAGCAGTTTTTTAAAAGTCTTTGGTATATCCCCTTCTTTTTCTGGGACAGTTTCTGGTGATTTCTTTCTTTACTCTGAATGGGCCCTACCTTCCTGTTTCTCTGTATGACTTGTGATTTTTTTGTTGTTGTTGTTGAATACTGGACATTTGAATCTAATAATGTGGTAACTCTGGAAATCAGATTCTGTCCCTTTTCCAGGGTCTGCTGCTTTTTGTTAAGGTTTTTGTTTATTGTTTTCTTAATTGCTATAGGCTATCTCTGTGCTGACGATCAGCCTGAGATGTAAGCTTAAGATCTTGTCAGGTCTTTTATGAGCCATTTCTTGGGCATGTACTGTCACTTTATAATTCTCTGTATACGTAGTTTTGGAATATCTTAGTTTAATGTCTGGCTCCCCAAAGGGAAAAAGCTAAGAATGAAGGAGGTGGGTAAGGAGGCTAGCCCTTTAGGTCCCCTGGAAGTCACTTTATCATGCAGGGAGCTTGTGACAAAGCAACAATAATTACTGCCTCTTTGTCTACACCTTTGGATTCCGATGTAGCACAGGACAGATTCCCAATATTTGGAGGACAGGGTCCTTTTTGCCCACCTTAGCTCCTGGAAGATATGTGCAAGGTGTTTCAGGAACAGTACACTGTTACCTGCCATGTGGCTGGCGTGGGGCATGAGTAGCTCCCATTGTGCTAAGAGTTAAAAGTGAATGAAATTAACCACAATTTTCCACCTAAATCTTCCTCTGGAAGTTGCAAGACTTCAACAAACTCAGAGTTCCAAAGGACTTAACATCAGACAAATTCTGCCAGTACAACTGTTGTCCTGGTGTTCCTTATTCCACCATCTTCCCAGAATCCTCTCCCTTAATGTTATAATTTCTTAAATCTTTTATAAAGATTTTATACACAAAAAGATTATTAAAAACATTTAGAAATGTGGTGCCTGGATGGCTCATTTGGTTGGGTATCCAACTCTTGATTTCAGATAGGTTGTGATCTTGGGGTCATGGGATCAAGCCCTGCATCAGGCTCCACACTTGGTGCAGAGTCTGCTTAAGATTCCTTCCCTCTGCCCCTTCTCCCGCTCATGCTCTCTCTCCCTCTCTCTCTCAATCTCTCTAACAAATAAATTAATTAATATATTTTTAAAAAGCATCTAGAAATCACTTAACTTTGGATTCTGTGTTCAGAACCTATGAAGAGTTATAAAGGCATTTTTACTATCCATTCATGTATGTGGGTATGGATATGTGTATATGTGTGTGGGCCTGGGAATGATAACAAGTGTGATTATTTAGGGCTCCCAGCTTAAATTCAGATAAGACTTATTCCCTACAACTATTATCTGTAAACCTGAAGGTGAATGATCTGTTATAAGAACCTGAGGCCCAGTTATCAGTTCAGCCCTACCTTATCATGTCACTTTAGGAATATAACAATATTTCTGCTCCTGATTAGGGAAAATTCGAAGGTTATTTTTCTACGCTAAATGATCACAAAGCACTTTGGGACTCCCTATTCTCGGTCCAGTGTGTTTTTGAAGGTATCTGACGCTAGCTCTTTGTACCACAAATACTCACTCTTCCTCGTGGACACAGCCTCTACTAAGGGATCTTCAAGGAAGGAGGGAGATACACTGCTGCTGCTGGTTGACTTGTGTAGAGTTTCCTCCTGAGAAAGGTGGGGACAGAGAAATAGACTCCTAAGACATTAGTGTTTTCATGCTAATAAATTTTACTACTACAGATTTATTTAAGTGTGAGGCACTAAATTATGTCAAAGGTTCAAGGCAACTAGAAGACATAGAAGGTATCTAAAATTAGACAAGCCTGGGTTTGTGTTCTGGATTTGTCCCTCATTAGAGTGATGTGACACAACAAGTTTCTCATCTTTCATCATTTGGTGTTTAATACCATCTTTACACTGTATTATTGGATCAGATGAGAAAATATGCTCAAAAATGCTTAACACATTACCAGGCACATAGTAAATGGTGGTTAATATCATTATTAGAGAAATATTTAACACATTTTTAAAAGTAATAGATTGGTAAACTGCATGAAGGTAGATGCTATGGGCCTCATTCATCGTTGTCAGCAACAAACCTACTGTTAGTAAGTGATGAATAAATATTAATATTTGTTGAATAGATTAAAATAAACATTTCATAAAATATTGTATGAATCTAGAAAAATGTCTACATTATGCAAAATAAATTTTAAATTTCTATTACCAATCAGATGAGACCGTAATTTGTTTCAGATTACACCAAGATGAAGTACAATATTTACTCAAGAAAAATTTATTATCTACCATGTGATTGAGGATATACATGAACCACATGAAAATGTATGTCCATAATATCTACAGAAAATTGCTAAATATTTTTAAAAGTGGAAGAAAGAAAATTATTATAAGATATTCGCCTATGACTATGTGAGAGAAATCATGAAAATTCTCTCTGACCTACTTATTTAAGGCGACTTTGAGAACTAACTTAGCCATTCACAAAAAATGGCCTTACCTAAAACTTACTGCTAAAAGCACTGGTTTCACGCAAGCTACCATACAAAGGATCTGGTCAAAGGACAGGAGATGAAAAAAGGCTGAAAACCACACAGTTCCAACAAAGAAGGTCTGAACAGTGACCTCCCCACTCCTGGTACATACCATGTAGAATAAATCAAGCAATGTAACCAAAGCCCCAACTCTGAACATGGTGTAGAGGTCACACAAATCTCCAGAAGAGTTAGTGCACAACTAGAACACCCTCCTTCTGCCTATGGAAGGCCAAAAGGAAATAAAAGCCAAGAGTATCTCTTAGGAAAAGAAAAAGGAGCCATACACAGTAGTCCCAAAAAATTATGAGGTGGGTGCCACCTTGATTTTAACAGCAGAAACCACCACACACCACCTCACATACCTCAGCCCACCTTCCCCAGAAACATTTGTAAAGCCCAATTTTATAGAATTCTGAGCATGTCTACATGTTCCACACCATTCCTCTTTACTGTTCTGACTTGCTCCCACTGTGAACAACGAAGAGCCCATCCTGGGGCAGCCAGGTGAGTGCAAGTTAGTTAGTAAGAGACGGAGACGTGGTGAGGACACTGCCACGGTGCAAGGCCTTTGGGATTTGCTCCCAGAAGCAGTTGGGGGTCCTCTGCCCCTGCATGCCCACCACAGGCAGCTGCACCCCACGTCTCACTACTTGAAAACTAGTCTTCGTTAGGCTCAGTTCCTGCCCAGGGGAATCACAAAGACACTCAGCAGGTACCAGGGGACTTGGGAGGTCAGATCTCCTCAGAGAGAAGTCAGTGGGTGTGGACTCTTACTCTGCTTGCCCTGTCACGTCTATTCCCTCAACTACACACTTTCGGCCTGGCTGGGGGATCCTGATGGTCTCTGATCTCTCAAATGACTGCCAGGCCTGCTCCCTGAAACTTGCTTGTTTGTATTGTCTGATCCAGTTACTAGTCTCTGACACTCACTAAACTAGGCCTTTTCTAGTTCTACATCCTGACCAGTGACTCTTAACCAGGTCCTTGTTGGAACAAGATCACTTCCGGAACTCCTACTGCTCCTTCACTGCTGCTTTGCTCCAAGGGTGGTACTGAAGGCTGCCAGACCAGAATCGTCTCAGAAACCAGTCTGGGTGATTAAAGAATAATTCCTTAATTCTAACTTGGATGAATATGGAGTGGATGGAGCCAGCAACCACGACAACAAACAGAAGCCGGGAGGCTGGCTGTGTGTGTTTGTTGTGTCTGGCAGGCCCTGAGGGAAGAGGGAGGCAAGGATGTAATTTCATTTTACACAGTGGAGATACACAATACTGATGCTGTAGACAAAGGGCTGGAGAGAGACTTGGGAAGCACCAGCACCCTGAGAGTTTCTGGAAAACAGACAGGACGTGCGAGATCTTCCTCCAAAGGGCAGCAGGGGAAAGATGAAATCTGGAGAAGCCTAGCAGAGTTTTCTTTTGCAGACACGTCCATTGGTATTACTATTACCGAAAGAACAAGCTTCACTATGGGTAGGTGTGTGTGTGGGAGAGAGAAGAATCCATGGAAAAATATTTGTCTTTTTCCTTCCCCAAAACAAAGGGAAACATCCTAAGGATAATACGTTTGCATTTTTTTAACTTATTTTTAGTACCACCATAATCTAAGACCATACAAGTATTTCTGAACATATTCGATCAACTATGACCACTGTACTGGTCCTTCCTGAAAAACAGTAAGTAACCCACTGTTTCATTTCCAGCTAACCAAGTGAATTTCAATCCCAACTTTATTGATTGAAAGATGGGAAGAGATTAAGCAATAACCAAGGCCACATGGCTAGTAAACGAGGTCAGAGAGGGCTTGCACTCTGAACATGGAGTCAAGAGGTGTGAACCAGGCGGTCAAGGGACTCACCTCGGAGTCAGAGCTGTCCAGCTCAGCCAGGGTTGGGGCTTTGAGGAGTTTCTTCCGCTGCAAAGGCATGTGCTGTGCCGCACTCAACCCATTTTCTTTCGTTTGTGATGTTAAACCTCCATTCACCATCGATGATTCCACAGCGTTCTTTGGAGATTCAGGGATAGTTACATCTGGTAAAAGAAAGGCAAAAGCTTACCTTTTCTCAAGCTAAGAAAGGTAATCAGTAGACCAAATGCACATTCCCAAGTACCTGCACTTGGGAGCACAAACCACACAAGCCAGGTGACATGGCATTTCCATGTCACACAAATACAACACAGAGGCTTGATATAATAATGCCTAGGTATATAAAACATTTTTGTTAGATATTAACTGTCAGGTTAAAGAGAACATTTACATGAATACTAATAGATTCACATTTATACACTAGAATTTAGAGCTGGAAGGAATCTAGATAACTGACTATAACTTCTTAATCTTGCAGAGACCCAGAGAGGCTAGTTTTACTTTATAGTCTCCAAAGAGCTAGTGATGGATGGACCAAAGTGGTGGCATACACAAAGCCATAGCAGGCATATGGCTTTAAGATTTGAGAATGGTCTAATTTAAAAATCAAAATCGTGAATAATCTATAGTTATATAAACATGAACACAAAGAATCTGGGATACGTTTGCTCTGATAAAGCTGATTTAGATGATCCAGAACTCAGATTTGGATGCGAAGGAAATACAACAGATCAAAGAAATGTGGCAGCAGAGTACAGAGTATGCAGAGCACAGAGCCCAGAGTACGCAATGTATGAGTACAGAGCATGGGGTCTATAGAGTATGTCATACAGCACAGAGTATAGAGAGTATAGTGCACAAGGTATACAGAGCACACAGGACAGACTACAGATATACAGGATATAGCATACAGTACAGAGTATAGGACAGAGTATATATATATATATATATATATATATATTTTTTTTTTAGGATTTTATTTATTTGACAGACAGAGATCACAAGTAGGCAGAGAGGGAGGCAGAGAGAGAGGAGGAAGCAGGCTCCCCGCTGAGCAGAGAGCCCGATGTGGGGCTCGATCCCAGGACCCTGAGATCATGACCCGAGCCGAAGGCAGAGGCTTAACCCACTGAGCCACCCAGGCGCCCCAGGACAGAGTATATTTTTTGTAAGTGAAGGAATTTATTTTGAATATGCATATTATTCATTCAATTTAATTTTTCATAGTGCATAGCTATGTATGGAAGTATACAGGGAGAAATAAACATTAGAAATACCTAAGGATGGAAGTATATAGGCAAAGAAGACACTCAATACATACTTGTGAACAGGCTTAGAAGCATCACAGGATAGCATCCATTAGGAAAGAATGACAGCCACGCAAAAAATCTATCCAAACTACGGCAGGCCAATGCAATCAGTACAAGTTATAGCTTCTTGTACAGGACAAAAGTATCCATGTTCTTTGGATTGAAAACATAATATAAATAAATATGGCTTGGTTTTTACGTCCAAGCTACAAATCATCTATAGAAGTAACAAGTGCGGATGCTGCATATGACAAGAAAACATTAAAGGCCATAGTATATAATCTAGAGTATGTAGTACAGAGGGGAGTATAGAGAATACAGTAGTACAGGGAGTACACAGAGCACAGTGTATACTGTATAGAACACAGACTAGAGACTAGAGCACAGAGTATAGAGTACAGATCACAGAACACACAGTGTGTGTATAGTAAGCGGTATACAGTATACATAGCATGCAGTATAGAGCGAGCACAGAGTACAGGGCATAGAGTATACAGAGCAGGGCACAGAGTATACAGAGCAGTGTACAGACTACATATAGAGTACAGAGTACAGAATATATAGTACAGAATACCGACTAGAGAGTACAAAGCATAGAGTACAGAATACAGAAGAAGAATATTGAGTACATAGTACAGGGAACAGGTTATAGAGTTTACAGCACACAGCACAGAATAGAAAGTATGGAGTATATAGAGTACAGAGTATACCTTACTATAATGTAAGATGCAGATGATTTGGGTTCAAAGTCTAGCTCTGCTGCTACCTGTCTGACCATGAGCAAATTGCCTAACCTCTTGTTTCATCATCTGTAAAATGGGCCTAACAACAGACATGGGCTCCTTTTGAAGATGAAATGAACAAGTGCATATAAAATACTTACTCAATACCGTGTGTACTAAAGGCAACACACAGTAAACGTTGGCAATTACGGACACTGATTTTTACCTCCATTTGTAAGTAAATCGAGGCTCAGGGAGACTCAGCCAGTCACCCAGCTAGTGTGTGGTGCAGCTGATACTTGATTCCTTGTTAGTATTGATTCTAAAGGCCACCTTTTTGCCCTTATACCCTGTACTCACTCTTTCAATACAAGTGGAACCAATTTTCTTCAGTATTTCAAATGATGTGTCAAACACAAAGTTTAAAACTAACAAATTAGAGCATTTAAAAGCGAAAAAAATAAAAGTTAATAAAAAAAGCAGTCACTGCATAATTTAATTTACAGACCAACAACACGAAACTGATCTTTGCACATGGAACAGTCTGTGAAACTCCTGCGGTTGAAGGTAAAGGGTACACTAAGCATGAAAGTGAAATAAGACAGGAGGGAGGGAGGGAAAGCACTGTAACTGCAGTTACTGTAAAATACAGCAGTTTCCCTCCCAACATACAATTTTTATATGCTTGCAGTGTAAGCGGTGGATTTCCAGGAAACATTCAGTGAATAAGCATGTTCTAGTATAGCCTTACTTGACATTATTAAAATAACCACATAAATTATTATAAATGATATGCATCTAGTTTAATATTTATACTTTTTGCTATTTTTAGAGATCAAGAAGGTCAGAGCACATGCCCTTGTGAATGAGAAGAGAGGGTCTGAGTAAGCAAGGGAGGGAGGAAAAGAAGAAAAGGAAGACAGGCAGATCTGTCAATCATTTATTTAACACAGAAATTTTCATAAAAAATTTGACAAGACATGTGTTACTTTTCTTATTACCCTTCCAGATGTTAAGCAGCTATAACAAAAACATAACTGGGGGAGAGGCTGTGCTGAGAGGGACTAAAGGGCAAAAGCAGCAAGTTTTTACACAAATTTAAAGGTTAAAAGCTTTAAATAAATCTTTCTTGGGGGGTGTAGAGAGCAGTAGGCTGCCACACTTCACAGAATAATTGAGAAGTTCTCCAGAAAGCAAAGAAGGAAAAGATTAGGCTAACTGATTAATTCCGATTCAAGAAAAAAGGTAGTGTTCAAATACAGTATTGAAGCATATTTTAAAAGATCTTCTTCTATAGTTTATCTTATTTTATACACTTCCTATAGAGTTGCTCATGTTGTTGTAGGTGTTAGGCTTTCAAGAGAAAGCATACAGTTAAAACACACACATCTTTGTCTCCTCTTAGCTGCCCAGATTCCAATCCAGTTGCCCACACTGCAGGTACCAGAAGAAGGGAAACCGTCAGCTTTCCGAGGTGGGTCTCACGTTTCCATTCCTCCAAGAGCTTCCCTATGGCTGAGACCACTAGTAGTGCATGGAGGGACACTAAAAGTTTTAATGGTTATATATTTAATGCTTCAGAAAAAATCATATCAGATGTGTGGCTTTATGGATGTTTTTCCTTAAGAAAAATTTTAAATAAAAGGTCATTGATAGTATATTAAAATAATTTAAATAATGTTGGAGGTACTTAAAACCTGGCAAAAATCTGACCTGAAGTTTAGGGAATACTGCTGAGTGACTATGGCTGTCATGAGTTCATTTCATTCTCAATGCAGGAGATTTGAGAAATGACCCAATAGCTCTTTACTTGTCCAAACACTACTATGAAGTTGATAATTTTATTTGAGCTCATTGACTGAAACTGAACTCTTTGGCTGAAATAATAACCTTGTACTGAATTCAAAGCTTTGAGATAAATGGAGTTGATAAAAAAAATGATGTAACAGGTTTCAGGATGATCTCCACATTTAAGACTAAATACTGTGTGTGATTTTACCTCATACTATATATTTGTAAAAGACTCAGTGGAACATATCTTTAAGAGAAATTTTTAAGTAGTTTGATTACTAATAACTTTCTGTTCCAATGAAGAAATCCTTATTATTACTTCAGTGTATCAAGTGAGAAAACCAAGGATTTGACTAAGACTTTATACTTCTATATAAGATGGAATGTCTTGAGAAAAAACTGGTGATATTTATAAATAAGCAAAAACATTTAAGATGCTAGATACGGCTTCAGAAGTCACATACCTCAGGTTCAATCTAAAATGCATAACCATGATATTAAATACTTTTTGTAATATCTTTATATATGTTAGATTCACCCAACTGCTGCCTTACTTGGTTGGAGGAAATATGACTGTGATAGAGATTACATATTTATTATTTGCATTGCAAAAATAAATTACACTTACCTTAAAGTTGAATGGATTGTTAAGATTTTCCACTAGGCATTAATGTTTCTAAGACATACTTAAGCAGCAGAATATACTTCATTATGTCTTATTCTATATTTAAGTTCAGAGGCATTATCTATACTACACATTTAAATACTTGCTTCTTAGTGTGTTAATTTCCCAACTTTGAGAAGAACTGTATTCCAATCTT
Source organism: Martes martes (assembly GCF_963455335.1). NCBI lineage: Eukaryota > Metazoa > Chordata > Mammalia > Carnivora > Mustelidae > Martes > Martes martes. Next base: position 60,411,450 of record NC_137901.1, read on the forward strand.
TGCATTTAGGTTAAAAGAATGGATCAATATTTTCCATTTATTATCTGGGATATTTTAATTGATTAGTAAAAATGCAACAATGAAAACATAAAAATAGCTAGCACAAGAAATTGAGAATGAAGCATGTGGAAATCATGAAGTGCACTGAAAGTAGCAAACGAAAAGCAGTTGAAAGCCAATACAATTTTTTGCTACTCTTCTACATCATGGAGGTTAGGAGCTTTCCTCCCAAATCAGAAGCCACCATATAACTTATAAGAACACAAAATACACTTATGTATAAAGTGTGTTGCAGGCATGCAAACTGTCCATATCAGCCACCTGCGCTTAATTTATGTTAGACAATAGTCAATGTGTTTAGATAGCCAGCCACTTCCCTTGTAGTCCAACTGATGGAAACATCTCCAGAAAAAGACATAGTCTCTAAAATATACACTGCCAACTTTCGGAGATTATCAGTAACAAATATGTACCAAAACATTTCTGAGTTTATTTTCCAGAACATTTTGGTAAGGTTTTTCTTTTTCTTTTTTTACAACATTTACTCTGCAAATGGTTGTAAAATAAAAATTTTCAAATGGATAAAGAAAATAGAAAAAGCTCTTCAGTGGTCAGTCAAAAGTAGTAAGTGAAGATAGTAAAATATTTATCTGAGTTTTTAAAAAGCACAAGTGCCAGTGATATCTGAGACCTACAAATATAAACAGAAATTTAAAAACAGTTGGGAACTAGTTAGCAATTAGAAGGTGCTCAGTAAATTTTCATATACAGAATAGGATACAAGAACTATTTGGCTCTTTAAATACGAATTTGTATGTAAGCTATGTCAAAAATTCCAGGGCATATGAAAGAAAACTGGAAGAAAATATTAGTGTCAACATTTTGTCTCATTTTACATTCAAAACAACAACTTCCAGGGGCACCTGGGTGGCTCAGTTGGAGTCTGCCTTCGGCTCAGATCATGATCCTAGCGTCCTGGGATCGAGCCCCATATAGAGCCCCACATCTGGCTCCCTGCTCAGCCAGAAGCCTGCTTCTACCTCTACCTCTGCCCCGCCCCTACTCATGCTTGCACTCTCTCTCAAATAAATAAAATCTTTAAAAAAACCCCCAAAACCCAGCTTCCAAAATGAAAAATTCTAACTTGCAAAGTATTTTATTTGGATTAAGTTGGCTTTGAAAATTCACTCATATATAAAAGCTCCATTTAAAAAGGGACTGATATTAGAGATCAAATTTAGTCATTAATGGTTATATTTCACTATTAATCGCTGTCCATTTAATAGCAGGGATCTAAACTTGTACTGCAAACCCAGAACACACTAATTATACAGTTGATCCTTGAACAAGGCCAGGCAGGAGTTAGGGGTACAGACTTCCACCCCAGTCAAAAATCTGCAAATAACTTTTGACTCTGCAAAAACTTAACTACTAATTAAGCCTACTGTTGACTGGAAACTCTACTGATATATAAACATTCAACTGATACATATTTTGTATGTTCTATGTATCATACATGTGTGTATTCTGTAATCTTACAGTAAAGCTAGAGAAAAAAATTTTTAGAGAAAAGAAAATATTAAGAAACTCATAAGGAAGAGAAAATGCATTCACAGTCCTCTAGGCACATTTACTGAAAAAAATCTGTGTACAGGCAGGTCAGGCCAGGCTGGAGGCAGCAGTGGGCCTGGTACCATGATGTATGTGATATTTTGCAGCCTGGGGACCTTGGCAGAGTCAGCTGCCTGGTGGGCAGGCAGCCACAATGGCCTGGGGATGCAGTACAGCTGCCCCATTGGCCTGCAAGGGCGGCCACCCATGAGTGGGAGGGGTGGAATCCATGCTTGGTAGGGGTGGCCCCAGGCCTGCAGTAGCCTGCACAGCCCCTGAGCTCTGTGCATGGAGGACTAGGCAGCAGGGGTGATGGGCATGTGAGCTCCCTGTGCAGCACCATCCTGCTCTTTGGGACATGCCTTGTTTCAGCTCAGCATCCTATCCACCAGCCCTGGGTGTAGACCACCCTGTCGGCAATAGGGGGCAACCTGCAGTGCTGTTCAGTCTTGGGTCCCTGGGAGCTGCTGACAACTTCAACAGGCCTCCCTGGGCCGTCATGGGTCCTCGGAGGGCAGCAGGTTAGTTGCCTTCCATTTGGTCCGAAGAAGACTGGGGTGGACAGTTATAAATAAATGTGTAGCTTTTGCCGTCAACTCTTAAATAAAAAAAATTCCTGTAAGTGGACTTGAGCAGTTCAAATCCATGTTGTTCAGGGTCAACTGTATTTTACAACCAAAGCCATCAGAACATATCTGTATTTTTATACCCTCAAATAGCGCTCAGAAGCATGCACGACCAGGCTCTATCCAGAGGGAGCGCTGGGACACCAAAGACAGCTCCTGCCTACCAACTGAGGAGCGGTGATCCTCAGAAGCAGCTGACAGCTTTGACTCTAATTACTTAAATATCTGAACATTTAAGAGATTAAGTGTCAAAACTTTGTTTCTTGAAATTTGTTTCTATTCTCTTAAGGCAAATCTCTGTTTTAGATTTTGACATCACTGCTTTAGAAGAGTGTGGGTGAGGGAGTGCCTGGGTGGCTCAGTCGGTTAAACATCTGGCTTCAGCTCAGGTCATGATCCCAACGTCCGAGTCCTGCACTGGGCTCCCTGCTCAGCCGGGAGTTTGCTTCTCCCTCTGCCCCATTCCCTGCTAGTGATTTCTCTCTCTCTCAAATAAATAAATAAAATCTTAAAAAAAAAAAAAGGGAAGAAGAAGAAGAGTGTGTGTGAGAAACAGTGATGGTAAGGATGGGCAGTCAGATTCCATAACCACAGGGATGGCATAATGATTCTTCTATAAACCCTCCTAGGCAACAAATTCATTATTGTTTAAAATTTTTTAAGCACATAGTTTTCAAATAAGCAGAATGTTTTATCTTACTGACCACAGCTTAGAAGAAGCCTTTCAATTTTCTTCTTTGACATGTTTGGACAAGCAGATGAATGAAATGTTTTCACAGAAACCACAAAACCCACGTCAGGTGTGAAAGAGCTTTTTTTTTGTTTGTTTGTTTTACCTGACAAGTCAAAACTGTAAGACATGCTAAGTGGCCGCATTGCTGAAAAAAGAAAACAAACAATAAAAAGAAAATAATTCAGCTATTAGGAATATACAGGGAGGACAAAAAAGGGAGGAGGATTCAAGAAGACCTGTAATGGCACATTTCAGACTTTAAGGCAGAAGGTAGCGAATAAAAATTGGGAACACAACAAAACCATGAGTCTTAGTTTCAATTATATCACTAAGACTTGAAATGGAGTAACAATAAAAGAAAAAAAATAACAACTTTCTAAAGAACATGTTAAGAATGACAGCATGATACAGATACAAAACATTTTAAAGAAACATAGTATAGGATTTTGGCTTAAATATAACATGATTTTAGGGTACAAAATTTTTTAAATTTAAGAATAAATGTGTTCTTAAGTCATTTATTTCAGGATGAAAATCTGACCAAAATCTCTGCCCAAGGTGAAATACTTGATAAAAAATCTCCTTTTGGAACTAGCTTCACAATGCATCACTATACTGCCAGTTGCAACCTAGCAGCTGCAAAGAGGCCCCAGGAGCCAGAATGTCCAAGTTTGAATCTCAGCTCTGCCACTTACTAGCAGTGTGATTCTGGGAAAGTTACCTAACCTCTCTGTGCTTCAGTTACTTAATCTGTAATATGGGAAGAATGGTATTTATCTCATGAGATTGTTAATGAAGATTAAATGACCCTACCAAAAAAAGGTGCTTGCACATAGCAAACACTGCTTCACACATAGTAGAAGTTCAATAAATATGATATCTTAAAAACAAACTTATTTATTTCCTATTGAAATAATTAGTCTTAAAATTTTTATTACATATGCTTAAAACCACTGAATTGTATACTTTATATGGGTGAATTTTATGGTAGATAAATTATGCCCCAATAAAGGTATTTTTGAAAAAGCTTACTACAAAGATTTGATTAATTTGGGTATTCATGACAGTGAAGTTAACAATTTTCGCTGCAGCCCAAAATTCTTTTTTTTTCTTTTTTTTTAATGAGGAAAATTTTAATACATTTTCGAAAAACACAAAAGTAGACTTGAACAAAAGAAAAGACATATCCTGTTATAGGATAAGATTAGCCAAATTCATAAACTTTGGATGGCAATTCTCCAACTTCATTTTATAAATGCAAATGTGATCCCAATTTTATTATTAATTAATTTTATTAACATATGATATATTATTTGCCCCAGGGCAGCCCAAAAGTTTTACCAGTACCATCTATTCTATGACCTGGGCTGAGGGAGGACAGGCACCTTTACGATCAGATGATGACAGAACCTCAGATACAGTGGGGATGGAAGTATAGGCATAATGAACAGAATGTCTCCCCCATTCATGTCTTCCAGGTAGACTGCCCGTACAGTTCTAACACCTAAATTTAATAGACTGTAAGTACTCTTAATATGTTTTTTTGGCAGATTTTTTAAAGAAATAATTTATACTTAAAATCCAAAATCTCAACACACTATTAAAAAAAAAATGATGTGAAGGTAAAGCATTGGGTTAGATCCCAACTACAACTAGGCAAGATGTTGGAATCATAGGTAGCTGTTTTTAAAAGCACTTATGTCAAGAAAGGAGATGTGTGTCTTAAAGGGGGCAAATAAAGCAATTATTTGTTGACAATCATTGTTTGATGACCAAGAAATAATATTTTAAGTATTTCATTCTAGTAAGCAAATTAGGATGAAACCTTTAAATAAGCATCTTACTGTTTTCGTTATCTCACAGAAAAGTAGTTAGGAATTTTATACTGATGAGACTAATCCTCCACTCACCACTTAAAAAAACCCTACATTTCTTGTAGAAACACTTTTCTAGACATGTCTTCTCAGGTAAGGGACATAAAAGCAAACACAAGCTAATGGGACTACATCAAAATAAAAAGCTTTTGCACAGTGAAGGAAACCATCAACAAAACTAAAACGCAAACTACTGAATGGGAGAAGGTATTTGCAAATGATATAACGGGTAAGGGGTTAATACCCAAAATATATAAAAAAACTTAAGTAACTCAACACCAAAACCCCCAAATAATACAATTAAAAATGGGCAGAGTTTATGAATAGACATTTCTCCAAAGAAGACATCCAGATGGCCAACAGACACATGAAAAGATGCTTACCATCACTCATTATCAGGGAATTGCAAATCAAACCCACAATGAGATATCACTTCACACCTGTCAGAATGGCTAAAATAAAAATATAAGAAACAACAAGTGTTGGCAAGGATGTGGTGAAAAAGGAACCAGTGGGAATGTAAACTGTTGGTGGTGGGAATGTAAACTGTTGCAGCTACTATAGAAAACTGTATGCAGGTTCCTTTAAAAATTAAAAATAGAATTACCATATGATCCAGTAATTCTACTACTGACTATTTATCCAAAGAAAATGAAAACATTAATTTGAAAACATATATGCTCCTCTATGTTTACTGCAGCATTATTTAAAATTGCCAAGAAATGGAAGCAGCCCAAGTGTCCATCAACTGATGAATGGATAAAGAAGATGTGGAATGGATAAAGAAATAAAGAAGATGTGTGTGTTTGTGTATATACAGCCACACAATAGAATATTGTTCAGCCATAAAAAAGAATGAAACCTTACCATTTGCAACAACATGGATGGATTTAAAGGATATGATGTTAAGTGAAATATGTCGGTAAGAGAAAGACAAATACCGTATTTGGAATTTAAGAAACTAAACAAATGAACAAAGGAAAAAGAGACAAAGAAAAAAGATCCTGGTGGTTATCAGAGGGCAGGCGGGTGCGGGGATGGGTGAAATAGGTGAAGGGGACAAAGAGTACATTTAACCTAATGAGCACTGAGAAATGTATAAAACTGCTGAATCATTATATGTATACCTGAAACTAATATAACGTGTAGGTTAACTCTACTTGAATTTAAAAAACCTACCTATTTAAAAAATTCTGCATTTCTGTAAAAGGCATCCGAATCAGGAAAGAAGTCAAACTCTCACTTATCACAGATGACATGATACTCTATGTGGAAAACCCAAAAGACTCCACCCCAAAATTGCTAGAACTCATACAGGAATTCAGCAAAGTCACAGGATATAAAAGAAATGCACAGACATCAGTTGCATTCCTATACACTAACAACGAGAGAGAAGAAAGAAAAATAAAGGATCGCATTTACAATTGCACCAAAACCCATAAGATACCTAGGAATAAATGCTCATGGATTGGAAGAACAAATATTGTTAAAATGTCTATTCTGCCTATAGCAATCTATACCTTCAATGCAATCCCTATCAACTTTTTTCACAGAACTGAAACAAATAATCCTAAAATTTGTATGGAGCCAGAAAAGACCCTGAAGAGCCAATGGAAAGTTGAAAAAGAAAAACAAAGCTGGTGGTATCACAATCCTGGACTTTAAGCTCTATTACAAAGCTGTGATCACCAAGACAGCATGGTACTGGCACAAAAGCAGACACATAAATCAGTGGAACAGAATACAGAACTCAGAAATGGACACTCAACTCTATGGTCAACTCATCTTCAACAAAGCAGGAAAGAATGTCCAATGGAAAAGAGACAGTCTCTTCAACAAATGGTGTTGGGAAAACTGGCCAGCCACATGCAGAAGAATGAAACTGGGCCATTTTCTTACACCACATACAAAAATAGACTAAAAATGAACGAAAGAGTTAAATGTGAGACAGGAATCCATCAAAATCCTTGAGAAGAACACAGGCAGCAACCTCTGTGACCTCAGCCTGCAACTTCTTGCTAGACATGTCTCCAAAGACAAGGGAAACAAAGGCAAAAATGAACTACTGGGCCTTCATCAAGAGAAAAAGCTTTTGTACAGCAAAAGAAATAGTGGACAAAAACAAAAGATGACCAATGGAATGGGAGAAGATATTTGCCAATGTGTAATCAGATAAAGGGCTAGTATCCAAAACCTATAAAGAACTTACCAATCTCAACACCCAAAGAACAAATAGTCCAATCAGGCAGGGTGCCTAGGTGCCTCAGTTGGTTAAGCGCCTGCCTTCGGTTTGGGTCATGATCTCAGTGTCCCGCCTTGGGCTCCCTGCTCAGAGAGGAGTCTGCTTCTCCCTCTCCCTCTCCCCCTACCCCCTGCTCATCTCTCTCTATCAAATAGATAAAATCTTTTTTAAAAATCCAATCAGGAAATGGGCAGAAGACATGACAGACATTTCTCCAAAGAGGACATACAAATCAAATGGCCAACAGACACATGAAAAAGTGCTCAACATCGGCATCTGGGAAATACAAATCAAAACCACAATGAGATATCACTCCACACCAGTCAGAATGGCTAAAATTAACAAGTCAGGAAACGATAGAGGTTGGCAAGGATGTGGAGAAAGGGGAACCCTCCTACACTATTGGTGGGAATGCAAGCTGGTGCAGCCACTCTGGAAAACAGTATAGAGGTTCCTCAAAAAGTTGAAAACAGAGCTACCCTATGACCCAGCAATTGGACTACTAGGTATTTATCCCAAAGATACAAATGTAGTGATCTGAAGGGGGCACCTACACCCCAATGTTTATAGCAGAAATGCCTACAATAGCCAAACTATGGAAAGAGCCAGATGTCCATTGACAGATGAGGGGATAAAGATGTGAGACACACACACACATAATGGAATACTACTCCACCATTAAAAAAAAAAAAAAAGGAATCTTGCCTTTGCAACAATGTGGACAGAAATAGACAGTATTATGCTGAATGAAATAAGTCAATCAGAGAAAGACAATTATCATATCTCACTCATATGAGGAACTTAAGAAACAAAACAGAGGACCATAGAGGAAGGGAGGGAAAAAATAAAACAAGACGAAATCAGAGAGGGAGACAACCATAAGAGACTCTTAATTATAGGAAACAAACAGGGTTGCGGGAGGGGAGGGGGTTGGAGGGATGGAGTACCCAGGTGATGAACATTAAGGAGAGCATGTGATATAATGAGAGTGGGCGTTATATAAGATGGATGAATCACTGAACTCAACCTCTGAAACTAATAAAACACTATATGTTAACAAAAAAAATTCATAGCAGAAACTTGAAGTTCATTAATCAAGATATTCTAGATGCAGAAATTATGTATTTCAAATAGAAAAGGTTTTCAAAATTTAACTAATATTCACTAAAGAGGAGAAATAAGTGTTCTACCTCAAAATGCTGACTTTACAAAAGTGCTATAAATTTACTTTTTAATGTTTTTCTAAAGAAAAATCTAAACATTTATTAATTATAATTGTTTCTAATTATTTTTAAGACTTCTATGAAGGAATATTACAATTAACCCTTGTAGAAGTAAATATCCAGTTTCTTCTGTCCCTAATCTGATTGATCTGATCATAGTATTTATACATGCATTAGTGTGAGGTTTTCAAATAAACATCTGTGAATCATAAAAAAGGCCTGCATTTCTGAATTCAAATACTATTGACTCTAGATTTTCCTAATTATATATAGCAAATAAAAGATAACATATTCTCAAAGCACTTGCCACCCTTCTCTAATATCTTCTCATTCTGTTCTTCTCTGATATATGAATCGACTGACTACTGCATAAGAAAGGGATGCTCTTATTTCTTGGAAGATGAGGTTTGGATCTTTTCCAAGCTCTATGTGCCACAAAGAGGAGAGAAATCAAGCATAACAGGAATTAAGAAGTTTATGGAAAAGATGTTTTTTAAAGGTACAATTTATATTTAAAACCCCAAATCTCAATTCAGTATAAGACGTTAGGAAAAAAAATGATTGGACATGAACAGAGACTGATACACAAGAACAGCATTTTCAGACTTGACAGGGAAAAAAATGCAGAGTCTGCCAAACAAGAGGGAAATAAAACACAATTTAGCCATATATCAGGATACCCTATTTAATGAAATGGGAAGATGTTCACATCGCAAACAATGTTAAGTGAAAAGAACAGAATACTGTGCATACAGTTCTCGTCTTGGTTTCATACTGCACAAGTAGATTCACAGTGGATGCTTCTGGCTGTTGAAATTATGGGTAACATTTCTTCTTTAAACATTGACACTGACACATTTCCACAATTTCTATAGTGGGATTCTGCTCACAATTAATTACATTATACTTAGGAAAACTTCTCCTCAAGTTCATTCTGCCAACCTCATCCTAGTCAAATTCCCCAAAGTGAAACTCTATAGTAAGAACCAATGTAGGTCTGCAGAAATCAACCCAAATCCCTTACTTTCCAGTAAGATTCAAGATCAGTTTGGATGCAGAATTACAGAAGTAAGACTCTCACAGAATGAACAATCATTTTCTGTAACAGCTCAATTCTGATTATTGTGAAACACCATTTATAAGGTTAAAATAAAAAATAAAATAATAAGATATGCTCGCATCATAAATTTGATATTTAATTATTTTTAAAAAAATTTATTTGAGCGTGACAGAGAGAGACAGACAGAGCATGCCAGCATGCAAATGAGGGAAGGGGCAGAGGGGCAGAATATCCAAGCAGACTCCCATGCTGAGCTCCGAGCCTGACATGGGGTTCCATCCTAGAAGCCATGAGATTGGGACCAAGAGTTGGTCACTTAACCGACTGAGCACCCAGGCACCTCTGATACTTAATTATTCTCTAGTGGGTTTCCTGTTATTTAGCATCTAGTTTGTTTAAAATGGAACAGAAGAAAATGTATGTGACAAAGGCTTGCAATGACCCTTTCAAGCAATAAGGGTGTCCCCTTGACACTTATAGGGACTGCCAGTCTATTCCTCAGATGGCCTCACTAATGCCTTCTGATTGGCTGCTGTTAATGGTCTTGCAGCATGAACATGCATGACAATCTGGCGTCATTCTTCTGCAAGCATTTGCGGGCGGGCCTTATGCCTTGTTTATCTCTGCACCCCAGGAGATGACACGGTTGTTTAATACAAAGTAAAAGTTCAAAAACTATTGGAAAAGTGAAGGAACTATAAGTTAAATATCATCCACATTGTATAAGAACATTATGCCTAGCTTGTTCTTTTCTCTATTCTCCCATCCAAGTACTAACCAGGCCTGACGCTGCTTAGCATCCAAGAACAGATGAGATCGGGCACGTTCAGGTTGGTATGGCAGTAAACTCCTTTCTCTACTCTGTGGGTACTTCCACTGAAGCAGACATTCTTTCAGCCTAATCACTCTGTACTGTAAATCACGAAGCTTATTTTTCTCACGGTAATATATTTATTTTGCCTCATGGTTTTGTTGAAATCTTTTCTTTTACCCCCATTGTTTCCTCTCAAGGTATACCAAATTTAAAAAATCCAGTCTTAAGCTAGCATCCCATAATACCACTTCCTTATTTTTCCACAGTGGTTCTTACTCTTTGAGGCTTTGTACTCTTTAGGAAACCAAGGAAAGCTATGGACCCTCTCTCCAGAAAAATGCACATACATACAGTTTGTGAAATAGGCATACATTTTTTATATTTCTGGGGATTCACAGATTCTCATCAGGCCCATTCGAGGACTCTCAGGAGAAGAACTCTTGCCGCACATGGATTCTATGTTTTAGATCACTATTATACAAATGTTTATACGGATTTGTCACTTAGCATGCTTTAAACATTATTTTTTGGAGATAACGCTTGCTGCCATAAAAATTAGACAGGGATAAACTGATACAACCGTTACTCACTCAGTAGATTTGTAACTGGAAGGTACATTAAATTACTTCAGGACCCACGGAATCACTTCTAAACAATGAACAGGACAGATGTGGGCCCTGCTGGCAAGAAGGTCTCAAGGTAAAAGAAGGGCTGAGAGTTTAACAAAAGGATACCAACATGACATTACTGAAGAGCGCGAGGCTGGAAGCAGGGACAGCGGTCAAAGCTGATGTGATAAACTAGACAAGAGAAGACAACAGACTGGTTTAGGATAGTGTTGGGCTAAGAAAGGGGGAAAACTAACATGAGCCAGAATCAGAAACATCAACAGGGATGGCTGTAGATAGGAGTCAGAGATGATGCGGAGGTTCTGCCTTGAGTACACTAAGATGGGGAAACAGGAGAAGATGGTTTGGGAGAAAACAGATGGGTTCCCTGTCCTGCTGTAGGCCCTAGCTCAGTCAGATGGATGAATGGGTGTGAGCTCAGCAAGATCGGTGCACAGATGAGAGCTTTATTAGCCAGAACAAAAACTATGGAAAAGGGTCTAGTTGCTCAGAGAGAGGTGAGCCCAGAATAGAAATCTGAAGGACCAAGCAGAGTCTAAAAGGGCAGGAAAGAGATCAGTGGAGAAAACAAGGAGAGTGTGGTTCCTCTACTGTTCAGATGTCACTATCATCTATCTTCCTAAAGGAAGTTTCTCTGAATTCTTTGGGCATCTTTAATCTTATAAATAGGTGGAGAATTGTATAAACAAAAATGTTTACAAACATTTTATAATATGTTCTTTCTATAAATCAAAATCAATATGTGTTTATAGTACACATTAAAAACATTAAATAAATATAAAGGAAGCTTGGGAATAAGTTAGATGGTTATCAGATAACAATCGATGCTTTCACCACATAATACTGTATCTTTAAAACCATAATTAAAACAACAGAAACGTGAAGTAAAACTATTATATCATATTTCTAAAACATAATAGCTTTGTATACATATTAAAATTTATGAGGTATTTTGACCACAATTCTATTTAATTCTTACACAGAAGCCATAATTAAAGTACAGAAGAATTTTTATCTCCCTTCTGCCAATCAAGAAATCAACACTCAGAGAGGTAAAGGGGCTCTCCCAAAACCACAGTCTAGAGAATGGCAGAGCAATTCCTACTAGGCCATGACGCTCTCATGTAGTTCAATATCATATGGGAAAAGAATTTCCTACTCTCTTGAGCTTCAAGTATAAGCTTCCAGTAAGTGTGTGTGTGTGTGTGTGTGTGTGTGTGAGAGGAGCAAACACTGCTCTTAAACACTGCACCATTATGCCACTACTTTTCGCTGGGCTAGCTGGATAGAGACACTGCTCCAAGTGGCCGAGGCTAGACCAGCAGTGCAGTAAGCATCAGACTCACCTAATCTGCTGCGTCTAATCTCCTCTGGTGAGACGGGCCGCAGCTTTCTTTCTGCTTTGATTTCTTCTAAGATTCTTTCATGGAGGCTCCGTGGCCGTGGTGGAGTGGGTTTCAGTTTTCTGGCTGAGACCTTAGTGGGGAAAAAAAGTCATGGCTATAGACTTCAGTAGTTGTCCTTAAATAATTCTTACTGAAGTCCATTCCTATAGTACAGTACTATGAAATTGTATTTCATTGATTGCAACACTGTTTGATAAAAGACTAAGCAATAGGGAGATTACTGGATTTCATAGTAACTTAGTCATATGCGCTCAACCAATTGTAAGGAGTCAGTTTCACTGAAGTTATAATTATGTTCACAATAGGCTACCAGGATAGGCAATCAACTGGAATGTAACCTATACTTATTACTATTACTGTTTTTAAAAGTAACAGTTTTGAGTAAATCATCACAACCCTCTTAGATTGCTATTGTTATCTTCTTTCTATAGTTGAAGAAATAAAGGCTCAGAGAGGCTGATTAATTTACTCAGGGACATGTGGCTACTAAACTGCACCATAAGTCAGGTTGTTTTGAGTTAAAACATCCTAAGACAGCCTTGTATTGAATAATTTCAAGTATTTTTTCTGTGACTGAAGAATATAACTTACAGTTAGACTTCATCATTCTGAGAATAAAAGATTGGTGTAGAAACTACCTCGAGAGCTGAGTTCCAGAGACCACGTCCTAGAGGAGAGCACATTGCTACAAGACCTCCAACCAAGGGGAACACTCAGATCACATACCGGATTTAAAGGGGGTCTTGATCTGATGAAGTCCAGGATGATTTCATGAGCACTTTTTTTTAACCGAGGGGGAATATCACCATTGACCTGAAAGGAGACAAAAAGTGTAAGATTCATATGACTATAGGATTATCATTATAAGTTTCTGGCTACAGCTGTTACCCACTGGAAGTGTACTTTGGCTCTACCAAAGATGTGTTCTGAATCAATAAAATGGAGAATAAATAGCTGAGTGATCCAGAGCAAAAACAACCATGTAGAGCTGAAGAAAATACAAGTTCATAAAGTGAATCATTAGTTCTACCACTTGGGGGAAATATATATTAGATGCATCCTTTCCTACAAAAAGTTTCTAAAATTATGAATATGAATGGAATAAATAATATTACACTTATTATTTTATAACTTATAAAGCCTTTTACTTCTTACTTTCATCCTTGTACAAAACCTAGGAAGGACTGGTGACACGAGTCACATATTGTAGATAAAACTCAGGCTCATGTCAAGGAGGGTATCTGCCTCATTCACAAAATTAGTAAGTTCAAGAGTTTTGGTAGAGCCCTCATCTGTCTCTGACTCCTGCTGTAACGTACTCTCTTTTTATAGCAATGTGTTAGAAATTTTTACAAGCAATTTAAGAAAACTTCAGAAATCCACAAAAATTGACAATCTAAACTCACATTTTACCACCCCGGAAGGGACAGTTGTGACCATTTTGTCCCATTTATTTCCCAGTCTTAATATGAAAAAAATAGAACCTGCTAGGTATTTTCTGTCATGCTCCTCATGAAAGATGGATGAAAAAAAATGTTAACAAGTTAATAAATTTTTAAAAATGACAAATACCTAATACTTCTTAAAATCCAGAAATTAGCATATTATTTTTATTAATGCACTGCTTGAAAAATCTCCTTTCCCCCTCTACTTTGGAGACCTACTCTTTGATTACCCCATCATATTCTAATAACTTTATATTAATTTTGTTGGAGAGAAGAAAAAGATAGTTTGGTTATTCCTCTTGCATTGACAGTTGACTTAATTTTGATAAGTTAGAAATGTTTATGCTTCACAACTTATTACTGGAAATGTCATTTAAATTTTAGAATTATTGTAAAATTCAGTAAAGTCTTTTTCAAGTTTTTCTTAAAGACTTATTTATTTATTTGAGAGAGAGAGAGAGAGAGAGTAAGAGCATGGTGGGTGGGGGCAGAGAGAGAAGCAGACCCCCTAACTGAGCAAGGAACCTCATGCAGAGCTTGATCCTAGAACCCTGTGATTATGACCTCAGCCGAAGGCAGACACTTAACCAAATGAGCCACCCAGGCACTCCTCAGGTATTTTTGTAAGACTGTAAGATTTCAGGGTGTGGGTGGTTTTTTTGTGTACTCATCAACCTTAAATACTACTTTAATTGCTCACAAGTCATTAATCAGTTGGTTATTCCTCACTGCAGCTCTATGAGTTTTGATTTTTTGTCCATGTTGCTATTTTGTGTCTGCTGACAAATAACATTAAATATATATTTTTAAAAAGGGTCTGAACTGTCACTCCCAAGCACAGTCTGCTCCCCAAATGCGACCCCCTCTACCTGAGTTCAGTGTGTGCACCAACGCTGCTGTGACCTACATCCACTCTCTTCTTCCCTGGGCCACACCTCCCACCCCTGAATGAAGCCAGGATGGCCCATGGAAAGATTTAGGAGGAAAAGCTGCTTGAACTGCTAGTACTTGACTTAAGGAGGGCATGTTTGCTAGCAGCCGACCTGGAGGCCTAACGTGACACGACAACAACCCCCTACCTATGGATTTGGTAGTACATAAGATTTTTTACAAAATCATTGTATGGAACAACTCTTGAACAGGATAATATATATATCTTCCTAGCCATTTTTCACATGATTTGACTTCAATGTTTACTTTCCATCACAATAGCAGTGTTTAGGGAATTGGTTTAAATAAGGCTAGGGTTGTAAATCCTGTTCCCCAAACAAGAACATAAGTTCAGTTTCCGCACTGGCCAGAAACTATCCTGGATCCCAATTACAAAATGTGCGTCAGTGCTCATGAGGGAGGTGGCAGAACAGTGTGGATGTGAGTCAGTGAAAGTCCTTACCAGGAGGAAAATGTAACTTTGTGCTAATACCATTGTGCTGACTCAATGAAATTATTTTCCTATAAATACACAACACATACTGAAACAAGCTCTCTGAATTGCAATGATAAATGATTCCTGCGTGAACATAAACAGTGGAGCCACAAGTAAATAAGACATTTATACAACTCAATCTCGTATCTGAGCCACAATGCCTTAACTTATAAATAAAAGATGTTGTTTCTACATCTTCATTTTTAAAAGGTAAGTTATTTGAAGCTATCTGATGAGATTAAAGTATTTTACTCAGACATTTTGAAAGAAGCCAACTGAAATGTTTTACACTTCTATAACTTAATATCCTGAATAATATCCAGTATGGCTAAGCCACCAATTTCCAACATCAGCACAATTGTACCCAAAACAGAGGATAACTATAGTATGGTTATGGAGTTTAAACCTGAGGATTAAATTCAAACATCTCAGCATAGTACTTCAGATACAGATAGACCATCTTTGAAAAGTCTCTGTGTTTACTCTTAATAAAAATATTTGTTTTTAAAGAAATTAGAAAGTAGCAGTATACTGGTAAGAATTAAAAAATTTTTTTAACACCCAGTTTTTGAAGATCAAATGAGTAGCTGAATTTGCACTCTCCTTTATCAAGTACACTTATATAATAAAGGAATTAATAAGAATTTTAGCTTTTTAGATTGAAATCTTGCAAACTTCCCCGTATGAACTTGCTCACACTGGAACCTCCATTTGCCCAGCCCTTTGCACAGGGGCTCAGTATACATTTACTTAAGTGAACTGCATGGATTTAGCCAGAGAAAGACATGAAAGGAAAACAACAGTGGCTACCACGACGCAGAAACATCTATCCATTTGTCTTCATTTCCTACCCACAAGCTCTAAGTTCAAAAAATGTATTATTTATATCTAAATAGATTAAATGGCAAGCAGATGCATCGCTGGTAATTATTACAAAGAACACATTTATAAATTGTGTTTATAATCACCTGTCATTCTGAAGCTCACAGAACTCTCAACAAACAAAAGCTTCAATAACTTGAGCCTTGAAAAAACTTTTTTCTTCTATTTTTGTCTTAAGTAAAGCAGAACCACTAATGATGACATAAGATCACAACTACATCTGTACAAAGCTGATCTACAGTTTATGGATTAATACTGGGCCCCAATCAGATTTCTTTTTTCCCTCAGCCTTACTGAGGTTGAATTGACAAAGAAAAATTATGCATATTTAAAGTGTATGGCATGATTATTTGATATATGTATATGCATTGTGAAATGCTTGCCTCAACCAAGCTAATTAACTCATCCAACACCTCACACAGTTACTGTTCTTTTTTTTTTTTTTTTGTGGGGACACTTAAGATATATGCTCTTAGCATATTTCAAGTACACAATATAGTGTTATTAACTACAGTCACCATGCTGTGTCCCTAGAACTTATTCATCTTATAACTGAAACATTTGACCTTTGACCAACATTTAATCAATATCTCTCCAGTTCCCCCATCCCTGAGCCCTTGGAAACCTACTGTCCTACTCTTAGCTTCCATGAGTTTGCCTTCCTAAAGTTCACCATACAAGTGAGGTCATACAGTATTTATCTTTGTGTGCCCAGCTTATTTCACCTAGCATGATGTCCTCCAGGTTCAACCATGTTGTTAAATAACAGGATCTTCTTCCGTTTTAAGACTGAATACTATTTCACTGTAGATGCATACACATTTTCTTTATCCATTCATCTGTTGACATTTAACCTGTTTCCATAACTTGGCTGTTGTGAATAATGCTGTGACCCTCACGGGAGTGCAGATATCTCTTTGAGATCCTGCTCTAATTTCCTTGAGATGAAGACCTAGTCTGTCTAATATTTTGCCTCTCCTCTTTCCACATTTCAGTAGTTAGAGTACTAAAGTGGAAAACATACTCTATATCCAGTCTCCACCTCATTTGGGCTTTATTCTATAATCAGGCTATTGAGCAGTGTTTCTCTATGCTCTGAGCTTCTTAGAAAACTCAGTAAAAATCCTCTTCACTCTTTTCTTAAAATTTTATAGAAAACAGGTTGTCTCAACCATAAGAGACTCTTAATCTCACAAAACAAACTGAGGGTTGCTGCGGGGAGGGGGTTAGGGAGAGGGAGGTTGGGTTATGGACACTGGGGAGGGTATGTGCTATGGTGAGTGCTGTGATGTGTGTAAGCCTGAAGATACAAAGGCTTGTACCCCTGGGGCTAATAATACATTATATGTTAATAAAAAATAAAAATTAAATTTAAAAAATGTCAAAAAAACCCATAAAGGGCATTAAAAAAAAAAGAAAAAGAAAACAGGCTGTCTCACTTTTAAAAACCAGTACCTGTATTACACGTATACAACAAATATATATGTACATGTAAAATACTCCAAATGCTATTGAGTTGATGGCAGAACTGAGATTCAAACATAGTTACTGTATTTCCAGAGTCACTGCTCTTAAGCATCATATACATTGTCTAAAACATATTTAAAAAGATGTTTGATCTTACTCATAAAGAAATGGAAATTAAATGAGATCAGACCTGTAAAACTGGTAGATAAAAGTTTGAGAGTGTAACTCAGTATGAGTGAAGAATACAGAAAAGGCATTCCTACACACTTATAAAAGGAATGGTTTTTTTGAATAAAAAAATATACAAATGGAATCCTGTGTAGGGCTTTTTGTGGGTTTGGCTTTTATTGCTCACCATTATGTCTCAGAGATTCAATTACACTGTGGCATGTAGGAGAAATTAATTTCCTTGCTCTTATTCTATTTATTTGTTCATAATTTACTTATTTCACCATTGGTGGACACTGGTTACCTCCACACTATGGTACTGCAAAAATGCTAGTTAGTATATTCTTGTATAACTCTTCTGGTGCACAATGTACATACCTATCCTATTTAAAGAAGTCTCTGCCTACCTCAAGGTCATAAAGGTGTTCTCCTGTGTTACCTTTTTGAAGTTCAATTGGTTTACAGTTGGAAGGTCACTGAAAGGATGTGACTACCGGTTGGACCTGGGCAACTGGAGGCTCCTTACCTCCATACATGTCCTTGGAATGTACATTCCATAACTTTTCCTGTACTAAGAGTTACTAATATGGGCCACACTTCTCTGTTTTTGTTATTGTTGTTGTTGTTGTTTGTGCCTATAATGTTATGCTATAAACTACTTCTTAAAAGAATATATTGTAAGAACTCTGTATTTTGATGTCTCCTTGCAGGGGCTCGGTATTGTTTATTTTCTTAGTGACTTGTTTACACTAATTCTGTTAAGTCTACTTCCTCTGCCACATGTAGGTTCTAATATTTCTGCTCAGTATTTTTTTTTCTTTTTTAAAATTCTTGTTTTTATCTTTAAGCTGGGCTTCCTAGGAGTTGCCGCTGGGTCAGCAAAGTACTTAGCGATCAGCCAATGAAAGGTCAGAAGTAGTACATAAACACAGTGATGCCAGTAAGGCTCCCTTCCTCTGTCATGAGAGTTAAACATCTGCCCAAATTTTACTTTCTGCATTCACAAGACCTCTCTATTTGGCCAGGGACAAACAGCTCACCTCTTCAGTCTCTCCCAAGTGGGCCTAGCACAAGCACAACCTTTGAGATGCCCAGAAATAAGTGGGATCTTACCCAACTTTGGCAGTCTTATTTCCTGGGTTACTTTCTTTTTCTTCTATTTCTGAATGGTCTCAGCCACTACTGAGGCCACAGTCTAGCCTCCTTAGTTCTCCCGACAGTCACCAAGCTCTACTGTTTTTGATAATGGCTCTGGGTGTGGACTTACTGTTCCAAATAAAGCCACGTTCTATTCTAGTCAGCTGGGCAGAACTTCTAAGACCTGGAGCTGACACCAAATGGGGTGGCATGGGAGTCATCTCTGCCTAAAATGCCAGACTCCTGCTATTCTTCCTTATATTTCAACATTTCAAGTAAATGAAAGGATTCTTGCCATTAAGCACAGAAGCACCGAATCCTCAAGTGACTTTTTTCACGAGACGGCATCTATCTGTAAGTATCATGAAATGTTGCTACTCATCACCACCATAATTCAAAAACTATTTAGCCTTTTGTCAAAAGAAACCACCATCCAAAGATGAAACTACATGGTTAAAATCTGAATCTTCCTCTATACACATGTGAAAAAGAGTAGCCTGATAATGTGTGCAAAACTGTGGAACTCAAACAATAAGTGTGATACACAGAAAGGAATATATTGTAGTATTGAAGTCTATTTCTTTTAGAGAGCAGATGTAAATTTTGGGGGTAAATTTGCTTACTAAAGTATAATGTATATATGGTAAAGTGCAGAAATCTTACTTATATGAAAATGAACATAACCTACTGAACCACCATCTAGTTCAAAATAGAACCAGCTCTCTGGTGCCCTCTCCAAGTCGCTACCCTACCCCCAGCTGTGATAAACACTATTCTGACTTTGATCACCACAGATAAGCTTTGCTAGCTTTGAACCTGGCCCAAGTCACTCATATACATTTACCTGCTCTGTACATAAAAAAATCTGAGTTTGCTGTTATATCCCAGGCTGAAGCCTGGAAAAACCAGAATACATTCATAATATACTAGGGAGATGTCAAAGAGAATCACATGCAACATTCTCAAATTCTTATAAAATACTCACAACTAAGAAACTTATTTCATTAGACTTGAGCGAGCTGGTCAATAGGATAAAAAATCATTCCTTATATTTACAGCTAAGTCACATTTTTGTTATTCAACTTTTGTCCCAAATCCTTAAGGATAAAAATTATTTTTAGTATCCATGATAATAACATAAAAACATATAGTTTAAAATATTAAATCATGATAAAAATTATTTTTGTTGCCACCCACTACAGTCTCCCCTTTAGCAATGTTTTGGAAATTGAAAACATTAAAAGAAGCTTTATTTATTTGAGAGAGAGAGAAAGAGAGCATGCACATGGGTGGGAGAGGAATGGTGGAATGCATCCAACTTTTTGTTTTGGCTCAGGTCCTGATCCTCAGGATCATGGGATCAGGCCCTGTGTTGGTCTCCATGCTCAGCATGGAGTCTGATTGTCCCTTTCTGTCTCCCACCCAAAAAACAATTAACCACAATCCTTCCCAAATTATTCCAAAAATTAGAAAAGGAGGTAACACTTTCTAATTTATTCTATGAGGCCAACATTACCTTCGTATCAAGCCAGACATGGATATTACAATACCATGGATTAAATCTGTTTTGAATACAGATGCAAAACTCCTAACTCACAGTAAGCTGACTTTAGCATTATATTAAAAGGATTGTACAGGGGCGCCTGGGTGGCTCAGTGGGTTAAAGCCTCTGCCTTCAGCTCAGGTCATGATCCCAGGGTCCTGGGATCAAGCCCCACATCAGGCTCTCTCCTCAGTGGGGAGCCTGCTTCCTCCTCTCTCTCTCTCCCTGCCTGTGATCTCTGTCTGTCAAATAAATAAATAAAATATTAAAAAAAAATAAAAGGATTGTACATCATGACCAAGTGGGATTTATCCCATAAATGCAAGGATGGAAATACACACCATCTTAATGGTAATATAGCACATTAATGGAATGAACCCACATGACTGTCTTAATTGATGGCAGAAAAAGGATTTGACAAAATTCCCACACCCTCCCTATGATAAAAACACTCAAGAAAGTTGAAATAGAAAGAAACTTCCTCAGCATAAGTCATTTGTGAAAATCCAGAGCTAATATTATACTCATTGATGAAAAACTGAATGCTTTCTCCCTAACATCAAAAAGAAGACATGGGTGCCTGCTTTTCCCATTTAACACTGATATTTCTAGGCAGGATAATTAAAAGGCACCTAGATAGGGGGAAAAAAAGGCACCTAGATTGGAAAGGAAGAAGTAAAAGTATCTCTCTTCATAAATGACATGATCATATATATATATAAAAAAAAAATCCTAAAGAATCCAACAAGAAAATTATTAGTGCTAATAAACTCACCAAAGTTGCAGGTTATAGGAGCAACATATACTAATCAGTTGTATATGTATATATGTGTACATATAATATGTATATGTGTATATTTATATATATACATTAAAAATGAATGATCCTGAAAAAATGAAGAGAACAAACCTATTCCTAGTAACATCAAAAAGAATAAAATACTTAAGAATAAATTTAACCAATGAAGTGTAAGACTTGTATACTTAAAACCATAAAACACTGCTGAAAGAAATAAAAGAAGACATAAATGAATGGAAATACATTCTATGTTTATGTATTAGAAGACTTAATGTCATTAAGATGACACATAACCTAAAGTGATCTAGAGATCCAATACAAATTCTATCAAATTCTTAATGGTATTTTTTGTAGAAATTGAAAAATCTACTCTAAAACTGACATGGAATCTCAAGAACCCTAAATTGCCAAAATAATCTTGAAAAAGAATAACAAAGTTGGCAGACTCACTTTTACATTTCAAAGCTTATCACAAAGCTACAATAATTAGCTATAATATATGTATTATATTATAATAACCCCACAATGTGGGATGGCCATAGGATAATCATAATAGATCAATGAAATAGCATTTGGGAGAAGTAAACTCCTGAATTCAATAAATTTATCACAATAGTCCCAAGACCATTAAATGGGGGTAAGAATAGTTTCTTCAACAAATGATGTTGGAACAAACAGGTATCAAAATGCAAAAGAATTATGTTTGACCTTTACCTCACACCATATACAAAAATTAACTTAAAACAGATCAAAGAGCTAAATGTATAAGTCTTAGAAGAAAACTTTGGGGTAAATCTTTGGGGTAGATTTGGTAATGTATTTTTAGATACAACCTCAAAAGCCTGAGCAATGGGAGAGAAAGAATAGATAAATTTGGACTTAAGCAAAATTAAAACCTTTATGCTTCAAAGCACACTATTAAGAGAGTTAAAAGACAACCTACAGAATGGCAGAAAATATTTGCAAATCTTATGTCTGTCAAGAGTCTAATGTCCAGAGTATATAAAGAATTTTTATAACTCAACAATACAAAGACAAACAATACAATTTAAAAATGGGCTCAGGGGGCGCCTGAGTGGCTCAGTGGGTTAAAGCCTCTGCCTTCGGCTCAGGTCATGATCCCAGCGTCCTGGGATGGAGCCTTGCGTCGGGCTCTCTGCTCAGCGGGGAGCCTGCTTCCCTTCCTCTCTCTCTGCCTGCCTCTCTGCCTACTTGTGATCTCTGTCTTTCAAATAAATAAATAAAATCTTTAAAAAAAAAAGGGCTCAGGATCTGAACTGACTTTTCTCCACAAAGATATACAAATGGCCCAGAAGCACATGAAAACACATATAACATCATTAGTCATTATGGAAATGCAAATCAAAACCACAATGAGATTTCACCTCATACTCACTACAGTAGGTATAATTAAAAACAAAAATGGACAATAACAACTGTTGGCAAGAATACGGAGAAACTGACACTCATACACTGCAGGTGGGAACATAAAATGGTGCAAGTGGTGTGGAAAGCAGTTTGTTGGTTCCACAATAAGTTAAACTTAGAATTGTTACATGATCCAACCATCATCTACCCCAAATAATTGAAAACCAGTATTCAAACAAAAACACATACATGATTGTTCACAGCAGCACTATTCACAATTGTGAAAAGGTGGAAAGAACCCAAATATTCATCATGTGATGAATGGATAAACAGATATGGTATATGCATATAATAGAATGTTATTCCACTATAAGAATAGTATTCCTACATGCAACAATATGGATGAACCTAGAAAACCTTATGCTAAATGAAAGAAGCCAGACACAAAAGGTTACATACTATATGATTCCATTTATGAAAAATATCCAGAATAGGTAGAGCCATTGAGACAGAAAGTAGAACAGTAGTTGCCAGGGACTCAGGGGATAGAAGATTAGGAGTGATTGCTTCATGGCTACAGGATTTCTTTTGGGGGTGATGAAATTATTTTGGAACTACACGGAGACGGAGGTTGCACAACACTGTTGCCACTGAACTATAAATACACTTTAAAATAGGTAATACAAATTTTACCTTAAAATGAATGAGAATGAAAGAAAGAATGAAAAACCAGACTCTTTAAAAACCTTTCATTTAGCACAGAAGAATAACTATTTATGTTTATAAATACCTTCCAACTTGGATGCACAGTTCTTTGCCATTGTGTCTATGTATAATCACAATTATTTTCCAAATGCATGATCTTAAGCCTCACCTAATATATAACAGCTGCGACCTGTTAAATCAGCATCTATAAGAGGAATCTATCCCATACAATTCTTTTTAAAAAAGATTTATATATTTGAGAGAGAGAGAGAGAGGGAGAGAAAGAGAATTAGTGGGGGGAGGGGTAGAGGGAGAGGGAAAAGCCGACTCCCCACTGAGCAGGGAGCCCAAGGTGGGGCTCAATGCTAGGACCTTGGGATCATGACCTGAGCTGAAGGCAGATACCCAACAGACTGAGCTACTCAGAAGCCCCTATCCCATTAATTCTTAGTATCAGATAAGTTTAACTACTTTTTAGCACAATTATTTTTTCTGATGAAAAATAAAATGATTTAGCTATATGTGGTGACAGGTAGAAGACTTTAGTTAGAAATGTTAATAATCTATTAAGCACAAGCAACATTTACTTATTTTAATTTTTCATTAAAAGATTTTATTTATTTATTTGACAGAGATCACAAGTAGGCAGAGAGGCAGGCTTGGGTGGGGAGCAGGGTCCCTGCTAAGCAGAGAGCCTGATGTGGGGCTTGATCCCAGGACCCTGAGATCATGACCTGAGCTAAAGGCAGAGGCTTAACCCACTGAGTCACCCAGGCATCCCAACATTTACTTATTTTAATCAATAGTATGAATTTCTGAATAATTTCTTCAGGATAAGGAAGAAAATCACCTGTGATTACTGTTAAGCGTTCCCACTCAGGATAAAGTTCAGATGGGTAGACATTTTTTAAAAAAGACAGCATTGCCAAGTATTGGCAACAGAAATTATCTTGCATTGTTAGTAA
This sequence comes from Martes martes, assembly GCF_963455335.1. Lineage (NCBI taxonomy): Eukaryota > Metazoa > Chordata > Mammalia > Carnivora > Mustelidae > Martes > Martes martes. The sequence goes on from NC_137901.1 coordinate 60,435,573, forward strand.
AAGTATAAATTGGAAACAAACAAACAAACAAAGTATAAATTGGTACAGTTCTTCTGGAGAAGAGTTTGGCAACATGTATTAAAATTTAAAATGTGCATAATTCTTGATCTATTCATCTCACCAACAGAAATTGAAACTCAGGAGATAATTAGATGAGATGTCTGTATGAGGATCAGAAAACTAATTAAAACAATGAAAACTGGACATAATCTAAATGTCTATTAACAGAGTCTTGGGTAAATAATTCACAGTGCACTAGGAAATACTGTGAAGTCATTTAAAAAAGAAATCATCGACATTCATTCTTCACAGGAATTACAGAGTGAAAAGGGCTTTAATTATGGAGAACTTTGGTTGCTTTCTTGTGTCAGATCCCATTACTTCCTGGACTTTGAACATTGTTTTTTGGCATACAGCCTCTTACACTTAGCTTATTACGCTGTTGTTAATGCTTGCCTAATTACCAGTGGCTCCCATCATACTGTGAACTTCCTGAGAATAAGGACTGCGGGTCCTTTTTCCAGGGTCTAAGAATAGTGCCTGGCACACAAGAAGTGCTCAATAAATATTTGTTAAATTAGGGGCATCCAGGTGGCTCAGTCGTTTAAGCATCTGCCTTTGGCTCAGGTCATGATCTCAGGGTCCTGGGATCCAGGCCTGAATGAGGCTTCCTGCTCAGTGGGAAGTCTGCTTCTCCCTCTCCCTCTGGCCCTCCCCACTGCTTGTGTGTTCTCTCTCTCAGACAAATAAAATCTTTAAAAAATTCTGCTAAATTAAAATAAAATTAAAAATACAAAAAAAGGGAGCAGACACCTAAGACTCCAAGAGAGCATCAGTTGTACAGTGAAGGAGAAGAAGCTCATGGATGTGAAACTAGAAGAGCTGCCCAGATGGATACTGATGCGGGACTTCACTCCTAAGGGCATTGCTGGATCATCTCAAAGAGGTTACTACTGGTATTACAACAACTATGTCAATGTGAAGAAAGGGGGCGTCGCTGGGATTTCTATGGTGCTGGCAAGTTATGTACTTTTCAAGGACTTTCGACTTTCCTTGTCACAAGGAACTCAGGCTATGCAAGTACCACTGAAGAGGGCCCAGTGTGGAGGCATATGTGGCAGTCCTGACCATGACCTTTGCCTGGCACCCCTGAATCCTTTCACATCCTAATTCAGAATTAACATCCAATAAAAGATGATTGGCGCTTGGAAAAAAAAAAGAAATACAAAAAAAAAATGGTGTATGCTTTAAAATGCTTAAATGCACTTGTAATCAAAGAAATATAGATTTTAAAAATGAAAGAGAATTTTCTCTCAGTCAAATTTGTCAATCCCAAAAGATACCCACTTTGGTCAAGAATAGGAAGAAATAGAAAAAATGATTATGTTGTAAATAGTAATCATCACAATATAACTAAAGGGCAATTTGGCCACATGCGTGTAGCACACAGCATAGATTCGGAGGTCAGACAGAATGAAAATGAAAACAGGCTTTGCCTTATAACTAGTTGTCTGAACTTGGGAAGTTATGCAGCACCTCTAAACTTCAGTTTCTTCATTTGTAAAAGGAAATCAGATTTACTGAGAAGTAAATCAACATAATACTTACCTGCAATGCTTAGCTTCAATAGTGCAGCTTATTAAAATTAACAAAGAGCTACTTAAATCTATTCTATTTTTTTAAGATTATTTATTTATTTAAGTAATCTCTATACCCAACTGGGGTTCAAAACCCTGACCCCAAGATCAAGAGTCACATGCTCTTCAGACTGAGCCTGCCAGGCAGCCCTACTTAAATCTATATTAAAACTAGCGATGTGTTTTTTAAGAATCTTCCACATAAAATAACTAATTAAATTTTCTCAAAAAATGTGGCTGTAATTCATTAATTCGTTCCACAACTATTTGTTGAGCACAGTATTCAGCATCTGGCTGTGTGTCAGGCACATGGTCTTGTCACAGGGGATGTAACAGTGAAAGAACTAAGTCGCTATAATGGTAAGAGAGAGCGAATCTGAAAATACATGGCAATGTGAACTACTTGAAACATGTGGGTAGAGAGGCGGAGAAGACTTTATAAGGGGACATTTTAGCAGAGAGCTGGAAAGTGATAAGGAAAAGAGAGTTGCAGGAAAAGGGCAGCAAAGGCTCAGTTGTAGGAGCATGTGGCAGCAACAGAGACCAGCATGGCTAAGGAGGGGAAATCAACCAGGAAGGGTGGTAGGAGGTGAGTTCTCAAATGTAACCTGTATCAGACTCTGTGGGGTTTTGTAGGACAAGGTAGGGATGTGGAGTTTGTTCCCAGTGTGATGGAGAACACTGGAAGGTTCTGAGCAGAGCAATGACATCATCACATTTTTACCTTAAGAAGTTTACTCTGGCTATTTTGGGGGAAAACTGAGTAAAAGGGGCAAAAGCGAAAGAAGGAAGGCCACTTAAAGTGTGTATTAGTGTGAGCGAGAGACGGTGGCTTGGAATGGAGAGGATCTGAAGTGGTGGTGGTAAGAAGCAGTCACATTCCAGGTGTATTTCAGACATAGTGCTGTCAGGATTCCACTTCTAAGAACCTAACTCAAAGATTTCACTGTTGCTATTCAAGAAGATTTAAATGCAAGGACTCACAAAATAAGCTGCTTACAACTTGATACAAGTTGATTGGTTTAATAAACTCTGGTATAGCCACAAAGCTATAAAAGAGGTAGTCATGGGCGCCTGGGTGGCTCAGTTGGTTGAACGACTGCCTTCGGCTCAGGTCATGATCCCGGACTTTCAGGATCGAGTCCCGCATCGGGCTCCCAGCTCCCTGGGGAGTCTGCTTCTCTCTCTGACCTTCTCCTCTCTCATGCTCTCTCTCACTCATTCTTCTCTCTCAAATAAATAAATAAAATCTTTAAAAAAAAAAAAAGAGGTAGTCATTTAGAAATGAAGATTTTGAACATAAAATGACATGGAAAAATATCCATATATTATGTTAAGTGAAAATAACTGGTTACAAAACAAAGTGTTCAACATTAATCCATTTTGTCTGAATAAAATGTATAGAAAAAAGACTGGGGGAGCCTGAGTAGTAGCTCAGTTGGTTAAGTGTCCAACTCTTGATTTCAGCTCAGATCATGATTATGGGGTCATGAGATTGAGCCCATGTCGGCCTCTGTGCTTTGCTAGAGAGTCTCTGTCCCTCTGACCCTCCCCCTGCTCGCCTGCCCTCTCTTTCCCTAAAATAAATAAATCAACCTTAAAAAAAAAAAAAAAGACTGAAGGTTATATACCAGCTTGTTAACAAAATATCTCTCTGGGTTGTGAAATTACCCATTTGTCACTTTGCTTCTTTGAGCTTACTGTATTTTTCAAATTTTCTGTAATGACAATGTATTACTTCCAAGGGAAGAAAGGATTTTTAAAATATAACACTGAGAAGAACATGTTCAACCAATAAAATTACCGAAGAAAAACCATTTCAGTCTATTAATAGTTTTTGTTGTTGTTGTTGTTGTTACTTACCATTACTTTTCGCAAAGTGTATCTTTTGGATCGAATATCGTCCATTAGCATCTCATAAGGGGTGAGCTGATACTCAATGGGCAAAGGGTTGTACTGTCGCTCTTGGACCTTCTTAAGTTTTACTCCATTCCGCAAATCCCTCATCACCTGAACCCAGAATCGAGCCTAAAAGAATCAAGGGTGGAGAGATGTCCATGAATAAATCTGCTAGTTTCCTCTAAATAGCTACAGTCACAGAGAAAAAAATGAAAGAAAAAATGAAGAGCTTGGTTTGCAAGACACTGAGTAAACCAAACAAAACAGCTTTTGAAAATTAGGTTCAAGGATGTTAAGAGGTGGGTAGAAAGCCAGTCGAGAATCACAAGCTCTAAGTGCTGAGTCACCTGAGTGTAAACCCTAACTCATCCACTGGGGAAGGCTGCATTAATAGCCTCAGTTACGTGATTCTGCTCACTGAAGAGAAGTATACGTCCCATACTCTAATACTGGGTTTGGCTACGTGATTTGCTTGACCACTGAAACAGTAGTTGATATGATGTGACCAAAGGCTGCAAAAGCAAATGCACAATGGGCTTGTCACTTGTGCTTCTATTATTGCCATGAGAACCTCATGCCTGGACTGGCACGCTGCCCAGGAGAAGGATGAGACATACACAGAGTGGAGCTACCACAATTCATCTGCACTCGAGAGCTCAGTAAATGTACTGCTTTGTGTAACTATGGTTCTGTAGTGGTTGGTTACACGGCAGGATTCCTATGGCCACCCCTAATTGATACAACCACCTAGTAGTTACCTGACATTCAGCAAGTTCCTTCACCTTTCTAAACCCTGGATTCCCCATCAATAAAAGAAAGTAGTACTTAATAACTTACTGAGAAGGTCAGAGCTGATACACAGTGTTCTGTACATGGAAAATGCTCAAAAATGATCATTTTTATGTTATCACTGTCTTTGCACAAATCACTTAATATCCATTTTCTTAACAAATGACAGTGATCACCTTTTTGGCCTCTCAAGAAAATGAGATATATATGAAGTTCTTATAATAATATAAGACACATTAAATATGTATATTATTATTATTATTCTACATTAATACTTTAATTTTCCAGCCTATAAGCTAAGGTGTCATAGTCTCTACTTCTGTGAAAGGTAAATCATTATGATATTTAGCTGAAACACTGTAGTTTATTAAAATTAATAAGCATCTCAAATAGCTACTTAAATATATTTATTAAAAACCAAGGGCTAGGGGTATCTGGCTGGTTCAGTTGGAAGAGCTTGGGACTTTTGATCTCAGGGCTGTGAGTTTGAGTCCCATGTAGGGTTACAGAGATTACTTAAATAAATAAAACTTTTTTAAAAAGTGAGGTATTTCCTAAGAATTATCTACACAAAGTAATTGTGGATTAAATTTCTCAAAAATGTCTTCATTTTTCTTCAAAATGTCTTCTAAACTTCTTCAAAAACAATTTACAATTTAACCTTATACGCCATTTCTTATTCCACAAAGGATTTGATGCACTTAGTACTGTGGTATATCCATTAGAATACCTTCTAAAATATTTCTATTTTAAACAGATTCTTAGATTCTGCCATTAAAGTTACTCTAATACAATATTCCCAAAATATTTAGATTTTTCTTTTGAAAATGCTCTTGTCCCAAATTCTCTTATACTGATTCCTTTAAGATCAAGTTCAAATATCATCTCATCTTTTAAAATTCTGCCTCTTTTCTTGACCTCCCCGGGCTTTAAGAAAACCTGACATATTTGAAACTTTGAATTCTCAAAGCAGATAAATTACAGGATAATTATTCACATTTGACAATTTTGTAATAATTATGAAAGGATTCACCAGACATTTTATATAGCCGGTTCTTTATATATTATCATATGGCAAAAATTTTCAGAAATTTAATCCAGAAATTAAAGTCACAGTTAGCATTAAAGTAGTACACAACTGTCATTTTATGTACTCCCAGAGATTTTATTTACCTCATATTCCTCAAGCAAGATCCCAAGATGTTTAGATCCTGCCATTAAAGATATCCTAATTCTCCCTCATTCTATTCCTCATTCATTACTCATTTCTTTCTACTATTTCTAAATAATTCACTTTAATGGTCTTACAAGAAACAGACTGGTGATCTAGGCAAATGGAATCTCTCTGCAGTTAGTGTATCTCTTGTCAGCGATCCTACCAGTTTTTAAAAGAGTCTGCCTTAAGGTAATAAATTTTTAGTTCAAGTTTATAATAACTGTTTGCTAAATTCTGACCACCTGGAGTTATTCATCTGGCTTCCATGTATAAGAAAACAAATTTAAAAATGTATTAGCAAAGATGAAATACAGCTGGAAAAAGACTACCAGAGTATTCTATACAAGGGAAACTTGATAATCAATATTATTCTAAAATGACAAGACTCGTAAGATATTACAGGCTACTTGTTTTTTAACCTTAAATGTTTCAGATTAATATAATTCCAAATATCTCAGTAAAGATATCATCAATAAATTAAGAATATTTACATTCATATATCAATACATGTAGGTCCATACAACAGAAGGGACTACTAGTAGTAACAAAAACATTAAACTATCGATACAGGCAACAACATGGATGAAATCCCAAAAGAATTATGCTGAATGGAAGAAGCCAAGCAAAAAACAGTACATACTATATGATTACATTTATATGAAATTTTAGAAAATGCAAACTAATCTACAGTGAGAGAAAGCAGATCACTGATTGCCTAGAAACTGGGGAGAAGGGAAGCAGGAAGTAGGATTACAAAGGAGTATGAGGAAACTTTGGGGGGTGATGGATGGGCTCATTATTTTGATTATGGTGGTGGTTTCATGGGTATGTATGTGTGTGTGTACATATCAAAACTTATCAAATTGTGCCTTTTAAATATGTGCAACTTATTGCACGCTGATTATACTTTAATAAAGCTGTTAGAAAAGAATAAAACAATTAAACAATTAAAATCTAATATGTCGGGGCGCCTGGGTGGCTCAGTGGGTTGGGCCGCTGCCTTCGGCTCGGGTCATGATCTTGGGGTCCTGGGATCGAGTCCCGCATTGGGCTCTCTGCTCAGTGGGGGGCCTGCTTCCCTCTCTCTCTCTCTCTGCCTGCCTTTCTGCCTACTTGTGATCTCTGTCAAATAAATAAATAAAATCTTTAAAAAAAAATCTAATATGTCAAAAGCAACCTGTTCATATCCCCAAATCTGCTTCTATGCCTAGTTCCTCATTTAATGATGTCATTATTAAACCACTGTTTATCCTTAACCTGAAAAGTCAGAATCCTGAACTGTGGCTTCCCACTGACACCTGAACATACCTCAGTCTAATTTCATGACACTGACTCTCCCCGCCTCAGTGCTGTCATGCCCACTCAACTCTAAGTGATATATGAGGGCAGGGAGTCTTGGTTTCACTAGGATCTAGAATCATGCCAGAAAAACAGTGGCTATTCAAAGTGTGCCACATAAATATACTGCAATCATCTGTGCTGAAAGTCTGTCTTCCATTTTATGAGGGCAGAGAGCCAGTAACTATTCATCAGATACATGAATGTACTACCTCATAGTTTCACATCTTATTCTGAAACAGAGCTTAAACTCTGACTTATAAGAGTTTGCTAAAGTGTTAATACAATTAGAAAGGTCAACATTTTGAAACACCTAAATTCTCAGAAGACATCGGGGGCTGCTTTAATAAAACCAATTAGTTTTGTAAAATGGGGGATAGACAGTTCCTCAAACATAAGACTAGATATTCATATTCATACAGTATCAATTCATATTACAGCCCTTAATAACAAACATTTTATTTTATTTTTTAAAGATTTTATTTATTTGAGAGGGAGAGAGGGAGAACAAGCAGGGTGAGTGGCAGAGGGAGAAGCAGGCTCCCCAGTGAGCAGGGAGCCCGAAGTGGGGGTCGATCCCAGGACCCTGGGATTATGACCCAAGCTGAAGGCAGATGCTCAAGTGACTGAGCCACCCAGGCACCCCAATAATAAGCACTTTAAAAAACATTACTCTATGGGGTGCCTGGGTGGCTCAGTTGGTTAAGTATCCAGCTCTTTGTTTCGGCTCAGGTCAGGATCCCAGGGTCCTGAGACTGAGCCCTGTGATGGGCTTCCTGTTGAGTGGGGAGTCTGCTTCCCCTCTCTGTCCCTCTGCCCCTCCCCCACCACTTGTGCACACTCCCTCTCCAAAATAAATAAATAAATCTTTAAAAAACAAAACAAAAACCCAAAAAACACATTACACAAAACACAAACACAAAACACAAAACACATTATGTCTTCAACACTAAGCAGAACAGAGAATATCCGAATACTTACCCAGTCAGCGTTTTTCAGCTCTTCCAGGTCTGTGCTGGATTCATCACTTTTTTCCATTTCTTGAATCTTCTTAAGATTCTACCAATTAAAATAAAAACATTTAGGGATAAAAATTTCATTAAGCTAGCTTCCCAAATTAAAATTTCTAACAGATACCTTCAAACAAAGTATATTGAAGCAGATAAGTACAGAATCTACTTCTCTTTAGATTTCAGTCAATAGTAGACTAGAATAAATACAATATTACAGAGAGATGAACTGAGATTGTTCATTCTCATTTCCTTCTAGGCCTTGTAGCTAACTTTGTCACTACATTAACTTGCACCCCTAAGTGGTAATGAAACAGCCCTCTCCCTCAACCTCCATATTCAACCCACCATTAAATCTCAAAGATATCACTCCCTCCATATAACCTAAGCCCTCTTCTTTTTATCTCCCCTGAAGATCTCTTAATTTAAATGCTGCCTAATTTTTGCCTCATTTCTGATGTGGTCTTGCCCTGGATGCTCTCCTCTCCTCACCCCTCACCCCCATGCCTGGTCTCTTTCATTTCCTAAGTAATGAAAGTTTCTGCTCTTTCTTCAGATATTAGGCTCAACAGAATCACCAATTCTTCAGGAAAGCCCTTCCTTCCCCCTCAACTAAGCCAAATCTTCCTATTGTACAATGGCATATAGCACTGTACACCTTCCTCTTTAGCCCTTATTACACTGTTATTTTACATTTGTTTGTGCCTTCCCCCTACGTTCATGAAACAAAAGTCTATTCTCAGTGGCTGATGTAAGCACTGGTACTTTTTACGCTCCATATATATTTGTAAAATAATTTCATGAATAAATTTCAATATATAAGATGTTTTTTATCATTTGATACATGTATATATTGCAAAAACTGTTAGTCCAATAAAGTTAATTACCACCTCCATTACCTCATATAATTACCTTTTTGTGTATGTGGGGAGAACCTTTCAGATCTACTCTCACCAACTTTCCAGCATGTAAGACAATATTTTTAACTAAAGTCAACATGCTGTACATTAAATCTCCAGAAAGTATTCATCTTATAACTGCAAGTTTGGACCCTTTTTGCTTAATTTTTAATTTTTTAATTTGAGTATAGTTGACACACAATGTTATACCTTATGAAACTGCATTAATGCAACATTTGCAATTTTAAGAAAATCTTGGTAAGTAAAATGTCTATTCACCTATTGATTACCAGTTTGTGTTATACCTAATTCCTACTCAAAATAAATCAACTCTAGTATATTTTTTTGTTGAGTTTATTTTCCTGAATGCATGTGGACTGAGTTAAATGTACTGTAGGAAACCTACTTTAATTTATATGAAAATAATGAATACTTCATAGAAAACATTTCTAAACCATTTACTTTTGGCTTCTCAACATCTGCTTGATCTTCTGCAAAATGAGAATAATACCACCTGCTCTTTTTTTGTACTTAATAATGTATAGGAGTATTAATATACAAAGAATAAAATTACTCTGAACATTTGAAGAAAATGTGGTATAAATAATGCATTATTTCTTCTCTTGCTACAAAAGAAATTAAGTCAGGGGAGGAACACTTTTGCTTGTTTCAGAATGTGTTTCCATGATTACAGGTACCTTCTGATTTCTGAAAGTTCATGTAAGCCACTTCATTTCAACTGAAGACCTACACTAGCACCTACATTGTGTTGCCTAGCTGAAAGAAATCCAAAGAAATTTTGCTTTTAAGGAAAAAACCATTACCGTCCTAATGTAGGTCTTTCCTAATGTAGGTTTTCTATAAAAGTGAAGCAGCATAATGTGAACTTTTGGACAGCAGGGGAAACTGTATTTTAAAACAAAGCCAGGTTTCTTGCTTGAGATTATGTAATGAGATACCTGGCACTCCTGAGTCATGCTACATTACCATCTTTGGGTCTGTGTTTCCCCACCGTTAAGAGGAAGGTATTACAATCTATATCACGATGTTGTTGTATTTAAAATATAATCAGGACCTTGCATTTACAGCCTCTGGGGAAAGCAACTCCAAAAACATACCACTAAATTCTCTGTACAGCCCCAGCCCCATTCCAGAGCCTTGCTCTTTTCCAGTGGTCCTGGCTGCAGCTCTTGGCTACAGCAGGGTGTGGGGAAATAATAATGACAGCTAACAAGTGCTAAGGCTTCAAGCAGCCAACATTTAGCCCCAAGCACAACCCTTGCTGTGGTTGGACTCACAACTGAGGCTAAATGACATGGCTACACTCTCCCTGCAGGTGGGATGGAGCAGAGTGAAGCAGGGAGAAGTGGCATCAGGGTCTCAGACATGAGGTAATAAGTGTGAAAGAGACACCAGATGAATGGTCCTGTTGGGAACCTAAGTGTCCTGACGCTGACCCCCAATGGTTTAGAAAAGTCTTAGAAAACAGCTGGATAAAGCTGTACTTTACTTTTGCTAAAATTGGTATTTATGAATTGATATTATAAAGAACAGAGTTTATGAACTGTAACTGGGCTTTGCAGATCATGGGCACTTAATATCTGGTAAAATATTATGTCAAAATCTGAATAATAATCACTATTACTAAGTTAGGACTCTTTGTTTTTTCTTTTTTGTCTAAAGACATACCAGATGTCCTGGTATGCACAGTATTTCTGATAATCAAAATACCTAATTTTTTGCTAGGGATTATTAGTGGTCACTTAAAAAATCTCTGATGATTTAAAGCCACGGTTTTCAACCCAAGCCCACAATCTTCATCAAGTATTCATATTTTGAAATCAGAGCTGAGCAGAAAGGAAACCAAAAGAAGAGGCACACACACATTTACTTTGTTCCTCTAAGGACTCTAATCCAGGCTCTATCCCCAAAACAATTAATGACTTAAGGTATATATTATTCTTTTGACTAGAAGTGTGTTCTTTCTAGCTTTTTATAATTAAAATAGCGAAAGAAAAGAGATTTAAGGAGGTGAATTTCCTCTGGGCACCTAGTATGAAGATTCCTCAGAAAGTTGAAAATAGAGCTACTCTATGACCCAGCAAATGCACTATTGGGTATTTACCCTAAAGATACAAATGCAGTGATCTGAAGGGGCACGTACTCCCCAGTGTTTATAGCAGCAATGTCCACAGTAGCCAAACTATGGAAAGAACCTAGATGTCCATCAACAGATGAATAGATAAAGAAGATGTGGTGTACACACACACACACACACACACAGAGGAATATTATGCAGCCATCAAAACCCCCGAAATCTTGCCACTTGCAATGACGTGAATGGAACTAGAGGGTATTGTGCTAAGTGAAATAGGTCAGAGAAACAAGACAGAGGATCATAGGGGAAGGGAGGGGAAAAATGAAACAAGACAAAACCAGAGAGGGAGATAAACTATAAGAGACTCTTAATCTCAGGAAACAAACTGAGAATAACACACTGCTGGAGTGGAGGGGGGTGAGTGGGATGGAGTGGCTGGGTGATAGACATTGGGGAGGGTATGTGCTATGGTGAGTGCTGTGAACTGTGTAAGACTGACGAATTATACACCTGTACCCCAGAGACAAATAATACTTTAAATGTTAATTTTAATTTCCAATGGTCTCTAGCTCTTCTAGGACCCAAACAACAGAAAGCAAGATAAACAGTATGGGTACAGTAGAAGATGGGTGGTCTTTGGCAAGCTGAAAATATTTATCTTTTGTTCTTGATTCCTATGGCTACTACTAAAGTTGATTACAGTAAGTCTCTCAACTGTTATTTCTGCTCCAGTTTCTTCCTCATTTGGTTTATCTTTTCACTTCCTCTCGGCGGGTTCCCAGTGTCTCTGCTGTGGCCTCCAAACTGAAGTACCTGTATTTCTGGGGACCTCTGATCCAACAGTACAGGAATATGCCAGGGAGTATTTACAATGACATATAAATATGACATTTCCTGGAGTGAATTTTACTCACAGATAATGTAATGGATGCTGTGGTCAGTTGCCCAGGTCCACACCCTGCAACCCCCTGAGGTATGAAGTTCTCTCTTTCACTGGCTGCTGGAGGTGTTGTCTGCCAAAGGGTCATAGCCTAATCCTGCTCCAGGAGCTGTGCTCAGCATCTGGTAGCCCATATCCAATCATCAGTCTGTGTGGAAGTACACAGGTCAGGCCCCCTTGCCTCTCTTGGGACAACCCTGAAGGGTCATCGCAACTTCTGAGCTCTGTGTGGGATTGGCTGAGGCCTGCTGTTCCAGCACCATAGTTCAGCTTTTCCTCCCTCGTAGGTGTTCCCCAAAGCAATTCCCAGTAAGACCTCTTGAATTCAAATTTTACCCCTCAGAATCCATTTCCTGCAGGAACTCAATCCACACAGGAATGCTTTTTTTTTTTTTTTAAAGATTTTATTTATTTGACAGACAAAGATCACAAGCAGGCAGAGAAGCAGTCAGAGAGAGGGGGAAGCAGGCTCCCCGCTGAGCAGAGAGCCCGATGCGGGGCTCGATCCCAGGACTGTGAGATCATGACCTGAGCCGAAGGCAGAGACCCAATCCACTGAGCCCCCCAGGCGCCCCCCAGGAATGCTTTTAAAATATTATAACAGATGCAGACATAAAACAAAATTTACATGAATTTTAAAGGTGAAACGCATGACCTCAAAGACCTTTTGACTTGCACTGAACAACATATTCCTCAGTGGGCATCTGTTGTTTTGTCTAGAAACCTTTCCCCCCTTCCTTCTTTCCACTGGGGAACACAACCCTACGGTCTGAGTAAGGCTAACCCTATGCCTGGCACACCTCATCGCCTACTCACAAGGGTGACGACACAGCCTCCACCAGCCAGTGGGGCCCATTTTCCTGACCACAGTGACTGGTTCTTGAACAAGTACATGACTGAATTTTCCTCCAAGATACTTTTGCCCCAATTATGAGAAACGACTTTCTGTTGCAGTTATTGAACTTAGAGAATGTGAGGTTTAAGATACAGACTGTCATCTTAGGTGCCTTTTAGTAAAAGCCCATCCTGAGGAGTGAGAGGGAGAAAGCCAGCCCTGAGTATAGGTTTTGAGACACTGGATCCAGCTGTGCATACCCTTAGACTTCCCATTTATGTGAGCCAGTAAATCTTCCAGCCATTCTATGCATGCTAATTTGAGTGGATTTCTGTTACTTGCAACTGAAAGAGTTATGATTTAATATGTCTCCTTATCCAGAAATATGAGTTCATGCTTCTGTGTCTTAGGAGTGCTCTGGTCGAATAATATGAGAAGCACATGGGCCCTTTCCCACCCAACCTTAAATTTTACTGTTCTCCAACATAAGTCTGACTAAATGTAATCCAGATGGTCTCACTGCTACACATTTATGCATCTCCACTTTACCTCTGGGCTGTGATAAAATCCCTAACTCCCTGTTACTAAGAAAAACTATCCACTCTGTATAATACTAAAGATAGTTTAAATGAATAGTCGAAGAGTTTCATGTTTCTTTATTCTTCCGAATAAAAGTAGCAAAAACTAGTGCTGACGCTTCCTAGCTGTGTGACTTTACGCAAGTCATTTAACTTCTCTAATCTTCGGCTTGTTTTCCCATCTGTAAAATGCAGATACTAATAACCACTTTTTGGACTTTGTTAATATTGCATGAAATAATACAGAAGAAATATTGAATGCGGCCTGGCTCATGTTTAGCATTTAGTAAGTATTAGTCATTATAAGCCAATAAATATCTGTGAGGATTTGACTGCGAACACTTTTACTCACCACAAAAACATTTTATTCTTTTACTAAATGAGACCTTTCCCTAGTTGCTTCATGAAATCAAAATCTCGACTCACAAATAAATCAAATAAAATAGTTGAGAATCTGTGAATATTATAGTTGAATAAGCCTGAACAGACGTGCAATTAGAAATCTCAGGTTTTCTAGTTAGCAGAAAAAATAAATGAGTAATTTGAAAGTAAATTACATATTTTTCTAGTTTTAGTGGCAAGCTTCTGTCAATTATATTCTAGCTTCTGAATAAATTATTTTGCGTGTACAAATGTAATAACAGATGCCAACTTGTGCTTGGAATATGGTGAGAAAGTTCTAAGTGAGCACCCACATGGCAATTAACTCTCTGCATATCTGACATAACCATTCTCAAACTAGCAATTAGAAGTGCTCCATGCCAACACTTTCTGTTTCTGGCATCTTAAAAAAAAAAACAAATAAAATCTACTCTCTGAGTCACAAGTATATCAAACGCCCAAAGAATAATTTTAATTCAATTGTGTAGATTCAACATCAGCTCGCATATAAATGCCCACCCTTATAAATATAGTCATGGAGGTGTGTGGGTAGCTCAGTCAGTTAAGCATCTGCCTTCAGCTCAGGTCATGATCCCAGAGTCCTGGGATCAAGCTCCATATCAGGTTTCCTGCTCAGTGGGGAGCCTGCTTCTCCCTCTCCCTCTGCCTGCGCCTGCTTGCTGTCAAGTAAATAAAATCTTAAAAAAAATTATATATATATATTCATAAATATGTTAATAATAACATTCCTATGATGACCATTTTCCTCCATACTGTTAACCACTTAAAACTATTTATCATTTATTGATATTCCTCTATGTACTTAGTACATGTTTTTAGTTAGAAACTTCTAAAAGTGTAAAAAGGAATATGTTTTACTAATCCCTTAAACCTTTTTTTACTCAATATACACTAATATGCTTTCAAAGAAATTACTATTAAATTCATTTCCCTGGGGCGCCTGGGTGGCTCAGTGGGTTAAAGCCTCTGCCTTCAGCTCAGGTCATGATCCCAGGGTCCTGGGATCGAGCCCCACATCGGGCTCTCTGCTCAGCGGGGAGCCTGCTTCCCTTCCTCTCTCTCTGCCTGCCTCTCTGCCTACTTGTGATCTCTGTCAAATAAATAAATAAAATCTTTAAAAAAATTCATTTCCCAAGTGACAAAATCACTAATACAAATGTTGCCTATAATAAATAGAACATGTATACCAACCACAAAGATTAAGAGCCATGATGTCCTTTCTGAGATATTTTTACCACAGAGAAAAGCAAGAAAAGGAATTTTATCTATTTGCCAGCCCAAAGGTAGTATTTTGAAAATTAGGGTATTAAAAAACTCCCAGGGAATTATAGCAGTTCTTCTAATAACTGGAACCTCCTATGTATATTAAAGAGTAAATGGATAATTACTAAAGAATATGATTTATATTTTCATCAAGTTTTTAAAAAAATATTTTATTTATTTATTTGACAAGAGCAAGATAGTGAGAGCAGGAACACAAGCAGGGGGAGTGGGAGAGGGAGAAGCAGGATTCCCACAAAGTAGGGAGCCTGACGCTGGGCTGGATCCCAGGACCCTGGGATCAGGACCTGAGATGAAGGCAGACGCTTAATGACTGAGCCACCCAGGTGCCCTATTTTCATCAAGTTTTATGGCACTTTCTTAAGGATCTAACACACTCTTCTAACTGAGGGGTATGATAGGGAGAAGATAACTACCACAAAAGGAGAGAACGTCAGCATTTTACTTAATGAAAGCATGTAAAATGTTAAGACACTAAACTGTAAGTTGATCATTTCTGTAAAACTGAATTTCTGAAGAAATTAGAAAAACTATACAGTCATCAAAATGTAGGAAATTCATTTCTAGGTTCATTTCTAGGTTCTACATTCCAATATTTTTGTTAACACACACACAGACACACCCATGCATCTACACACACATATACATAGGCTGAGGATTTAATGACCATCTACTCCAAGTAGCTGGACTCACAGTATCTCTCTATATAATCACCCTTTCAGTGCAACCACTCTGGAAAACAGCATGGAGGTTCCTCAAAAAGTTGAAAATAGAGCTACCCTACGACCCAGCAATTGCACTACTGGGTATTTACCCTAAAGATACAAACGTAGTGATCTGAAGGGGCACGTGCACCCGAATGTTTAGAGCAGCAATGTCCACAATAGCCAAACTATGGAAAGAACCTAGATTTCCATCAACAGATGAATGGATAAACAAGATGTGGTACACACACACACACACACACACACACACACACACACACACACAATGGAATACTACGCAGCCATCAAAAGAAATGAATTCTTGCCATTTGTGACTACGTGGATGGAACTAGAGGGTATTATGCTCAGCGAAATAAGTCCATCAGAGAAAGACAATTATCATATGATCTCCCTGATATGAGGAAGTGGAGATGCAACGTGGGGGGTTTGGGGGGTAGGAAAAGAATAAGTGAAACAAGCTGGGATCGGGAGGGAGACAAACCATAAGAGACTCTCAATCTCACAAAACAAACTGAGGGTTGCCGGGGGAAGGGGGGTAGGGAGAGGGTGCTGGGGTTATGGACATTGAGGAGGGTATGTGCTATGGTGAGTGCTGTGAAGTGTGTAAACCTGGTGATTCACAGACCTGTGCCCCTGGGGCTAATAATACATTACATGTTTACAAAAAAATAAAAAAATTATTAAAAAAAATAATCACCCTTTCAATTTTTATACTCATTAAGTCTTCACACCTAAAGAAATGCAGTGATAATCATAAAATGATCATTAAAATATCACAGACAATATCTGCAAATTATATCACAAAAAGCTATTTTCTTAAGAAATACAAATGAAGGGGTGTGGGGGGGTGCTCAGTCAGTTACTTAACTTTCTCATATTCTCAGGTCTCATATTTGGCTCAGGTCATGATCCTAGGATCTCGAAATCCAGCCTCCCATCTTTGTAGGGCTCCATGCTAAGTGGTGAGTCTGCTTCTCCCTCTCTTTCTGCCCCTCCCCCAACTTGTGCTAGGGCAAGCACTCTCTCTTTCAAATAAATATATAAAGTCTTTAAAAAAAATACAAATCAACAAGTGAAGACCAATACTCCATTAGAAAAAGGAGCAAAGGATATGAATTAGGTAACTGATAAATACAAATGCCTCCTAAGAAGATAAAAAGCTACCTAATCTCGTTCACTCATAATAAGGAGAATGTAAAGTAAAACTATGGAATACAAATTTTCACCTGTAATTTAGAAAACACATCGTGTAGGAAAACAGACAATCTTACACAATGCTAAGGAGAGTGTGAATTGGTAAAACTCTATTGAAGACAATTTCATACTTTATGAAAATTATAAATGCATACTTCCTTGGAACCAGCAATTCTAATTTTTCTACATATATGATTATGAAAAAGAGCTTTAGGGGCGCCTGGGTGGCTCAGTGGGTTAAAGCCTC
Organism: Martes martes; assembly: GCF_963455335.1. Classification (NCBI taxonomy): domain Eukaryota; kingdom Metazoa; phylum Chordata; class Mammalia; order Carnivora; family Mustelidae; genus Martes; species Martes martes. The sequence goes on from NC_137901.1 coordinate 60,452,661, forward strand.
TGCCTTCAGCTCAGGTCATGATCCCAGGGTCCTGGGATCGAGCCCCGCATCCGGCTCTCTGCTCAGCGGGGAACCTGCTTCCATTCCTCTCTCTCTGCCTGCTTCTCTGCCTACTTGTGATCCCTGTCTGTCAAATAGATAAATAAAATATTTAAAAACCTTTTAAAAAAAAAGAGCTTTAGAACTATCCATTGCATTATTATTTGTAATAGCAAAAAATTGGAAATAATCTAGTAATTGTCAATAAAGGGCTGATTAAATCAATCAGAGTACATCCACACAACAGAATATTATGAAGACATAAAAGATATAAACACTATGTACAGATATGAAATGATCTCCACGATATATTAATAAATGAAAAAGGAAAGTTCAGAACAGCATAAAGAAGGAAGAAAAAATATTATATTCTTGTTAGTTATGGATAAAATATCTCTGTAAGGACGAAGAAGAAATAACAGTATATGTTGTCTATGGGACAGGGACTGTGTGGCCAGGAGGCGGAAGCAGAAGGGTACAATTTACTATTTTTGAAGAAACAGTACTCCTGGAGCGTTTGAACCTTGTAAATTTTTTTTTGTTAAAATAAAGTTAATTAAATTAAAGAATTTACGGGACAAGTAAAGATTCTTCTGCAACATTTTAAGAAGGGAGAGTAGTGATAACAGCAAAGACACCCAGGGCAGAGAGGGTAATTTAATTATTTCTGATAAGGTAAGTGCTTTGCACACTTATTAACATTCACAAAATAATAAATCAGTCAAAAAGAGACAGACATTGACACGGGCCCTGAAAAGTTAATAATGGATGATCTCATTAAAATGAACAAATGGTAACCTTACAAACAGACATCTGGTGGTAGTCCTTTCTTTCAAAACAGGGTATGTTCACCACTTGGAAGAACATAAATCCATTTTAGCTGTAGGGAGGAATTTCCAGCTAACTTAAATGCTACAATTTTATTACTGGAAGTGTTGTGAGCAGGCATGAAGAGAATGAAAGGGAGAGAATATGAGAAAGCAGATTAAAATAGACTTCAATATGTGAATGAGACAGAGGTCTTGTGGCTTTATCTTTGTGAGTGTAGTCAAGCAGAATAAATTCGGAAGTCATGTCACATGCACCTGCCTAAATGTAACTGAATGTGGTCACTGGCAATGGTATGACACAGGTGGATCTGATTATTGGCTTCTAAGAGAGGGCGGGTGGGAAATACTTAATTTTTTTTTTCCAACCAATTTCAGGTAATAAAATGTGGTTATTTGATTTTTTCAAAAAGATAGGAAATATTTGATGACAGTAGTCAATTCCAAAAACATTGTTTTTCCCCCTAGCAACAAGAAAGTTTATAGATATATGTGTGTGTGCATTTGCGTGCACGTGTGTACCTAATACTCTATTTTAGGTAAAATATTTGGTAATTATCTTACCTAGGATAAACTGAGCTCAAAGATTTCATCATGAAATTTTGATTTCTTATATAGGACTAATAATAACAGGACACTTAATGAGGGTCACAGTAGTAGTTGTTCATTATGTAGTATAAAAACACTCATATAATGTTGTGAAGATTTATAATGAGTCATGCTTATTTCCAATTCATTTCCTTACCCTGTAATTCCAGTATCTGGTCAAATATTAAACTGGCTTCAATATAAGCATCTAAAGATCATCCTTTCATCACAGGATTTTTATTAAATTTAGGGTAAGATTTAACCATTCAGAAGAATTTGAATGACAAGGTTTAAAATAAATTCATATATAACTAAGGATCACTTAAACATTCAGAAAATCAAGACACTGGCATACTGCTACTATTTTTACCTTTTTTTTTTTTAAGAACTAGATCTCATTTTTATAAATTTTTTATTTTGGGAGAGAGAGAGAGACAGAAACAGAGAGACAGAAAGAGGCGTCGACTTGGGAGGGGTATGGAGGGGAGAGAGGGAATCTTAAGCAGGTTCTACACCCATTGAGGCTCAATCTCACCACCCTGAGATCATGACCTGAGCCAAAATCAAGAGTTAACTGACTAAGCCACCCAGGTACCCCTGTATTTTAATTTTTCTAGAAGTTTTTATTTTTATTTGAGTATACCTGACACACAATGCTGTATTAGTGTCAGATGTACCATTTTGTAATTTGACAAGTTTATATATTACACTATGCTCACCACAAGTGTGGCTCCCATATGTGCCCTCACATCATTATTAAAATATCATTGACTATATTCCTTATTCTGTGCCTTTTACTCTGGTGCCTTATCCATTTTGTAACTGGAAGCTTGCATCTCTCACACACCTATACCCATTTTACCCAACCCCTCACCTTCCTTCCTCCTCTCTGGCAACCATCAGTTTGTTCTCTGTATTTATAGGTCTGATTTTGCTTTTTGTTTATTTGTTTTTTTTTTTTTTAGATTCCACTTATGAGAGGAATCATATAGTATGTATTTCTCAGTGTGAATTATTTCACTTAGCATAATGCCTTCTAAGTCCATCTATGCTGCTGCAAATGGCAAGATCTCATCCTTTTTTATGGTTGCATAATATTCTATATCTTGGCTATGGTAAATAACACTGCAATAAACATAGGAGTGCATATATTTTTTTTGAAATAAGTGTTTTCATTTTCTTTGGGTAAATACCCTGTAGTGGAACTACTAGATCATATGGTAATTCTATTTTTATTTTTTTGAGGAACCTCCATACTTTTTTCCACAGTAGCTGCAACAGTTTGCATTCCTGCCAACAGTGCCTAAGGGTTCCTTTTTCTCTACATCCTTCCCAACACTTGTTATTTCTTTCTTTTTTTTTTATTTTATTTTAGCCATTCTGACAGGCGTGAGGTGATATCTCACTGCAGGTTTGATTTATATTTCCCTGATGATGAGTGATGTTGGGCACCTTATCTTTTTACATGTCTCCTGGCCATATCTTCTTTGGAAAAATGTCTAATCAGGCTATTTTTTAATTGGATTATTTGGGTTTTTTTGGTGTTGAATTGTAGAAGTTCTTTACATATTTTGGATCTTAACCCTTTATTTGATATATAATTTGCAAATCTGTTCTCCCATTCACTAGATTGTCTTTTTATTTTACTGATGGCTTTGTCTGCTGTACAAAAAAATTTTTATTTTAATGTGGTCCCAATAGTTTATTTTTGCTTTTGTTTCCTTTAACTTAGGAAACATATCTAGAAAAATATGGCTATAGCTGATGTCAGAGAAAGTACTGCCTGTATATTCTAAGATTTTTATAGTTTCGAGTCTCACATTTAGGTCACTTTTTAAAAAGATTTTATTTTATTTATTTTAGAGAGCAAGAGAGTATGGAGAGAAGGGTAAAGGGAGAGGATGAGAGGGACAAGCAGACCCCTTACCCAGCACAGAGCCCAATACAGGGCTTGATCCCAGGACCCTGAGATCATGACCCAAGCCAGAACCAAGAGTCAGATGCTTAACTAAATGAGCCACCTAGGTGCTCCTCACATTTAGGTCTTTAATCCATTTTTGAGGGTTTTTTTGTGTGTGTGTATGGTGTTAGAAAGTGGTCCAGTTTCATCCTTCTACATGTAGCTGTCCAGTTTTCCCTACACTATTTGTTGAAAAGCCTGTCTTTTCCCCATTGTGTACATTTTCTTCCTTTGTCATAGATTAATTGACCATATAATCATGAGTTTATTTCTGGGCTCTCTATTCTACTCCATTGATCTGTGTGTCTATATTTGTGCCAGTTACCAAACTGTTTTAATTACGACAACTTTGCAGGACATCTTGAAATCTGGGATTGTGATACCTCTGACTTTGTTCTTTCTCAGGATTGCTTTTTGTTAGCTGGGGTCTTTCGTGGATCCATACAAATTTTAGGATTATTTATTCTAGTTTTGTGAAGAACACTGTGGGTATTTTGATAGGATTTCACTGAATTTGTAGATTGCCTTGGGTTATATGGCTATTTTAACAATATTAATTCTTCCAATCCATAAGCATGGAATATCTTTCCATTTATTTGTGTCTTTAGTTTCTTTCATCAGTGTTTTAGATCTTTCGCCTCTTTGGTTATAAGTTTATTCCTTGGTATTCTGTTCTTTTTGGTGTAATTGTAACATGGTTTTTTTTTTTTTAATTTTTATTTATTTATTTGACAGAGATCACAAGTAGGCAGAGAGGCAGGCAGAGAGAGAGAGGAAGGGAAGCAGGCTCCCTGCTGAGCAGAGAGCCCGATGTGGGGCTCGATCCCAGGACCCTGAAATCACGACCCGAGCCTAAGGCAGAGGCTTTAACCCACTGAGCCACCCAGGCGCCCCCACATGTTTTTAAAATTTCTCTTTCTTCTACTTCATTATTAGTGTATAGAAAGAATACCAATTTCTGGATATTATGTATCTTGCTACTTTACTGAATTTGTTTATTACTTCTAGTAGTTTTTAGATGGAATGTTTAGAGTTTTCTATGTATAGTATCATGTCTTCTGCAAACAGTGAAAGTTTTACTTCTTCTTTACCAATATGGATGCGTCTTATTTCTTTTTCTTGTCTGATTGTTGTAGCTAGGACTTTCCGTACTATATTGAATAAAAGGGCAAGAACAGACATTCTTGTCTTATTCCTGATCTCAGAGGAAAAGCTCTCAGTTTTTCACCACTGAGTACGGTGTTAGTTGTGGATTTTTCATATATGGTCTTAATTATGTTGAGGCATGTTCCCTGTAACCCCACTTTGTTGAAGAGTTTTTAATCACAAATGGATGTTGAATCTTGTCAGATACTTTTTCTGCATCTATTGAGATGACCATATCATTTTTATCCTTAGTGTTGCTGATGTGATGTATGATGTTGCAAATATTGAACTATCTTTGCATCCCTGGAATAAATCCTACCTGATCGTGGTGAATGATGACTTCATGTATAGTTGTATGCAGTTTGCTAATATTTTATTGAGGATTTTTGCATCTATCTTCATTGAGAATATCAGCCTTAGTTTTCTTTTTTGTAGGGTCTTTGGCTGGATTGGGGTTTAGGGTAATGCTGGCCTTGTAGAATGTATATGGAAGTTTTCTTTCCTCTTCTATCCTTTGGAATAGTTTGAAGAGAATACCTCTTCTTTATGTGCTTGGCAGAATTTACCCATGAATTCATCTGGTCCTGGACTTTTATTTTTTGGTAGTTTTTTTGTTTACTGATGCAATTTCATTACTCATAATTGATCAGTTCAGATATTCTGTTTCTTCCTGGTTCAGTTTTGAAAGACAGTATGTTTCTTAGAATCTGTCCGTGTCTTCTAGGTTGTCTAGTTTGTTGGCATGTTCTTTTTTGTAGTCTTCTCTTATAAATCCTAGGTATTTCTGTGGGGTCAGCTGTTACTTCTCTCTCATTTCTGACTTTATTTACTTGGGTACTTTCCCCCTTTTTTTTTTCATGATGAGACTGATTAAGAGTCTGCCAATTTTGTTTACTTTTTCAAAGAACCAGCTTTCAGTTTCATCTATCCTCTTCTGTTGTTTTATTAAGTCTCTGTGTCATTTATTTCTGGTTTGATCTTTATAATTTCCTTTTTCTTCTACTCACCTTGGCCTTTGTTCTTTTTCTAGTTCCTTTAGGTGTAAGGTTAGATTGTTTATTTGAGCTTTTTCTTGTTTCTTTAGGTAGGCCTCTATTGCTATTTACTTACCTCTTTAAACTGCTTTTGCTGTGTCTCAAAGAGTTTGGATGGTTATGTTTTCATTTTCACTTCTCTCCATGTATTTTTTATTTCTTCTTTAATTGCTTCACTGACCCAGTGGTTGTTTAATATGTTATTTAGTCTCCACATGATTGTGTTTTTCTAATTTTTTTCTTGTGATATATTTCCAGTTTCATACCTTTGTGGTTGGAAAAGATCCATGATTATGATTTTAATCTTCTTAAATTTATTGAGGCTCATGGGACACTTGGGTGGCTCAGTCAGTTAAGCATCCAATTCTTGACTCTGGCTCAGGTCATGATCTCGGGGTCCTGGGATCAAGCCCCATGTTGGGCTCCATGCTCAGTGAGCAGGGCATCTACTTGAGGATTCTCTTCTTCTCCCTCTCCCTTGACTATTGTGTGTGCTCTCCCTCTCAAGGAAATAAATAAATAAATCTTTTTAAAAAATTTATTGAGGCTCATTTTGTGGCCTAATATGTGATCTATCAGGAGAATGTTCTCTGTGGACTTGAAAACAATGTGTATTCTGTTCTTTTTGAATGGAATGTTATATACATATCTTTGTCCATTTGGTCCAATGTGTTATTCAAAGACACAGTTTCCTTACTGAATTTCTGTCTGGATGATTTATCCATTAATGTAAGTAGAGTGGTTAAGTCCCCTAGCATGGCCACCAATTTTCCTCTTTATGTCTGTTAATACTTGCTTTATGTATTTAGCTATTCCAGCTGTGGATTTTTCATGTATGGTCTTCATTATGTATTTAGGTGTTCCAGTGTTAGGTGTGTAGATTTTACGATTACTATAAACTCTTGTTGGATTGCTTCCTTTATCATTACATGTGTATTCCTTCTTTGTCTTATTTTGGTCTTTTTTAAAAAATCCATTTTGTTTGATATAAGTATTGCTACCCTGGCTTTTTTCACTTCCATTTGCATGGTGAGTGTTTTTCCATTCCTTCACTTTCATTTTATACATGTCTTTAGGTCTGAGGTAAATCTCTTGTAGGCAGCATATAGATGGATCTTGGTTTTATTTATTTTTTATCTGTCCTGCCACCTTATGTCTTCTGATTGGAGCATTTAGGGCATTTGTACTTAATTATTGATATATATGTACTTATTGCCATTTTTACATAGTTTTCTGGTTGTTTGTATAGTTCTCCTTGTTTCTTTCCTCTTCTCTTTTGCTCTCTTTCTGATTGATGAGTTTCTACAGTGTTCTGTTTGGCTTTCTTTCTCTTTATTTTTTGGGTACCTACCATAGGTTTTGGGTTTGTTACCATGAAGCTCATACATAACAACCTAAGGAAACAGCAATCTATATTAATTTGATGGTTATTTATGTTCAAACACATTCTTGAAAAACAAAAAGAGAAAAAAAAATCTTTTCCCCCCTTCTCTTCTCTTTTTACTCCCTTCTCCATGTTATTGTATATCTTTTTTTTTAAGATTTTATTTATTTATTTAACAGACAGAGATCACAAGTAGGCAGAGAGGCAGGCGGGGGGCGGGAGGGGGAAGCAGGCTCCCTGCTGAGCAGAGAGCCCGATGTGGGGCTTGATCCCAGGACCCTGGGATCATGACCTGAGCCGAAGGCCGAGGCTTAACCCACTGAGCTACCCAGGCACCCCATATTTTACATCTTTTTATTCATAATTTTCTCATGTCTAATTACAGCTATTTCCTTTACACTTGAAGGAGTTCCTTTAACATTTCTTTTAAGTCTTCTTTAGCGGTGATAAACTTCTTTATCTTTTGTTTGCCTGGGAAACTCTTTATCTCTCCTTCAAATCTGAATGATAACCTCACAGTATTCTTGGTTGTAGAGGATTCCCTTCTGGCCTGCAGTTTCTGCTGAGAAATTAGCTGATAGCTTTATAGGTTTTCCCTTGCATGTAACTTTTTGTTTCTCTCTGGCTACTTTTAAGATTCTCTCTTTAACCTTTGACGTTTTAATTATGTGCACAGTAATTATGTGTCGTGGTGTGGCTTCCTTGGGTTCACCTTGTTTGGAACTCTCTGTGTTTCTTGGACTTGGATGTCTAGGCATAATGCTACTTTTATTTTATTTTTTAAAAGATTTTATTTATTTATTTGAGACAGTGAGCAAGTGCGAGAGAGAGCATGTGGAGGGGGAGAGGGAGAAGAAGACTCCCTACTGAGCAGGAAGTCTGATATGGGCCTCTTGATCCCAGGACTCTGAGATCATGACCTGGGCCAAAGGCAGAGGTTAAACCAACTGAGCCACCCAGGTGCCTCTATTTTTTTTTTTTTTAATTCTTTATTTAAATCCAATTTAGTTCACCTATACTGTATTATCAGTTTCGGGAGTAGAATTTAATGATTCACCAGTTTAGGCATAATGCTAATTTAAAACAGTTGTAGCTATTTGCATTGGCAGAGGAAACAAAATGTTTCCTTCCTTAGGTTAGGTCCTCTCCTTAGGTGCTTCCACAGGGCCCTGCATTCACTCACTGTGGCCCTCATCACAGTGTTGGAATGGCTGCTCTTATACTGTTATTTCTACTTGAGTGTAACTTCTGTGAGGACAGAAACCATGTTTATCTCATTCATTATTGTGTCCCCAATAAAAATGCAAGGAATAATGGCACTTTATGCAGAGCTCATTGCGAGAACTACATGAATTAATGCACGTATAAATCTTAGAGCAGAATCTAACACAGAGTAAGTATGGAATAAATGTTAGCTATTATTAACTACAGTGGCACCTATCACACAGGAGGCACATTAAATATCTGTTGTATACATGAATGAATTTTGCCAACTGATTCTAATTCTGAAATTGAGTGCTTCTTTACTCAAGAGCATTTGTGACAGTTAAGTGCTGTTACGTTCTCTCAAACTTTGACAAAACCACCCAGTGCCCTCACTGCTTCTCCCATGTTGAGGTTTATAGACACATCTTTCATATCTTCCTCACCTCCCATCTCCAGATCCATTTTTGTAGTTTGTCATTATTTCTAAAACATTAAAAAGTAGCACTAATCCCAATTCTTTCCATCACCATAAGCAGCTAATTCATTATAATTTATTATAATAGTAATTACAGTGTACTATGATAAGTGCTAGTAGCAAAAGCAGACCACTCTGTGAATGAATACAGAGAATAAAGAAATTAAATCAGAAAAACCATTTTAGAGTAGTAGACATTTGAGTTAGGTTGTAAGAATAAGTAAGCATTTTCTAAGTGAGAGAAGAGGGGAAAGAGGCAATTCAGGTAAATAAGAAGCCCCTGGGTGCTCAGGGAGTGGAAGAGAGGGTGCATATAAGAAGAGTGAATCAAGAGTTGTGCATATGAGAACAGTAAATGAAGAGTAAAATCAGGGCCTGATTGTGAATGCTCCCCTGTGTCACTTTCTACCTACAAGTCTAAACTTTCTACCTACAAGTACCAAGTATCCAACAAGATCTCCACATAGGGGCGTAATGCTGGTGGGCAGACTGCATATGAAAAGAGAAATAACATCAGGAGGTGCTGCCATGGCCCAGGCACTGCTTTGTGCCTACAGAGGAAGGCACAAAGCAGTGAGAACATGAAGGAGGCTCTGCATTCTGGAGACAAGTCAAGAGTGTCAGGGGACCAAGATTCAAGATAGCTGGCATGAAAGAAGAGCTACGATAGCTGAACCACAGATTCTCTAATTCATTCAACAATGATCAACTATTTACAGAGGCCCTATTATACTGGGATACAGCAGTGAATTAGAGAAAAAAGGTCTCTGCCCTTGGTGAGATAATTTTCTAGTTGGCAGACACCAATGAGTAAGAAAACTGTGATAGCTGTGAGGAAGGAAATAAACAGGATAACTGATTTTAAGGAAAAAGGCTGAGTGTGATAAATATATAAGAGTACAGAGAGCAGACCTGAGGCTACTTTCAGCTTAGGCTTGAAGGATGCAAATAAAAGACCATAATCAAAATGGTGAATGAAGACAGAATTTATAAGAGGAGTTTAAGATGTCAGTAAGAAACGAATTAAGCACCACACTTGAGAAGAGATCAAAGATCATTATAATCAGATAATCAGAAGGTGACACCTGTAGAAGCTGCCTCTGAAGAAATCTAAGATGGCTTAACTATATACATATCTTATCTCTTAAAGATCAAAACGTTTGGAATATTCTACTTTAGTTCTCAGGTTGTTTATGTATATGACACAAGAAAGCGCAAGGGGAGAGAAAGTTTCATCACATTGAGTACACAATTTCCTAAAAAACAGAAATTATTACTTTATTTTTATTTTTTGAGAGAGAAAGAGAAAGTGCATGCACACGAGAGTGGGGGTAGGGGCAGAGGGAGGAAGAAAAAGAATCTTAAGCAGGCTCCATGCCCAGAGGGGCTCCACACCACCCAGAGATCATGACCTGAGCCAAAATAAAGAGTCGGATACTTAACCAACTGAGCCACCCAGGTGCCCCCAGAAATTATGGCTTTAAAGTCTATTTTACATGCCTTCTAATATACTTTCTTATTGCAATAATATGAACATATAATGTTTCACAAATCTGAATTATTTTTACTGTTTGTTCATTTATGACTAATATTGTATCAGGAATTTCTTCTTTACTAGGACTTTTTTTTACCATTCATTTTTAAATACAGAATTTTTAGTGGCTACTGACATCAATATAGTAGTAACATCAATATTGAGTGTTATAGCTCAATGTTGACAACATCGAGCTTTTCTTTAAAATCTACAACACTGAATTGCTTTCCTACAGAATCCAACTCAAGTTTAAAATATGATGTAAAACAGTATGAAATATATTATAAAATGGTAAACAAAAACTTCATAGCAAATTTTACTCGGCATACACTTAAAATGTTTGTCTGTATATATTTTGCCTATACAATAAAACTGTTCCAAAAATGAGAATGAATAAAACAAAGATTTAGTTCCATGAACTACTTTCTGCAGAAAAGTTTATGACTGGAGGAGTCTTAGGGTATCCAAATGCCCTCTCCTCCCTTTCTAAAGATAAGTGGACAGAAATCTAGCAAAGGCTATGTGATGTAAGTCACATGAATAATGAGTGAAATAAAATGGTTCGCCAACCATAAAGGGGCTTTTAAAAAATGATCACTGTTAATATAAATATTATAAATATAAATTTTAAAGTGAGTTATTTGCTTAAAAAAAGGATTCTTCCATTAAAATACTCTTTTTTTTGAGCAATTTTTTATTAATTACTTTTATTGACATATAATGTATTCTTTGCCCCAGGGGTACAGGTCTGTGAATCACCAGGTTTACACACTTCACAGCACTCACCATAGCACATACCTTCCCCAATGTCCATAACCCAACCACCCTCTCAATACCCCCCTCCCCCCAGCAACCTACTCTTTTTATACACTATACTTTTCTGATACACCAACTTTTTCCTTTTCTACTACAGTAAATAAAGTTATACCACTACTGTGAAACAATGTATTTACTATAGAATTGGGGTGCGCATTCAAGCATGCTACACACTCTCAACCAAAAGGCAATGATGGTTAGAGCATGCTAGGAACATATTGGAATAAAATCAACTGACTTCTACTAATCTTAAAATTATTTTATTTCAGTCTTGACATTTCTATGACGCTTCTGTCTTTTCCCATCTCCCATCTTCATATTATTCGTACCTAAACTTAACATGATACCTTCCCCTCCTGCCACCCCCTTCCCATTTATGTGCATGTGTAAGACAGACAGACAGACAAGACACACACACACACACACACACACACACACGTATATACACACACAAACACACAAGTTCTTCTCTCCCAGCTCCAAATTTTATTCTCTGGTTCCTACAAACTTCTTTCCAATCCCACTCAGAAGCCTGTATTAACGTATACATTTACATTTTCCTTCAGGAACTCTCTTCAACTTTGTTCCAATACAGTCTACTCTATGTGACTGTTCTTATAGGAAAACAGCAGTAACACATTAGAACACATTCACGGGGATGAAGATGGAAACGCTGGCATCAGAAGTGTTGAGAGTTTACTTCTATGTTAGTCCCTAATCTCTCTAAACTTCAGTTTGCCAAGCTGCAAAGTAAGAGTCACAGGATTACTCATGAGGATTAAATGGAGGAAGCAACAGAGGTCATTTTATAGCTGTAGGACTATAATACAGGAAAGCAGTAGGGATTATAGTTTGAGGAACTGATAGATAATTTCATTTAATAATAATAACCAGGGACTGAAGATCAAACACTACCTAGAGAGCAATGGAATAAAGGACACTATCATTTATGTAACTTCCTTTTTTCCAATAAAAAGCTTACATTCGAAATTGCCAAGCTAAATGCTCCACTTCCTGGCATACATGCTCACCAGCCACATTTGCTGGTAGGGTTGGGGCGGTGGCAGGTTACTGGCAGTAGGGCACAGGCTGTCTCTTCTTTCATACAACCTGATGCACTAAATGGATTGTTTAGCCAGTCCCTCCATCTATAATTACGTACAAGGATATCAAATTGCTTATGAGACATAGTAATACGTACTTACTTTCAAGGATATCAAATTGCCTTTGAGACACAGTAACAGCAGCCCTATCCAAAACTTTTCTATCATTCACAGAATAACCTTAATGGATTTCATTCATTGTTTAAGAAGGAAATCATCACATCACGAAAAGATTAGAATGAAAATGAATTTGCTTTCTAAATAAATAGATGATGAACTATAAAGTCCTATGCTTTGTAAAGTAAGCCAAGTCTAATAAACATAATTACTATGTCATAGAACAACTATAACACTTGGGAATAGATGATGGGTTTTACTTATATTTAAATAAACTGGCCAACTGAGAATATAAGAAATTTTTTTTAAATTTTTTTTTAAAGATTTTATTTATTTGTTTGACAGACAGAGACCACAAGCAGGCAGAGAGGCAGGCAGAGAGAGAGAGGGAGAAGCAGACTCTCCGCTGAGCAGAGAGCCCGATGCGGGGCTCGATCCCAGGACCCTGAGATCACGACCCGAGCCGAAAGCAGAGGCTCTAACCCACTGAGCCACCCAGGCACCCCGAGTATATAAGAAATTTAACGTGAAGTACTTTTAGTTGATGAAATCAGGATTATTAGCTATGGAGCTCAAATGTTTTGATACTAAGATTTTACCCTAATTTTATACACACACACACGCAGGTACAAGGCAGTGTGAAACATCACTGATGATCAGATAATCAACTTGTTAAATCAGAGGTTATCACTTTGAAAATTCTGCTTGTTATATACCAACTCAAGGTACAGAAGAAATGCTGATTCTTAAAATGTATAGGCATACCCCAGAGATATTGTGGGTTTGGTTCCAGGTCACCACAATAAAGCAAATATCAAAGTGTGAGTCACATGAATATTTTTGTTTGCCCAGTACATACAAATGTTTATACTATATTCAGTCTATTAAGTGTGTAATAACGTTATATCTAGAAAGATAATGGATATACCTTGATTTAAAAATACTTTATTGTTAAAAAAGGCTGAATATCATCTGAACTTTCAGCAAGTCATAATCTTTTTGTTGGCAGAGGGTCCTTTCCTTGCTGCTCTGGCTGCTGACTGATCAGGGTGGTGACTGCTGAAGGCTGGGGTGGCTGTGGCAATTTCTTCAAATAAGACAACACTGGAATTTGCTGCATCAAGTGATTGTTCCTTTCACAACTTCTCTGTAGTAAGTGATATTGTTTGATAGCATTTTACCTGCAGTAGAACTTCTTTCCAAATTGGAGTCAGTCCTCTCAAACCCCACCGCGTTATCAACGAAGTTTATGTAATATTCTAAGTCCTTTGTTGTCATTTCAACAATATTCACAGCATCTTCGCCAGGTATAGGTTCCATCACAAAAAACCCCACTCTCTGATATTATAATAGTGTTGCGTGGTGACAGATGGTCACTACATTTGTGGTGAGCAAAGCATAACATATACGGATGTCCAATCATTATGCTGTACCCCTGAAACTAATGTAACATTGTGTGCTGACTCCATTCAAATAAAACAATTTTTTATAAACCACATCCTCTGTTTATCCATAAGAAGCAATTCTTCCCCCATTAAAGTTTCATTATGGTGAGATTATAGCAAGTCAGTCACATTTTCAGGGCTCCACTTCTAATTCTGGTTCTCTTGTTATTCCCACCACATCTGTAGTTACTACTTCCACTGAAGTCCTGAACCCCTCAAAGTCATCCATGACAGTTGGAATCAACTTCTTCCAAACTCCTGGCAATGTTGATGTTTTGACCTCTCCCCATGAATGTTTTTAATGGCATTTAGAATGGGGAATCCTTCCTAGAAGGTTTTCAATTGACTGTCCAGAGCCATCAGAGGCATTATTTATTGTAGCTAGAGCCTTATAAAATTTATTTCTCAAGTAATAATAAGACTTGAAAGTTAAAATTATTCCTTGATCTATGAGCCGCAGAATAGATGTTGTGTTAGGAGGCATGAAAACAACATTAATCTCACTGGACATCTCTATCAGAGCTTTTGGGTCGCCAGTCAGTACACAATAATATTTTGAAAGGAATCTATTTTTTTAAATAGGTCCTAACCGTGGGCTTAAAATATTTTGTCAACCTTGCTATAAACAGATGTGTTGTCATTCAGGCTTCGTTGTTCCATTTATAAAGCACAGGCAGAGCAGATTTAGAATAATTCTTACGGGCCCTAGGATTTTCACAATGGTAAATGAACACTGGCTTCAGTGGAAAGTCATCAGCTGTATGAGCAATGAACAAGAGAGTCAGCCTGTCCTTTGAAGCTTTGAAGTCAGGCACTGATTTCTCATCTTTAGCTGTGGAAGTCCTAGACAGAATCTTATTCCAACAGAAGAACAACTATCTTAGCTAGACCTTCTAGGTAACTTGCTGTAGCTACAGCGACACTTGCTGCTTCAACTTCTACTTTTATGTTACGGAGATGGCTTCTTTCCTTAAACTTCATGAATCAATCTCTACTTGTTTTGAACTTTTCTTCTGCATCCTCTTCCCCTCTCTTAGCTTCAAAGAACTGAAAAGTTAGGGTCTGGGTCTGGATTAGGCTTTGGCTTTAGGGAATGTTGTGATTGGTTTGATCTACCCAGACCGTTAAAACTTTCTCCGTAACAGCATTTCCTTTCTTAATTAATATATACACTGGAGTAGCATTTTCATTTCTTTTAAGAACTTTCCCTCTGCATTCACAACTTGGCTAACTGGTACAAGAGGCCTATCTTTTAGCTTATCTCAGCTTTTGATATGCCTCCCTCATTAAGCTTAATCATTTCTAGCTTTTTGATTTAAAGTGAGAACTGTGCAACTTTCCCTTTCACTTGAACACTTACTGGCCCTTATAGGGTTATTTATTGGCCTAATGTCAATATCATTGTGTCTCAGGGAATAGGGATGCCCAAGGAGAGGGAGAGAGATGGGGAACAGCCAATTGGCGGAATAGGCAGAATACACCTTTATCAATTAAGTTTGCTGTCTTATCTGGGCAGTTTGTGGTGCCTTAAAACAATTACAATAGTAACATTAATGATCACTCGTCACAGATCACCATAACAAATACGACAAGAATGAAAAATTCTGAAATACTATAGGAACTACTAAATGTGACACGGAGACAAGAAGTGAGCAAATACTGTTGGAAAAACGTTATTGATAGACTTGCTTGACACAGGGTTGCCACACACCTTTAACTTCTAAAAAATAAACAAAACCCACAGTATCTGTGAAATGCAATGAAGTATGCCTGTATAAAGCATTTTAAGATCTTTAGAAAAAACATCATATTAACAGAGTATTTTAGTATGAGTGTGAATTTAGTGCTCTTAAAATGGCCACCATATATACATGAACACATATGGAAATAATCGTAATTTCAATAAAGCAGCATACATTGCAGAGGGCGAAAAATCCATCTGGACCACAATAAGAGTTTACTTCCAAAATCTCAGTGCTGACAAGCAATTTATGTAATATAAAATCTGTAATTAAATGGTACAGAATGTTCTTAAGTGTCAGGATTTCCACATATTTTATAACTTACCTTATCAAGATTAGTAAATGTATTTTTATGTTCAATTTAAAGAATATCAAGAGCACTCAAAGACCTTATCTATGTCTTCATAAAAGTTACTCATTTTACTAGAAATATTTTGGCTGAAATGTTTCTAGAATCACAAAAGCTTTCAAAACTGACTTCTTTCAATCAGACAAAAACACAGATAAAATGTATAAATTATTTCAGTTCAACAAACACTGCTGGACTGTTTCCTATGTGCATATACTACACTAAGAGTCATAACATAAAGATGATTTAAAACACAGTCATCCCAAGAAGCACCTGGTCCAGCTGTGGAGAAAAAAAAGCACAAAGACGTAAGCAAATAACTACCACAGAGTATGAGAAATGCAAGACTGAAGGATGAATTAGACATAGAGGAACTGGAGGATATAAAACTCTGTTGGTTGGAGGGTGGTCATGAATATTTCACAAAGGACGCAATACATGAGCCAGATAAATGGACAAATAGGAGTTCCCCAAGCAGACAACGGGAGAAGAGAATTCCAGGCAGAAAGAACAGGATGTGCAAGGGTCACAGACCTACAATAGCATGATGTATTCAGAAACTCTGAGTAATTTTGACTGAACAGTACAAAATGCAAAGAAGAGAGTGTTGAAAAGGACAATAAAAATATACGTAAAGGAAACAGGATGAAGGGTCCTGTGTGCAACAGAGTGGAGTTTAAATTTTAGTCTATAGCTGATGGGGAGCCATATTAATCAGGGAAGCAACATGGTTCTTCTGAGTTGCCAGGCGTCTCACAGTCAGGTAAGGAGCCAAACCAAAAGTACCTGCAACGGTGCAAACAAGAGGCCAAAAAGGATGTTTTGCTTCTCTTGTTCCATTTTTCCCCCTCAGAATGACACCCCACAGGTGACATGGAGGCAGGTGGGGGAAATCCTCTCAAGGAGCAGCGGACAAAAACACTCTCACCATTTTATGGACCTGAGGGCTGGTGGGAGGTAAAGAAGGAAGTACAGAAAGAGAAAGTTCTGACTTACAGGGGAGGAAAGCATGTCAGTCAAGGCCCTGGTGAAGGCACCTGGGCTAGGGATGCAGGTGTGTGGATGAGCATGGCTGGCCCAGAGGGGATGCTCAATTGCCTTGCCATTCCCTCAAGAAAACCAGGGTGCAGAACTCTGGCTGTGTACCAAGTCAAATGTGGGAGGGCAGTTTCAGCTAACCTGTGAAAGATAGCCTATGGTCACACATAGGGAGGGGCCTGAGCTGGACTCCTTGGGTCAGACCTGTGATCTACAAGAATCACTCATGGACAATTATGAAAAATGAAACTGATGAAGAGGATTCACAATGATGAGGGGACTGGTGGGAGGCTAGTGTAACGATCCAGGTTGGACACGTGACCCGAACTCCTGGTAAAGTGACTGAACCTAGTCCACCCAGGAAAGGAAGTACATCCAGGAAGGGCTGATAAACTGGGAGAAAAATGGGGGAGTCAAGAGACTGGAAAATGGTCTCAGATGGCAGTGAGGGCTAGAGCTCCGATGGGCCAGAGGTTACAGTTAGGAAGGGGGAGTGAGAGCCCAGGATTTCCAAGGTAGAATAATCACAGGTGCTTATAAGGCCTTAAGTGTGTTCACGTAAGCAGAGTAGTGAAGTAGAGGGGAAGTCAAGGATACAGAGCTATAGTTTCTTTTATCAAAGAAATCACACAAGATGGTGGCAGATGACTGTTGGGTGCACAACTAATGAATCGTTGAATACTACATCGAAAACTAATGATGTACTATAGGCTGGCTAATTGAACATAATAATAAAAAAATAAGTTAATTAAAATAAATAAATAATGTTAAGCACGCAATTGGGGGAAAAAACCCCAAAACTTGGAGATATAAATATCTGGAGATATTTAATGTATATTATATATAATGCATTATATATTTTATATATTATTTTATTATGTATTATATAAATATATATAAATATGCATTACATTTATATATAATAATATATTATATAATGTATATATGTATAATATATGGAGATATTTTAAATATATATTATACATTTTAACTGTATTTTTAAATGTATATTTTTCCTTTACAGAAAATCAGACGGTGTATCAAGAGAACAATTTTCTATTCTGCCTAAAGGTTTGGAAATGTATGTGTCAGAAACAAAGTCGACCAATAAAATCTATACCAAATAGTTAGGAAAAAAATAACAGAAGTGGACAGCACGAGTCTTCTGCACATGAAGAGCAGTTGTTTGGAAGCAGTAGAGGAGAGAGAGAATCTTACCAACCTTCATACCTACCAATCCCTGCGGGGCAGAGAGAGGAAGCTATGCCAGAGAGCAGCTTTCCAAGAGAGGGAAGCAGCAGAAAGCACTACCCTCAGGGAAGGGAGCATTCTGAGAAGAGCCTGAGGGCACTGAGGAGTCCTCTCTAAAAATGGAGCAGTTTCCAGAGACAAAAATGGAAAAAGTGAGGAAACAGAGTAGGAGATGAGAAAGCAGGACAGAACCAGAATCTACAGAGAGCTAAATCTGGGATGGTGTCAGAGGATGACTTGACGAGATGGGGCTGGAACGGTCTCAGGGGCCCCAGCCTCGGTCAGCGCCAGGCCAGTCTCTGTGGGTACTGCCACACAGCTACCAGCCACTGTTGTTTTACTCTGCTTGTGAGATTTTTATTTAAATAAACTCTGAAAATGTTTAAATTTCTTTCTTGGAACGTGTTTGACAAAGTTCTAATCAACAGCAAAAAAAAATTTTTTTTAGCTTACTGGAACAGAATAGAAAAAAACACTTATTAACATGATTCTTAAAGCTCAGAAATGGTTGTTGAGAATGTACTTGTTGGAAGGACTTCAACGGTGCATTTAATTTACTCTATTAACCCCACAGGACTATACTTATACCCTAAAAATAACACTTGTTTCTCTGGAGAAGGCAATCTCAAACTTAACAAGCTGGGGAAGACAATGACAAGCTTTAAAGGTAATCTTTTCTACTAAACCTTAATTGAGGATGTACTTCTGGATGTTTACTCCGAAGCATTTAATTGGATCTTACATCCTCTGGTTCTGTCCAAGAGGAAAAGCTAGCCCATGATGTATTTATAATTATTTTTCAAATAACACATAGTTTACCCTTTCCCACCCTTGAAGGCTTTCATCTTGGTCTAACTCTATAAAACCTAAAAAAAATAAACATAGCTTTTCATTGGCCTATAACAAAAAGACAAACTATGAGCAGCATTCAGGCTAGGACAGAAAAGGAATGCTCAGAGCTCTTATTCATACATATAAAATGGATTTCTTTAAGGTTGTTCTGGATGACACATCTGTCACTACCAGAGCAAATTAATTAGTCTTACTAGGCTAGTATAGGTTAATATTTTCTTTCCACTCTTACACATCCTACTGTATCCCTCCTCAAACTCTCTCATCGTAAGGTTTAAACTAGTGCTTCAGATAAATTCTGTACTTTAGTCCTAAAAGAAATGATACCCACCACCTATCATATACTGAGCTCCTACTGTGTGCCAGATGCTATGCTGCTTTATATAGATCTCATGAATCTTCACAGCCATCTGTATGATGTATAATGGTGATTCAACATGTAAATAAATTAGAGTGTTTCTCTTTGGACTCTACACATAACAGTTTAACTCTCAGACACTGAAGAAGAATAATGAAAGAAAACAGGAAAAATGAGATTATCAGCTATATTAATATTAATTCCAATCAGCTCCATTAAATATTTATCCAAATGCACTATAAAATATTTAAATTATCAAATGTGTCATCTCCTTCCTGAGTCTTTATCCCTTCCCCAAAAAGAAATTATTATAGCTTTTAAAATCGAAAGAGTGGCAAAAAGACAGTGAGAAGCAAGTCATACAGGAAACTGAACTAAATCAGTAGCATTTTATATCTCATTTGTAATGAAGCTTTACAAAAATCTGTTTTATAAAATGGATTCACACACTTTCATTTAAACATTTCAATTAAAAAAATTGAGAACAAATTAATTTTAAACAAAATCAGAAATGAAAGAGAAGAAATAACAAAACCACAGAAATACAAAGAACAAGAAAATATTATCAAAAATTATATGCCAACAAATTGGACAATCTGAAAGAAATGCATAAATTCCTACAAACATACAACCTCCCAAAACTGAATTAGGAAGAAAGAAAATTCGAACAGATGAATTACCAGCAATGAAATTGAGTAAGTCATTAAAAACTCCCAGCAAACAAAAGCCTGGGACCAGACAGCTTCATAAGTAAATTCTATCAAACATGTAAAGAAGAGTTAATATTTATTCTTCTCAAGCTACTGCCAAAAAATAGAAGGAAAGCTTCCAAATTCATTCTATGAAGCCAGCATTACCCTGACACCAAAACCAGATAAAGACACCACAAAAAAAAGAGAACTATAGGCCAATATTTTTGATGAACAGAGATGCAAAAAAATCCTCAACAAAGTACTAGTAAATGGAATCCAACAACACAGTAAAAAAGTCATTCACCATGATCAAGTGGGTTTTATTCCTAGGAAGCAAAAGTGGTTCAATATTCACGAATCAATCAATGTGGTATATCACATCAAGAAGTTTTGGATAAAAACCGTATGATCATTTCAACAGATGCAGAAAAGCATCTAACAAAGTAAACATCCCTGCATGATAACAAATCATCAACAAAGTAGATTTAGAGGGAAAGGCCATATATGAAAAACCCACAGCTAATATCATACTCAATGCTGAAAACCGAGATCTTTTCCCTTAAGATCAGGAACAACACAAGCATGTCCACTCTCACCACTTTCTTTCAACATAGTCCTAGCAATCTGACAAGAAAAAGGAATAAAAGTCATCAAAATCGGTAAGGAAAAAGTAAAACTTACACTATTTGCACATGACATGACACTATATATAGAAAACACTAAAGATTCCACCCCAAAACTACTAGAACTGATAAATGAATTAGTAAGGCAAAGGATACAAACTCAGTGTACAGAAATCTGCTGCATTTCTATACATTAATAATGAAGCAGCAGAGAGAGAAATTAAGAAAACAATCCCCCCCAAAAAGAAAAGAAAATCAATACCACTTACAATGACACCAAAAATAATAAAATACCTAGGAATACACAAATAAGGTGAAAGATCTGCACTCTGAAAACTGTGAAAGAAACACAAGACAACATAAACAAATAGAAAGATATTCCACACTCATGGATTGGAATATCGAATATTGTTAAAATGTCCATATTACCCAAAGCAATCTATAGATTTAATGCAATTTCTATCAAAATACCAACAGCACTTCTGACAAAACTGGAATTTAATGTAATTTCTATCAGAATACCAATAGCACTTTTCACAGAACTAAAACAAATAATCCTGAAATTTACATAGAACCACAGAAGACCTCCAACAGCCAAAGCAATCTCGAAAAAGAAGAAGAAAACTGAAAGTATTACAATCACAAATATCAAGATATACTATTAAGCTACAGTAATCAAAACAATACAGAACTGGCATAGACACTGAAAAAATATATAGAAGAGAACAGAATAGAAAACCCAGAAATAAATCCATGATTATATGGTCAATTAATCTTTGACAAAGGAGACAAGAGTATGCAATGGGAAAAGAGTCTCTTCAACAAATGGTATTGGGGGAAACTGGACAGTTCTGTGCAAAAGAAAGAGACTTGGACCACTGTCTTTCACCATACACATAAATAAACTCAAAATGCATTAAAGACCTAAATGTGAGTCTTGAAACCATAAAAATCCTAGAAGAGAGCACAGGCAGTAATTTTGATGACATTGGCCATAACAAAATTTTTGGAGATTTGTCTCTTGAGGCAAAAGAAACAAGAGCAAAAATAAGTAATTGGGATTATATCAAAATAAAAACCTTCTGCACAGCAAAGGAAACAATCAACAAAACTAAAAGACAAGGTAACAAATGGGGGAAGATATTTGTAAATGACATATTCAATAAAGGTTTAGAATTCAAAATATATAAACAACTTATATAACACAGAAAAAAAACCCCAAACAATCCAATTAAAAGAATGGGCAGAAGGCATAAATGGACATTTCTCCAAAAGCACCCAGATGGCCAACAGAAACATGAAAAGATCCTCACCATCACTCATCGTCAGGGAAATGCAAAATCAAACCCACAATGAGATAACACCTTATATCTGTCAGAATGGCTTAAATAAAAAATACAAGAAACAACAGGCGTTGGCAAGGAAGTGGAGAAAAAGGAACCTTTGTACACTGTTGGTGGGAATGCAAACTGCTGCAGCCACTGTGGAAGACAATATGGAGGTTCCTCAAAAAATTAAAAATAGAATTACCACACGATCCAGTAATTCCACTAGTGGGTATTCACCCAAAAAATAGGAAAACACCAATTCAAAAAGGTATATGCACCCCTATGTTTACTGAAGCATTATTTACAATAGCCACGTTATGGAAGTAGCCCAAGTGTCCACAGATAGATAACCGGATAAAGATGATGTGGTACAGATATACAATGGAATATTATTCAGCCATACAAAAGAATGAGATCTTGCCATTTGCAACAACATGGATGGATCTAGACGGCATAATGCTAAGCCAAAGAAGTCAGAGAAAGAGAAATACCATATGATTTTACTCACATAAAATTTAAGAAACAAAACAGATGAACAAAGGAAAAAGAGACAAACAAAAAAACAGATTCTTAACTACAGAGAACAAACTGATGATTGCCAGAGGGGAAGATGTGAAGGAGATTAACAGTACACTTAGGGTGATCACTGAGTACTATATAGAATTGTTCAATCTTTCATTATAATATATGTCAACTATACTCCAATTAAAAAAAGATTTAATTAATTTTGCCTAAGTTGATTCTTTCCTAAATAATTTTCAGCACTCATTAACAGGATGGTAATAAATATTGTAAATATTATGATGGACAGTATTGAAAATTCAGGTTAATTGTTCACAATGCCAATAAAAAAAACAAACAGTAGCACTCACCTCCTTTGCACTCTTAATTTTAGTCAGAAACGTATGCAGTTCCATTGTTTCTGCAAACAGTGCACGACATACTGCCTGATAATGATTTGGTGCCTCTGATTCAGTTGGAAGATGAGCAGCACATAACTACAGAAGAGGAAAATCAAACATTAATGTTCATTTATTATTTTGGGATTTTGGTACCTTAAAAATAGACATATCCCATATATTCATATTTTCATATCAGACAGCAAGGCAGTTCCCAGCATCCAAAGCCTAATGCATCACAAAACCATCAGTAAAATCTACACAATTATATGGAAAAAGTGCTCTATTAACAAACATCCAACAGCACAGATGAACTTCATAGAATTGGCTAGCTTCTATTGAAAATGATAAGACATTTGTAAAATTTTGATTGCAAGCAGAAAGGGAACTACCATTTACTGAGTATTAATCATAACACAGGTGTTTTAATAGCTATCATTTTTTTTTTTACCATACCAAGTACTTGTATTTGACATGTCATAATACAGCATAATAGCATTTACTCTTCAGTGTAACCCTGAATTATCTCCATTTTATAGCAAAGGAAACTGAGGCTAAGAGGACTCAAGTGACTTGTTCACAGTCAGAAAGCTGACATGAGAGAGAAGAATTAAACACAGTCTTACAAGATTCTAAAGCCCAGGCTCATCCAATACATACTGAATTGTGTAATGCAGTAAAAAGACATGGGCGCCTGGGTGGCTCAGTCAGTTAAGCATTTGCCTTCTGCTCAGGTCATAATCCTGCAGTACCAGGATTGAAACCCATATCAAGCTCCCTGCTCAGTGGGGAGTCTGCTTTTCCCTCTCCCTCTGCTCTGCCCCTCCCCCCCCCACTCCCCAACTAGTGCTCTCTTTCTTGATCACTCTCTCGCTCTCAAATAAATAAATAAAATTTTTAAGAAAAAGAAAGAAAGGAAGAAAGAAAGAAAAAAAGAAAGAAAATCTGTCAGAATGACAAGTGGACCATTGGGAAGATGCCACATCAGTAAATGGAGACTGGAACAAAGAGGGTGGAGGGCAGAATAATTCCACTGGAGGTAGCTCCAGTCCCAATGTCTTCTACTGTACATAGTCCATAACCCCCAAACTACTGGTGGGTAAAAGATGCAAGTTAGCATCACACACAACAATTTAGAGAAATCAAACATCATTTAATTTATTAGATTGGAAAGACACCCTATCATGAGTCTAGTGCACGGGAATAATTTTACTTTTGTAAAGTAATAATTTTGTTTCCATGTACTATAGTTATGTTGTAAGGTACTTCATTTACTTTAAAAAGCTGTGAGTTCTCCCCTAATTCTTCACTATATTCAGTAAATTTGATATTAGAATTCAATTACTGAAAATATACATTTTATTATATTTTAATAATTTCTGTCCATTGGATAGTAAAAGATATCTTTGTAGACTATATTACCATTCGTAATGTGGCTTTTGTTTTCATTTGTAGTAAGTATCATATACAATTTATTACATAATTATCTTTAATAAAGTATACTCTTCTCAAGAAAAGTATATTGGGTTTCAGTGAGAAATATTCTCCACAGTACCCAAAAGAAGGCTAAGAACTGATTTATCAGGAAGCATGAAAAGCAAAAATCTCACAAGCTACACAATGGAATATTACTCAACCATAAAAAAGAATGAAATCTTGCATTAGCAATGACATGGTTGGAACTACAGAGTATTATGCTAAGCAAAGTACGTTGGTCAGAGAAAGACAAATGCCATATGACACTGGTGTAAAGGTAATAACTAGGTCTAAAAATGTTTTTTAAAATGCATAGGACATAATCCTATGCATATATAAAATCCAAAGGAATCCACAAAGAACTATTAGAGCTAATAAGCAATTTCAGCAAAGTTGTGGGATACATGATCAACACACACAAAGAGGTGTATTTCTGTATCAATAATGAACAATCAGAAAATGAAATCAAGAAAGCAATTCCATTTATAAAAGTATTAAGAAATGATCAAGAGGGGCACCTAGATGGCTCAGTGGGTTAAGCCTCTGCCTTTGGCTTGGGTTATGACCTCAGGGTCCTGGGATCGAGCCCCACGTTGGGCTCTCTACTCAGCGTCGAGCCTCCTTACCACCCCCCCCGTGCCTGCCTCTTTGCCTACTTGTGATCTGTCAAATAAATAAATAAAATCTTTAAAAAAAAAAAAAAGAAACGATCAAGCAATAAATTTAACCGAGGAGGTATAAGATATACATATTAAAAACTATAAAACATTGCTGAAAGACCCAACTAGATAGAAAGAGGGCCCATATTCATGGGTTGGAAGACTTAATACTGTGAAAATGGTAATACTACACAAAGTGATCTAGACATTTAATGCAATCCCTAATACTAATGATTTTTTCTTTTCTTTCTTTTTTTTTTTTTTAAAGAAACAGAAAAGCTGATCCTAAATTCATATGGAGTTGCAAGGGGCCCCAAATAGCCAAAACAATTTTGAAAAGAACAAAGTTGGAAGACTTATAGGTTGAATTTCAAAACTCACTATAGAGTTACTGTAATAAAATCAATGTGGTATATAAGGAAAGACCTATATACATCAATGGAATAGAACTAAGAGTTCAGAAACAAACCCATATATCTTTGGTTGATTAATTTTTGACAAAAGTGCCCAGACCATTAAATGAGAAAAGAACAGTCTCTTCAACAAATGATGTTAAGAAAACTGGATATCCACATACAGAAAAATGAAGTTCACCCCTAACTCATACTATATATATGTATGTATGTGTATATATATATATATATATAAACTCAAAACAGATCAGAGACATAAATATAACAGCCCAAAGTATAAAGCTCTCAGAGGAAAACATAGGGATAAACCTTCTTGTTCATGGAGTTAGTAATGATTTTTTGGATATGACACCAAAGCATAACCAGTAACAACAAAATAGATAAACTTGACTTCAACAAAATTAAAAGTTTTTGTACATCAAGGGAGTTAAAGGGCCCATATTATGGGAGAAAATATTTGCAAATCAGATATATCTGATAAGGTCTATTATTCAGAATTTTAAAGAACTTTTTTTTTTTTTTAAGTTTATTTATTAGGGAGAGAAAGAGAAAGAAAGTGGAAGCTAGGGGAGAGGGAGAGAGAGAATCCCAAGCAGGCTCCACACTCAGTGCTGAGCCCAACATGGGGCTCCATCTCAAAACCCTGAGATCATTACCTGGGTTGAAACCAAGAGTCAGATGCCTAACTGACTGAGCCACCCAAACGCCCTTATAAAGAACTTAAATGCAACAAAAAGACAACTCAATTTAAAAAGTGACTTATACAGACATTTTTCCAAAGAAAATATGCAACTGACCAAAAAGTACATAAAAAGATGCTCAAAACCATTCGTCATTTGAGAAATGCAAGTCAAAACCACAATGACATACCATTCAGACCCAGTAGGATGGCTACAAAAACCACCACCAAAAATGGAAAATAAATGTTGATGAAAACATGGAGATACTGGAACCCTTGTGTACTGCTGACAGAAATGTAAAATGGTACAGCCACTGTGAAAAACAGTTTGGTGATTTATCAGAAAGTTATCATGTGCTCCAGCAATTCCACCCTTAGGTGGATTTATATGAACAACATGGGTCTGAACTGCTCAGGTACACTTACATGCAGATTTTTAAAATATAAATACAGTCTTGTATTTGTAAATGTATTTTCTCTTCTGTATGATTTTCTTAGTAACATTTTTTCTAGCTTACTTTATTGTAGGAATACAGTATATAACACATATAACACACAAACTATGTATTAACTGACTGTTTACATTATCAGTAAGGCTTCTGGTCAACACGTGGCTTGCTTAGCGATTAAGTTTTGGGGGAATCAAAAGATGTATGCAAATTTTCAGCTGTGCAGGGGGACAATGTCCCTAACTCCTGCATTGTTCAAGGGTCAACTGTTTATCAAAAGTCTAGAAAGAGGGGCGCCTGGGTGGTCAGTGGGTTAAAGCCTCTGCCTTCGGCTCGGGTCATGGTCCCAGGGTCCTGGGATCGAGCCCCGCGTCGGGCTCTCTGCTTGGCGGGGAGCCTGCTTCCCTTCCTCTCTCTCTGCCTGCCTCTCTGCCTACTTCTGATCTGTCTGTCAAATAAATTACAAAAAAAAAAAAGTCTAAAAAGACAGTGCTCAAACAAAAGCTTAATATATCAATGTTCATACCAGCAACCATGCATATTAGCCCAAAGTGGAAACAATTCAAATGTTCTGAACTGATACATGGAAAAACAAAACGTGGTATATACAGACAGTGAAATCTCATTCATTCATAACAAGGAATAATGAACTTTAACACCATTATGCTAAGTAAAAGCAGCCAGACACAAAAGGTCATATATTGTATGATTCCATTTATATGAAATTCCCAGAATACAGAAATCCACAAAGTCAGAAAGCTGATTTAGTGGTTGCCAGGGGCTGAAAGGCGAAGGCTAAGAAGTGATGAGTACGGGGTTTCCATTTGCGGAGATAAAGAAGTTCTGGAACTAGATAGTGGTTATGGTTGAACAATACTGTGAATGTACTTAATGCCACTAACCGTACACTTTAATTTAAATAAGTTGTATGTGTATTTTACCACAATTTAGAATATGTTTTAAAAACTTCACAAAGAATAATCAAATTCCACAAAATCTCCTTTGAGACAGAGGAGAAATAATCCAAGTGGTTATTTCAGTGTCCATGAACTGCTTGATTTTTATTTTGTTCTTTGTTCCTAAATGCAACATTTCATTTAATCCTAACAACAATCCAACTGATAGATACGGAAACTGAGATTTAAAACAGCTGAGTAATTTAACCAAATCACATAGCTAAGGCAGCAGAACTGGAGTCGAACCCAAGCAGTCTACCTCTAGATCTAAGCCAGGTTCTTATGCACTCTACTCTAGAATCAATGTGTATTACTTTTATATTAAAGAAAGTAATGTTTTTAAAATATTTACGCATACAGCATGGTATACAGTAAGCATACAATAAAACCATCTTTTACAGTTACCAAACTCTGCATTATCTACCATGTACCCTTTTTCTCCCTTACTCTGTTCTATGAAGTGGAGAAGGCTCTCTGAGCCTTAGTTCTTCCATGTGTAAAATGATTATAAAAATACCTTCCCAATCCACCTCAGAGTGTTATTGTCAACTAATATCGTGTTAAAAAATAAATTACAATATTAGTTGAATAAGAATGACTATTCAGGGGAGAAGTTACACACTAAAGAGGTCTTGTTCACTAAGAATTAGAGTTATTATTTTAGCCCCTGCATATACTTTTATCAGTAGAATGTTTCATTTAGAGGTATAATGAAAAGTGATAATGCAAAAATTATATTCATGTAATTAGACACCAAACCAGGGAAATTTGGCGATTACAGTGGCATATCTTTAGTCAGTGTGCACAGATGGCAGTACTATAAGCAAGTCTATAAATATCTGCTACAACCATCCCCTTCATTTTAAATGTTATCCTAATAATCAATGCAATTAACAAGTATATTGTCTAAGAGTGATGAAATAGTTCATGGGTGGGAATTTCAGGTTACTATATGGCTTGTGGGGATTAATGGAAAGATGAATGCCCAAAAGAAGCAATTCTTAGAAATCCTTCATTTTTATGGTAAATAATAGTACAACTATGTCATTTTCTTTGAAATTCAAGAGTCAAATGCAGAGATCCCCTAATTATATATGTTTCACTAACTTGTCTTCCTGTTCATTGGGTTTTGATTTTTTTTAATCTTATGCCAGTCAGTTTATTTAATGTTGAGGTAATTAATACTCAAATTTGGAAAGTTGTGACATGTAGCAATTAAGAAACAAAGTCTTTTGCTGTTACCTCAGTTCTTACTATAGTGGCCTATGTGGTGCCTCTATAGTTAAGAATCAGGGTTTCCCCCTTATTTTCAGGGGTTCATGACTTGGCTGTCAGAGATGTTGCTCTTGGCTAATGCTTGGAGTAGTCTGTGGGTGAGTGGATGTGTGTTGAATTTTGGTTTTCTTTTAACATGCACGTTAGGGCTGGAGGGGGGAAGAAATGTAAACTGCCACATTGAGTACAGAAAAATTAATTGGAAATTTTGGGTAAATTTGATTTTAAACACTTTTTGGGCTTCCCAAACCTAATCTTGTTTAAAACTGTTAATTGCAGTCTTGTTAGTTACGAGCCAGTGTTTTTAAGTCCTCAGGAGGGGATTGACTGGGGGAGGTACATAAAGAAATGAAGCAAGCCCAAACACTAAGACTGTAACTATGATTTCAAAACCTGGGTTTATTCCTCAAATTGATTTATTTTCTTTTTCATTTTAAAGAGTACATTGGCACACCTGCACCTCCCCTCGCAGTTAATTGCAGTCTAATGCCAAGAGGCACCTCTTTATAAATTACCAAATAGTCTGTGTGACCAAGGACTAACATTTATCAAGTTACTCAGCTCTATCCTCATGGGCCTATATATTTAATACCTCCAGAGATATTTCCAGGATAGGCTTTGTATACTTTTGTTGGTTATTTAGAGTCCTGTGGTATGTTTGTGGTATAGGAATGTCATGGTAAATTGTTTTTCAATAAATATTTTGAAACTTTAAAAAAAAAAAAAGAATTAGAAACAAGCTATCTCCAAGTTCCTAAATATTCTATTATTTATATCATTCAAATACAGTTTCATATTTCCACTTCAAAAAAGTAAAAAGCAGCTATATTCCTTCAGTTAATTCTTGTCTTCCCTTTCTACAAAGTAAATAAGAAGTTGGTTACAGTTTACTAACTGAAGATTTTAACCCACTAATCAAACCACAAACTTTATGTATCACTATATGGCCATGAATAATGGGTTTTATGATACGTAAACACCCTTTTAATTATTTTTCATATTATGATAGCAGTAAGACAGGTAGGAGGCAAGATGAAATAGCTCAAATTAAAAACTAGAAAAATGAAATGAAAGTTACCAAATCAAATTGCTGAATGTCCTAGAATTTTTGTTTTGTAAGTTAACATATTCAATGTCATTGAATAAGAATTGTAAGATTCCAGTAAATCTCTTAGCACTCATCTTCTAAATCTGTAGTATAAGAGAGCAATTTGGCTATGACATCTACCATTCTACTGGTCAGGTGGGTGTTCTCCTCCTCGTTTATCACTCCCTGTTCACTGCCCCCTACATCCCCCCTACCAAAAAGCTTTTTAAAGGCATAAGTATGTTTATGTCTTAACAGAAAATTTTCTACTCTTCACTTTTTATCATTATCATTGGTCCACAATGGAACAAATAGGTCATTTGTGGGCTGTAGAAAGTTTTATCTGGCCTTTAAGTATACATATTTCAAAATATATTTTAACATCTAGAAAATATAAAATGAACAAAATGTGTGAACTTTCAATCTGTGCATATATGAGGATTTTACCTGCATAAGCTGTTGATTTAAAATGAAAAGTACTTCAAGTATTAAAAGAGCTAAAGAATAAATCTGAATTTCATAAGCATCATAACTGTAGAGTCCTGTTCTAGAGTTCTCAGGAGATTTATGATCTAAGAAGGGACAAGAAGCAGGGTATGTTGCAGTACACCTGAAAAGTACTGTCTTCAAGGTTCCTCTCTATTTCTGTCTATAGGACACTTTAAAAAAAGTTGGACAATAAGTGATATATAAGCAACACTGCTTACAAAATCTAGTAAACATCATATGTAAATAATTCTAAACAGAATGCTCTTTTAAAACTAAGCTGACAAATCTGAATTTTAATCTGTGCATTTAGCATTATGTCCTTCAAGTACAACAGAAAGTTTAAGGAGAAAATTTCATTCAACCTATAAAACTTGTTTCATTACATATAAATATCACTAAGTAGGTCAAGAAAACAAAGTAAAACAAACAGCTGTGATATTTCAGATGCAGAATCGTCATATAAATTAGTGGATCACGACTGTTATTTACTCCATAAAAAAGGAAAATGCAGGTCAACTGAAGACATCATGTGGTTAAGTTAGTGTATAATATGTAATATTAAGGCATATATGATATCCAAAAGGGATTTCCTGAGAGTTATAATTCAATCACAAACAGCCATGCTGGGCACCTGGGTGGCTCAGTCGGTTAAGCGACTGCCTTTGGCTCAGGTCATGATCCTGGAGTCCTGGGATCAAGTCTTGCATCTGACTTCCCCTGTCTCATGTGCTCTTTCTCTCTCTCTCTCCCAAATGATTAAATAAATAAATAAAATCTTAAAAACAAAATGGCCATGTTGAGGTTGTAAACAAATCACAAAACCAGGAATGTTTTAGTTCCTTATTCCTTTCACTAATAGCTGAAGATCTAAGACCTCTTATTAGATGCTGAACTCCCACTTACATTTTTTTCAGTTTATAACTTTTTTCCCATATGCTTTTTAAAAAAGTTTCTATTTAAATTCCACTTAGTTAACATACAGTATAATATAAGTTTCGAGCGTACAACACCTGGTGCTCATCACAACACAGGCACTCCTCAAATCCCATCACCTATTTTCACCACCCCCCTGTAACCACTAGTTTGTTCTCTACAGTTTAAAATATAAAGTGAAATAACAACTCTTTAAAAAAGAAATACTTTAAAGCAATTTCACAACTCAAAAAAAAAAAAAAAAGAAGAAGAAAAAGAAAAGAAATACTATGTAAATTGCCTCTTTACCTTCATGACATCTCTATATGACCGGATGGCTGAGACTTTTCTCTTTTCATCTTCTTCATCTTCCAGGCCTTCATCTGCAGCCTCATAGCCTTCATCATTGCTGCCATCAGCTTCTACTGTATTGGCCATGTGATCAATGAGCTGCTCCAGAGGGGGGCTTAACTCCCTTTCTTCATTCTCCTTCAAACCATAGTCCAGTGCTTTATAAATAACAATTCCCAGAGATTCAATAACCTAGGGACATTAAAGAAGGTGATTAAAGGAGATGACTAAACAGCTTTACAGAGCTAATTGCAAGACATAAAATATTTAGTATGACACTTAAGCTAGGTGTAATCTATTCCATTTCAGAAACCAGTAACAAATTAGATTTGAGGGGATATATAAGTCTCAACTATGCATTAAAAAAACAACCCCAGATGGGAATTTTTTTGTGATTTCTTCAATCCAGTATATAACAATACACAAACTCTTTTTGTTTTCTTAGATTTATACTATACACTAAAATCTATATTATCCATTCATATAAAATGCTAACCAGGTTGATTTTCTGCATTTCCAAAAGATATTTCTGAGATCAGAGAGAGCTATCAAAGAACTCTTATACCGGTGTTTATCAAAGTCTATTTCAAGAATTATCAGTGATCTGGGGTACCTGGGTGGCTCAGTGGATTAAAGCCTCTGCCTTCAGCTCAGGTCATGATCCCAGGGTCCTCGGATCGAGCCCCACATCGGGCTCTCTGCTCAGCAGGAAGCCTGCGTCCCCCTCTGTCTTTCTGCCTGCCTCTCTGCCTACTTGTGATCTCTGTCTGTCAAATAAACAAATAAAATCTTAAAAAAAAATACCAGTGATCTGAGAGATTGAAAACTCAGTTGCTAGGAGCAGCTAACTTAAGCTAAAACAACAACAAAATCTATTTATATATAGCTACACACTGCTCACTGAGTTCCATTTAATTATTGGAACATATTTTTCATACGATATAAACAAATGAAAGACTTTTTCAAACTCTGATTTCATTGTGGGGGATAGATAATCCTCCCTCTCCCACAACTCCACTAATAGTACCTCGTGAAATATAAACCTGCTTTAGGAACACTGGGTATATATCACTGTCTAATATCACCCTCACAGATGCTTTAGACTTCTGCCAATATAGGTATTCTTTTTTTTTTTAAATTTATTTATTTGACAGAGATCACAAGTAGTCAGAGAGGCAGGCAGAGAGAGAGAGGAGGAAGCAGGCTCCCTGCCAAGCAGAAAGTCCGATGTGGGACTCGATCCTAGGACCCTGGGATCATGACCTGAGCTGAAGGCAGAGGCTTCAACCCACTGAGCCACCCAGGTGCCCCCAATATAGGTATTCTACTCTATTCCTCAACACAGCCTTTCTTTTCTGCTCAGAAGAATCACATATAAACAATACTTCTGTTTTATTTTGCAATGTTAATGGCTCATTTCACCTTAGCTATTTTGTGGGGAAGAACACAGACAATGAAGCCAACGATTCAGGATTAAATGCTGACTTTGGGGGTGCTGGATGGCTCAGTCAGTTAAGTGTCTGCCTTTTGCTCAGGTCGTGATCCCCGAGGAGACTGCTCCTTGCTCCTCCTTTGCCCCTCCCCATCCCCCAGCTTGCGCTCTCTTGCTCTCTCCGTCTCTCTAATAAATAAATAAAATCTTTTAAAAAAATAATAAAAGCTGACTTTCACCACTAACCATTTGACTCAGGGCAAATTATTTATTTTAGTCATGATTTTTCTTATCTGTAAAATGAGTATCAATAATTATCTACATCTCATGAGATTTTAAGACTAAATGACATTCACATGAATAGAAGAACTTAGTACAATATCTACTTATAACAAGTAGTGAGTAAATGTTATCTCCCTCTCTTACTTGCCCCAGGTCTCCTTTTTCCAGGGTTTATTCAGCTACCCCCATAAACAAACAAACAGATCTATCCTTTTCTTCATCCCACTTGTAGCCATCATTAATGCCGCCTATTTTAAAAAGTTTTTAAGGTGGTATCGAAGAAAAGGAAAAGTCAGAAGTTTTAAAGACAAATTAAACACAATAGAATTATTGTCATCACATATACTATAGTCCTTAAAAGCACTCAGGGCATTCACTCAAAAAAAATCTCCACAAAATCTGAAATTTACCTTATCAAGTAAGATAGTATTTTCTCAACACAAGTTTAAAAATGAATATGACTTAAAAATTCAACATCTGATTTTTAAACAATACTGGTTTTTTTACTATTTCTCACTGAAAATACAGAATATTTTAATTGATTTGTATAGTCCGATTGGAACTCTAATCCTTATTTTCAAAGTTGAAGGGAACAAAAGAAAAAATAAACAATCAGGACCACATCAAAATAAAAAGCTTTTGTACTGTGACGGAAATAATCAACAAAACAAAAAGGCAACCTACTTTAGATATTAGATATTGGCAAATGGGATATCCAATAAGGGGTTAATATCTAAAATACATAAAAAACTTCTATAACTCCACATCAAAAAACAATCAAGTCAAAAAAGGGCAGAGGACCTGAATAGATATTTTTCCAAAGAAGACATACAGATAGCCAACAGATACATGAAAAAATGCTCAATATCACTAATCATCAGAGAAATGCGAATCAAACACACCATGAGTTATGACCTCACAACTGTCAGAATATCTAAAATAAAAAAGACAAGAAATAACAAGTGTTGGTGAGGATACAAAGAAAAAGGAACCTTCATGCACTGTTTGTAAAATGTAAATTGATATACTCACTGTGGAAAACTGTATGGAGGTTCATCAAAAAGTTCAAAATAGAAATTGCCATAAAATTAAAAAAAAAAAAAACCAAGAATTGCCAATTAAATCCAGTTACTCCACTACTGAATATTTACCCAAAGAAAACAAAAACACTAATTCGAAAGAATATATGTACCCTTATGTTTATCTCAGAGTTACATACAATAGCCAAGATATAGAAGCAACCTAAGCAACCACTGATAGACAAATAGATAAAGAAGATGTGGCACGCATGTGCATGCATGCGCGCACACACACACACACACAAATATTACGCAGTCATAAAAAAGGATGAGATCTTGCCATTGCAACAACACGGATGGACCCAGAGGGTATTAAGCTAAGTGAAATAAATAAGACTAGGAAAGACCAATACTTTATGAGTGCACATATATGTGCAATCTAAAAAACAAAACAAATGAATAAATACAGAGAACAAATTGGTGGTTGCCAGAGGAGAGGGGCATTGGGGGATGGGCACAATGGGTGAAGGGGAATGGGAAATAAAGGCTTCCAGTTATAGAATGAATAAGTCACATAAAAGGCACACCATAGAGGCAACCGGGTGGCTCAGTCAGTGAAACATTTGCCTTCTACTCAGGTCATGACCCCAGGGTCCTAGGATTGAGCCTAGGCTCAATGTGTCAGGCTCCCTGCTCAGTGGGGAGTCTGCTTCTCCCTCTCCCTCTGCTCCTCCCCAACTCATGCTCTCTCTGAAATAAAGAAAGAAAATCTTTTTGAAAAAAGGTGCAGCATAAGGAATATAGTCAATGATCTTGTAATAGTGTTGTGGTGGGCACAGCATAATGTATATACTTGTGGAATCACTCACTATGCTGTACACCTGAAACTAATATAACACTGTGTGTCAACTACACTCAAAAAAATAACAAAAGATGACACAAAATTAACCATCACAAGTTTATCCCTTGTGAATCTGGCACTCATACTCATCTCCTTAGCCTCCTTAAAGTCCATTCTACTATGCTATCAAGTCTGCTGCTTCAGGATAGTGGGAAACATAGTAAGAGCAGTGAATTCCACTGTATTTCCTATCGAGTTCCTTGATCAGAAGTAATGCTGTGTGGAACACAATGATGGTGAATAAGGCATTTTACAAATCCTAGCTTAAAAAAAAATTATTTATTTATTTATTTATTTGAGAGAGAGAGAGAGAAAGGAGAGAGAGAGAGAGATCACAAGTAGGCAGAGAGGCAGGCAGAGAGAGAGGGGGAAGCAGGGTCCCTGCTTAGCAGAGAGCCCGGTGCGGGGCTCGATCCTCGGACCCTGAGATAATGACCTGAGCCAAAGGCAGAGGCTTAACCCACTGAGTTACCCAGGCGCCCCTATAAATCCTAGTTTTGGCAGAAGCACTGCATGCGAGGAAAGCAAATCCATATCAAAAGTAACTCTTCCAGTAAGAACAAAATGCCGCCCCTTCCATGGTGGAAGCAGTCCTATGTACTCAACCTGCTGCCAGGCTGATTGGCTGATCACCCAGGGGAACAGTGCCATATTGAGGATGTAGAGTTAGTCTCTGCTTGATGGCAGATCCGGCTTTCCACCAGTGGCTAAAGCTAGGTCAACCCCAGTGAATGGAAATCTACGTTGATAAGCTCCTGCAAAATCTCCATCCCTGCCATTGCAGCCATGTTCACAAGCCCATTGTGTGATAACAAGGTAGCTGGGAAAGGAGGCTGACTGGTGTCCACAAAACAGGTCATCCCATCCACTTGAATATTAAAATCCTTCTCTTGGGGTGCCTGGGTGGCTCAGTGGGTTAAGCCTCTGCCTTCGGCTCAGGTCATGATCTCAGAGTCCTGGGATCGAGCTCCACATCGGGCTCTTTGCTCAGCAGGGAGCCTGCTTCCCTCTCTCTCTGTTTGCCTCTCTGCCTACTTGTGGTATCTCTCTCTCTCTCTGTCAAATAAATAAAAATTTTAAAATAAAATAAAATAAAATCCTTCTGTAACGAAGTCACTCTTTGGTGAGCATTCACCTGAGACAAATATATTCACTTTTTTTTTTTTTTGCCCAGAGAAGTCTATCCACATATCTATTCCCCAGATTTCCTTGTCACCAGTATGGCAATCATATTCCCTCCAAGCAAAGTGCACAACCAGGTATACTTTTCAAAGTTCTGCCCACTGGGAGGATTTCCTTTCAGCACTGTCCTTCAGGGACATCCCTGAAAGGGGCTACATGCTAACTGTCCACTTTCGGCTGGCACCTGCATATTATACAGAACCATCTGTAAACCAGGCCCAGGTCTTCTCTTCTTCTGTTAGCTGATTGTAGAACTCCCCAGAAGGCAAATAGGGTAGAGGCTAGGAAAGAGAAGGGAGTATAACAGAAGTACATCTGGGCAGTGCTTTCTGGGCCCACTTGCACCCAATCACATGTATGCCATTCCAAGTGATGATGCAGTGTTGCTATGCATACCCAGCTTCATGGTTTAAAGGGTCAGACAATACCCAGTTCATGATGGGCAACTCAGATCACATGGTAACTGGATGGACTGTGGTTAAGTGTTCAGTCTGTACTGTGGCCCAGTAGCCGGCCAAGAGCTGCTTCTCAAAAGGAGAATAATTATCCACAAAGGATGGCAGGGCTTTGCTCCAAAATCCTAAGGGCCTGCACTGTGATTTGCCTATTGGGGCTTGCCAAAAGCTCCAAACAGCAGCTCTATCCACTGCCAATTCAAGCACCATTGGATTTGCTGGACCACATGGCCCATGTGACAAGGTAGCTTACAAGCAACCTGGACTTGTCGTGGAGCCTTCTCTTGTTCTGGTTCTCACTCAAAACTAGAAACTTTCTGGGTCATTCGGTATGGGCCAGAGTAATACAGTATATTTATAGGAATATGTTGCCTCCAAAATGTAAAGAAGCTACTAGCCATTATGCCTCCTTTTTGTTGTGGTTTCGGGGGTGGGGACTGATGCAACAACTTATCCTTCACCCTAGAAAAGATATCTCTGAACCACACCACTGGACTCCTAAAAATTTCACTGAGGTGAAAGTCCCCTGAATTTTTATCAGATTTATTTCCAATGTTCTAACACATAAATGTCTTACCAATAAATTTAGAGTAGTTGCTATTTCTCACTCACTAGGGCCAACCAGCATAATATCATCAACGTAATGGACAAGTGTGGTATCTTAGAGAAGAGAAAGGCAATCAAGATCCCTGAGGACTAAATTATGACACAGCTCTGGAAAGCTGATACACCCCTGAGGTAGGCCAGTGAAGGTGTCCTGCTGGCCTTGCCAGGTGAAAGCAAACTGCTTCTGGTGGTCTTATTGACAGGTATAGAGAAAGAACATTTGTCAGATAAGAGCTGCATACTAGGTACCAGGGAATGTGTCAATTTACTCAAGCAATGAAGCCACATCTGGTATAGCAGCTGCAGCTGAAGCCACCATCTGGTTAGCTTACAATAATACAGTGTCCTTCTCCATGATCCATTTGTCTTCTGCACAGGCCAAATAGGCAGGCTGATTAGAAATATGGGAATCACTACTCCTCCATCTTTCAAGTCCTTGATGGCGGCACTAGTCTCTGTAACCCCAACCCCCCACCCCAAGAAATGTCCTACTGCTTTTAGTGTACCACTGTCCTACATAGAGGCAGTTCTAGTAGATTCTACTTGGTGTTCCCCACCAAAAGAGCTTTACTTCATTGGTCAGGGAATGAATATGAGGATTCTGTCAAAAGCTAAGTATATTTATTCTGATTATGCATTCCAGAATTAGAGAATAACTAGATTCAGGATGGGTTCACAAATACACTGGCCTCTCTGTGAGATGGACCTGAGCGACAACCCCACTGATCATCTGACCTCTGTAAGCTGGTAGATCGCAGTGACGTTTCTGGGTCTACTAAAATCAGTGTCAGTTCAGAGCCAATATCCAGTCCTTCCCAAATAA
The DNA here is from genome assembly GCF_963455335.1 of Martes martes. Taxonomy (NCBI): domain Eukaryota; kingdom Metazoa; phylum Chordata; class Mammalia; order Carnivora; family Mustelidae; genus Martes; species Martes martes. Next base: position 60,490,913 of record NC_137901.1, read on the forward strand.
TCTCATTAATTCCTTTCCCCAGTGCAGTGCATCCCCTTTGCGGATAGTTGGAAGGAAAATTAACAATGTAAATTTTTAGTAGTGTAGAGGGGTCCTTCCTCAGCAGAACATGGCCTCTCCTTCATACAAAGGGTTCTGGGTCTGTAAATGGCTCAAGTCTGGGAATTGACTAAGGGGTGTCATAACTGTGTTTTCATGATTCAAGTTAGACTTTTGTTCACCCTAGAACTTTTTCTGTTTATACAGGTCAAGTAAGAATTTAGTGGGCTTCCTATTTATTTTACTTCTAGGAACACCATGATCAAGTAGCCAATGCCATCAGACTATTCTAGGCACCAGACTATTCTGATTGCTGCTTTGACTCTATAATTCATTATGCTAACCAGATCAACTTTGCCTGTGGTCACTGAGTACTGCCACCTGGTCTCTGCACTCCAGGATCCAACTACTCCCTTGCATTTAGGTTCCCCAAATCAGTGACTGCAGTGCCCCTTCTGTAAAGTCTAACCTACGAAGAGTGATCACAGAGCTCTCCAAGGATGCCAGGGCTCCCCTCATAAATTTGTTTCTCACAGTCATGGTAAAAGATGTGTCTAGACAGACATTCCCAGAGCAATAGAGTAGGTCTTAAATGACAAATACACTCTAATATTCTGATCTTTTTTTTCATCTTACTATGATTTACCTTTCCAACCTTGTTTTCTTTTATTATCACTCATGTACACTGTTGTCCAACTGCACTGGTTTCTTACTCTTTCCTTTATTTGCTCTACACTTTGCCTTTATGACATATTCAGTATTGTTTCTACTTTCTACATGGACTTTCTCCTGTAATTTTGTATGTCCAAATCCTATTCATTTTTCCATCTCCCCAATCAAAGAAATCTCCTCCATAATGACTTGCTGACCCTGATTAACAGTTGCCAGCTGTCATCACATTACAGTCTCTACCTGCTGTTCTTCCTTGAGGAAAACAATCATTTTTTTCCCTTCAAAATCGCCATGACATTAAGTTGTACCTTTATATGGTACACTCCACTTTTTAACTTGGATTATAGTTAATTATGTACCTATCTTAATTCCCCCCAAAGGTTAAACTCCTTGAAGGCAAAAATCCTCTAGGATTCATCTTTGTCTTTACATTATTTTACAAACAGCAAAGACTTAATAGTTAATGAAAGAATGAACCAGGGCACCTGAGTGGCTCAGTCGTTAAGCGTCTGCCTTCGGCTCAGGTCATGATCCCAGGGTCCTGGGATCAAGCCACACATCGGGCTCCCTGCTCGGCTGAAGGCCTGCTTCTCCCTCTCCCACTCCCTCTCTTGCTGCTTGTGTTCCCTCTCTCGCTGTGTCTCTCTCTGTCAAATAAATAAAATCTTGAAAAGAAAAAGAATGAACCAAAATATAAATTCTTTCCATTCAGATTTGGATGGTTGAAAGTTGGATATGGAATTTATAGATATAGGCAAACATACCTGCCTCTTCGATCTCATTGCAACAGACCACTAGAGTGGTGATCCAGCCCTGAATAGCCTCTAAAACTTTCTAGAGGGTCTGTCTCTTAGCTTAAGGATAAACTAAATCTAACCTGGTTCAAACATCCTAAATCTATTCACCTTTCCTGATTTATGTGTGAACCATGAAGTAGTTCTGGATCTAACCAAGCCTCTTGGGAACACAGCATAACAAGGCTGGGCATTATTCGACTGATGTGTGTACCAGGTGACTCATTACCTCCATGGACTGAGGGAACTTCTAATCTTTTGCTAAAACATATACCCAGTTTGTTAGATAGTCTTGAGCTATGGAGCAGGGATGACCACCAGAACAATAATTAAAGCATAACTGTACCTAGACATACCAGCTTGCCTAGATATATACTTCCTTAGACTCTTTTTAGAAGCTCACTTGCCAAAACCTCTGGAAATGTTAAGAAAACTGATGGGAAACAGCAGTGTCAGATCTAAAATATTCAACTGAATTACCAGTCTCCAGGCAGCTAGAAAATCATCGTTCATGTCCTGTCACATTGGCACCACACCCCCCCCCCCGACACTTCCAGACACTCTAACATTCAATAAAGCGAACAGAAATTACAGCATAAAACCTTCAAGTTAAACGGAACAAGTGAAGCACACTAGAAAGCTGTGCTTTTTAAGCCCAACCGACTGATAAAGGGTGGAAGAAAGAAGGCACTGAATAAAACCACATATTCCGAAATTTGAGGCTGTTACATCATCATGACTTATTACCTCTCATGAGTGATAGCTTGATATAAAGCCCTCCAGCTCAGGGTAGAGACACATGAATGGAACTGAGTGTTCTCTGGCCTCTAGACCCAGCCATGTCATCACTGAGGGCAGCCTCACTACAGAACAACAGCACACCCACCAACACCAATGTTTCATATAAAGCACTCAAGGTTGATGTCAGCCCACTGAGCCCACATGCAGTCTTCCTCTTACCATGCTAACTCCCTTCATCTGGCCCCTCTTCACATTAACTTGTACTTCCTAAAAATATCTGAGTCCATCTCTGTCTCCTTTACTGAACGTAAACTTTTTTTTTTAATTTTTTATTTCTTTTCAGCGTAACAGTATTCATTGTTTTTGCACCACACCCAGTGCTCCATGCAATCCGTGCCCTCCCTAATACCCACCACCTGGTTCCCCCGACCTCCCACCCCCCACCCCTTCAAAACCCTCAGGTTGTTTTTCAGAGTCCATAGTCTCTCATGGTTCACCTCCCCTTCCAATTTCCCTCAACTCCCTTCTCCTCTCCATCTCCCCTTGTCCTCCATGTTATTTGTTATGCTCCACAAATAAGTGAAACCATATGATAATTGACTCTCTGCTTGACTTATTTCACTCAGCATAATCTCTTCCAGTCCTGTTCATGTTGCTACAAAAGTTGGGTATTCATCATAATACTACTCCATAGTGTATTTGGACCACATCTTCCTCATCCATTCGTCCATTGAAGGGCATCTTGGTTCTTTCCACAGTTTGGCGACCGTGGCCATTGCTGCTATAAACATTGGGGTACAGATGGCCCTTCTTTTCACTACATCTGTATCTTTGGGGTAAATACCCAGTAGTGCAATTGCAGGGTCATAGGGAAGCTCTATTTTGAATTTCTTGAGGAATCTCCACACTGTTCTCCAAAGTGGCTGCACCAACTTGCATTCCCACCAACAGTGTAAGAGGGTTCCCTTTCTCCACATCCTATCCAACACATGTTGTTTCCTGTCTTGCTAATTTTGGCCATTCTAACTGTCGTAAGGTGGTATCTCAATGTGGTTTTAATTTGAATCTCCCTGATGGCTAGTGATGATGAACATTTTTTCATGTGTCTGATACCCATTTGTATGTCTTCATTGCAGAAGTGTCTGTTCATATCTTCTGCCCATTTTTTGATATGATTATCTGTTTTGTGTGTGTTGAGTTTGAGGAGTTCTTTATAGATCCTGGATATCAACCTTTTGTCTGTACTGTCATTTGCAAATATCTTCTCCCATTCCGTGGGTTGACTGTTTCCTTTGCTGTGCAGAAGCTTTTGATCTTGATGAAGTCCCAAAAGTTCATTTTTGCTTTTGTTTCCTTTGCCTTTGGAGACATATCTTGAAAGAAGTTGCTGTGGCTGATATTGAAGAGGTTACTGCCTATGTTCTCCTCTAGGATTCTGATGGATTCCTGTCTCATGTTGAGGTCTATCTATCTATGAAAGATCCACAGCAAATATCATCCTCAATGGGAAAAAGCTTGCAGCCTTCCCGTTGAGATCAGGAACACAACAAGGATGCCCACTCTCACCACTCTTGTTCAACATAGTATTAGAAGTCCTAGCAACAGCAATCAGACAACAAAGAGAAATAAAAGGTATCCAAATTGGCAAGGAAGAAGTCAAACTCTCTCTCTTTGCAGATGACACGATTCTTTATATGGAAAACCCAAAAGACTCTACCCCCAAACTACTAGAACTCATACAGCAATTCAGTAATGTGGCAGGATACAAAGTCAATGTACAGAAATCAGTGGCTTTCTTATCCACTAACAATGAAAATACAGAAAGGGAAATTAGAGAATCGATTCCATTTACTATAGCACCAAGAACCATAAGATACCTGGGAATAAACCTAACCAAAGAGGTAAAGGATCTGTACTTAAGGAACTACAGAACACTCATGAAAGAAATTGAAGAAGACACAAAAAGATGGAAAACCATTCCATGCTCTTGGATGGGAAGAGTAAACGTTGTTAAAATGTCTATACTGCCTAGAGCAATCTATACTTTTAATGCCATTCTGATCAAAATTCCACAGGTATTTTTCAAAGAGCTGGAGCAAATAATCCTAAAATTTGTATGGAATCAGAAGAGACCCCGAATCGCTAAGGAAATGTTGAAAAACAAAAATAAAACTGGCGGCATCACGTTACCTGATTTCAAGCTTTACTACAAAGCTGTGATCACCAAGACAGCATGAATGTAAACTTCTTTAGGACAGGGATCAAGTATGATTCTTCCTGGTATTTGCTACAATGCCTAGCACAGAGTATGTGCTTTAAAATCTTTGCTAAACACATTAAAGTTATATAATAGCACGAAAGTCTTTAATGCCAAGTCTGATGAAATGGTACAACCTATACCAACATTGTCAAACAAGGTGCCTCAAACAAACAGCAGCTGCTACTGCCTTCACATCATGCCTCATGGCCAAAAGCCCCTCTTCTCCCGCCTAAAAATTAAAAACAGTTTCTTCAACTCTTCAGGTCCCTTTGCCAATTAGATTATGAGATTTCCTTATACTTGTATAACATTTTATTAGGAACATGTTTTCCTTTGTTACAATCCTGTGAGGTAGACATTATCTCCATTTTAAAGATGAGAAAACTTAAAAGAGGGTCAATAAATTGTTTAGTACCAGTTAAGAAGTAACAAAGCCAGGACTCCAAACTGGCTTTGCTACTTAGGAGATTCCATGTCCAGAATTCTACTGTAACTAAGCTGCACATCTGAACATCTCCTAGTCTGCCAACATCTGTCCAAAATGTGGCATCCAGTATTAAATCCTATGCCACATGTAGTACAATCATCAAAGAATACCAAAAACAGGCATCTTCCTTGTTCTACATCACATACTTCTATACCCAGTTTTGTATTCAGTTTTCTGCTAAACCATTAAATTGCTGACATTTTAGGTTTATATTCAACCAGAGTGATAAGTAATACACACCACATAATAGCCATCTTTCTATCTTAGTAGAATAAGTGAAACATAATTGTAGCTAGTGTTTGTAAAGAGATTATATAATCCTGGTGAAAGGATTTATCTCAAATCTATTTTACCTTTGTATTTGGATTGATTTTTTTAGAGTTCCTAAGAGTCTACTAGCTAATTCATTTACTATCATTTCTAAACTTTAAAATCTGCCAATATGGGTATGCTTTCTGAGTCTTCATAAAATTGATTTAAATGTTAAATAGGGTAGTTGCAACTAAGAAACCCTTCAGAACACCAGAGAACATTTTCTCAAGCTGACATTGATTACAAGGTAAACCTTACTGATCTGACACTTCTCTACCTTGCTCACAAAAATATAAAAGATTTAGTAAAATTTCCTGCTGCAATCTCTAAATACTAACCAAGGTAGCCTCACATCTAGTCAAATCTATCCAAAGAAAGCACATTTAGTGAATCTAGCTAACGTCCAGTGTACACAGTCCTCTTCCCTCCCCTCATTAATTCAGTTGATAGGTATTACCAAGAGCATCTGTACAGCAATAGAAAGGGAATAATAAATAAACACCTCTGGGAGGTCTCTGGACTTCACAGAGATTCTGTTTTAGACAAAACAGAGAATAAATAAATCATACATTGTGCTAAACATTATAATAAAGAAGAGAGGGTGTTATGAGAATGTATAATAGGGAGTCCTCATCTAATTTGAAGATTTGGGAAGCCCATGTTAAAGCAATACATTTTAATTGGAGACCTGAAAGGCAAGTAGAGCTAACCAGGAGAGGAGGGAGTTATAGTAGAATTCTAGAGAAGGAACAGTGAGTATAAAGGCCTGGAGGTCAAGAATAACAAGGAATGTGGGGCTCCTGGGTGGCTCAGTGGGTTAAGGCCTCTGCCTTCAGCTCGGGTCGTGATCTCAGGGTCCTGGGATCGAGTCCCACATCGGGCTCTCTGCTTGGTGGGGAGCCTGCTTCCCTTCCTCTCTCTCTGCCTGCCTCTCTGCCTACTTGTGATCTCTGTCAAATAAATAAATAAAATATTAAAAAAAAAAGACAATGTGGTATTGGCAAAAGAATACAAATAGATCAATGAAACAGAATAAAGCCTAGAAACAGATGCACAAAAATATAGCAAACTGAACTTTGACAAAGGAGCAAAGGCAATTCAGTAGAGAAAGGACAGTCTTTTCTTCAAACGGTGCTGGAACTGCAGGACATCCATATGCAAAAATATAAATCTAGGGGTGCCCGGGTGGCTCAGTGGGTTAAAGCCTCTGCCTTCGGCTCAGGTCATGATCCCGGGGTCCTGGGATCGGGCCCCGCATCGGGCTCTCTGCTCCGCGGAGAGCCTGCTTCCTCCTCTCTCTGCCTGCCTCCCTGCCTACTTGTGATCTCTCTCTGTCAAATAAAAAAAAAATATATATATATATATATATACACACACACATATATATGTGTATATATATATATATAAATCTAGACACAGACCTTACAAATTTCCCAAAAATTAACTCAAAAGGGATCATAAACCTGAAAGTAAAATGCAAAATTATAAAACTAAAAGATAACATAGGAGAAAAACTAGGTGATCTTGGGTTTGGCAATTTTTTAGATGGACTGCAGAAGACTGAGCTGGGGTCACAAAGGGGGATTCCTTGGCAAATGATTGATCAACAAAGTCATGAGTGTATGAGGGAGCTGAAGGGGAGAAAAATACACAAGGGAAGAAGAATCAAACACTTAATGATTGGCCAGCAGATAAAAAATGAAGAAACTAGACTGTAAAGGAGCACCAGTATTGGGGAAAGGACAGAAGGATGAGTCAAAAGATTATGATATAACAAAAGTCAAAGAGATAAAATATTTCAAGAAGGAAGACATGATCATGTGTATTGAATGTGGATGAGGTAAAGGAAGGTCTAGAACACATCCCCTGGATTTAGTGAAGCAAAGGTTACGGTGACTTTAGCATGGGCAGTCTGGGTAAGTAAACAGTGTTGTGTGTACACAGTATGATCAGAAATTTTTATGAAGACAGGGGCGCCTGGCTGGCTCAGTTGGAGAAGCATGTGACTCTTATTTTTAGGGTCATGAGTTCAAGCCCCACGTTGCGTGTAGAGATTACTTAAATAAACTTTTTAAAAAAGTAATTTTTATGAAGACAAAGGGAAATATGTGACAGCAGCTAGAGATGAAAGAAGAGAGGTAGTTGTTTTTTTTTTTAATTATTTTTCAAGATTACAGAGCCTTAAGCATGTTTAAATAGTGATGAAGGGAAAGTTGAAGATAATGAAAAGAGGCCAGAGTTCCTGACAGGGACAAAATAATTATTCCATGACCTTTGTTCAGAAAATCAGACCTCCAACAGAGGTTAGTCACTTCTTAAAAAAAAAAAAAAAAAAAAAAAAAAGCAAAAACAAACAAACAAAACAAAAAACTCTTTCCCTAAAATTTAGACATGCTTTTTTTTCCTTTGCTATTATTAAGTGGCAAAAAGGTCCATTTGCACATGTATGAGATTTACTCCTTTATTCACTATTATTTCCTGAGCACTTTTATGTGGGTATGTCATAAATTCATTAACATGCCATTCTAAGTCTTTTACCTTCTGAGCCCTATGAACTTTTCCATTCACAGCTCCACACTGCACTATCACTTCAATCGTTTTCATATTACCATACCTTTCTTTATCCATGCCACTCTCTGCCGATGGCATTTCTCTCTGACAAATCCCACCTATCCCTGAAATCCCAGTTCAGTATTACCTCCTCTATGAAATAGTCCTATTCACTCCAGAATTGATTCTTTCTACCCCTGCCACATTTCCCTGCTGTTAACTGACTTCTACCCTATGACAGATGACTATCAACAGCACAAAAAATGGCAGAATAATCATTCATTTCAAATGTAGATGAAAAATTAGATAGCACACTTCTAAATAAACTTTAGGTCAAGGAAGAAATCTCAAATTCAAAAATATTTCATGATAATGAAAATATATATCCAAATCCTTGGAGTGCAACTAAAACAGCGCTTGGGAAGAAATTTATAGCTTCAGATGAACAAACTCCCTGAAAGACCTAATTGACCAAAATTTGGAAGAACTCAATAGTGAAAACTACAAAACACTGCTGAAAGAAACGAAAGATCTGCATTAAGTGGAGAAATATACGAACTTCATGGACTCAAGGACTAAATATTGTCAGAATGGCAGTTCTCTCCAAATTGACCTAAAAGTCAATGTGATCCCAATCAAAACTCACGGAAGACTTTTAGGGAAACTAACAACCTGATTTAAAAACGTCTATGGGATAGCCAACACAAATTTTGGAAAAGAGTAACAAAGTCAGATAACTGACACTACCAGATTTCAACACTCAGAAAAAGCCGCAGTAATCACAACTGAGTAGTATTTGTATAAAGGTGACATATGGAACAAAGAATTCATAATTAATCCTATACTATATAATCAATTGATTTTAAACGAACATGTCAGAATAGTTCAGTGGAGGAAAGATACTATTTCAACAAATGGTGCTGGAACAACTAGATGTCTACATGGAAAATAAACCTGGACCTCTACAACATACACAAAAATTATTTTTAAATGAATCTTTTATCAAAACGTGTAAGTTAAATCTATTACACTTCTAGCAAAACACAAAGGAAAAATTTATACAACACCAGTAGCTTTTTATAGATTTTAAATATTTTCTATATACATATTCATGTTTGAATTTGAAATAGGCAAGTATTTGTTATACAAGACAAAAAATTCATGGGAGAAAAAAATTGAAAAATTAGATTTCACCAAAATTAAAAATTTTGCTCTTTAAAAGACAAAAATAACAAAATGAATGGCCAAGTTGTAAGTCACACAATGGGCAAAATTACATATAATATATATATGTATATACCTGACAAATATAAATGTAAATATAAATCTGACTTCAATTTAGAATATATTTTTTAAATTTTAGAATTCAGTAATAAAATAATCCAATAAAAAATAGGCAAAAGATTTGAACACCACAAAAGGCGATATACAAGAGGCCTATAAGCATATGAATAAATGCTCTGTATCATTAGTTATGAAGGAAATGCCCATCAAAATGACCAGGTAACATTTTACATCCTCTAAAACAGCTAAAATTTAAAAGACAGACAATAACAAATATTGGTGAGGATGTGCAACAACTAGAACTCTCATACATTGCTGGAATAAAAATGAAATGATACAACCATATTGTAAAAACAGTTTGCCAGTTTCTCGTAAAAGTCACATATACTTTTATAATATGACCCACCAATTGTACTCCCAGTTATTTACCCAAAAGAAATTAAATACATCCACAAAAAGCCTCATACACAATGCTCTAGAGTACCTTTTTTTTTTTTTTAAAGATTTTATTTGTTTATTTGACAGACAGAGATCACAAGTAAGCAGAGAGGCAGGCAGAGAGAGAGGAAGGGAAGCAGGCTCCCCACTGAGCAGAGAGCCTGATGCAGGACTCAATCCCAGGACCCTGGAATCATGACCCGAGCCTAAGGCAGAGGCTTTAACCCACTGAGCCACCCAGACGCCCTAGAGTACCTTTATCCGTAACAGCCAAAACCTGAAAACCACCCATCAATCAACAGATGAATGGATGAACAAATTGTAGTGTATCTACCCAGTGAACTACTACCCAGTAATAAAAAGGAGAACACTACTTCTCATAGCAACACAAATAAAACTCAAAAACATTCTGTTGAGCAAATACAGTGAACACAGAAGTGCGTTCTGTATGATCATGTTTATATGAAGTAGAGGCTGAGGGAGGGAAAGACTACAGAGGGAACTTTCTGGGGTGATGAAATGGTTGGGGTGGTGGTTATTTACGGGTACAAATTTATTAAAACTCATTAAACTGGACATTTAAAACAACTGCTTTTGTTATACTTAAGTTACGCCACAAAGTTGATTTTTAAAAAGAGCTGAGCACAGTATTTCTGCCGTGAAGAGAATACAGGACCAGTAGTCATGAGATGGAATCTGCTCATTACGTGATGTGTGACCCGGAGCTGGTCACTTAATCCCCATGTATCTTCAAGAGTAAACTTAAGAAAAACCAACTACAGTCCTTTCCAATCCTGACATCTGTAAGAATAAGAAAACTGCAGAACTGGAATACCAAAAGAAAACACACAGGCTATAAATGTATGAAGTTTTGCTCATGGAAATGTCACAGTTGAAGAATTACAGAGGTTAACTGGACTTTATTTTCTAAAAGTGGGTTTCTGACTAAACTGCAGTTTAACAGAATTTTTTAAAAATTGTATCAACAACTGTCTCTGAAAACCCTAAACATCATAATGGCAAGTTGACTGTCCTATTTTGTTGGACCATTCAATTTTAGAACTGGTTCCCAACTTAAAAAACAAAAATCTCAGACCCTAAGGACTTTCAAGAGAGGGGAAAAAAAAAAACCCACACATACACACATATAAAAATACAAGGACAATCAAATCTGAACAGTTGGGAACAAGACAGGAATTTTACACCATTGAGAGGGGAAAACTTTATTAACACTCAGAGAAAATAGTAATAAAACTTATTCTAAAATGACTGGAGCTATTCATACAATGAAATACTGTTTAGACTTTAAAAGGAATGAAATTCTGATATAGACTGCAACATGGATAAATCCTAAAAACTTGCTAACTAAACCAGACACACAAACACAAATGTTGTGATTTCACTTAGATGGAATATCCACAGAAGATAAAGTCCTAGAGACAGAAAGTAGATTAGAGGTCAACAGGGAGCTGGGAACAGGGGAATGGGAGCCATTACATAGTGAGTACAGAGTTTCAAATGCAATGAGGAAAAACTTTTGCAAACAGTGGTGACGGCTGCAAAACACTGTGAACAGAGTGCCGCTGAACTGTACACTTAAAATGTTCAAAAATTTTCACTATTTGTATTTCACCACAGCAAAAAGCCTCATCAGGGCTGCTCAGTGTCTTAGGAAGTGCTATGACTCAGCAACATTCAGAAAGGCCTGATTTCTCTTATCTGCAGGGGTTACTAAGGTTTCCAAAAAGAAATAAAGGGACCAATTTATCTGCTTTTCCACCGGAACTAGAACTCCTTTAGAACCTTGGCTCTGCTTCACACTACCATTCTGTTCAGAGCCCTGAGCGCAGGATATAGTTTGCCTGAATCATCAAGGCTTTGAATCCACCTGTCACCAGCATTTGAGAGAGCTGACCATGTCCTTTTTCTTTTTTTAAAATATTCTCTTGATTCCACACTCCTCTAATTTTCTTCCTATCTGACTGATGACCTCAACAAGAGAAGCTTTGATGGAGTAAGTCTCTGTGGGAACATGAGAAGAGGACATGGAGGCAGTGGTACGGGATAGAAACGGCTCTTTCTGCTTATTTCCGCAATAATACCCTTGAATAGGTGTTTGGTATAGATGCAGGGAGGTAGATTGGGTAGTGGGAGAATGTGAAAGTTCTCTTCAGGTTGCATCTACTTTCTTGAGTGGAAAAAGCACTGAGAGGAAGGAGGGAGAAGTGGATGTTGGAGGGATGAAGAAAGAGAAAAGGTTTGAAAGTTTCCCAGCCATCAAGAAAGGTGGTCCATTTAAAAATCTAAATTTTATTATGTCCCTCTCTTGCTAAAACCCTTCACTACTTTTTTAAAAAACGGAGTGCTCTGCACTAAGAAATTTTCCCATAAATCCTGGGCACATGTAGAAATGCTTTCTTCAGTCAGAGAGAAAGTTACACCTGGTTTGACAGGGTGTGCACACGATCCCAACTGAGCCCCTTGGGCTAAATGGCAGCCCATAGTGACTGCTACTGCGGTGGAAGTGACAGAGTTCTCTAACACAAATTAGTGTAAGGACTGTGAGCTGTAGTTTCATTTCAAGCACAAACTCATTTTTAATTAGAACGGGACAAAAAGCAATGAGGACAGTGTGAATCCACAACTACAACACATGTGAGATGCTACAAATATTTGTCAATTCTGAAATAAAAAAGGTGATGCAAGTGAAATCTGTAATAACATTCATATTAATAAAATAGAAATCTAGGCACCATGATTTTAATAGTAAAATAAGGCTTATTTATGCTTATTTTCCAATAGCTTATTCTTGATTGCTTCATTTATATTAAATAGGAGGTGAAGGTCTAGAAAACAAATCAAGCCTTTATTTCTTCAGTTAAAAATCAGGATAAACATATTTCTTTTTCCTTACAACATGGTAATTTCCCAAGCAATTTACAGAATTAGTTTTATTAAAAAGAAGTTTACAAATACAGTGATGGCCCAAATGTTCATCAACTGATGAATGGAAAAAGAAAACATGATATAGCCATACAAAAGAACATTATTCAGCCACTTAAAGGAGTGAAGTGCTAATACATACTACAGCATGGATGAACCTTGAAAGCATTATACCAAGTGAAAGAAGCCAGCCACAATAGGCAATATGCTATTTATATGAAATGTCCAGAACTGACAAATCTATAGAGACAGAAAGTAGATTACTAATTGCCAAGGGCAAGGGGCATTGGGGAAAATGAGAAACAACTGCTAATGGGTATAGGAATTCTTTCTGGAGTGAAGAAGATATTCTAAAATTGATTGTGATGATGATTGCACAACTCTGTGAAGATACCAAAACCCACTTTCAATGGCCAAATTATATGCTGTGTGAATGGTATCTCAATAAAGCTATAAAAAATACATTAATGAATCTTTGTCTTCAAAAACAGCACATTATATGATAGGGGATTTAGTCAAATCTGGATAAACTGATAGGAACATGCCAGTGTACTTTACATGGGCTCTGAGGCAGACTAAAATTTGAGACATGGAGAGTCACAGGAAGAACTAACTACAAACTCCTCTGTGCACACAAGGCCCCTTATGACCTGGGCTCATCGTGCCTCTCTAGCTTCATCACCCGCCATCCTGTGTTCCAGACATGCTCTAACAACTTTACAGGGTTTCATGCCTCTGGGTCATAGCATATGTCAGTTCTTGTAGGTAGACGACTCTGTAACCTAACAAACATATATATCGTTCTCCTTATAGTCAGTTAAACGTGGTATTTGGGAATGAGTAAAAGACACTGCTGAACACTTAAAATTTTAACAGTCTCCTGTATGTGGCACAACAAAGGGACCAAGTCCTTTTGTAAGCATCAGCTGATACAATTTATGTGAGAATACTATATAATTGTAAGATATTATCATTGTTATTATCAGGATAGACCCAGAGTTGCCTGGCTGGCTCAGTCAGTGGAGCATGTGATTTTTGATCTTGGGGTTGTAAGTTTTAGCCCCATGTTGAGTGTAGAGATTACTTTAAAAAGCAAAAACAAAACCAAAAACCTTTTTAAAGGTTTTTAAAAAGGGGGGAGTGGTGCCTGAGTGGTTCAGTCAGTTGAGCATCCAACTCCTGATTTCAGCTCAGGTCATGATCTCGGGTTGTGGGACAGATCTCTATGATGGGCTCCTTGCTCAATGGGGCGTCTGCTTGAGATTCTCTCTCTCCTTTTCCCTCTGCCACTCCCCCCTCATAAATATATAAATAAATCTTTTTAAAAAAAAAAAGGATTTGGAAAACCTGAAGGACTCCACCCTCCAAATTACTAGAACTCATACAGCAATTCAGTAATGTGGCAGGATAAAAAAATCAGTGCACAGAAATCAATTGCTTTCCTATACACTAATAACGTAATGTAACTGAAGAAAGGGAAATTAGGGAATCGATTCCATTTACAGTAGCACCAAAAACCTTAAGATACTTTGGAATAAACCCAACCAAAGAGGTAAAGGATCTACACTCTAGAAACTACAGAATACTTATGAAGGAAATTAAAGAAGACATGAAAAGATGGAAAAACATTCCATGCTCATGGATCAGAAGAATAAACATTGTTAAAAATGCGGCCCAGAGCAATCTATACTTTCAGTGTCATCCCGATCAAAATACCAATGGCATTTTTCAAAGTGCTGGAACAAACAGTCCTAAAATGTGTATGGAACCAGAAAATATCCAAGGAAATGTTGAAAAAAGAATAACTAACCTGGGGGCATCACATTGCCTGATCTCAAGCTATCTTATAAAGCTGTGATCACCAAGACAGCATGGTACTGGAACAAAAACAGACACACAGACCAAAGGAACAGAAGAGAGAGCCCAGATATGGACCCTCAACTCTATGGTCAACTAATCTAACTAATTGGAAAAAATACCCAATGGAAAAAAAGGCAGTCTCTTCAATGAATGGTGCTGGGAAAATTGAACAGCTATATACAGAAGAATGAAACTCGACCATTCTCTTACACCATATATAAAGATAAACTCGAAATGGATAAAAGACCTCAATGTGAGACAGGAATCCATCAAAACCCTAGAGCAGAACATAGGCAGTAACCTTTTTGATATCAGCCATAGCAACTTCTTTCGAAACATGTCTCCAAAGGCAAGGGAAACAAAAGTGAAAATGAACTTCTGGGACTTCATCAAGATAAAAATTTTCTGCACAGCAAAGGAAATAGTCAACAAAACAAAGAGACAACCCACAGAATGGGAGAAGATATTTGCAAATGACACTATGGATAAAGGACTGGTATCCGAGATCTATAAAGAACTTCTCAAATTCAACACCCAAAAAACAAATAATCAAGTCAAAAAATGGGCGGAAGACATGAACACTTCTCCAAATAAGACATAAAAATGGCTAACAGACATATGAAAAAATGTTCAATATCATTAGTCATCAGGGAAATTCAAAACCACATTGAGATCAAAACCACATTGAGGTACCACCTTACACCGGCTGGAATGGCAAAAATTGACAAGACAAGAAACAACAAATGTCGGAGAGGCTGTGAAGAAAGGGGAACCCTCTTACTCTGTTGGTGGGAATGCAACTTGGTACAGCCACTTTGGAAAACACTGTGGAGGTTCCTCAGAAAAGTTAAAAATAGAGCTACCTTATAACCCAGCAGTTGCACTACTGGGTATTTACCCCAAAGATACAGATGTAGTGAAAAGAAGGGCCATATGCACGCCAATGTTCATAGCAGCAATGTCCACAAGAGCCAAACTGTGGAAGGAGCCAACATGCCCTTCAACAGATGAATGGATAAAGACGACGTGGTCCATATATACAATGGAATATTACTCAGTCAGAAGAAAAGATGAATACCTAATATTTCCATCAACATGGATGGAGATTATGCTAAGTGATATAAGTCAAACAGAGAAAGACATTTATTACATGGCTTCACTTATTTGTGGAACATAAGGAATAGTATGGAGGACATTAGGAGAAGGAAGGGGAAAATAAAGGGGGTGAAATCAGAGTGGGAGACAAACCAAGAAAGACTATGGACTCCGGGAATCAAACTGAGGGTTTTGGAGGGGGGGGATGGGTGAGCCTGGTGATGGGTATTAAGGAGGGCACGTATTGCATGGAGCACTGAGTTTTATATGTAAACAATGAATCATGGAACACTACATCAAAATCTAATGACGTATTGTTTGGCTACTAACATAACATAATTTTTAAAAATGAGGAAAAAAAGGAAAAAAGGAAAAAAAGGATAGATCTGAGGGAAAAAATAGAGCAAGGAAAATGGAAACTTTTATGAGGGGAAAAACTTTACTTTTCTTATTTCCAGATGACTCTTCTATTTATCCTCAAGAAGAAAGACTGTTTCATTAGGTCTCTCTCCTGTGCCTACCACGATGCCTTGCACATGGTAGGTAATCCATAAATTACTAACACTTCCCTGAGTTTCCCAGCTAAGTAATGAAAAGATTTAAGAATAACCCACAAGTGAGATCAGGAATCCCTGAGAATGGGAAACATGTCCCATGCCATCAAAAGAGAGCAAAATAATCATGACATTTAAGTCAATGATCCTATGTTAGTCATTTCCAGAGAAAGTTCTCAAACTACTTATTTAAAATATTATTACTATAATATTTTGAACTAAAGTAACTTTCATCTGAGTTACTTAACATACTTGATTAGTAACCATTAATTAAGGTTCCATACTGTACAAAGAATAATTTCCATTTTGAAAACTGGAAAACCAAAGCACTGAAGGTGCTTAACCTTAACCAAGATTAAAAGGTGAAAATAAAAAACTAAAAAAATACATGACACATTTTTAAAAATTCTATCCTGATTAAATCTGAAAATACCATCCCCACTAATATTTTTGCTTAACTCTATCTACTGAATCAAAATTCATTACGAGAGACTAATGTTTTAAATGCTCAGTTTCAAATACAGGCAAGGAACTTTACTTTTTCAATCACAGGTTTCATTAACAGTTGTCTGCAACCTTAAAATGTTCATATTCCCATGAAGTTTGTCCTTGAAGGTAAATTTCCTAACTCCACAGATGAATCAATGCAAATAAAACAGCATCATGAGTACAATACAATAAACCAAAATTAAAACCGGGTCCTTTGTGTCCCAGTCAATTATTTAAACCATTATAAATGTTAACTAGGAGAATCAATACCTTAAAAATAGGAAAAGAGCTAAGATCTCCAGTCCAAACACTCATTCTGTTTTAATCCCCTTTGGCTATATGTTTCCAATGACTGATTTTATTGATGTAAAGGCACAAAGGCATGTTCAGTCAAATGTTCTTCTGTAGAGCACATGAAAAAGATGTAGGAAAGCTTAAAAAATTATTTGATAAAAAGGAAAAATTTACCACTGCCCTTTGGTGTTACCAAAACAGTGATAACCAGCTATACTCCAGCTTAACTTAACTAACTGACTAACTAACTAACTAAATAAATAAATAGATGGGATGAATGGATTGCTCAGTTATGCATCTAACTCATGATTTCAGCTCAGGTCGTGATCTCAGGGTTGTGAGATCAAGCCCTGCGTCAGGCTCAGCACAGGGCATGGAATCAGCTTAAGATTCTCTCTCCCTCTCCCTTTGCCCTCCCTGCCTCCCACATTAAAATAAAATAAGAGCTGAAATTGTGACATATTTCCTTGTTTTAGGGAAACTGTGGCCCCACCCCAACTGAGCAGATAAACAAATTACCCAATGATTAATGTTTTTCTTCACAATCATTAACTGTATCAAGAGAGTCACAAGTTGTTTCCAAGTAGAAAAGCAGTCTCAAAGAGGAAAAGTCTCAGATCAAATTGTTGCAAATCTAGCTGATAATCACATTATCTGGGGGAATTTTTTGTTTGTCTCTTAATATATGTATCCAGGCTCCATATCAAACCTATTAAACCCAAATCTCCAAAGTATGGGGGCCAGTATTAGTATATTTGAAGGCTACCTACATGATTCTTATGATCACCTATCCATACTTTGACAATATTCAGTGATCACCTACATACCAGGTACCACACCTGGGGGTGCAGTGGTGAAGGAAACAGGCATGATCTGGACTCTGCCCTCATGGAGCTTAGTACAAGGATGGACAGAATGAATAGCCAGGTGGGACTGCAACTGGAGAGTGCAGCTCCTAAAAAAGTGGCAGTGACTTTACTCTTTCAGTTGAATGCTTCCAAGTACAAATGCATGATGTATTGCCCTATGTGATCTTTTAAAACAGCAAAAGAAAAAAAGGGAGGAGGGACCTAAAATAAAAAAACGTAAGAAATAGATAGCACAAAATAAGAAATCAGTCCAAATATATCAGAAATTATAATAAATAAAAACAGGTAAATAATGCCTATTAAAAGACAGACTCTCAAATGAGATTAAGAAAGATAATCTAGCAACATATTGTTTACTATAAATACACCTAAAACAGCACAGAAAGCTTTAAAACAAAAGGATGGAAACATATGTGCATATGTGCAGGAAAATGCAAGTCAGAAGAAAGCCAGAAAAAAGCAAATAGTGCTAATACCCAAAGAAATGAGAATTTAAGGAAAGTAGCATTTAACATGTTCTTTTTTTTAAAAGATTTTTATTTATTTATATGAGAGCAATAACAAGCACGAGCAGGGGGAGAGGCAGAGGGAGAGACCCTGCACTGAGCGTGGAGCCAGATGTGGGGCTCAATTCATGACCCTAAGACCATGACCTGAGCCAAAGTCAGATGCTTAACTGACTGAGCCAACCAGGTGCCCTGGAAAGCAGCATTTAAAAGAGTAAAGAGGGACATTGCAAAACATAACTATGAATCTGCATGCACCAAACAATATAGCCTCAAAACACAAGAACAAATACTTTAAATTTAGATTTCACTTGGTAATGAAGACAAAGTGAAAATGATAAATCCTTAGTCACAATAGGAAATTTGTAAATATCTTCTTCAGAAACTTATTAAACAGACAAAAAATAAAATTATGATGAATGAAATATGAACAAGCCAAATGGAAAATATACACACACGCATGCATGCTTGCATGTGACACAGAGAATAATAAAACATTACACCCTTCAAAGCATAAACATGATTTTTAATTAAAAAAGGAAAAGTTAGAGAAACTAAATAACCAAGAAACTTCAAGAAAAGAACAGCAGAGAAATGAACAGCGAGGAACCATCAGAGAGATGGCTTGCAACAATAGCAGCAATTTAGATGTCATAGTGAAATATTCAGACAACTGTTTCCTTTGTTGAAAGCTATTCATCCCTTCCACACATATCCAAATAAAGACCAGAAATTTCATAAAATGCTTAAATCACCAAAAACATAAGAATCATCCTTTACAAATCAGTTTTTTTGCCACTATAATCCTAAAACCTTAAGCCCTATGGTATAAACCGTTATTCCCATAAATAATTTGGTTTGACCCAACTCCACATTCATGCCTTTGCCTATAAGGTTCACAAGAACTTTATGATGTAGGATAATTAGTCCCCATTTTACAGATGAGCTACAAGATACAAATATATGTGAGGCAACCTTCCCAAGATTATGCAACGTATGAGTAATGGAGCCAGGACGCAAACCTAGGAAACTGACTTCAAAGCCTGCCTCTCTAACACAACATGATATTGCTTTCCCCTTACGCACAAACATGACATTACATCCAGTTCTTCATTAAAATTAATTAGAAATGACAGCTAACATTTACTGAACATGAACTATGTGTCAGTGACTGTGCCAAGTATTTCAAATGTATGGGTATCATTAAATTCTCACAATAATTCTATCATAGGTATTATTCTTACCCTACTTCCTTCTGATAAAGAAACTGAAGCACAGAGAGGTTAACTAATTTGCTCCAAGTCACACAGCCTGAAAGTCACATGGATAGGCAGAGCCCCTAAAAAGTAGGTAGCACCTAAGCCTGTGGCAGTCATGCAGTGGTAAGGATTATCACATATAAAATAAGATTCTGAGAGATGATGTGACAAAGTAGGAAGAGTGCTGGATTGGGCACAAGCAGACCTATATCTGGATTCCAATTCTCCCACTTAGTAGCTCTAAGATTCTCAAGAAAAAACTTAATCTCTCTGGCTTCGGCTACTCAGTCTATAATAAGACAATGCTAGAGTGGTTCCAATACAATTTCAAACTCTAAATAAATTGCTAAATATTTACCTTAGTACTGATAAGGCAGCCAAAGCAACTAAATAAAAATAAAACTGAATCGACAGGCCCAGGAAAGTACTCTTTTTTTTTTTTTTAAGATTTTATTTATTTGACAGAGGTCACAAGTAGGCAGAGAGGCAGGCAGAGAGAGGGGGGAGCAGGTTCCCCACTGAGCAGAAAGCCTGATGCGGGGCTTGATCCCAGGACCTGGGATCATGACCTGAGCCAGAGGCAGAGGCTTTAACCCACTGAGCCCCCCAGGCGCCCCAAGGAAGGTATTCTAATAGAACCCTCTACCACAGCAGTACTCAACTTCTGATTCAAAGAATACCTTTTCACTGGGATGCGTGTTAAAAGTCAGAGTCCCAAGGCCTTCCCAGACCTGCTGAATAAGAATTTACAGGGAAGGATCTGGGACCCCACATTATAACAAACCCTAAGTGACCCTGTGCATTCTGCATTTGAGAAGTACTACTCTAACATGCACTGGAATTGGTGTCTCTTGACTTAGGGAGAATCCAGCTCTGTGTGAAGGATCTCTTCTGCTTTTCAAAGTCAAGAATTCTTTAAATTGCTTCATTCTTAAAAAATGAACAGATTTCTTAAGATTTAATCATATACTATACAATTACCCATTTAAAGTCCACAGTTTTGTGGGTTTTAGTATATTCACTGAGTTATGCAGCCATGACCACAATTTTAGAACATTTTCATCACCCCAAAAAGAAACCCCCTATCCATCAGCAGTTACTCTCCATTTTCCCCCAATCCTATCCTCTCCCCCTCTTCCAGACAATCATTAATCCACTTTCTGTCTCTTGAGATTTACCTATACTGGATGCTTCAAATAAATGGAAGCATACAAGATGTGATCTTCTGTGACTGGTTTCTCGCACTTAGCCCCTCATTCAGGCCACATGCATGTTGTACCATGTATTAGTACTTCATTTCTTTCTATTCCCAAATAATGTTACAGAGAATGAATGTACCACATTTTATTCATCTATTCATTAGTTGATAGATACTTGTGTCTAAAATTGCCTGATTTTAAAGAGAAAATAGAAAATTAGATGAAAAATTTTGCATTAAGATTTTTCCAGGTAGGGGTACCTGGCTGGCTCCGTCAGAGGAGCATGTGGCTCTTGGTCTTGCGGTCATGAGTTCAAGCCCCACGTTGGATATAGAGATCACTTAAATAAATAAGCTTAAAAAAAAAAAAGACTTTTCCAGGTATACATATCAACATGCTCAACCTCTTCACTATAATAAATCTTACTACAGTGTAAGAAATGTACTACTTACAGTTAATAGCATACTCTCATATATTATTTTCTGATATTGAAACAAATAGGCTACCAAAACATGAGTATAATCATCACATGTTTAATAGCAGAGACTTTTATTTCTAAACCAAATCCTGTTTCTTTCGAAACCAGTTGTTAAAATCCTGACTCTTCCACCAGAAGTTATGGCTTCTGTACTGGAAAATTACCGACATCACTTTCCAGTTCACAATTGCTCTCCTTGTTTTACTTTTTTTTTTTTTTTTTAACCTCCATGGACTTGCTCCAGTCTACTTCACAGACCTTATTTCTTTCTACTCCCTTTCTTATTTGTCTATTGCTGACCTACTAATTGTCTTTATAGGCAAATCTGTCAGCTTGTAGAAGCACTTCTATTCAAAACTCTGGAAAACTACACTGATTTTCCTGAGTCTTTTTTTTTTAAACTTCAGAGTTGTTGTTTTTTTTTTAAATTAAGCTCTCAATTTAAAACTTAATCCATGTTTCAATTTAAATTTCTTTTCCCACCTTAAATCAGGTCAAAGTTTTCTTCTAATAATTGACAAGTTCCAAGGCACAAACATGTTTCCAACGGGACTCAAGTGTGGTCTGGGCCATATCTGCTTTGGTCACTGCTGTATTTTCAAAACCCAGCAGATAGCATGGACAGTTTTTCACATGCTTTCATATTTTTGTTGAAGGACTGAATAAAGGAAAATATAGCTTAAAGTAGATTTTTATAGTAATAGCTAAATAACATCTGTTGAACTCATTTATGTGTGTAATATTATGTGCACATAAATATTTTCATATATTATCTATTTCATTCTCATCCAGTAGTATTAAATAGATATTATATACATTACCCTCTCTCAATTCTAGAGAAGCAGCAGCTGAGAGTAAATAAAATGATTAGAGATTAAGTTAGCAATGGAAACAGAACTCAAACTCTGGTCTGCCTCAAAAGCCATGGACATAACCACTGAACAGCTCTATTCACACGGAGTCAAAGGCAACAGAAGGAAAGCCAGGAACAGAAAGTTTAAAAGCAGGGACACTCGTGACCACAGACCATACCACGAGGGTGATGGGCCAAGGGAGGAAGTCAGAAGGCAGCCTAACCCTCTGGGGGTTCCAGCAGAGAAGGCAGGCCTGCTCTTTCTACAACCTTCCCTCAAGCACACGCAAACAAGACACGGCACAAAAGGCACCCAAACTGCCAGGATACATGAATGTTTCCCTCAGCCCCCATGCTACTAAAGTTGTTCTTACGTGAAACTAGTTCATTCTGAATAGTTCACACCTCATTATTTCTGAAGCAAAAAGCTTCTGTGCTAAACTGAAAACAACAAACAGAAAAGCACAACCTAAGAAGTCAGGGCAAGGACAGCTACTAACAACCAACTGCCAGTTCCTTCTGGTTCTAATCCAGTCACAACCACCACCTCAATGCTCATTTTTATCTATGTCAAAACAGGGAAGCAGAGAACACATTTTTTAAGGATTAAATTACCTTTCTGCTACACAGAGTAGTGTAATGCAACAGTAACTTTAAGTTCTCAAAATAAGTACCTGCCTATTGTCCCGATATAATTCATCTTTATAAAGCAAATATATACCAAGAAAGAACACAGACTTACATTTTTTAAAGGCTTAAATACATAGTAAGTATGCTCTAAGGATTAGCTGGACTATGAGGATATTTTAACCTTGCCTCTTTCTGCAACATCTTCCCTACAGAGCAACTGAAATGCCATTCTAAAAGTTATCTCCTAATTTTTTAATGGGTTACATTCTGAAGTTCCCTTTCAATGCAGTCTCACAACTAGAAATTAATTTTTTCTATAAAAAAGCTATAAAAGGTTCCAACTGCAGGCCACAAGCGACTATTTAAATTGAAAATTCAGTGTAAAAGTGGTCTCAGTCCCATGCTTACCCTGTAAACCTCTGAGCCCCAAGTGGGAGGACACACCAGCAACGTGGAGGTCCAAAGCTAGCTATGAAAAGCAGCAATGAGGGCCGCCTGGGTGGCTCAGTCGGTTCAGTCTGCCTTCAAATCAGTCATAATCCCAGGGTCCTGGGCTCGAGTTCTGCATCAGGCTCCCTTTTGCTTCTCGCTCTGCCTGCTGCTCCTCTGGCTTGTGCATGCTCTCTCTCAAATAAATAAACAAAATCTTGGAAAGAAAGAAAAGGGAAGAAAGGGAAGGAGGGAGAGAGAGAGAGGAAGGATAAAAGAGAGAAGGGGAAAAAAAGCACCAATAAGAAAAGGACAGGAAGACGGCCGATGAAGCCATTCTCAACACAGGCGGGCAGGCAGGGCAGGAAGGAGGGCTGTAGCTTCCTTGGCCAAATGGGGTCCCTATCCTGAGTCAAGAACCTCTGATATGGATATGTTATTGCTCGTAGTTTGTGAAATGAGCTATAGAATTCTCATGATTTCACCTGCCTAAATATAAACTCGCTGAAAAATATCTAGCGAAAATAATATCTATAAAATATATAACCATTGGGGTGCCTGGGTGGCTCAGTGGGTTAAAGCCTCTGCCTTCGTCTCGGGTCATGATCCCAGGGTGCTAGGATCGAGCCCTACATCGGGCTCTCTCCTCGGCAGGGAGCCTGCTTCCTTTCCTCTCTCTCTCTCTCCCTGCCTCTCTGCCTACTTGTGATCTCTGTCTGTCCAATAAATAAATAAAATCTTAAGAAAAAAAATACACATAACCACTTATTATCATTTTTATTTTTAGAGATGGGAAAAGAGATTGTAAGTTATTTGCCAAATATTACAAAGCCAGTGATATGGCAGTGAACCCAATAGACCACAAAAGTCCCTGTCCTAGAAAAGGGAGACAGACAATAAACAAAATTAGTAAGTAAATTACAGTATATTAGAAGGTGCTATGTACCATGGAGGAAAATTAAGTGTAAAGTGGGGGGGGGGGGATGGAAGCAGAGCACAATTTTAAATCAGATAGTAAAATTAGACCTTAAACCAGATGGTTACATAGAAGCAACTGGGAGGAGTTAAGAGGGCAGGTGTTTGAATATCTGCGGAGTGTTTGAGGCAGAGGGGTCAGCCCATGCAAAGGCTCTGAGGAGGGAGTGTACCTGGAATGTTCTGTCAACAGTAAGGTGGCCAACTGTCTGAAAAAAAAGTAAGAGAGACAGTATGAAATGAGAAGTACTGGAGCACCAGATCACATTGGACTTTGTTGATTATTATAAAGACTCTGACTTTACTCTAAGGGAGGTGGGGAGCCACTGAAGGTTGTGTATGGAGGAGTAACAAAGACGTGACTTATAATTTAAAAACAAATGCTCTAGCTCTTGACTAGGCATAGACTCTGGTGGAGAAAGGGCAGTAGGAAGGAGGGCTGGTGAGGAATGGGCAGTTCCCAGTTATAGTCTGAAAGCTAAACCAAAAGCATTTGCTAATAAACTGATGGTTGAGTACTATAAATCAAGGATGACTCCAAGGTTTGTGTCTTGATAAGATATGGAAGACTTTAAGAATAGCGGTTTCGGGGGGGAGAGTGCTTCAGGAATTCAGTTTTAGGCAGATTAAGTGTGAGATGCCCATTAGCTATCTCAGAAGACCAGCAAATTGGCAGGTAATTTCAGGAGAACAGTGCATGCTGCAGATATCAAGTTGTAAGTCGTCAGCACCGAGATGATATTTAAAACAATGAGGACAGATGAGATCATTGTCCTAGATTCAAGAGCTTGAGTATAGAAAAGAGTTCTCCAGGATTTCCTTTTTCTGAGATAATGAAAAACTGCCAGCAATCTGAAGGTACTTTTTGAAGATTCATTTGAAGGGCTCTTTAAATGCATGATATTAATAACCTGTTAAATTCACATAACATTTTAGACAAATAAATAATCCCACTTTTCATTCATATATGTCTTCTTTCAAGAACAAGGCTCTCTCTGATGTCTGATCATCAGAAAAATCAGGAGATCATTTCTAAAAGTGAGCTCAAAGATCAGCTGATCCAATCACTGTTTTACAGAAAGGAAGATGAAGATGAAGAGAGGTGAAATAAACTACCTGCCTAATTCCACACAACTCATCAATAGGAGGCCACAATACTGATCCGCAGACTCCAAAACCCATCTTCCCTTCCACTACGACTTTTTCTGATGGAGTTCTACTTGGTCTTCCTGCAAAACACTGCTCCCAGCCTGTGTCCACCCTCACATACCTGGTCTTCAACCACTCTTACCACAGGTGGAAATGAATGCCGATGCACGGAGAGAGGGCAAACCACCCTCACGCCTGAGTGTATGCTATGTCCCAGAGGGAATCACTGCTGTAAAGCGTTATCAATACCATCAAAGAAGGAAAAGAAATTGTCACTTAATGACAATACAGACACCTGTGGAGAATTCATTTCTACTATCTTATATTTTCTTTGTGCTATTAGGTTCTCTGATCCCTGTCCAAGGATTTGTTGAATGGTTACTCTTCCTGTTACTTGATCAAAGTCCAATTATTAAAAAAAAAAAAAAAAGCGAGCCATTATTTATCTTCATGTATAGTTTTAAATCAATTTAAACCTAATTACAAAACTCTCATACAAGTTAATGACTAGGGATTGGGAAGGAGACTTTAAAAAAAAGAGTTAATGGTTAATTATTTCTTAAGATGGATTTAAAATATAAACAGAAAATATCTTCTATTAACTGAAATTTGCTTAGAGAGCAATTTATCTACTTAGAAAATTTAAGGCCACATAGATGATGAGAATTATCACTTAACTATCAATAAAGACTAATATAGTATTCAACCAACAGATTGATTCATTTGATAATGTAAAACATTAAAAATTAGTCAAAGTTTAACAATATGAAATAACAGATTTTCTTTTTTTATTCCATTACAGTTAACATACAGTGTTATATTAGTTTCAGGTATACAATATAGTGATTCAACAATAATATGAAATAATAGTTTTGAAAGAATTTTGCATATGATAAGCACTTTACAAATAAAAGATTATTATGCTAATCTGATAAATAAAAAACATGAGATTGGTAAAGATCACCACTTAATGATACATATTGGAAAGTGGGGGATGTTTCATGCATTCATCCATTCATCCAAAAAAATACTAAGTTCCTGCTATATACCAAGCACTGCACTTATGGCTTGGATATAAAACAGAGAATAAGACATAGTCTCTTTCCTGAGGAGTTTATAGTCTCCTGGAAGATCCACTTAAGAAAGCATGCACTTAAAATACAGCAGACTGAGTGGTTCTAGAAATAAGTACAAAATGCCCCAATGAAGCACACTCTGGGGGGGAACTAGTCCAATCTTGGAAAACTTTCAAGAAGAAGGAATGACTAAGTTTAAGTCTGAAAAATGTATATTAGCTAGACAAAGATGGAAGTGTGTTATAAACAAAAGGAATGTCATGATAAATGTTTGAACTTAAAGAGAAGATGAAGTTTTCAAAGCCTCAAAAGTGAATCAACAATACCAAAGTGAAGAATAGGAGGAGAAAAGAGATGAAGCCAGAAAATTCTTAAGTGAATAAATACATAGCCTAAATATTGAACAATGAAGGATCAGTAAATTATAGTATATCCATATAATAAAAATACTATGAAACCTTAAAAAATATGATGCTTTAAAATATTTGATAACATGGAAAATGTTCATTAAAATATCTATTGAGCATCTATTATTGCACTGAGCTAATTAGGTGATAAAATTAGGTTACAAACCCTTAAGCATCCATCAATAAATGAATGGATAAAGAAGATATAACAACTAATGGACATAAAAAGAAAGCTGGGGTGGCAATCCTTATATCTAATGGACATAAAAAGAAAGCTGGGGTGGCAATCCTTATATCAAATCAATTGGATTTTAGGCCAAAGACTATATATAATAAGAGATGAGAAAGGACACTATATCATACTCAAAGGGTCTGTCCAACAAGAAGATCTAACAATTTTAAATATCTATGTATCAAACATGGGAGCAGCCAACCACAAAAACCAATTAATAACAAAATCAAAGAAACACATCAAAAAATAATACAGTGATAGTAGGGGAGTTTAACACTCCCCTCACTGAAATGGACAGATCATCCAAGCAAAAGATCAACAAGGAAATAAAGGCCTTAAATGACACATTGGACCAAATGGACATAATAGGTATATTCAGAACATTCCATCACAAAGCAACAGCATACACATTCTTCTCTAGTGCACATGGAACATTCTCCAGAACAGATCACATCCTGGGTCATAAATCAGGTCTCAACCGGTATCAAAAGATTGGGATCATTCCCTGCATATTTTCAGACCACAATGCTCTGAAGCTAGAACTCAATCACAAGAGGAAATCTGGAAAGAACCCAAATACATGGAGACTAAACAGCATCCTTTTAAAGAATGAATGGGTCAACCAGGAAATTAAAGAAGAATTGAAAAAATTCATGGAAACAAATGATAATGAAAACACAACAGTTCAAAATCTGTGGGACACAGCAAAGGCAGTCCTGAGAGGAAAATATATAGCGGTACAAAAAAACAAAAAAAGTCTCAAATACACAAACTAACCCTACACCTAAAGGAGCTGGAGAAAGAACAACAAAGAAAGCCTAAACCCAGCAGGAGAAGAGAAATCATAAAGATCAGAGCAGAAATCAATGAAATAGAAACTAAAAAAACAACAGAACAAATCAACGAAACTAGGAGCTGGTTCTTTGAAAGAATTAATAAGATTGACAAACCCCTGGCCAGACTTATCAAAAAGAAAAGAGAAAGAACACAAATAAATAAAATCATGAATGAAAGAAGAGAGATCACAACCAACACCAAAGAAATACAAACAATTATAAGAACATACTATGAGAAACTCTACGCCAACAAATTCGACAATCTGGAAGAAATGGATACATTTCTAGAGACATATAAACTACCACAACTGAACCAGGAAGAAACAGAAAACCTGAACAGACCCATAACCAGTAAGGAGATTGAAACAGTCATCAAAAATCTCCAGACAAACAAAAGTCCAGGGCCAGATGGCTTCCCAGGGGTATCTACCAAACATTTAAAGAAGAATTAATTCCTATTCTCCTGAAACTGTTCCAAAAAATAGAAATGGAAGGAAAACTTCCAAACTCATTTTATGAGGCCAGCATCACCTTGATCCCAAAACCAGACGAGGATCCCATCAAAAAAGAGAATTAGAGACCAATATCCTTGATGAACACAGATGCGAAAATTATCACTAAAATACTGGCCAATAGGATCCAACAGTACATTATAAGGATTATTCACCACAACCAAGTGGGATTTATTCCAGGACTGCAAGGTTGGTTCAATATCTGCAAATCAATCAATGTGATACAATACATTAACAAAAGAAAGAATAAGAACCATATGATACTCTCAATAGATGCTGAAAAAGCATTTGACAAAGTGCAGCATCCCTTCCTGATTAAAACTCTTCAAAGTGTAGGGATAGAGGGCACATTCCTCAATATTATCAAAGCCATCCATGAAAAACCCACTGCAAATATCATTCTCAATGGAGAAAAACTGAAATCTTTTCCGCTAAGGTCAGGAACACGGCAGGGATGTCCATTATCACTACTGCTATTCAACATAGTACTAGAAGTCCTAGCCTCAGCAATCAGACAACAAAAAGAAATTTAAGGCATCCGAAGCAACAAAGAAGTCAAACTCTCACTCTTTGCAGATGATATGATACTATATGTGGAAAACCCAAAAGACTCCACTCCAAATCTGCTAGAACTTGTACAGGAATTCAGAAAAGTGTCAGAATATAAAATCAATGCACAGAAATCAGCTCCATTTCTTTACACCAACAACAAGACAGAAGAAAGAGAAATTAAGGAGTCAATCCCATTTACAATTGCACCCAAAACCATAAGATACCTAGGAATAAACCTAACCAAAGAGGCAAAGAGCCTATACTCAGAAAACTACAAAGTACTCATGAAAGAAATTGAGGAAGACACAAAGAAATGGAAAAATGTTCCATGCTCATGGATTAGAAGAACAAATATTGTGAAAATGTCTATGCTACCTAAAGCAATCTACACACTGAATGCAATCCCTATCAAAATCCCATCCATTTTTTCCAAAGAAGTGGAACAAATAATCCTAAAATTTATATGGAACCAGAAAAGACCTCGAATAGCCAGAGGAATATTGAAAAAGAAAGCCAACATCGGTGGCATCACAATTTCAGACTTCAAGCTCTATTACAAAGCTGTCATCATCAAGACAGTATGGTACTGGCACAAAAAACAGACACATAGATCAATGGAACAGAATAGAGAGCCCAGAAATGGACCCTCAACTCTATGGTCAACTAATCTTCGACAAAGCAGGAAAGAATGTCTAATGGAAAAGAGTCTCTTCAACAAATGGTGTTGGGAAAATTAGACAGCCACATGCAGAAAAATGAAACTGGACCATTTCCTTACATCACACATGAAAGTAGACTCAAAATGGATGAAGGACCTCAATGTGAGAACGGAATCCATCAAAATCCTTGAGGAGAACACAGGCAGCAACCTCTTCGACCTCAGCTGCAACTTCTTCCTGGGAACATCGCCAAAGCCAAGGGAAGCAAGGGCAAAAATGAACTATTGGGACTTCATCAAGATCAAAAGCTTTTGCACAGCAAAGGAAACAGTTAACAAAACCAAAAGACAACTGACAGAATGGGAGAAAATATTTGCAAATGACATATCAAAATAAAGGGCTAATATCCAAAATCTATAAAGGACTTAGCAAACTCAACACCCAAAGAACAAATAATCCAATCAAGAAATGGGCAGAGGACATGAACAGACATTTCTGCAAAGAAGACATCCAGATGGCCAACAGACACATGAAAAAGTGCTCCACGTCACTTGGCATCAGGGAAATACAAATCAAAACCACAATGAGATACCACCTCACACCAGTCAGAATGGCTAAAATTAATGAGTCAGGAAATGACAGATGCTGATGAGGATGTGGAGAAAGGGGAACCCTCCTACACTGTTGGTGGGAATGCAAGCTGGTGCAACTGCTCTGGAAAACAGCATGGAGGTT
The DNA here is from genome assembly GCF_963455335.1 of Martes martes. Lineage (NCBI taxonomy): Eukaryota > Metazoa > Chordata > Mammalia > Carnivora > Mustelidae > Martes > Martes martes. The sequence continues at coordinate 60,521,081 of NC_137901.1, forward strand.
CCTCAAAAAGTTGAAAATGGAGCTACCCTACGACCCAGCAATTGCACCACTGGGTATTTACCCTAAAGATACAAACGTAGTGATCCGAAGGGGCACGTGCACCCGGATGTTTATAGCAGCAATGTCCAGAATAGCCAAACTATGTGAAGAACCTTGATGTCCATCATCAGATGAATGGATAAAGAAGATGTGGTATATATATACAATGGAATACTATGCAGCCATTGAAAGAAATGAAATCTTGTCATTTGCAATGATGTGGATGGAACTAGAGGGTATTATGCTTAGCGAAATAAGTCAATCAGAGAAAGACAATATCATATGATCTCCCTGATATGAGGAAGTGGAGATGCAACGTGGGGGGTTTGGGGGGTAGGAAAAGAATAAATGAAACAAGATGGGATTGGGAGGGAGACAAACCATAATAGATTCAATCTCACAAAACAAACTGAGGGTTGCCAGGGGGAGGGGGGTAGGGAGAGGGTGGTAGAGTTATGGACATTGGGGAAGGTATGTGCTATGGTGAGTGCTGCGAGGTGTGTAAACCTGGCGATTCACAGACCTGTACCCCTGGGGATAATAATACATTGTATGTTAATAAAAAAATAAAAAATTATATATAAAAAAAGAAGATATGGCATATATACACAATGGAGTATTACTCAGCCATAAAAAAGAATGGAATCTTGCCATCTGGAACAACATGGATGGGCCCAGAGGCTATTACACTGAGAGAAATAAATCAGAGTAAAACAAACGCCATATGATTTCACTTACCTGTGAAATCTAAAAAACAAAAGAAATGAAGAAAAAGACAAAAGAAAAAAAACAGACTCTTAAATAAAGAGAACACACTGGTGGTTGATGGAAGGGAAATTGGTTGGGGAATGGGTGAAATAGATAAAGGGGATTAAGAAGTACAAACTTTCGGGGCGCCTGGGTGGCTCAGTGGGTTAAAGCCTCTGCCTTTGGCTCGGGTCATGATCCCAGGGTCCTGGGATCAAGCCCCGCATCGGGCTCTCTGCTCAGCCGGGAGCCTGCTTCCTCCTCTCTCTCTGCCTGCCTCTCTGCCTACTTGTGATCTCTCTCTCTCTGTCAAATAAATAAATAAATAAATAAAATATTAAAAAAAAAAAAAGAACAAACTTTCAGTTATAAAATAAGCAAGTCACAGAGATGAAAAACAGAGTAAGGAATACAATCAATAATATTGTAATAACATTGTATGGTGACTATACTTACCATGGTGAGCACTGAGTAATGTACAGAATGGTCAAATTGGTATATAGTACACCCATAACTAACATAAACTATATGTCAATTATACTTCAATAATTATTTTTTAAAGATTTATTTATTTATTTATTTGTCAGAGAGAGAGAGAGAGAGAGGAGAGAGTGAGCACAAGCAGACAGAGTGGCAGGCAGAGGGAGAAGCAGGCTCCCTGCTGAGCAAGGAGCCCGATGGACTCGATTCCAGGACGCTGGGATCATGACCTGAGCCGAAGGCAGCTGCTTAACCAACTGAGCCACCCAGGCGTCCCTCAATAATTTTTTTTAATTAGGTTATGGGGCACCTGGATGGCTCAGTCAGTTAAGTGTCTGCCTTTGGCTCAGGTTATGATCCCAGGGTCTTGGGACCAGGCCCCGCATTAGGTTCTCTGCTCAGCGGGGAGCCTACCTCTCCCTCTCCCTGCCACTCTGCCTACTTGTGCTCTTTCTCTCTGTCAAATAAATAAATAAAATCTTTTAAAAATAACTAAAAATTAAAAAATAATTAATAATTAAAAATTAGGTTACGAGCCAGTATGTTCACATGTAATATAACTCTTATGAAAAACACACGTCCAATAAGACTGCAAAATGCCAACAGCTATTATTGCTGGGGAATGGGGTTTGCAGGGGATTTTCCTTCTCCTTTTTTTGTTTATCTGATTACCTAACTTCACCTCCTTATTGTAAAAGTTAGTATAAATAATCCAAAGTAGATAAGAACCTTTTCCAAAATGCCAAGTGTTATTTTAAAAAAAACCAACAAACTATGTATGTGACTCATTCATCACAGGGTCTGGCAAATGGTAGACATTTAGAGTTCTGTCTCTGTTTTTAATCAATTATCTGACTAACCTTTATTGAGTGCCTGCTTTGTACCAGGTACCAAAATATGGATGCAAAGATAAATAAGACACAGTCCTTGCTCTGAAAAGGCTCACAGTCAAGAGGAGTCAACACACACGCAAACAGGGAAATGCTAATAGAGATGTGAGAAAGTCCCGTGAAGTACTGAGGACAAAGGCTTGCAAGGAAATATCAGAAATGTGTAACAAGAGTACTACTTCAGGTCCTAGAACCTGCTCGTTAATACCTGCATTATATACTCCAGTGAGTCACATTTATCCCACATCACCTTGACCTATTTGCCACAAGAAAAAAAAGTGGGGAGGGTTGTGGAGTGGGTTGGAAGAGACACTACACCAATTATACAAAACTGGGCTCACAGTGCAGGGCTGATGTACTAAACCTGCTCTACAAGGAACTAGTTGCTGGAACTACACAATGACCTGCCTCGATGTATTATCAGATCGTCCTTTCCCATTCTTTAATACTCTGGGTTGTCAAGGGCAGACGTGCAGTTGAGTTGGGCTGTATATAAAAGGGGAGCTTTCAAGGAAAGCCAAATAGCTAGAAAAGAGGAAGTCCCACATTAGCAATCTTGTAGAGAACGAAAACATACATGAAGGGCAAAATAAAAACCAGGAAAGAAAGAATCTGCATTCTTCTTAAAAATTCACCACCAACACTTGAAACAGCTGGTTTAACTTCCTACACTTATTTTTGACCTTTTCATTTCAGACATTATATTTTTCTTTTTCACCATACTACTTCCAATTTTCTCTTAAATACAGTGGGATCAATTAAATATAAAATACCAACCTGGCCACTCTGGGTATTTAAACCTTTATTAGATAGAAACTTAGGAAAAAGTATTTTCCCTACAAAGTTAATCCAGACAGTGTAAATCACATAAGCAACTATCATTTGTGTTATTACCCATGTTGGACATTCACTGTGAAATTTCATGAGAAAGAGAAATCATGGCTCATATAAAATCCGTATTTTGTAATGACTGTGTCACTGGACCTAATTTCAAAACACTGTTTAGTTCACACATGGCTAATCTTAATAACTAAAATGATTGTGTCAGATAACTCACAGAATATATACTTGGGAGACATGACTTTCGTCATCTTCTTTACAACAATTCACTACATGTTCCTTAAGAAGATGAGTGTAGATATGAGCCCCCAATACCACAGCTGCAACAGTGCATGGCCTGGTTAACCCTCTTCATGTTTCCCCTCCACCTGTAAGAATGAGCAACCCACTCAAAAGCCTGCTCCCATCCACACCACTCCATTCCTTTATTCTAGCCAGTAACAGATCTTAACAAATGCCTTCCTGCCTTTCTTCCTTTGCTTCTTTACATAACCAAAATATACCATTTTCTTCACCTCTTACCTCAAAACCTCTGTGCACCATTTCAGTTTTGCAGCTCTGCTCTAGTCTGTCTGTCTCTCACACATGCAGTTACTCTCAACCACCTGGCTTACTGACAGCTCCCAAGTTGAAAGAGAGCTCACCCACTGCAGCCAGGCCCCTGTCTGGGCTTGTGTCTGGAGCAAGCATGAAAGAGGGCTAAAGCTGATGGGCCGGAAATCCCAGTGAGCCAGTTAACACCCAGAGACACAAAGAGTCTGTGGTGGGAGAGCAGTGACTGCGTAGGGCTATAACCCTGTGGAAAGACCTTGAAGACTCACACAAACAGGTAGGAGCCAGAACAGCTTTCCTAGGCTGAACTGGTGCCAAAAACTAAGGGGAAACTCTATTGTTATCTCCGCATCTCTGTGCCTGGCACTTCTGAACATTTGCCAAATGAATGGTTTCATCCCAGGGCCTCCCAAATTGTTCAACTGCCAAAGGAGTGTCTGGAAAAAGAAAAGGAAACTATGCATAGTAATAATTTACTGAAAATTAAGTAGTAACGACCTCAACAGCTAACTTCTCTTGCACTAAAGGTATACAAAAAGCAGAGTAGATACGGTCTCCACTATTTTTTTTTTAGATCTGCCCACCTGACTAAAACAGCTGCTAAATTTCCTTGCTCTACTTCCCAGAGGGCATAATTAAATATGCAGGCTGGAGGAAGAGAAGAGTGGACTCAAATGGCATAGATGCCCACATGACTGCATAGCTCGATGTGTAGGCCCCTTCTCCGCCCCCAGCCCAGTACCATTCACTCATATCTGGGTAGATCTGAACAACACTTGAGGGAAGATGTGGGTGAGGAGCTAGCCGGGGCTATGCTGGCCAGTGGTGCATGTGCAGAGGCAGCAGAGATTTCACATACTTTGGATTTTTACCCAAGAGATTAGCTTGAGTCACCAAACTAAAGGGTATATTATCTTTGACATTTAGAAACTGTGAAATATACGGTATAAAATAAGAAAATGAAGTATTATCTATACCATTTGCTCCTAACATTTTTCTTTCTTTTTTTTTTTTTAAGATTTTATTTATTTATTTGAGAGAGAGAGGGTGAGAGAGAGCATGAGAGAAGGGAGGGCCCAGAGGGAGAAGCAGACTCCTGGCTGAGCAAGGGAGCCTGATACGGGACTTGATCCTGGGACTCTGGGATCATGACCTGAGCTAAAGGCAGAAGCTGAACCAACTGAGCCACCCAGGCACCCCAACACTTTTTTCTTATATTCACTTGGTATAACTATGTCTCCCTAAATAAGTACATTAATTTTTTAATTAGAATTGAGGGGGAGCATCTGGGTGGCAGAGTCAGTTAAAAGCCCAACTTTTGATTTTGGCTCAGATCGTTATCTTAGGGTCGTGGGATCAAGCCCCAAATCAGGCTCCACGCTCAGCACAGAGTCTGCTTGAGACTCTCTCTTCCCCTCCCTCTATCCCTTCACCCTGCCAATTAAAATAAATAAATAAATATTTAAAAAATAAGAACTGAACAATGTTTATAAGATATCTCAAACCTAAAATGTCTTGCAAATTATGTCAGAAGCAATAATTCCTTCTAGAATACCCCAAATTTTTGGTTCTTTATTAAAAGCAGTAATGTGAATTCTGCTAAGATATACTTTAGAGAGCATATAAATGCAAATTACATTTTAATGACCATACAGAGGGGAAAAGTACACTTCTTTCACCACTTGCTCCCAGGCTGTATTTGTTCCAGTATCTTTAACATAAATTACTACTGGGGCACCTAGGATGGCATAGTCAGTTAAGTGTCCAACTCTTGATTTTGACTCAGTTCACGATCTCAGGGTAGTGAGATAGAGCCCCATGTCAGGCTCCTCACTGAGTGTGGAGGCTGTTTAAGATTCTCCCTCTCCCTCACTGCCCCTACCACCCCACTCAATATCTCTCAAAAACAAAACAAAAAAAATTACCATTCATGTGGGGGTTTTTTCCTTAATTAACAATGAAACTTCATCGAGCCAAATGAGCAATTTAACAAGTTTAAATAGTATAAGCTTTTTAAACGCCATTATTATATGTTATCAATAAAATCTGTTTTAGTGAAAAATATATAGTTTTAAATTATCGTAATTTATATGTAAAGAGATGCCACTAAAGTAAGGTTAGTCTTTTATGATCAACTGGGCAATAACAAAAATAAGCCCATAAATTAACCTTAGTATGTATAAAGATATAGTAGATAAACTTTCTATTTCTAATCAGTGAAGAAAAGTAGAAAAATCATTAGGTAATGTCTTAAAAAAAAATAATATCCTTTACATTGAACCATCCCCAAATTTTCATGTAAACACTTAAATATATCTATTTTTTAAAGTACTGGAAATTATGTGAAAATTTATCTGCCAATAGCATGGGAAAGCTCTCTCTCATGTTTTAGAGCAAAGAAGAATCCACTTTTAAAATTCTGTAGAATCAAAAGTACAATACATAATGTAAAAAGGCCATGGAACTGATTACAAACATTGCTGACATATTCAACATAACAAAGAGATAAGACATCCTAAATAATGGGCTCTTAACAATAAGAAGATGAATATCACAAAGAAAAACAAGAAAAGGGCATGAATATATAACTCACCAAAACAATACATATAATCAAAAATATGGTTTTTGTTGTCATTAAAAGTTTCAATTGCACTAGTAGATTAGGGCTTATTTTTTAATGAGATGTCATCTTTTGTCTATCCACTTGGGAAAACACTTTTTTTTTAAAAAAAGATCATTTATTTCAGAGAAAGAGAGAGAGAGAGAGAACAGGAGTGCAAGCAGAGGAGGGGAGGGTAGAGAATCTCAAGCAGACTCCACTCTGAGCACAGAACCCGAACCGGGGTCTGAGACCATGACCCAAGCAGAAATCAAGAGTTAGAGGCCTAACCGACTGAGCCACCCAGGTGCCCCTGGAAAAGCATTTTTAAATGTTGATATTCAATATCACTGAATGTTCAGGAAACTGAACATAAATTGGCATCATTGGTAAGATCCTAAATTGGCACAATCTTTTGGGTAGACAATTTGGAAATATGTCAAGTCTTTAAAAATGTGTATACCCTTTGATCTAGCTATTCGACATCTCTGAATATTTCCTTATGACAGATTCCTAATATAAGATTTACTTTGTTTATCCAAGCAGTACTCATAATATAAAAGAACTGGAATCCTAATCTTCTACTCCATAGGACTGGTAAATTTTACAACTTAAAGCCATATAATTACACATTACCAAATATTTAGTGTCAGACAATATATTCATAATGAATTAAGTGAAAAAGATATGCACATGTAAGACATTTTACACAACCACATACCACTGGAATAATACACACTATAATCCCATAGCTATTATCAGGTATTGGTCCAGAATAGGCAGGTCACAATATTTGAGTCAACTAGAGACAAAGATTTGCTTGGAAGACTTCTGAGAGTGATGGTCTCCCTGAATGGATAAATCTAGGTTGGGGCGCCTGGGTGGCTCTTTCAGTTGAGCGTCGGACTCTTGGTTGCAAGTCAGGTCATGAAATCAAGCCCTGTATCTGGCTCAGTGCTCAATGAGGAGTCTCTTTCTCTCTCTTCCTCTGTTCCTTCCCCTGTGCATGCTCTCTCTCTCTCTCAAATAAATGTTAAAAAAGAAATGTGGATAAAGGATATATAGGACTTTATTAAACTGTTCTTGAGACTTTACTATATGTTTAAAATTATGTCAAAATGAAAACGTCCAAAAAGCTTAAACTGACTTAAATGGCAAGGGGACTTATGGACCCAGTGAGAAACCATGCAGCCCAGATCCTTATGCGCAAGCATCTACAACCTCAGGAAGAACCAGCTTTCAGATGACTCTCACATTCTGGGCTGTTGAGCAGAAAGACAGACAGAACCTAGGTATTAGATTGCCGAGCTGCTATATAAAGCCCATCCTTGAAGCCCACCCCTTGGACTTCTAGTTTTGAGTCAATACACATCCTTGAAATTGAAGATAGTTTAAGTTTTTTGGAACTTTTCATTTCAATATAATTTTAAACTTACAGAAAATTCTCAAAAATACTCCTAAAATGTCATGTATGGTTAACATTCTGCCCCATTTCCTTATGTTCTCACTCTCTCACACACATGCAAACATACATATTATCTTTTAATACTACTTGAGACTAAATTACATACATCATACCCATCTCTTCTCTAAATATTACAGTATTTGTTTACTAAAAATAAAGACATGTCTTAGATGACCACAGTAATCAAAATCAGAAAATTCAACATTGATACAATCTAATCCACAGTGTACACTCAAATTTCACCAACTATTCCCAAAATATGTCCTTTGTAGCAATTTTTTCTAACCCAGGGTCACCTGTTTGCACCTGTTGTCATGTCTCTTTAGTCTTCTTTAATCTAGAAAGTTCTTCAGCCTTTGTCTTCCATGACAATGACACTTTTGAAGAGTCCAGGCCACATTTTTGGTTGGCCTCGTGTGTACCTAGGTTCTACATACTTGGCAGGAATACCTCAGAAGTGATACTGTGTCCCTTCCAGTGCAACACAAGGCACATGATGTTGGTCTGTGTATCCTAGCAATGCTAACTTTGATCACCAGAGCAGAGAGACTCTGAGGTGCCCCTGAGATCCCCACCTCCTGGTGCTCATACCCTGTGTGACTCTCCCACCTCCTGAATGTGGGCAGAACCTGTGACTTGCTTCTAACCACCAGAATACAGCAAAGGTGACAGGGTATTTTACAAGTACGTGATTATGTTACCTAAGATACAGCTTCCACCCTGCTGAAGCCTCCTCTCCCTTGCTGGTGATGAGGAAGCCAGTGGCCAAGTTGGAGAATTCACACAGCGAGGAACTGCAGGCAGCATCTGGGAGTTGAGGGCATCCTCCAGCCAACGGCCAGCAAGAAAATCAGGCTGTCAGCCCTATAACCACAAGGACATAAATGCAGCCAACAAGCACACATGCAGGAAGTGGGCCTTCTGCAACTGGAGCCTCCAAGTAACTCAGCCTTGGCTGACACCTGAATTAAAGTCTTACTAGGCCCTGAGCAGAGGACCCAGCAAAGCCATGCCCAAATTTCTGACTCACAGAAACTGTGATATAATAAATGTGTGATTGTTTTAAATGGCTAACTTTAGGGACTCTGGCGTGGCTTCATCGGTTAAACATCCAACTCTTGATTTTGGCTCAGGTCATGATCTCAGAGTCCTAAGATCAAGTCCCACGCTGGGCTCCTTGCTGGGTATGAAGCCTGCCTAAGATCCTCTCTTTCCCTCTCCTTCTGCCCCTCCCCCCTGCACATGCACACACACTCTCTCTCTCCTTCCCTCCAAAACAAATAAATCTTTAAAAAATAAAAATAAAGTAAATGACTAAATTCGTGGTAATAATTCTCTCGACACTGTTGCACAGCGATAGAAAATGAATACAGTCAGTTAAGGAGGTTCTGCCAGATTACTTCAGTGTATTATACATTTCTCCATTTGAAATCAGTATGTAACTGATACAGAGCTCCTCTGAAACTATGTCAATGTCATAGTCCTCATCAAATTTTCATTGACTAGTTTTAATAACCACTGATGATTCTTGCCTAAGCCAAATATTACTATGATGTTTAGAAAATGACGATGTTTTATCCATCGTTTCTTCTACATTTACTAGTTAGCAATCTAGTATAAAGAACTTTTCCTTCTCTGCCATTTATTTTATAATGTATTTATTTATATGTCAAAACCTCATGGATTATTTTATACTATAACATACCGTTGTCAGTATTTATTCTTATGCTCAAATATTCCCAGACTTGGCCAGTGGTAGCTTTCTTCAAGCTAACTCCTGAGTCCTTGTGACAAATCCCAAACTTTTTTTAACCTGCCTTACAAAGGTATCATTTCTTTACCATAAGATTCACCTAAAGTATACAGTTCAGTGATTTTTTTCATAAATTTACAAAATTGCACAACCATCACCACAACCAAATTTTCAAATGCCAATTTGAAACAAACTTCGTGCCCCTTTGCCGTCGTTCCCCTTCCAACTCCCAGCTCCAAGAAACCAATCATGTATTTTCTGTTTCTATAGATTTCCTTTTCTGGACATTTCACATAAAGGAAGTCACATAAGATGCAGTCTTTTGGGTGTGGCTCTTGTTCACATGGCATGTTTTTGAGGTTCATCCATGTTGTGGCATGTATAAGTACTTCGTTCCTTTTTATTGGCAAATTTTTTCCCACTGTATGGACACACTCCCTCACAATGCTCTGTGTACATCTTTGTTCCTGGTCTACCATGGTGTCCTCTGCTCATCTTGTACTTCCTGTTCCAGCCCTGGAATCAGCCATTTCTCCAAGGAAAGTTGGAGATATTTAGTGGAGAAGGCTATACAGAAACAAAGATCTGGATGGCGAGGTGTGCTTGGTGTTACAGGGGTTTCCCTATTGCTTCCAGGCTCTCTCCCAATGTGTGTTCATATGTTTCTATAAACACACACATACAAATACATATAAACATGAAAGGCTGAGCTTTTTGCTACTTGCAACTGAAAATATCCCAACACACAGATAGCAACATCAGAGATAAAAATCCCTTCCTTTCTCTTAGTTAGAAAGGAAATAGCAGTGAAAAACAGATTAGATGTTTAGTTTCATTCTGTTTCATAACTCTGATACACATCCCTAAAAGGCTTTGCTTGGCCCTTTTGGCAAGGAAATCTTTTCCAAGCAATGATCCCAAATCCTCGATGTTAAATTTTTATTTTTATTACTCTCTCTAGAATTTTACATACTAGACACAAAACTATTTCTGTTGAGTTGAGACACTCCCTTCTCTGCCCCGCTCCCCTATCCATTCATTCTTAGTAAATAATCAGTGAAGGATAACTTCTCAGTCATGTGGTACTATGACTTTACACTTTGAGACCATCATTCCACAAATACACTCCAAAAAATGGAAGATAAAACTTTTTAAATGTTTCTGAGACACAGTCATGCTCAAAGGAAGATGAGCATCTCCAGATGTAGTCAAATTCACAGACACAGAAAACAGAATGGTGGATGCCAGGGGCTGGGTCAGGAGGAGGAGTGGGGAGTTGTTTAACAGAAGAGACTTTCAGTTTTGCAAGCTGAAACGATTCCAGAAATCTGTTGTGAAACAACATGGATATACTGAACACTATTGAGCTGTATACTTGAAACTGGTTAAGATGGCAAGTTTCATGTTTATGGAAGGGTGAGGGGGAAGAAAAGGGGCGTTTATGTACCTGACTAGCTCAGGGCTACTCTCCTGGTCTAGCTTGTTTCCAGGGTTGCTTGCCTTACTAAAACCAGTAACTTATTTTTTCTCTTTAATTACCTGATTTTTATAATTAACAATGTAATATTCCCTTTTATTAGTACTATACACATAATTAAAAAGCTGACTTACCCTCACACCTGCTGAACAATGGAATAGAAGATAATTCTGTTAGGACACACAACGTGCTTTTTACTTAGCTCAAGGTAAACAGATTTCAGAAAATATTTCAATTATCTCAGCAGTCATCTGCTACAGGGACAACACTGGATCTGACAGCTCCGCTACCACACTTGAACTGTGACTCACGAAGTGGCTTACACAAGAGTAAATTTCCTAGTTTCTAATTGCCTGAGTAACTTGTGACAATCACAAGGTCCTGTTTCTTGAAAATGGATTGTGCTAATTCAACAATATTCATGGAAAGGCTTTAAAAGCAATACCAGTTCATCTTTTCAGAATGGCTGTTAACTGCTAACTTTCCCTAACAGCCTGCATGTCTTCCAAGTCCCCTTAATTGATGTTTCCTGGATCAAACCTGATTTCCCTTTTCTATCCTAGCTGAAAAGTGAGATCCCTAAAAAGACTAAATTTTATGGGAATCAGCTAACTATCATTCTTGAATTATGGCCAGGCCCCTAAGGCAAGGAGAATGGCTCTGGCTCCCGTAGCCCTCATCTAGCTCAGTCATGGGACAGGACTTTGGTCTGGACCCAGGAATGGAGCAGAGTGCTACCGAATTGCTCGTGACTAGTAACAAAGCAAAATTGTGTTTCCAGTTTTAGAGTTGTTCACCTCAGAGAACCCTCCCCCACACAAATACGCCCATGATGTCTCTTTTATTTTTTTCTTATTACAAAAGCAAAACATACTCATTGTTAAGTCTTAGAAAACACAGGTACTGCAGAAGAACATATATACATATATCCCAGAGGCAATCACTACTAACAGTTTACTGTATTTGTCCTTTGCATACTTTTTAATAAATATTGGATCATTCGGTACCTCCTGTTTTATAACTTGTTTTACATTATAATGGACCATCTCCCCAACTCTGCATTCCTCTCTTCCAGGCCTGTGGTTCACCCCTCCCCAACTCCTAAATCCCTTCCATTGTGCCCTCCAGAACCAACAGTCCTCTGTGTCTTCATCTTCTCTGAATTATCCCCGTCACCTTCTTGCTCTAACCCAAATATGAATCTCCCCAGATGGCAATGTTGGTCCTGGCTGTTCTTTCTGTGATAATCCTCATATCACTGGAACTAAAATTGGGCATGTCCTGATGCTTCCTTACACATTCTCTCTCTCTCTCCCTTCCTCCTCAAAGTTCTCTGGCTTTGCCTCTTAAATCACCAGACCATATACATATACTCTCCCTCCTTGTTGCTGCCATCTATAAAGCCCCAGTTATGCCATCTTAGCTCAATAATTTTAGCTGCTGGTTTCCTGTCAGTCTCCTCTCTTAATTTTTGGTGATGCTAAATGACCCTCCCAACACCCCAGCCTCTCACTTCCGTGAACTCCTCTCCTGTAATGTTTCCTCTGGCAGACCGCAGGCATTCTCTGAGACGCCAGACCCCCAGTTACCAATAACTGCAACTTTCCATCACTTTAATCTCAAAGGTCCCTCTCTTTGACAACCTCCCCTTAACTTTTTAGCTCACTCCTTCTAGTATCTGACTCTAATAATCATTCAATCCCACCAGAATCTACAATCCATTGATCCTATGTTCTTTCTAGTCTCCCTCACCACTCACCCTTACATTTCAACTTCTCCTTCTTAAGCAGGTTAAATTCTGAATTTATGATTATAATCATAAATCTCTCTGCCCCTTGCCTACCTAGAATCCATGCAGTATACCTGAGGATATGCATCTACTCTTTACTGTTAGGCAAGCCCCCACCATGCTGTTCCTTACTCCCCACTAAGCCTCACAGGTTTTTGTTTTATTTTTAAGATAATTCAGGACTAAAACTTTTCTGATCCCGTCAAGTTTCTCACTTCTCAAATATTTTTTAAATTTAATTTAATTTTTCAGTGTTCCAAGATTCACTGTTTATGTACCACACCCTGTGCTCCATGTAATAGGTACCTTCCTTAATACCCACCACCAGGCTCACCCATCCCCCATTTCTTAATTATTTTTATTCCTTCTTCTCTCTACTCTTTTTAACCAAGTGTGACTAGAAGTACTTAAAGCATGACTAGCTCAAACTGAGAAGTGAGGTAAAATACACACCAGATTTGAAAGACTTTAGTATGGAAAAAATATATAAAACAATTCATTAATAATTTTCATACTGATCACATGTTGACATGGTAATGTTTTAGATATATTGGGTTAGATAAAATAAATTATGAAAATTAATTTCACCTGTTTCTTTTTCCTTTTTAATGTGGCTATTAGAAACACTTAAATTGCATATATTCCAGGGCGCCTGGGTGGCTCAGTCAGTTAAGTGGCTGCCTTTGGCTTAGGTCAAGATCCAAGGGTCCTCCGATCGAGCCCTGCATCAGGCTCTCCACTTAGTAAGGAGTCTGTTTCTCCTTCTCCCTCTGCTTTTGCCTCTGTCCCTTCCCCCCATTCATTCTCTCTAAATAAATATATAAATAAAATTTTAAAAATCTTTTTAAAAAAGATAAATTGCATATATTCCACTGTATTTCTATTGGGTAGCGCTGCTCTAAACAGTTCTAAACAGAATGGCTCCTTCCTCCATGAAAGAATTTCTTTCCTTGGTTTTTGTTTAAGTAATAGGAGGCTGGGAAAGAAGACAGAACACCCCATGCAATTAAAGGCAGAAACTAAATAAAATCTCTGTGATGCTTTGAAATTATAACTTGGATCTTCATGTGAAATTAGAATTTTTTAAGATGACATTTTTCAAAGACATAATAATAAATTATACTTAAATGGCATTAAAACACAATATTATCACTATCTGTAAAAGTTCATCAGCTGTAACTTAATGATTCATGCACTTTTTTCAAAGCCCAGTACTTCATTTACAGCCAAAATGTTAACACCACATAAATTAATTTTATCCACACCAAATGATTTCTGTGTTTAAGGAAAGAATCTTGCTTTACTTGTTTCCTAAAATGTTAAAGGAGTGAAATAAAGCACCCTCTGCCTTTCATTTCCTGCCTTTAGAAGTCAGGGTTCAATAACAGATCATTTAAATACTGCTCCTTCTCAAAGGAATCTCCTTAGCAACCTTTTACAGCTTGTCATGGGTTACAGAATTCTCTCCATCTCCCATTCTTAAACAGGCCTGTGTCCCTTCCAGAACAAAGAAATTTAAAACAAGAAACGTAACTAGCTCTTTGAGTAGACATTTTAAGGAAGTTTCACAATCTCCTTCAATTCTTTTGCCAGCTCCTTCCCACTAAGCATTCTGCTTTCCTCCCATCCCTTCCCTACCCAAGGTCAAGTCAGGTCTGGTCATCATGGCCTCTGTTAAGAATAGCAGTGGCCTCCTCTAACACTTCCTGGCAGTCCTTATTCAAGGCTGTACCTCCTGGCCCATACTGTGAAACCCCAGGCGCATGTCACAAATACAGATTGTTGATCTGTTTTTAATTAATTTATTCAATTTCTTTCCTGTGTAAGCTACAGAGCAGTTATAGAAGAGTCTATTTGAAAATAATAAGGGAAGTATGAAATTATGCAAATGATGGTTGCCTTGCTCCTTTGTATTAATACTTTGGTATTAATCACCTAATCTTATTAATTACACAGAAGGAAAAAATAAAATTCCAAGTTTAATAAGCCACAATTTATATAAGTAAAAATTTACGGAAATAGGAACTATTGCCTTTAGAGTAAAGGGAGAATATTTGTATCCAAAACATATGCCAAATTAGAGGCAGTGCCCACAGTCTTTTGTTTTATGTCATACTCAGAAAGGTATCATTTTCCCTTATCTTTCTTTCTGGGATGGACAGTGAAGGATGGGGGCAGCCACAGGAGAAAAGGGAAGGAGCTCATCTCACAGCAAAAAAAGAACTGAGACTCACATTCACATAATCGACATAATCACCAGTGCAAAATTGAGAGGCTGCACGGCATGGTCTTTTTAATGATTTCAATTATTTATAAAATGTAATGGAAAGAGACACATTACCTTATTTGCAACCATCTACTCTCACCCATGTACCAACTTCTCTCCCTTATCCAGTATCCATGGAGAATTTTACTTTTACCAGCCCAGTTTCTAAGTTGTCCACAATACAGAATGGAGACTAAGAAGAAGAAAGATACGGGATCAGTGTCAGGAAAAGGAGGATAGGAATGGGGCAAGGAAAAGGGCAACCCCTCCATGATTCTGGACTCTCTTTTGGAGTGGAGGATCTAGGTATCAGCTGAAATGGAAAAAACGCAGGACAGAGAGAAGAGAAGATGACAGACAAGATGGGCCGCAGGAACAGTGGGATAGGTGGGGTGGTTTTGTTTGAGGGTAGGTATAAGAGGAGAGCTCCAAAGTAGCTACAAGGGTTGAGGGAATCGTTATAACCTATAAAATGGATCCACTACAAGATGCTTTGAGAGAAGACTTTTTAAATATTTTTGACTGTTATAACTGTGTTATTTGCTACTCTATGTAGCTAGTGGGCAAGTGTTTGAACTCAACAACTATAGGGAGAAGAGAGAAAAACTAGAAAAGGGCACAGCTTGACCAAACAAGCTCAGGTTCTGAACTCCTCTTTAGTTATGTAACACCATGTGCTACTTTTGCTAAGATTACTAACAAACCAACAATTTAAAAAAAAAAATTTATAATGGCAGTACTCTAGCAACATACAAATTCCTGAGTACAGCACTGCTTCCCTACACCTAGCCCGGAGTCAGTAAATGGCAACTGCTTGACAGATGATGTCTGGATTAAGTAAAAATTTTACATTTTTTCCCGTAATTCCTCCTCCTTTTCACAACTCTTTTCATTTACATAAATCTCTATTTATCCATAAGAACTTTCCCCCAGGAAATAAATTCAAATTACAAAGCAAGGAACTTACTAATTATTCACAGATGCAATGGCACAATCTATAAAACTGTCAAAGAACTTTCTGTTGAAGAAAAATAAGCAATCTTGTCAGATAAAACCTCTATGACTAAAAACATGAGAGTTCAACAAGTGAAGTCAGTTCAATTCCTAGTTTGAAAGCCATCTATGACTTTTAACTTTATATTCTAGACATACTCTTGCAATAAAGTTGATATTCTACATATAAAAAGATCCTCAGGGGAAACAAAAAACAGTCCCAAATTCAGTTATAATAGGTCAAACTAAAATCTGTTTCAACACACACAAAATTTACATTTCGACTTAAAATATAAATTATGTAAACAGTGTCTCAAAAGTTTCTGATTTAACATTCAAACATTTAAGTATTCTCTTGTAAAACAGATTCGAAATAAGTTATTTAAATGGCTTGGAGGATTATTATACCTGCCAACTCTGAGTTCCATCAAAACTATTTTTAAAAAGAAGGAGCAAAAAGATGAAATGGAAGGTATCCAAATTGGAAATAAAGAAATAAAGCTATCTCTATTCATAGATAACATGACTAACATAGATAACATGATCTTGCACATAGAAAATCTTAGGGCAGGGATACCTGGGTGGCTCAGTCAGTTAAGTGTTTGCCTTTGGCTCAGGTCATGATCCCAGGGTGCTGGGATCGAGTCCCAAATTGGGCTCCCTACTCCATGGGGAGCCTGATTCTCCCTCTGCCTCTCTCTCTCTCTCATGAATAAATAGACAAAATCTTAAAAAGAAGAGCAAATCCTAGGTCAAATTATTAAAATTAATGAGTGAGATTAAAAATGTTGTAGATACAAGATCATTATGCAAAAATCAACTGTACTTCTAAATACTTTCAATGAACAATCCAAAAATGAAATTAAAAGAAAAATTACATCTATAATAGTGCGGAAAGAATAAAATATGAATAAATTTAACAACATAAGTGCAAAACTTATGTTCTGAAAACTACAAAACATCACTGAAAAAAGATTAAAGGACATCTGAACAAACAGAAAGAGATCCTGTGTTCACGGATTGGAAGGCTTAGCACTGTTAAGAGGCAATACTACTCAAAGCCATCTACAGATTCAATGCTATCCCTATCAGAATCACAGCTAGCATCTTTGCAGAATTTACAAGCAAGGGACTCAAATGTCCATCAACTAATGAATGGGTACACAAAATATGACATATCCATAAAGTTCAATACTCAGCAGTAAAAAGGAATGAAGTACTGATACATGCTATTAACGGATGAACCCTGAAAACACCGTGCTAAGTTAAAGTTAGTCAGGCACAAATCACCACATATTATATAATTCACTTATATGTAATATCCAGAATAGGCAAATCTACAGAGATAGAAAGAAAATTAGTTATTGTTTGGCATGGTGGGTAGGAGTACTGGGGAATGCCAGATGACAGCTAAAGGTACTGGATTTCTTTCAGAGGTGACAAAAGTGTTCTAAAAGTAAATGTGATGATGGTTGCATAATTCTGTGGCTATACCAAAAACCAATAAATTGCACACTTTAAGTGGCTCACTTATATTCTGTGAATCATACCTTCATAAAGCTGTCACAAAAAATTAAGAAAGCACCATTATCAAAAGAAACTAGGAAATTATCACAGTACCAAGTAAACTATCTAATTGTCCTGATAATGTGTTTTTTTAAACTCTATCTACCAAATACAGTAAGAATTTCTACCAAATTGAAGGATGATGTCAAGAGACACCACAGTGAACAGTAGAAACTCTCTTAATCAGCCTCTCTCTATCCATCTCATACTCCCCAGGCCCTCTATCTAGATCATACCGACTAGTCTCCATGACTACTACTAGCCATGAGTAGGCAAGCTACTCTTTAGGTCACCAGTGCATTTCTGCCCCTACCAGGTGAGCTCTATGCTTACCTTAAACATGCTTCTGGTTAAATTGTGTCTGTAAGATTTGTTCCCAAACCCATGCATTCAACAGCACTTATGTGCTTACAATAACAATTTAATGAAATGATGCAAAAAGCTGATGAAATATGTATATATAAATACTATCTCAAAGAATATAAGCAAACAGCAAATAAAGAATACAAAACAAAAGAAGAAAGACCTTAGGAATCAGAAGAAAATTTCACAGGTGCCTGGGTGGCTCAGTAGGTTAAGGGACTGAGTCCTGCATTGGGCTCCCTGCTCAGTGGGGAGCCTGCTTCTCCCTCTGCTCTGCCCCTCCACCCTGTTCACCGTCTCTCTCTCTTACTCTTGTTCTCTCTCATATAAAATATATATATATAAACCTTTTTTTATTTTTTTAAAAGGAAATAGAAGAAAATTTCAGACAGAAATGTTTCTTCTCTCGAAGAGAAAATGGACCTATATATGACCTGTAAGACCTGGCACCACCTTGTTTTCCCTACATTTTCTACAACTCTCTCTCACATTCTCTATACTTCAGACATCCTAAGACTCCTAAGAGTCTTCACTGTTACTTTCTTCTGCCTGGGAAGTTCCATCCATATATCTGTACCTATAACTAAACCCTTTTCCTCAGTCTGGCTAACTCCTTAAAGCCAATGTATCTTTAATGCAAAGATACATGTATCTCTGAAAGTAGCACACAATGGATGTTCAAAGAATAAGTCAATTTTGTTATGTAAATATGGGAAGAAATGTCTAAAAGAATAAACAGCCATTACCATTAGATGGTAGGATATAAAGTGTTACTTTCTTCTTGGTATCCTTCTATGTATGATGTTCTAATTTTTCAACAAATATATATCATTTCTACAAAGATGAAAGGTACTTTGAAAAAGGCAATTAAATAATCTAGCTGCTTCCCACCTTGATCCTTCAGCACTGTAGTGTCTGTGTTGAAAAATACTGTTTTATTTTATTAAATATTTAAACTTTTAATTAAGGCAGATTGATATAGCTCCCTGATAAGGCAAATCATTAAGAAAACTTTCTACTTGGGTTGCTTGGGTGGTTCAGTCTTAAGCATCTGCCTTCGGCTCAGGTCATGATGCCAGGGTCCTGGGATCGAGCCCTGTATCGGACTCCCTGCTCTGCGGGAAGCCTGCTTTTCCTTCTCCCACTCCCCTTGCTTGCTTCCTGCTCTCGCTGTCTCTCTCTCTGTGTTAAATACATAAATAAAATCTTGAAAGGAAAGAAGAAAAGAAAACACTCTATGCTATTATCAAAGTACGTAGAGGTACTTCAGATACCTGCAGGGTAAACTTTCTGCTCCTTCAAGAATACTATGTTTGGGGTGCCTGGATGGCTCAGTGGGTTAAACCTCTGCCTTTGGCTCAGGTCATGATCTCAGGGTCCTGGGATCGAGCCCCACGTTGGGCTGCCTGCTCAGCAGGGAGCCTGCTTCCCCGTCTCTCTCTCTCTCTCTCTCTGCCTGCCTCTCTGCCTACTTGTGATCTCTCTCTCTGTCAAATAAATAAATAAAATCTTAAAAAAAAAAAAAAGAATACTATGTTTACTCCCAGATAATCTGGGCTATTTGGAAACCCTTTTGCAGACATATCTATATAACTGTTATTGGTCTTCAAACAAAGTAAAAACTACACAAAGGAACACCACTTGTATAAATTTTGCATCCTATGGTCAAACCATGTGCCCTGTACTTAAGATATCTATGACCACAACACAGAAAGACATTTTGATAATAAATGTTATGAGAGAGAGGAGAGAGGTCTGAGCGGAGAAAAGGGCAAGGAGAAAGAGAGAAGCAAGGAGGGAGGGAGAAATGTATTTTAAATGTAACAACTAATATAATGTGTCAGTCTCTATCTGATGACACATGTAATCTAAGTGAAATTACCTATTTATCACACCATTAATAACTCACTACCAAGCTCTACTAATACTCACACTCAGAAGCAGTAACTCGAAGGTAGACACAATTTACTCTGAGGACACATAAACCAATTTCCAAACTATTTAAGTTAAAGTCAACCAAAAAGCCATGTAAATTCAAGCATGTTTGGGGTTTTTAATCCAAAAGCACAGGAAACAGAATGTGAGCGTCCTTCCCATTTCTTTTGGCCTGCTGACCAAGGAGAAAAAGCTGTGGTTACCAGCAGTTAATGGAGCTTATCTAATCCTTTTATAGAACATATATCATTATTTTAACTTCTTGTCATGCAATTCCATTTATAAAACCTTAAAGTAAGGTTTAAAATCAGAGAAAGCCTTCTGCTGAAAGAACAGATATGACAGTAATTGTCTTTTTGTTTCTGTTTTAAGATTTAAGTTAAGTTTAATTAGTTTGGTATCAAATACTAATTCACAATTATTTAAACAGGCTCATTATGCAGCTAAAATTATGCACAAATGCAAATATTTTCATAAAAATATTATAGCTGGCTCTTGAATAATATGGGTTTGAACTACAAGGGGCCACTTATACTGTATTTTTTTCAGTTAAATACAGTACAATACTATAAATGTATTTTCTCTTATGGCTTTCTTAACGTTTTCTGTGACTTACTTTATTATAATAATATGGTATATAATACATATGACATAAAAGTATCTGTTAACTATGTTATTGGTAAGGCTTTTGGTCAATAGCAGTTAACAGTAGTTTACTTTTTGGGAAGTCAAAAGTTACACACTAGATTTTCAACTAATCCCCATGTTGTTCAAGAGTCAAGTGTATACACTTCTTCAAGTTCATTTCTGAGTTCCTTTTGAAGTCAACTAATGGATATCAAATGTCAATTAAAAGAGGTTATTACTCATCCAACTGCCACTGACTCTGCATGAGCCAGGGTGAAATCAAAGGTCAGGGGGCTGATTTAGCTAAACACAAAACAGGAATTTTTTAATGTTATACTGCGTTAAAGCAGCGTACTCCCACATACTACCTTTGATAGTCTATTTTAGGCTGCTCAGGAAACATAAGAAATTTTCATATAGTCCTGCTGTGTCAAAAACTATATAATCAGAATGGAGTAAGTCCAAGACACTAACTCTAATGTATTCCTTGGCTTGTTCTCAAGATCTTTGGGTTCCCCCACAAAGCAGACTAATTCTAGGTCTGGTTTCCCAGGAGGTTCAAATATATAGAACAACTCTTGAGTCATTCTGAGTAAGTTAAAATCAGACTACTTCACAAATTACTACAGTACAGAACTCTATGTTCATCTAACCAATGGGGGTGGGGGAGGTGGGTTGAAAGTTCAGGGGGTGCAATCACTCCTTTGCCCAGTTAACATTGAGCAGGAACATAGTCCCTGGCTACACAATGCCACAAACTGTAGTCACAGGTAAGAGACATATACAGAATAAGGAGACACTCAGCCAGTTCACTGCCCCAAATGGGACACTAAACTAATTTTTAGCATTATGCAGATGTGTTACACTGTAGATACACAATGGCTGGATAAAGACAAACAAATGAGGGGTGGAGGGAAGTGGTTCTGCAACACACTGACTATACAGCCTTGGGCAAGTTACCTCTCTATATTTTAGTTCTCTTTCTAGAATTTGTTTCTAGGTTTGTTATGAGGATTAAATTAATATCTATAACAGTATTTAGTGATAGTTAGCTCTAAAGTATTTTTTAAAGATGCATGCCGGAATGAAACATAGTATTTATGTACAGTATATATGAACTCTATTCTTAAGATGTGAGCACATATCTTTTAAAGTTTCCCTTAGTAAAGATTACATTTTTCTGCTACGCTATGATTTTTATAAACTAGCTTTGTCAAGATTAAAGTATCAACAAAAGTTCATTTAACTTGATATAATGCTTTAACCTATGCTGCTTAAAACACAGCTAATCTAGCAAGGGAACAGGATTGTTCTAGTTATTCATTTAACCTTCTTTCCGGCTGAAAGGAAAGGGCCTCACTGCTTCATAATTAGTGATGGTTAATAGAAAACTGGAACGTGATGAAATTTGGAAAGCTAAAAATTTACAACAATGAAAATGCCCCAATTAAAATACTTAAAAATTCAAATCCTTTATGGTAGAGTATTTTTAAGTGCTTGGCAGTTTTCTTCAAATATAAAAGTATGACCCACAAAATTACTTAAATAATGGCAGCAGGAAAAACTTGTAAAATGAAGGTAAAACCTCCCCCAACCTGTGGACCAGAACTGCCTCTTTGATAGGCAAGTACACCCAGGTACAGGTCAGTCTTAAGAGTTTATAAATGACCAGACCGAGCTGTGAGCACTCCCAGAGAGGGAGAAGGAGGAGTAATGCACTGTTTAAATAACATGCCCTTCTCAAAATGAAAGGACAAAATACAGATCAGCAGTAGACAGGGGCCTGAAGGAGGAGTGGAGGGTGAGGGAGGGACCACTAAGAGGCATTGGCGGAGCTTGGGGAGTGACAGAACTTGATTGCAGAGATGGTTAACACAAATGAATATCTGTTAAAACTTGAAGAACTGTAACTGAAAAAGGTAAATTTTACTGTATGTAAATTACACCTTCAAAAAAATCAAGAGATATAGAAAAAAATTAAATTGTCTATTAAAGTAAAAAACTTAAAAAAAATTCACAGTGCCTTTTAAAACAAATTAAATGAAGGATTTCCCTTAATGAGTTCAAATGCTGGAATATACTAGTATAATTGAGTACATTAAAAAAATTTTCCAAACCAGGGCACCTGGGTAGTTCAGTCCGTTGAGCATGGGACTCTTGGTTTTAGCTCAGGTTGTGATCTCCCGGGTCAGGATTTTGAGCCCTGCATGGGACTCTGTGCTTACCATGGGGTCTGCTTGGGGAGTCTTTCCTTCTGCCCCTCCTCCCCCCTCGCGCATGTGCATGCAAGCACTGGCTCTTTCTCTCTAATAAAAAAATTAAAAAAAATTTTTTTCCAGTGAGAAATAAGGTTTAATACTTGATCTTTTAGAAACATTAAGCCATCTTGATGTATAAGATCACATAAGAGTTGACTGATTGCCTATGTATGGCCTCCTTGCTTTCTCTAAACTCATAAATTTGTTTTTTCTGAATACAGGAAAAGTCTTAAAAAGAGAATTAAAAGTAAAACCAGAAAATAATTCCTAATATGATTTCTACATACTACAAAAACTATTAAAATACACAGCTGAGCCGTTAAAGATATATGTCTCAATGAGGGTCCTGAAGGCCCAGAAAGAGATTTGCTTTCCCTAGCAGTCACCCTGAGGCTCCTAGTGGTCCATGAGCCTTGCTTAAGAAAATGACTTTATCCATCCCAGCAAAGTATACACCTCCCAACTAAGAATAATAAGCTATATTCATTTAGCCGAGCTTTATGCTAAACTCTCTGCAATCACAACAACCCACCTTGCAGATGAGGAATCCTGAGGCCAAGAAGTGAGGGAGAAGGGTGGAACCAGGATCTGGCCAAAGCACAAACACCCACCACACCAGCCCCTGGGATGCAGGCCAGCACCACAATGCGGAGCAAGCAACATGCTCCTCCACCTTTCCCCGGGCCCTTCACAGTTCTACTCATCTACAGCTTGTAAGCAGCCCTTCTCCTGGTCTGCATTTAATGCCAGAGCTTGATGAGCATCTCTTTTCTCAACAGAAGAACAATGGAAGGGCAAAAGAGGCTCTAGCAATCACCTTTCTGATCCAGGATTACTTCACTCTCAGAAATGACCCTGTGGTCTTACTGACAGAAAAGACTGGCTTAAATCCTTATAATCAAAGATTCCCTGAACTTCCCATTTTCTTCCTCAGGACTGCGGTTTTACTGTGCTCAGCCCTCAATTCTGTTTCTCAGTCAGAAATACCCATGCTAACCACACCCCAGCCCGACAGCTCTCAGGCTGTGGTTTGAGGACCCTTTGACACTCTAAAAATTACTGAGGAGTCCAAGGAGCTTTTATGTATGTGAACCATAACCTATCAACATCTCCTGTATTAGAAATTAAAACTGAGAGTTAAAGCCTCTGCCTTCGGCTCAGGTCATGATCCCAGCCAGGGTCCTGGGATCAAGCCCCGCATTGGGCTCTCTGCTCAGCAGGGAGCCTGCTTCCCCCCCTCTCTCTGCCTGCCTCTCTGCCTACTTGTGATCTCTGTCTGTAAAATAAATAAATAAAATCTTTAAAAAAAAAGAAATTAAAACAGAAATTTTTTAATCAAATCAGTTTAATTAAATCATTTAAAATATTAAACATGTTAATATAAGTAACATTTTTATGGGAAAGAAACCTCTGTTTCCAAAAATAAAAAATAATGAGAAGAGTGATATTGTTTTACATTTTTGTAAAACTCCTGAAGGTCATGCTTAATAAAAGCCGGCTAGATCTTATATCTACTTCTGAGGTCTGGCATGACATTCATAGTTACACAGTCATGCAGCCAAGGAAAACACCACTGTACCCTCAAGAGAATGAAAGTAGAAGGGTAGATAATGTTTTAGTATTACTTCAAAAACAGTCTGAGCTTGAAAGGGTGTCAGGAACCCCCTAGAGCCCTCTTACCACATTTGGAGAACCACTGCTCTAGTCAAGCCTGGGGCAGTCCTACGTCTGACTTCAGCAGATCCCCACAATCTAACTTGAACTCCAACCTCACTCTCTTTTGCTTCCTTACCACTGCCATGCCCCACACCTCAAATGTACCATATTCCCTAAAAGACAAAACTTTCTACATAAACTGTCTCCTCTTTCTCTTAGGTCACAAAACTTCTTGAAAAAGTAGCTCCCACAATCTCTACTGCCCCTACTTTTTATCATTTTAATTAAAAAAGTAATACACAGAGACATTCTCGTTTAAAAAAAAAAAAAAAGATAAATCACCATCCACAATTCCAGTCTCTAACCACTGTTACCCCTAGAAAATACTCCAAGCTGTTAACTAAATAATCAGATTGAATTTTTAATTTTCTTGTGATTTTTCCCTCATGAAATAGTTATTTTTAAAAATCCTGAAAGGAAGTTCTGTTTAGATTCCAATTCTTTCGGTTACCCAAGGTATGGTCAAAGAATAAGGGCTACCAACTAGGAGATTAGGGAGATAAAATGAATGACATTCTTATACAAAGTGAGTACTAAACAAAATGCTACAACCATGCTGATTTTATGGTAATACAACATAAGACAGAATAATGAGACTTAGTCATCCTGATATATATATATATAATATATATATATATTATATATATATAATATATATATATAAAATATGTAACAGCGTCTTTAGGATTTGAACATTTTCACATATATTTGTTCTTTAAAGTTTCACAACCCTGAGGTCAATAGGAATTAGGATTAACATTTTATTGATAAGAAAGCCAAAGTTCTAGGAGAGCAGGAGAAAAAAATTACTGCTCAAAATTACATAGCTAGAAAAATGCACACCAGAAACCACAAAAAGAAGTTATATTTTCTGACTCAAATCAAATCCCACTCCTTTATATTACATTAAAAGTACATAAAAAATTCTCACAATATAGAAATTTTAAGTTCTACTTTTAAAAAAATTAAGTTCTTCCCTATTTTTTTAGAGCTCATCTGGAAAAAATTATCTCTGCTTCCAAAGTTGAAAATGCAAAAATGAACTGTATAATTTCTGAATGCAAAAAAGAACAAATCATTTTTGCTTCTTTATTATACAATACAATCCCTTAGGAAGCTTACATTTTATTTAGAATAACAGTTGAAATTTACTAAAATCTACATCAACATGTAGACATACTATTCTATTACAAAAATAACTTCTTAAATCCTTTATTTAGGCATTGCTATTAACAAAGACCCAAGACTCCTAATGTAAAGATGATGCAACAGCTGCTGAAAAGAACACCAGACATACACGCTTCATGGATGCTACCCTCATACTTCAGTGCTACCCTTGAAATTCCTGCAAGGAACACAAGGAATCATATGGAAATTCCTTAAAGTTTACAATCAGAATTTGGAACTAAATAATGAAAAAGTACTAAACCTGTTTATAAAAATAACAAACTATTTGATTCATTTTTTTAAAAATTTTATTTATTTATTTGAGAGAGAAAGAGAGAGAGAGAGAGCATGAAAAGAGAGAGGTCAGCGGGAGAAGCAGACTCCCTGCCAAGCAGGTAGCCCAATGTGGGACTCGATCCCGGGACTCCAGGATCACGACCTGAGCCGAAGGCAGTAGATCAACCAACGGAGCCACCCAGGCGTCCCTATTTGATTCATTATTAATCTTACTAAAATATTGTTTCCAGTCCCCTATTTTTTTCCCTACACCAAGGCAGCTCCACAGGAGCTCAACATATTTAAATGATTTATTTATTATGACAGATAAGATTATGAAAAACACTGAACTTAAGCTATTCTTATTAAGGGCTCTGAATCTTAGTATCTCAATTTCACACATATAACATGGGAAAGTTTTAAAACCATGATTAAGCTAACCTTTTTAACACACACTGGGATTTTAAAAATATGGGCGAGAGGGGCGCCGGGCTGGCTCAGTCAGTGGGACATGCAACTCCTGATCTCAGGGTTATGAGTCTGAGCCCCACAGTGGGTGTGGAGGTTATTTAAAAATAAAATCTTCAAAAATTATTTATGTGGGCAAAATAACTGTTCTTTATCTTCACATTTTACTCTTTTTAAATGTAAAAGATAGGAGAACCTGGGTGGCTGAGTGGGTTAGGCCTCTGCCTTCGGCTCGGGTCATGATCCCAGGATCCTGGAATCGAGCCCAGCATCGGGCTCTCTGCTCAGCGGGGACCCTGCTTCCTCCTCTCTCTCTGTCTGCCTCTCTGCCTACTTGTGATCTCTCTCTGTCAAATAAATAAATAAATAAATAATAAATGTAAAAGATACATACCTATCTCAACACATTCTTGTCAGAAGACCAAAAACCCATGAGATATAGTTCAATACTTAAGTTAATCTAAAGAAACTGCAAAACTACTTTACTAATAAATATTTGAGTATTTCTCTTACCTCTGTTTCAGTACAATGTGAGTATCCCAATTTACCTGTAATAAAAATACAAAAAGTTACTTCCAAAAGGGTTTTAGCTTTTTTATCATTGATAAAAATATCTGAGCTATCCTGGCATGGTTTCATTATATCTATGCAAATATGCAAATAGAAGGTGCTAGAATGACCAATATTCTAGAAGGTCCTACCTAGAGATTTGTTTAAATAAGCCCATAAGAAAATACTAAGTAGGAAGATGGGAAGAATATATTCAATTGTAATAAGACCTAAAACACACACACATATTTAATATGCATATATACAAGTTAATTAAAGTAATAAAAATATTTTATTGGAGTCTTGCTTTCTTTTTAAGATATCTTAAAATACTTTAAAGGTATTTAAAAAGTACCTTTCAAAATACTCTAAAATACCTTCAAAAAGTCTTCAAAAGACTCTTAAACTTTTCTCCAAACATATCTTCCAGTTTAAAGGTACAGTGATCATTTCAATGAAAGCATAAATGCCTCAAACTAATATTTTCTTTAATATATGATGGTTGTTTTTAATATATGATTAGACAAAACCACATAATTAATTTAGTAATTTTCCAACAGAGGATCACTTAAAGAACAGCAATAATTGAACAATATTTGGCTGTACCAACATCAATATTTTCTCATCACTGACACATAATAGCAAAAGAAACATGTACAATTATACATTTCTGCCAATTTTGATGAATAAAACATACTTTTTAAATTAAAAAACAGCTATTTTGAAGATCATTTATTAAGCGGTTTTAACAAAAAGAACAGGTTACATATTTATACTGGGTACTAAACAGCTTTTCGCCAGTCCACACTTCTTAAAAATCACTGTCCTCAGTTCAAACATACATTAACCTCTACCTCCTTTCTTTCAACAACACTCTCCTTCCTCCTAACTGCTCTCTCCAGCCTCTGACTCCCACACCTAGTCCTAGCCCCCTGTGCTTGTTCCAGCAGTCTGTTTTCTTTAATGCTTAATGAGAATTTATTCACCTTAGAGTTTATAACGATACCACAAAAAAAAACAAACCCACAATGTTTTTTATGTGCCTCCAGACTCTTAAAATGAAAAAAATTGAAATCCACAATTTCTGATGACCTAATGGTCCTAATGTGGACTACTGGTTGAAACTGAGACCAGAAAACAAGGGACCATGGGTTCTGTGGATTAAAAATTATATATGAGCAATAAATAATTAAAGATTACATGAACACAGAGATAAAATGGTTTAATATACAAAGGTTTTACATACTATGGTTTGATAAATACATAACATACATATTTATGTATTTATGTATTATTAAATGAAACTATGTATTACAGTTATATATCATCTATTTTTATTTATATGACTGCTCAGAACATTAGCGCTTTTGGTAGATTAATTATCCTACAACTCCTATAGAGGGGGTGATTAGCTTAACCTAGGAAAGTACTGTGAACAGCAGCAGTTCAAAGGGCACAGACTACCTCTCAACAAGCATTGAGAATGTCTACTCTGGAAGGGGAGGGGAAGGAAAGGGAGGAGGAGGCAGGGAGGGAGGGGAAAATATGGTGTTAAGACAACTTTAACAGAGAGTAACCTCTTTGAGAGTACATAGATGTCCATCTTCGGTATAATAATTCTTAAGGTAAAGAGAACTGCAAAGAAAGTGGTGGGTTTGTTGTTGGTAGTAAAGTTGGTAAAAAAATATTGAAACTGTTTTGTATATACTGTAGCACTAAGCAAACAAATGGACTGATGTTGCTGGGAATCACGAACTGAGGGAGAAAGACCACATGTACCTAACATGTGGGAAGGAAAGGAAGAGCCCTGTGGTAGTGAACTGGAATTGGGGTATTACCTAATTTCAACAACAAAACAACAACTTCCTAGCTCTTCCTCCAAAAGAGGGAGAAGTAATAGCACCCCATTTTGCAAGAGTACACCTAGCCCATTCCCCCTCAAAGGAACCAATACTTAGGGGACTGGCTAACTCCAAGGATGGGATAGGTGGAGGTGAGGCATTTCAGGGAGTGTGCTCTGTAAGGCCTAACCCTGAACAGCCGAAGTTATGAGTGGGTCTACCAAGATGAGAAATTATAGGATAAGCTGGAACATCTTTCTGCACCAGAAAGTAATGAAGTACTCAAAAGTGATGTCAAAATGGCACAAGTCTTATGAAATAAGGTTTTTTCAATGACCTCTATGATAAAACTGAAAATGCTTTCCTATAAAGAATACCAAAAATTTTTGTGTACGTGCACCACTGCTTCTGGTTATTCAATTTGATCTGGTGACTAATCATGCAACTCTGGAAATGTGGTTCACTATGAAGTGCCTGACCACCTACCCTACTCTGCCATCCAAACCCCTGCCCAGACTCTGATCCAGGAATCAGAAAATCCTAATTACACGAAAGCAGAGCTTAAAGGAACCTTGGAAACCATCCTGCCCAATCCATTCATTTATAGATGAGTAATCTGAGTCTGACAAGTCAAATGACTTCACAAAATGACAGAGCTGAGTAGACTCCAAGGCTCCTGACCCTTGTCATGAGCATTGCTGTGGTTGTTACCCTGTGCTCCATTCCCACTTGCAGGAACCAGTGGGGTTAGGGAAGGGGACTACAGAGGTGCTATCACAGCAACCTACCCATAAGAATCCTGCTTGTGGAGAAATGGGGAAATGTACTCCTTGATTTAGCAGTTGGAAACTGCCAATATAGCAACCGAGAAATTTTCATTTGACAACTTTTGAGTCCTTCCTCATAGGTTAATCACCTTTCCAGAAACAAATCTAAGGAATCCCTCTAAAACCTAGAATCCTATGACTTCACTTTCTACAAGCTGAGTAAACTAAGCCGATGGTAGGTCGAACCAAGGTTTAAGGTTATTAAATGCAGTGAATCAGTTCTTTAAATAAGGCTAACAATTTTACTGATTTATTGTTATTTTAAAGGCTAGATTAACTCTCTGGCAATGTAAAATAAAAGGAAATATTTGGGATGACACTTAAACATTGAGTTTCAAAATATTCCAGTATTATTAACACGCTTATACACTAGGACAAAGGATGATTTGCACAGCAAACCAAGACTTCAGCTTGGCATTTCCCAAACAGAATGGGCATTTTAGTAATGCCGGAAGAATCAAGGCTGTGTTTTTTAGGCCCTTCTTTTTAACTCATTCTGAAATATTCTATCTGCTCTTAAGATTTGCTAGACAAGTTCCCTCATGTCCTAGGAAATACAAACACCAGTCTTCCTATAAAATGATATAAAATGGCTTTAAGTGACGCCAGGTGCCACAGTCAGTTAAGCATCTGCCTTTGGCTCAGGTCATGATCCCAGGGTCCTAGGATCAAGTCCCGCATCATGTTCCTTGCTCAGCGGGAAGCCTGCTTCTCCCTCTCCCTCTGCCTGCCACTCCCTCTGCTTATGCTCTGTCTCTGACAAATAAAATCTTAAAAAATAAAATAAAATGGCTTTAAGAAATGAACTATTCCTAATGTAAAATGTCATTAAAAAAAAAAGCCACCTCAACTAAGATAACAAAGACATTTTAAATCCTAAATGTTGATAATCAGACACTTTCATTCCAAAGTCTGCTCGGTGTTACCAGAGAGAGCATTTCAGTGAACACATCTTGGTAGACCCACTCATAACCTTGGCTGTTCAGGGTTAGGCCTCACACAGCACACTCTCTGAAATGGCCTCACCTCAGTAGAATCACACAATCTGATGAACCACACAACTACAGTGGAAATTAAGGCAGTTTCAGAAAAAATTTAAGGTGCTCGTGTAGATTAATTATACCTTTAGATTAAGGAGGTAGAGGGGCACCTGGGTGGCTCAGTGGGTGAAAGCCTCTGCCTTCCGCTCAGATCATGATCCCAGGGTCCTGGGATGGAGCCCCACGTCAGGCTCTCTGCTCATCAGGGAGTCTGCTTCCCTCCCTCTCTCTCTGCCTGCCTCTCTGCCTACTTGTGATCTCTGTCAAATAAATAAATAAAATCTTTAAAAAAAAAATTAAGGCGGTAGAAACCTCAGCATATGGCTGACTTGTCTGTCACAGAGTCACATTATCAACGTGATTCAAATTAGCTGAACAAGCAGAAGGCAAAGATGCCCGCCAGAAAGACACGGAACCCCTATAATCTTTACAATAAATAAACAGCTCTCAGAATTATTCTCCAAATTTTTCCCATGTAAGCAAACTGCAGGCAATGATTGGGTCCATCTGATCCTATGAAGGTATGTTATTTTTTCATAAGCTGAGCATTCAATAGACACACCCTGTCCCCCAGCCAGCTTGCCTCTGCCCCTCTCATTCACTCAATAAATATTTGCTGAACACCTACTGAATACTAAAATACTGATGATATAGCAGCAAACGAGCTACACATAGTCCTTGCTCCCTAGGACTTACATCTTAGTGAACACAGACCCAAAGAAATAAACAAAATTAACTACAACTGGTAATAAATGTTACTAAGGACAGAAAAAGGAGAGAAAATAACAGAAATGTTCCAATTTAGAATAGTCAGACATGACTCCTACAGAAGATATTTAAATAGAGACAGTGAAGTTAGGTAGCAGGTAACTGCAGGGCTGAGGGAAGAACCTGTTCCAGAACCAGGAGGCAGCCTGTGGTAAGGCTCTGGAAGTGTTTCGTAGGTGGGTAGCATAAAATGCTTTTGGAAACGCAGGCAGGGGCAGATCACACAGGCCTTTTAGGACAGTGTAAGGAGTTTAGATCTGATGTCCAGTACAACGGGAAGCCACCGGACATTAATATTAAGCAAGGGCATGAGCTGATTTGAAGTGGGTTTCCAGGTTGGTCCTGCTCTGTGGAGAGGGTCAAGGTGAAACCATGGAGGGTGGACTGCCTCACTGTCCTGGATAGCAACGGAGGGAGGGGGGAAGCAAACACGGACAGCAGCCAGTCCAGGTGGTGGCAGTGACCAGGAAGAAAAGTAGAGAATTAAGATATAATTTAGAAGCAGAATTAGCAGGACTTGCTAATGAACTAGACTGGGGGTAGAGCAGGGTGAGAAGGAAAGAATGATACCCTGAACAAGTGCCATATTTTCAGGAACAGTGTTCTTAAAGACTTGATCAAACCAGATCAACATCAAGGGTTAAGTTTAAGAACTCTAATACTCTGGGGGCACCCAGCTGGCTCAGTTGGAAGAGCATGTGACTCTTGATCTCAGGGTCATAAGTTTGACCCCCATATTGGAAGTAGAGATTACTTAAATAAATAAATAAAAATAAGATTTTTTTTAAAAGAGCTCTAATACTCTATAAGAGACAAGTGCGTATTAGGTACACTTTCGGGGCAACTTTTATATGCATATTAGGGAAAAAGAGTACAGTTTTAAATAAGCCAAAATTTAGCAATAAAACAATCCCTACAGCCTTATCACACCTGGGTTTCTTAAACATTGTGGCCACTGAGGGCTCAGAATCCATGACCAGTTTTCAGTGTCAAAAGTCAGGACACTAAAACTGTGCAATCATTAGCTTACACCCACCTCCCCCAACAAAATCATTTTTGCCATGTTACATTTTTAATGAAAAAAAAAAAGTTAATACATTTGACATAAGAAACAACCATATAAAGGACACTTTTACTTTGGTTGTTAAATATCAAATCATTATCCTCTATGCCATAGCATTTCACTAGTAAAGCTCCTCAAAGATTAACAGGAATTTAGGATTTAGACATGGGAGAAAATTGGTGTACTTGCGAACCAAAGATTGTGTGTTCATTAAGTTCCTCTTTGCCTGTCAGGAAGAATGAAATAAAATTTAATGTTCCACTGCCACAAGAGCCCTGTGCTAATGTATTTTCTTCTTCACAACTGTTGATGTTTAACCAAGAGTTTAAGTAAGCCTTCCCTTAGGTGCCCTGGCAAGGCAGTGAAGCAGAAGAGCAAGTCTTTAGACTTGTGCAGTCCCAGGTTCGAATCTCAGTGCCATACTGAACTAATTGTGTGATGTGATTTTTAAGTAAAATACTTCCCAGAGTTTTCCACTTTCTCATCTACAAAAAAAGGGAATAGTATCTACCTCATGAGGCTTATGTGAAAATTAGATGAAACACAAAATGTTTTGAGGGGCTCTGCCTGATGCCTCCTGCAGAGAGGGCTCAGCAAATGGCAGCTAAGCTTACTGCTCTTAATCCTGTGGAAAGACGAGAGATACAGATAAACTAAAATTGAGTGCTAAGGAAAACTGGAATAGCAAAATATCTTCACTAGGATTACAACCATGTAAAAGAGGTATTGATTTTGAAATGAAAAAGTAGCTAAGTCCAATGAAAAGTCATAAAATTTCACTCATTTTTACACTTAAGATCTTTAAAAGCCGCTACCTTTTACGTTGTACCTCTCTGCAGAGGTTCCTCACATAAACCTTGCCCCCAACTCCTTAGTGATGGTGTCCAGGACGATGACAGGCATCAGTCAAACAGCTGGAGCTCAGCAATGGCTCTGGCTGGGGTGGTGGGAAGTGACGTTTCATCAGTTATTACTCAAAACTGAAAATAAGAAAGCCTGAAATGGCAATCTCTATAATCAACTCACAAATAAAAAGACTGTAAAGTCTGCAGAATTTGTGAATATACTACTTTACATGGCAAAGTGATTTTGCAGCTGTGATTAAGTTAAGGCTCTAGATAGAGATGGGAGATTATGTTGGATTATCCAGGCGGAACCAATGTAACCACAAGCAGCTTTATGAGAGACGGGAGAGTCCAAAAAGGAGCCGTGATGATGAAAACAAAGACTGGAGCCATGTGAATGCAAAAAGGGGGACACAAGGCAAGGAGTGTGGAAAGTCTCTAGAAGCTGAAAGAGGAAAGGACCAGATTCTCCTCTGCAGCATCCAGAAGGAATAAGCCCTGCATATACCTTGTTTTTAGCCCACAAGACCCGTTTTCAGACTTCTAATCGCCAGAACTTTAAGGTAATAATTTTGTGTTGTTTTAAAGCCACAACATTAGTGGTGACTTGTTACAGGATATGAATACACAGACCATGAAAAGGTCAAAGCAATATGACAAGCTTTTACCATCCCAAAGACAAACCCCAGGCTACCCTGTGTACGGTCTAACCCCATGCAGAATGTCCCAGAGTAAGAACTTGCTCACTGGTACAAGGGCAATAGAGCACAGTGGTTAGGAGCAAGAGTTCCAGGCCAGACTCTAGAGGCTTGAATCCCAGGTAGGCTGCTGGCTAAATGGACTCTACATATTAGTCTCCCATTTGTAAGGCAGAGGCTAAAAAGAGTACCTATCTTGGGGCACCTGGATAGCTCAGTCTGTTAAGCATCTGCCTTAGGTTCAGGTTATGATACCAGGGTCCTGGGATGGAGCCCAGAGTTGTTGGGCTCCCTGATCAGTGGGGAGCCTGCTTCACCCTTTCCTTCTGCCCCTCCCCCTCTCCTGCTCTCTCTCTCTTGCACACTGTCTCTCTCAAATAAATAAATAATCTTTATGGGGTGCCTAGGTGGCTCAGTCGGTGAAGCATCTGCCTTTGGCTCAGGTCATGATCCCAGGGTCCTGCAACTGAGTCCCCCATGGGGCTTTCTTCTCGGGGGGAGCCTGCTTCTTCCTCTCCCTCTGCCTGTTACTCCACCTGCCTGTGCTCTCTCTCTCTGTCAAATAAATAAATGAAATCTTTATAAATAAATAAATAAAGTTTTAAAAAGAAGAGTACCTATCTCATAGAATTGTTGTGAGGATCAAAAGTAATATTCCAAGAAAACTGCTCAGCTCACTGCCTATCACAGAGTAAGCACTTAATATTAGCTCTATTACCATTTAAGTCTTTGAGCCTTCTTTCCTAGGAGAAAATAAGCCAAAAGACCCTTGAATTCCAATCCCAAAAAGCTGTAAGTGAACAGATCACTCAGATCCTTCTATACCTAGCATAATTGAAGAAACCCGCACCCATGCCTTGGCCTGTAGGTGCAAAGCCAGCCACCCAATCTCTCTAAGTTCTAGGGGTCTCCTGTGTCTGCACGCAATGTCAACCTGAAGAGCACGCAGCTGACCTTCCATAAATTTGTTAAACTTTTCTGAAGCTAGGAGACTCACAGGGAGGCATCCAGTCCCCATCCTTCCCAGTTCTCCCCTCACCCTCTCACCATCTCCCTCCTGCCTGTCTCCTCGGGGGAGTTCAGTGGTCTCCTTTGACTGCCAGTGAAGGCCTTTGAGGGCCTTGGCTTACCTCCCAAGTGCTCCCTCTCAAACTGACAGCACTCTAAGAATGATTCTGGTTATTATAATTTTTCAGCTCCCTACCCTGAACATCTCTGGTTGAAAACGTCATTTCTATTTTTACAAGACACCAACCTTAAGGGAAATGCTAAGAGCAGTGGAACTATTCCAAATACCTCTGCCAGAAATATGTCAAAGACAAAGGCATACATCCAAACTACCCTGAACATTTCTAGAAGCAACATGCCATTCAAATCAACCCCCACAATGTTCTTCTAAACTCTAAGAAAATTGTTAATGAAACATCTCATTAATACTTAAAATTAATCAATACTTGCTCTGTGTAGATCAAAAATATTGTAATGCTGGTGTAAAACCTTCATTTTTACAGCTGAGGAGGCTCAAGCTCTACAAAAGAAATGACTCATTGAAGGCCAAAGAACTGTGACCAGTTACCCAGGCTGCTGACCCACCCAGCTGTCCTACATTCTCCCCTACCTCAGTAAGGGAGAGACTAGGAAGCAATGGATGCCAAAGAGTGAAGCACAGGGTCAGCACTAGTGGGGAAAGTTTGGGAATATTAAACACTTTCTTTTTTTTAATTTTCATTTATTTGTTTGAGAGAGAGCCAGAGAGAGAGCATGAGCCACGGGTGGGAGGTTGGGGGGTACAGGGAGACGGAGGGAAAGGGAGAAGCAGGCTCCCTGCTCAGCTACTGTCTTCCCTTTCTGGCTCTGCTTGCTCATCAGATGATGAGTGGATTCCTTGGGGCCTGGCTGCTGCACCAAACACCCCTGATTTCCATCCCACCATGAGGGTAGGCCTCACCACCATGATGGCCACCCCTAATCTAGGAGTAAGTATGGCCCAGACCCCAAACCCTCCCAAACTATTCCATGGTACTAGAGTGGCCAATTCATAACAGATCTTGCTGTGAAATGAACGTTTTAAAAATATGTTTTCTTGGGGTGCCAGGCTGGGTCCATCAGAGAAGCATGTGACTCTTGCTCTTGGGGTGGGTGTAGAGATTACTTACATAAATAAAACTTTAAAAATATGTTTTCTTAATTATTAGTGTTATTTTTCTTTTTCTATTCAGCAACCTTAATTAGCTAAACTTTATATCATCTCACAGAACAAATATCATTAAATATCAAGTACCTTCCAGTAAAAAATAATTTCAGCATAACTGTTTTCAATAAAACTCAAGTATTATATTTGTCTATTTTATGTAATTTGGCAACACTCAAAACTTGTAGAGGAAAAAGCTTTCATCTCTTGTGCCAGTTCACAATGAATGGTAGTGACAGTCTAGAATGCTATCCTCAAAAGAGCTGTTGAGGGCAAGTATGGGGTGGGAGGCACCCGTGACCATTTAGCAATGTTTGCCATGGGAACAGAAGGGAGTGACAATGCAGAAGCCACATTCCTGACACTCCTGTGTTAAGAGGACAGGATGATGGAAGTTGTGGTTCCTTTTGTAAACAGTGTAGATTTGGATTAAAATTTTTCCTGAGTGATATTAATTCAAACATTCATTGCTTAAATTTCAGGAGACCTCAAAAATACACTGAGATCACAGCACTCTATCACTTTATTCAAGAATAAGGAGAACGTGGAGGAGAACTTCCCCATGCAAATCATAAAAAGAGGTCTAGTAGCAAGTGCCAATTCCAAACATTTTTGTATTTCCTATCAAATAGAGAATTCTGGTTTTCATGTATTTCCTAGGCACCACTGTTATTCTCCCTAGAATCTCCTCTCCCCCTCTGGCATCTGACCATGAATGAGACCATCCTAGCCAACAGAAACCCTGCCAGAGAGGCATCTAAGGTACTTCTCTCTAAACACAAGTGCCTTACGTCATAGCACCATAACTGCCACCCATATTCACTTACCCAAATATGTTACAATAACAAGCGTCAGAGCTGAGAATTAAAACCACACCTTCTGCTGCCTACTCTTACATCTTGTATCTATGTTACGATGTGACATTCAACAGTTGATCTGCAACCTTCTGAAAGAGCAAAGGAACTTGGTGGGAATAAATATGACTCCACTAGAAAAATATTTTTTCCAGGCCAATTTAATTTCTAACAAGTGTAAGTCATCATCTTCCCACCCTATGCTGCCTCTCCTGCCTTCCCAGCAGCTAGGCACCCAGGTGGGAAGTCTGAGAGCCTTCCAAGATTCTTCCTCTTTCTCAGCCCCACACCAAAAACTAAAGGGCCATGTCCTCTACTATTTCATAGATCATTCTCAATCTGACTCTTTCTCCTCATTTCTGCCCTCATTCAGACCTCCACCATCTCCTACCTGAAGAGCCAAAATAATCCCAACTGGTTAGGCAACTTCAAGGCTACTAAGATCTAAAGATAGTATGAAATCCCTACTGGTATCTCTGTCCTTGTTTTAACCCAATTCAATCCACTGTCTACAAAACTCCCATGGTTATCTTTCCAAAAAGAGTAATCTGCTTACACCATTTTCCTGCTTAAAAGCCTTATGTGGCTCTCCATCCGCCTAGACAGGCTAAAAATACAAACTCAACAGTGCGGCACAAAAATGTCCTTCATAACCTGGTCCCAGTCAACATACCTTTCTGGCCTGCCTCATTCTCCACCACTCCCCCACACATCCTATGCTCCAGGCACAGTGGACGCCCACTGCAAAGAAGACAAACAGGTTCAACTTCACGTGCCAATTCCACAAATAATTGGTAGTGGCTGACTGAAACACAGCTGAGAACTCTGAAGCTGCTTATAAATTTAGCAGCAAAGATGCAATGACCAATTAAACAGTGTCTGCTTTTGGTATGGGGAAGTGGGCGTCAGCACAAATGCCAGTCTACAATCCACGTACTACCGTTCTTTGAATAGCTCTTCCACATTTCTGCTTCTGCCTAAGTGTCTTCCGTTTATCACACTGCTCATCCTTCAAGGCCTCTCCAGAAAACCGGTGTCCTTTGTGAAACCTGACTTCTATCATAGCAGCAGTCGGGTACCCTCACCCTTGGGCTCACACAGCTTTCTGTACATGCCTCTATTACTTCAGAATTACTGCAACTATACTGTAAGTGTTAGTTTATGTACCTGTGACCTTCCTGAAGGCATGGGTACCCTTTATTTTTCTTTGTGTCTTCAAATCTAGTACAGTGCACTTAGAAGGCACTCAGGTACTGATGAAATGAATAAATGAAATGGTGTAATGGGAGATTCCTCTAATATGGTATTATCACTGAAATCCAGGAACCAAGACGAGACCTACAAGACAAACTGTAGTGACTGTTAGTGTGGCATTCTGCCCCTACTCATCACCTATACCTATATACATCTTTATCTCTCAAAAATACAAGGTATTAAAGGAATACACTAGAGAGAAATTTGGCTTCCAGTTAAGACTAGGCCATGAGGAAAATGGGAAATATGAGGGAAAAACACAGAGAGTTAGTTTTCAGAAGCTAAATATGGACCTGCAAATCCCACTATTATTAGGGATACAGACTTTCCATATATATGACACCAGTCAAATCCTTATTGAATTTACACCAATATCCCAGATTGGTTTTAGTTTTTTAAAGTTTGTGAGGTACACAAGGGAGGTGTGTGGGGAAATAAGTTAAACAGGTGATGGGGATTGAGGAGTGCACTTGTCCTGATAAGTACCAGGTAATGTATGGAACTGCTGAATCACTATTTGTACACTGGAAACTAATATAACACTGTATGTTAGCTAGAATTAAACAAAAACTTTTAAAAAATTAAAATTAAAAAATAAAATAAAATTTGCAAGGTGCAATCATTTTGGAAAACTTCTGACAGTATCTACGAACACTGAAAATACCCATACACTATGAATTAGCAATTCCACTTACAGGTATATACTCAAATGCTACATTTGTTCACCAAAAAACATGTTTACTCATGCTCACAACAGCATTATCCATAATTCCCAATAACTGAATACCCAGATCCAAGATCCAAAAAAATCAAACATCCATGGATAAATTATGGTATATTAATTCATGCAAGGGAATATGGTACTAAACTGTGAATGAACAAACTACAACTATATGCAACAATAGGGATCAATCTCACAAAGTTCAGAGAAGAAAGTTAGGCACTAGGTAACATACTACTACTTGATTCTATACACCTACCTTCAAATACAGACAAAACTTATGGTGTCAGAAGTCATGACCAGTGGTGACCCTTGAGGTGGTTGGTGACTGAAAGGGTTCACAGACAGTTCTGCTGGGATGTTAATCACGTTCTGTTCCTTGATCTGTATTCTAGTTACATGAGCGTGTTCCCATTGTGAAAATTCATCATTTACGTACTTTTCTATGAGTTACATCTTAATTAAAATTTGCTGTTAAAAGAAAGACAAAATAGGGGCACCTGGGTGGCTCAGTCGGTTAGGTGTCTAACTCTTGATTTTGCCTCAGGTCATGATCTCAGGGCCATGAGATGGAGCCCCCCATCAGGCTCCGTGCTGGGTATGGAGCCTGCTTAGATTCTCCCTCTCCTTCTGTCCCTCCTCCCACCTCTCTCTCCTTCTATAAATTAATTAATTAGGTGCATACCAATTTAAGGTTATAATATCTTCATGGTGATTTTACCCTTTGTCAATGTGGCTAGAGTTGACATGTATATGGTTACACCAGCTTTCTTTTTTTTCAACTGAATAAATTAAGCCACTTTTTGACTGAATTCTGAGTGAATTTAACAGTGGCAGATCTGCACTAAAGTACATATTAAAAGAGTTATTCAGGCAAGAGGAAAATGATCCCAGAAGAAAGTAATGCAGGAGGAAACACAGAACATAGAAAGGGCAAACATGTGGGAAAATCTACATGAATACTAAATTGTACAAAAATATTGTCTTATATGTAAAATCTATGATAAACTAAATACACATCAACAATCATAAAACAACAGAAGGAGATATATGAAGTTAGAATGTTCTAAGATCTTCACACTGTCTGGAGAGTACTACAGTAAGTAATTTATACATACCTTAATAAAAATTCAACAATACATATTGTAAAGTAACAACTAACAGAATAGTAAGGGAATATACAATAAGCAAACTAATGAAAGGAGAAAATTTTAGCAATTAAAAAAATTCTTAACCAAAAAGAAAGTTAGGGAGAGAAAATGAATACAGACCTGGTGGGACAAATAAAAAGCAGGTAGGAAGATCGTATACTTTAAAACCCAAGTAATTATATTAAATATAAACAGAATAAGGAATCTAATTTAAAATTAAGGATCATTGGGCGCCTGGGTGGCTCAGTAGGTTGAGCCTCTGCCTTCGGCTCGGGTCATGATCTCACAGTCCTGGGATCAAGCCCTGCATGGGGCTCTCTGCTCAGCAGGGAGCCTGCTCCCCCAACCTCGCCCTGACTACTTGTGTGTAATCTCTCTCTCTGTCAAATAAATAAATAAAATCTTTTAAAAAAATGAAAATTAAGGATCATTATATTACATAAACAACAAATCCTAAATATATCCTGCTTGTAAAAGACACACCTTAAATGTAAGAATACTAAAAACTTGAAAGTAAAATTATGGGAAGGAATCATGCAAAGATTAATCAAACAAAGCTGGTGTTTAAAAAAAAGGAATGCTGGTGTAACCATA
The DNA here is from genome assembly GCF_963455335.1 of Martes martes. NCBI lineage: Eukaryota > Metazoa > Chordata > Mammalia > Carnivora > Mustelidae > Martes > Martes martes. The sequence goes on from NC_137901.1 coordinate 60,561,743, forward strand.
TACATGTCGACTATAGCTACATTGATAAAAGGGTAAAACCACCATGAAGATATCACAACCTTAATTGGGTATGCACCTGATAATACAGCCTCCATATATAAGTAAAAATGGACAGAATAATGCACAAATCAAAGAAATCACAAAGAAAATAAAAAAGATATTTGAATTCAATGATAATAAAAATGTGATATATCAAAACTTCTACTCATTAAAACATACCATTAACATGAAAAGGAAAGCTACAGAGTTGGAGAAGATGTCTATAATATATATAACTGGCAAATGGCTTGTATCTAGAGTATATAAAAATCATAACATATAAGAAAAGACAAAAAATATATATATAAATTAATTAGAGGTTACCAGGGCCTGGAGGAAGTTGAGAATGCGTAGTTACTGCTTAATGGGTAGAGTTTCTGTTTGTGTGATAAAAAATTTTGGGAACAGAAATACTGGTGATAGTTGTACAACACTGTGAATGCAATTAATGTCTTTAATTAAATGGTTAAAATGGTAAAATTTATGTTTTATAAGAAAAAAATACTACCGAGCATTGTTGAAGGGAAACAAGGTGGGGGGGATTGGGTGGCTGGGTGGTGGACATTGGGGAGGGTATGTGTTGTGGTGAGCCCTGTGTGTTGTGTAAGACTGATGACCTGTAGGGGCACCTGGGTGGCTCAGTGGGTTAAAGCCTCTGCCTTTGGCTCAGGTCATGATCCCAGGGTCCTGACATCTGGCTCTCTGCTCAGCAGGGAGCCTGCTTCCTTCTCTCTGCCTGCCTCTCTGCCTACTTGTGATCTCTGTCTGTCAAAAAAAAAAAAAAATCTTAAAAAAAAAAAGACTGATGAGCTGTAAACCTGTACCCATACCCCTGAAACAGACTTGTAACCCTGAATCAAATAATACATTATATGTTAATAATAAAAAAAGAAAGAAAGAAAATAGTATACAAATAGTCAAAAGACCTGAACAGGAATTTCACAGAAGAGATATCATCATGACCAATAAACATATGAAAAGGCACTCAACATGATCAGCCATCAGATAAATGCAACTCAAAGCCATTATGAGTTATGTACCATTATATACCTTCGAAAAATAGGTAAACTTTTCTCTTTAATGACATCGCCAAGTAGTACGGTGGATGTGGTACAACAGACACATTGCTAATAAGACCTGAAAAACCACTTTGGAAAACTACTTGGCAATACCTTCTAAAACTTAAGAGACGTGCAACAATCCAGCAATTTTACTAGATATATACCTACCAGAAGTGCATATGTATATTCAAGAGAGTTTATAGTGGTGTTATTTAAAATCATAGCTAAAACTCTAAACAATTCATATGACCATCCATTAGCAGGCTGGGTAAACCAATTGTGTTATTTTCACACAACTGAATACCATCAGCAATGAAAACAAACTAGAGCAACATGCAATAACAAGTAACTTATCTCACAAACATAATGTTGAACAAAAGAAGCTAGATACAAACAACACATATTGTAAGATTATATACATACAAAGTTTACAGGCAAGCAAGCCCAATCCGTGGTGATAAAAACTAAGACAACGATTATATATGTGGAAGACGTGTGGCCTACTTGTAATGCTCCTTTGTTCAAAGTCAGCTTGGTGTTTATATGGTTGTGTCACTAATGATTTGTGCACTTTTCTGTAGGTATGCTGAACTTCCAAAAAAAGGAAAAATTTGTGAAAAACGGAAACGACCAAAAAAAAAAGTTTGAGAAGGAAATGTCAAAAGAAATTATTTTTTTAGACATAAGAAAAGTGACCAAAGACTGAATTAATACAACATACCAAAAAAAAAAATGTTTAAGAAATCCCAACCAACATTTCATTACCAGGCTATCATCACTAAAACAAAAAAAAAAAAGCCTACTGAACTCTCATGCAACTATATGAAATGTGCTTAAACAAAAAAATACTGTTGAACTCTTACACAGCTAATTGAAATTTGCTTAAATTGCTTAAAAATTTGATGGGACATCTTCTTAATATATTTTCTTTGTATGATAAGGGCAATACCAGCAGCAAAAGAGAACAGGGAATGTTTATCCTTCATACACTTAAAAATCAATAGAATGCCAGTGAGATATTGACCTGAGAAGGGCAAAGGCTGAACCAGATAAGCCCAATAAATTCAATGCATGAATAAACAGATCTTACCTTGTCTTGACCCTGTTATACTACCACTTAAAAATAACTTTTGTGTAGACAGAAGTTTGAATTAGGAAAAATATTACTAGCTTTCCCAATTAGTTTGCATTGCTTTATATAAATCAGTATTTTTCTGATCCTTAAAGTATTCATGATCCCATGCAACAGTCTGAAATCGTTGTCCAAAAACAAGAACCATTTGTCCAATGATAATTTAGTTTTCATCTCTTTTGTTTGGTTAAGACCTTTTATGAGCATATGACAAGAGTATATTTTATCCACATGCTATACTGCAGAGCAGTAATGAAAATGTATGTCTACAAAATGGGGAACTATTTCAAATGTGGCTGATCACCAACATTCTTCAGGATTCTACTGTAGCTTTAGGGACACCTCTAGCCCAGAGTATCCACAAGTGCTTATAAGAGGAAGGCCGATGACCACAAGATTTGTCCAAACCAGTTCTCGGCCATCTACATACCTCAGTCAATCCACACTTGAGTCTAGGCCACATTTCACTGACCTCCCCTCAGCACTAGTATATCCAGTTGATATCCCCAATATAGGCTGCTCTGGCTTTCATTCCCAGGTATCTCTCTCTTCTGATAAACAGTGTGTACAGACTGTTCTCTCTTTACCTCTCTATTCAACTTGGCTCTATGGTATTCATTACATAACTGTTGAAAGGATGAGCATGGTAGGCAGGCCAATAAAAGTGAGATACCAGAAAGAGATACTTCATAAATCCAACAAAGTTTGAACATCAAAAATAACTAAACCTCGTAATATTTCAATTCTTCTTGCGTATGAAAAACAACCCCAGTATCAACAAGCATAAACAGTGCCGAGCTCCTTAGAGTTATGTCTGATTGTAGGACTGTGACAAAAAATACACATCGTAAGCCTTAAAGCATCTTGTAGTGCCAGAAAGTGAAGACGTGCTCAAAAACACAAAAGGATGGCTGGATATCAAAGGCACACAGGAGAGCGCTTGGGTGGCTCAGTCAGTTAAGCAGTTATGTGGCTGCCTTCAGCTCAGGTCATGATTCCAGCCCACTTCTCCCTCTCCCTCTGCTGCTCCCCCTACTTGTGCTCTCTCGATCTTTCTCCCAAATAAATAAATAAAATATTAAAAAATGAAAAAAAAGTTGGGGGGGCATGGAGTCAACCTAAAGGGAGCTCCCACTGGCCACAGTTGGAACAATCTGAGCAAAAAAATAACATGGCAATGAATAACAAAGTCTAAAATATACATGATCCCAGAACGATAGAAATAAATAAGTAAACAGTGGCGGGGGGGGGAGACAAATCTTCCTTATGGAAGAATTCCAAATAATATTAAGCAATAATATTAAATTATATTAAAATTAATTCATATAAGATTAAGTAGTAATAACAATATTAATTCATCTCTCCTAGAGGAGGCCACCTTCTCCAATGCAGGCTGGACTTAATGACTCCTTTCCAAAGAAGAGAATATAGAAAAAGGTAAAAACTAACTCTTTAGCAAAGAAACCTGGCAAACAAAGGTGCACATCACCAGTGGTGCTGTATGGATATAATGGGTCCCAATCCTATGTGATGAGAGGAGCCTTCCCCTCAGTGGTAATTCCTTGCCCAAACACATAACCCCAATCTAGTCAAGAAAACATCAGGCAAACCTAAACGGAAGGACCAGTACTCCTCAAGATTGTCAAGTTAGGGGAAACAAGGAAAGTGTAAGAAATCATAACAGACCAGAAGAGACATGAGAACTAAATGCAATACGGTATTCTGGATGGATTTGTGAAACAGGAAAAGGACGTTCACAGAAATATGAAGTCCAAAGTTAACTAGTCCAGGGTTAATAGTTCCAAACGAAGTCTGAAGTTAATAGTAATAGCCAGTGCCAATGCTGGCTTCTTAGTTTTGATAAATACACCACACTAGTATAAGATGTTAACATTAGGAGAACTGGGTGAGGAATTTCCTGTGCTATCTTTGCAACTTTTCTGTAAATCTTAAAATTATCTCAAAATAAAAAGTTACACCAAAAAACCCACTATACTTGGCAATAGGCAATATTTTCCTCATAATTTTAAACAAATATCTGGAAGAGAACAGTTTCTCTTTTTTCTACTTAGCCAACAGGAAGCAAATTGAAAAACATAATATGGCTCTGATGACAATATTATGAAAGTGGGATGGGAACTGTTGCCCTTTTATAGAATTTATGATGAAGGAAAGTGATTTTGACCATACATATAAAACAGGCAGAGTGTGACTCGTCATCTCATACCAACATATAGTCCCTGGTAGACCAATGATTGTTTTCTTTTAAAGTTGAGTCAAAAGTCTTGGTGAAGCTAATAGCTTCCCAACAAAGTCCCAATTACTTACATACCCATATCTGTATATGACTAAACTCCCCTGTTTTCCTTTGCATAGGGCAGAAAAACAGATACAAACCACAAAGCATTATTTCAAAAATTTTCCCAGAAATGTCTGTGGCTACTCCCACACAACCCAACACAACCAGAAGTAAGGAGGGTAAAATGGAGTCAAAAGTGACAGCAATCTTACCAATTATGGCTAAAATACCTTAATTTTGCAAATGACCATCTGCACGTATTGTGTGCAGGGGCCTAGAAGCAGCCTATGTAAATGAGTGGGATCAGAGTTGAAGCTGCATTAGCTTCATGGTAGACTTATGGCTGTGTTTATGTTTTATTTCTCTTCTTCCATGATTAGAACTATTTATCTTTACATTACAGAAACCTGAACATTGCTTGCACATGGTAGGAACTCAGTGCATTTTAAAAAAAATATTGTATTTATTTATTTGAGAGAGAGAGAGAGGAAGAGGGCATGAACTGGGGTTAAGGGGGCCAGGGAAGAGGGAGAAGCAGATCCCTACTGAGCAAGGAGTCCAACGTAGGGCTTGATCCCAGGACCCTGAGATCATGACCTGAGCCAAAGGCAGACATTCAACAGACTGAGCCACCCAGGCATCCCTGCATGTATTTAAATTTTACTTAGTTCAACATATTGGGAGATACTGTACAAATGGAATAATTCTTACATATTACTACACCTGATAAGACATTTCACCAATCCCTAATACCATCATTCACCCCCAAACTCTACCCTGGACACATAATACATAAATCTCAAATATTCCTTTCATTTAATGATCAGGATGTTAACACTCAAGAATTATACCAAGAATGAACAAGAATTCGTGTTTTAAAACATGTTTTCACTAATTTCAACCTTCTCCACAAGTATTTGGTCTCTCTTTAAAATCAAATAGGATATTTTTTCAAGACCACTTCTCCCACCAAATTAGCATGAAACTTACTGAGAAGCTTGACTGATCATGTCCTCTTTTCAAATCCCAAACAACGCCCAAATGTTCCCTATACCAAGGGATGCCTTTATTAGTATGCACGCAGGCTTTCATTGTTCCTCCCAGGAAAACCTATTACCAATCCAAGATTATTTTAAATCAAGATACGGTCACAATTTTTTAAATGTTCTTTATACATCTAACATTAAAGATACATCAAAGATTTTGAAATCAAAATCTGAAATAAGTTATTTTTGTCAGATGGGTATTATGGCCTAAGAGGCTGCTGAGAGCATACCATGGTTCCAAGCAGGAATACTATTGTTGTTAATAATTCTCTGTGGCATCCCAGGACAAAAAAGTTCTAATCTTGCAAAGGTCTGGAATATAACCCAAATTCCATCAATGACTACTTCCTAAATAATGTGTATAATAACATGCGTTCCAAATGCCAGTGAGGCACAGTGGTGACAAAGAGCAAGCAGGCTGTGTATATGCAGAGCCTGAGTGTCTTTAACTTGTTAATTAAAGGTGCGAAAGCAAAAACCTCATCAACCTGCATATAAGAAACTTTTATAAAGCCGTAAGATTTATTATAAGTACATAAACATTAGGGAAAATAAAAATGTTAAGTTAGATGCCTAAGACGAATCATAAGCCCTCTTGATTCTAAGCAATGTTTCCTTCTGTCATCATAGAAATGCTTCATAGAACATGCTGCTTAAGACGCTATATCATAATGTAATCATTTTTGCTCTTAAGATAGCCTCTGAAGAACTAATTTCTCCTTTTGATCTCCTTCAATCCTCGATCACACTGCTTTCGTGGCCATGTTAGTATATGGCACTTGATTATATCAGAATGCTAAATAAAATGGCTTGTTCTTCATTGTCTTCTTCCCATTTTGGTCTCATCTCCCTGCCTTCCACATCTTTCATCATCTTCCTATTTCTCTTACAGGTATGCCTAATTTAATTCAAACTGAATATGAATATCCTGGATCAACACTGTTAAAACGGTTTTAACAAGAACTGTTAAAGGTAAACACTGTTAAAAGTAAACAAGAACTAAAATAAATTACTACTACGCTCAACCCCCAAACAAGTCAAGAAAGCATGTGAGGGGTTATTTCTTTCTATGGGACTGAGTGGAGCGATACCACTTGTTCATTCAACTCAGCAGCAGAGGGAACAGTGGCCAACTCCAAGACTCACTCACTCGAGGATTATAGCCAGGATCCAATTCTCCACACTGAACACAACCCTGTGTACCACCATCTGCTAGACCAGTGGTTCCCAACAGGGGAGGACTTTGCTCCCCCAGGGGAAATCTGGCCATGTCCAGGGACTTTGTTGACTTTCATGACTTGAGGGAGGGGATGGATAGTTACTGGCATCCAATGGGTAGAGACCAGGGATGCGGCTGAACATCCTATACAGGCACAGGGCAGCCCCATACGGAATTATTTAGCCAAAATAAGAATTAGAGACCCTGACCCAAAATATGTGTTCCCAATTTTGAATAAAAATGTAGAACAGCAGGACCACAGGCACAACAGTGGTGCAAAAGGACACACAATTAGGGGAGAAAGCAAACTAGAACTTAGCCAGTATCCGCTACATAACAAGCCTTGCTTTAGTCACCTCACATGCATCATCTCACTTAAGCGGAAAAGTGATCTATTCTCATTTTACAGATGAGGAGGCTGGACTCACAGTGATTTTATATGCAGAGCTTAAGTGTCTTTAACTCAGTAATTAAGGGAGGTTAAGGAACTTATTCAAGGTCAATCAGCTAGGAAGGGGAGGAACATAAGGACCCAAATTCACACCAAATCTGTTTCTAAGTCTAGAGATTAAAAGACCTGGATTTGATTCGAAGTCATCAATATGAATATAAGCAAGTCCCTTAAATCCCCTAAGCCTCCATCTGGAAATAACTCAACAGATAAACTGTGTGAAAATATAAATGCTGTTGAATGCTGACTACATACAATCCTATGAAACATCCTACAGTGAAAAAGTACTTCTTAGAATTGAGGTGTCAAGATTAGTATTTTTCCAGGGCGCCTGGGTGGCTCAGTGGGTTAAAGCTGCTGCCTTCGGCTCAGGTCATGATCCCAGCGTCCTGGGATCGAGCCCTGCATCAGGCTCTCTGCTCAGCAGGGAGCCTGCTTCCTCCCTTCTCTCTGCCTGCCTCTGCCTACTTGTGATCTGTCTGTCAAATAAATAAATAAAATCTTTAAAAAAAAAAAAAAAGATTAGTATTTTTCCTTAAAAATAGAATTTATACATGTGCACAGAACTAAATTATTCAGCATTTTTAAGAATCAAGATGAAGTGTTCAGAAGACACTTCAGTACCTTCTGTAACCATGCAACTGCTCTTAAATCCTAGGAGGAAATAAACTAACATAAGCAATATTTTAGTTAGAACTTCCTAAAGATTTGTAATCAGTCAAGCCTAAGATGCTCAAGACTGTATCAACAACTTTGGTTGGGCTCTCTCTCAACAACTGGTAGCAGAGATCATGAGCCAAACTAAGGAAGAAGAGGATGGATTGCAGGGAAACTACTATTCTCTCCAAGAAGACAGAGTATTACATTGAGGTCAAGATATTATTACTCATACTGATCATACAAAAAATAACAATAATAATTCATTTCAACATGAGATTCTGATTTTTTTTTTAACTACCACCAGAATATATCTGTCTTGACAACTAAACTACTCGTAGGTCCATAAACATAACTTTAACCACACTCTTCTGGGATTAAGTTCAGGAGAAAGAATGTAAACTCGTGTTTATTCCTTCCAGAAGTCAATACTACCAATGCCGCTTCTAAAAGAGGGTTACACACAACCATTTTCCCCCTTGAAATGCCAGATTCCAAGGCACTGCTTTGCCTCATTTTATAATAAGCGTATCTTTGCATATCATGTTAATACACTATAAGTAAATTATAATACCAAGTATTTCCCACTAACATTAAGTCCAACTTTAAAAATAAACACATCAAACTAAAAACTATAATAATAAAATAATTTCCAGAGAATTATGAATAGATTTAAATAAGTCAAAGTTCTAAAATATGTTTACCTGACTGACACACACACACTTTAATGTTTATGGGAAGTGAAAGAATTGATAACTAAAATCTTGAATGTTTTTTATTTTAATCAATTTAGATAAGAATTTGGATTAAATGTCATTTTACTGACTAATGAATTAGATCTTTCACCTTAAGCATTTTGACATTTCCATCAACTTTCTAAAAGTGAGGGCAGATTATTTCTCTATGTTTTTAATATACTTGCCTCTCAAAAGGCTGAAATATATAAAAACTGATAGGAGAAACCTATTATCAATCCCCTCATCATCATTACATCTCTGAGTAAGCATTAGCTACAAAATAATGTGTAGGTGATAATCTTGAAGAATTTACATTAGACAATAACCTAACTAAAACCCATTTTATGTTTATCTGACATCCTGTCAACTTTTGACTTGACAAGCCTGTTTTCTCATCGCAACAAATTTTAACACACAGGTAAATGGTAGTTATTTTTAACTTTCAAGAGCTAGAAATCATTATTTCGTCTCCTCCTGTTTCTCCCAAAATAGCAACATTCTCTTCCGGGCTTTTTGTATTTCCAAACTGAAGGAATTTTTTGCCAAATTTGAAAAAAAAAATACGATTAGCTGACTACTCATTCCGAAAGGTGTAATTTTCCTGACAGCAGAATTAACTATCCTTGACGAGATCTCACGTGAACCTTTCATAGCACCTACCACATCCCAAGTAAACAGCCCTGGCATGCAAGTATGTATACATAGCTTATCATGAAAAGGACCCAACCCACTCCATTTCCCAAACAAGACGAGGGCAGCTGTCCTATGACAGTCTGTGCAATTACCAGCACCTTGGGCAGGTCCGCGGCCCTAACTGGGGGGCGCAGGCCCGCCCGGACGCTCTCTTCACAACCCCTCTTTGTGCTGCTGCCCGTCCCCCCACCCCCTGTTCTGACCTACGTGGAGCCCCCGCTAGACCACAGGGCCAGCACCACCACCACCCCGCCCCCCGCCGGCCCCAGGTCCGGCTCCTCCCGGCTCTCCCTGGGGAGGTGGGCGTTCGTCGGGCGGAAGGGCAGGGCCCAGGCATTGCGAGGGAAAAGGGGAGCCGCGGTGGGGGTCCTCCTGGCGGAGGTGGGGGTCGCACAACAGAAGGGCAGGGCCCAGGAAGACGAGGGAGAAAAATGGGGCCGCAGGGGGTCCTCCCATCGGAGGTGGGGGTCGCGGGGCGGAAGGGCCCGGCCGGGGGCTTCCAGGGAAAAGGGGCCGCGGCGAGGGGTCTCCGTGGAGTCGCAGGTCGGCGGCCTCACCCGTAGCGGGGGGCGGCTCTCCCGCGTCGTCGGGCGCCAGGGTGACGGTGCCATCCCTCCAGACGCGGATCTGCGAGGCTGAGCGCACGCGGCGACGGGGCTGGCGGCGGCCGGCGTCCGCAGCGCGCAGGGAGCCGCAGCACTGGTAGCACACGGCCCACGCCTGCTCCTCGTTGATGGGCTGGTTGTAGAGCCGCAGGATCTCCTCCAGGCTCAGCGCGTCCGGCGGGCCGCCAGCCGCCCCGGAGTCCGGAGGCCCCTCGCCGCCCGCCGGCTCCGCCCGGGGCTCCCCGCCGCCCGCCGGGCCCGCCGGCTGAGCCATCCCGCGGGTCGGCGCTGCGCTCGGCCGCCACGCCGTGTGCCCGCGTCTCTTCAGCTCCGGAGCATCGTCTCGGCGCGCCGCCGCCTCCTCATCCCCGGAACCGCCCCGCCCAACCTGGCCGCGCGCGCCGCCGTGGGGGACCAGGCGGGGGACTGGGCGAGGGCCCGGCGGCCGTGGGCGAGCGAAGAGCGGCGAGGACGCCGCGGCCGTCCTGACCAGGCCGCCGCTGCCGCCGGCCCGTAGCGACGCGATGGCGTCCGCCGGCCCCGCCCCGCGCCTCGCCGCGCGCTCAGTGCCGGGGCTGCGGAGCCGCCCTGCCAAGGGTCCGCACGGCGGGTAGCTCGGGTGTGCGCTCCGTCGACCGCAGCGATCCCCCGCCACGCTGGGAGGCCACTGGGGCTGGGTGCCCCAGGAATTGACTCGCTGGAAGGCTAATTAGGAGTTCGAACCCAGCCTGTAGCAAATTCCTAATAAAGGTCCCTGAAACCGCTTCGGCTCCGGCTCCCACCGCCGCCGCGCCTGCTCCCGCCCACCCGCGGGCGTCCGCTGGGCGCGGGTCCTGTGCCTCTTTCAAGCCTCCACACGGTTTCTCCTGACCAGCCGACTTCGTACTGCGCCCGTCCTCGCTCCTTCATCATCCCCCGGTTCCTCCTCTGCTCTTTTTGGGGTAGTTGTCGCCATCGATATACCGTATAATTTACTTAGATGTATTGTTTATTGACTAGGTCCTCCCATCTTCATTGTAAGCTCCGTGAGGACAGGGACCTTTATGGGTTTTGCTCACTGACTTCTCCCAAGCGCGTAGATGAGGGCCTGGGATTTAACCATGTTGTAAATAATTTGTAGACATTAGTTTCAGCGTCCTTCCGGATTCATTTTGTAACGTTTACACAACTCCTCCCTAAGGATGTCTCCAGTGATCACACTCATCATAGTCCAGTGAGCCCAGTATGTTCAGACGATGTGCAATTGGTATCAGAGTGGCAACCTTGAACTGAGGGAAACAAGCCGTAGAAGAAAAGAAATACTGCACTCCCCAGAACCTCGCTGACTTCATTTAAGTTATGCAATATAACATCATTCTTAGATAAAATAATCACTCATTGGTAAACGAATTTAATTGGTAACTTTCCATTCTGAGGCTAGTGCTAAGAACCAGAGAGAGTTTAAAGTATCAACCGAGTAAGAAATTTACAGTAACTACCAATTAAACTTTTAAGGCAGCTTTGTGTGTAATATTAGATCCCACGCTCTTAACAATTGCATCTTGCACTAAAAATGACAAGGGTCTATTATCAATGCTTAAGATATCACAGTACATAGAGCAGTAGGAGGGAGAAGAGAGAAAAGCAAAAGGATATTTTTAAAGAGTAAGGAATTGAAAGGGGAGAAAAAAGCTTCTTCCTAATCACCTTATTATAATTTCACTACAAGAGATACAAAAAACCCCTTAAGCAATATCAATTATAGGTTCATAATCCCATTGTAAAAATGCACTATGTGTGCCAAATCTTGAGAAGAAAGGCCTAATTCCTTATAAGATACAGATAGGATGGGTAGATATGGATATATAGATACATAAAACCTTTTGATTGAAAAACTGGGAAAACATATCCAAAATTTGCTACCTTAAAAGTTTAGATTCTGTGTGAATTCTGAAAATACAGAGGGCTTTAAATCAGTGAACAATGAAGAATAGCTAAACGGTCTACTCTTGTGGACAACACTACCATCTCCTGGCCTTGTGGGATATTGCTGTTCCATTGCACTTGGACAACTACAACAAAAATCACTTACATATTTGTCCTTATTTTTACTCCCTCCACAAAACACGTTAAATGAATTAATCAACTAATGAATCCATGAGCCAGTCCCTTGCTACTCCTGGTACAGGGCAATAAATAAATCTCCAAGTAAAGGTAACTGAAGGGAAGAAAGAAAGAAGTGGACGTGAAGAAAAAGAAAAATCCAAATTTTACCTGGAATGTTATCTTTAAAATATGTATGCCTTAAAACAAATTCACAACAGAAAGAATTTTTCCTTTCTTTTTAAAAAAGATTTTATTTATTTATTTGAGAGAGAGAGCATGAGAGGGGGGAGGGTCAGAGGGAGAAGTAGACGCCCTACTGAGCAGGAGCAGGATTTGATACTGGGACTCCAGGATCTTGACCTGAGCTAAAAGCAGTCGCCTAACCAACTGAGCCACCTAGGTGCCAAGATTCTTTCCTTTCTTAAGTGATAATTTTTAAACATACATTTTGGGAAGAAAAACAGTATGGCATTGAATCATGGGAAGGTTATATAAAATAGGGCTTTTTTCCCCCCAGATACAAACTCATGACTGATATACTGTATTTAAAGTAAATTTCTTGCCTTTGAGAGCTTATATGGAATTAAGTTGAGGCAAGATGACAAGCAGAATGTTGATATATGCAGAAAACGTAAAAGATAAATCTTAAAAATCCTAGCTATCTTCTACTATAAATCTATTTATTATATAACCTGAACACCTGATTCATTTTTGCACAAAGACAGTATAATTTTTATGTAATTTTTCAGAACCCTTTGAAATTTTGATAAAGCCCATGTCCATCATCATAAGACTCTGAGAAAGTGACTGTTGACAAGACTATCAGAGGTCCATATATACCCAGGACTCAATCAGGACTGTGGAATAACTTGGAATAACCTTTTCATTTTCAGTTCAAGTTCAAAGTTTCTAATGCCTTGAGACAGTATATTTTGTCCCATTTTCTGTCACTGATTTTATTTTTTTTTATTCTTGGCTTCACCACTTTAAAAAAATTGCTCTATATATTTAAAAGGAATAAGTCAAATCAACATGTAAATATCTTTTTCAAAGTGCTATAAGATCTGTGAAAAATAGTGGCACATGTTACTCTGAATATGATTTTAATTTTCATTGATTTTGTTGCTGCATTTATTAAAAATGGAATCCTTGAAATTTTTATCTTATATTTACTTATCATTTTTGCAGAATAAATGTACTTCATGCTTCATACTTTGGACGTGCTGGCTGAGCTGCTCTGAGTCTTTCAGGGAGCAAGGCCTTCAGGGAGCACAATCTGCCTGTGCAGCCCAAGCTTAATCCAGTCACTCCCAGACAATTGCTCCTAAGAGGCACATTCACCTAGAAAAGTGCACCAAAAAGGAAAAAATAGAACAGCATATTTTTTTCAGTGGCATAACCTAAATTTTCATTGCCCACAATTATAATACTTTATAATTTTAAAGTGATAATTTTATACTTTCAAAGTGCTTTCTTCAGTTATACAACTCAAGGTCAGATATTACTATCCCTATCTTACAAATGACAAAATACAGAACTAGTAAATGAATGAGGTAGGACTGGAATCCAGGACTCCTGACCAGCTCAGCTCTTTCTGCTACTTAAATCTCTCCACATTTGCACAGAGCAAGAAAAAAGTCCTCACACTTCATTCCTCACTCCAGCAAGCAAGAGTAGTAAATAAAAAGCAGATGCTTTAAATTTGTACATACCACCACAATCAACCAAACTTTTGATATATTAATATCAAAATTTTAATATTTTAAATATAATGATATTATATATAAATATATAATATATATTTATATTTAAATATAATAATAATATTTTAAATTTTGATATTTTGATATTTTAATATCAAAATATTTTGATATTTTAAAAAAGATTTGAATGATGCAATGCCCCGTCTCCCTCCATTGGTCTTTGTGAGTTCACTGGCATTGAGTTTCACCATAGCGGTGATCTCCCCATAGTAATTACCTTCAAAGTGATCTGTAATAACTCCATCCCCATCAAAGAATTCCAAATTATCACTCCCCTAAGGAGGCTAATTCCATCAACAACCCTAAATGCAGTTTGAAACTCATCTCTTGTAATTTTGATAATCAAAGTAAATATTAGCCCAAAATCTTTAAAATTAGTCATGGAAATTAGCATATGACCTCATACATAGAATCAGAACTATATAGACCAGATAAGAACACAACAAAATTGGATCCCTCTGATCTGTAAACTTGTGAAAGAATTAAGTTTTCTATCCAATGGCGGAGATATTGAGAAACATTTAGAAGATACTCATGAATGCCTTTTTCTAAGTGGTACCCCAAACCAGTGTTTTCCACAACATATTCATTCTGTAGCATCTAACATATTTAAAATTTACCTATCCTACCTTGATGAGATCAAGTTACATAACCACTGATAAAAACTGAGGAAAAGTAGAGGAACAAGGCAAAATATCTAACAGTAGCATATCAGTATGTTCATGAAGGAACATACTGGAACATACCGGAAGGAACATACTGGAAAATACTAGGTCAAACAATAGTCATGTTTCACTGTCATGTTTCACTTTATTAATGTGATTCTCCTTTGAAAAAATTATTTTTAAACCAACAAGGAGAGATGGTCTTCTGATTCTGAATATGTGGAATTGTTAGCTTCAATTAGTAAAAAAAAGATTCGATTTGGAAAAGACCTCATAGATCTAAATTTGAGGCCGTCCACTATTTTACACTTAATAAAAATTTGAGTCTGCAGAGGTTAAATAACTTACCCCAAATTACTGACATTTGCCAAAAGTACTTCAAATATACTTCCTTTAACATAAGCTTTCCAGATCCTGTTTTTTAGCCATATTACCTACTTCTCATCAAATTTCAAGTTAGGATAAGCAGTAGCTTATTTCTTAATTCTAATGGAAAATAGAAAACAATACAAGGCATGAAAATATCTTTATTTGATAGCAAAATTTTGATGTTTGACGATAGTTGCTTGAAAATGTAGAATTCTCAATAAGACTTTTAAGAAACCAGAATTTTAGGTTGTATAAGTTAAACAGAATGCATTTTCAGACTGAAGTAATACTTTGTTGATGAGACGATCTAAAATATTTTTCAAACCTCCACTATTAATTTTTCCTTTGCTTTATACAAAAAAGATGGCCCTTTTCTTATTGTTCAAAAAAAAAATTTTTTTTTAACCTAATGTGCCAGTAGAAGTCTGGAGCTTCTCTGGCTCTACTATTTTACTGTAATTCTGTAAAAGGCTCATTTCTCTTCCAAGGTCAATATGTAACTAACACAAAATATGGGTTACTTTAATTCGATTAAATAAGCAATGAATTTAAGCCTTGCTTTGGTACTTTTTGTGGAAGGGTGTATAGGTTGGGCTGTACTTATATTTTAGTAGTGCTTTGCCCTCAGTTTTTTCCCCTGAAATATTTTCTTAACCTGAATTCCTGTGTCCTTTTGATCTTTTCTCGATAGTCATTAATGGAGTACAATATCTTTCTTTCTCTTATTTGCTATGCATGTTCATTTCTCTTGGGAACAGCAAGCATAATCCTTGCTCCTATTTTCTACCTCATAATCATTGTTAAGGGATGTTAGAAAAAAATCATTGACATTAAAATTCACAAAGATGTGACTCCTAGATCAACCTAAAGCTATGACATTTTAAACACACCTCCTAAGCAATTCTTTTAAGGGCATAAAATTATTCACTGAGCACCTGGGTGGCTCAGTCGGTTAAGCGTCTGCCTTCAGCTTAGGTCGTAATCCCAAGGGATCCCAGTCCTGAATCAGGCTCTCTGCTCAGCGGGGAGCTTGCTTCTCCCTTCTCCCTCTGCTGTTCTCCCTGCTTGTGCTCTTCTCTCTCTCTATCTCAAATAAATAAAATCTTTTTAAGATTTTATTTATTTGACAGACAGTGCAGGGGTTGGGGAATGGCAGGCAGAGAGGGAGAGGGAGAAGCAGACTCCCTGCTGAGCAGAGAGCCCGACATGGGGCTCAATTCCAGGACCCTGAGATCATGACCCTAGCGAAAGGCAGACTTCAACCGACTGAGCCACCCAGGAACCCCTAAATAAAAAATCTTTAAAGAAAATTATTCCCTTGCAAATTTGGTAATTATCATTCCTCAACTGCAATATTGTCCTAATGTCATTGACATTTTCAGTTTTAACTGAATTATATAGCGTTCATTATTTTTATCTGTAGCAGAAGCAATTTTTTAATTTTATTGATTTTGTAGGATTTTAAATATTGGGCCAACTTTCCTCAGCTAAAGCAACCAATCAAGATAAGTTGGGCCAGGGGCACCTGGGTGGCTCAGTGGGTTAAAGCCTCTGCCTTTGGCTCAGGTCATGATCCCAGGGTCCTGGGATCGAGCCCTGCATGGGGCTCTCCACTCAGCAGGGAGCCTGCTTCCCCCTCCCTCTGTCTCTGCCTGCCTGTCTGCCTACTTGTGATCTCTGTCAAGTAAATAAATAAAATATTTTTTAAAAAGATAAGTTAGGCCAACTCTTTATGATGTTTACTTCATCAAACACACAAAATAGAAGACATTCATTTATGTAACATTCCTACAAGCATATCTAGAGATATTTGAAATTTTCATCCAGCTATATTTATACCTCTCCACTTACTTCTCTCCCACTCAGGAAAACTTGCCATTGTGCAAGAGAGTGAATATGACATAGTTTTTTAAAAGCCCAATAGCATAGTGTTAACACCTTAAATTTGTCTTATTGTGAAGTAAATTAATGCATTAAAATTTAAAATTCCTTCAAAGCACCTGAAATAAACTAAGATAGCAGCCTGCTGCATGCAGTCTTAGTTAGCAAGTCAGGTAGAATTACAACAGTATCCTGCCATTAACTTTTACCTATGCAGTTCACAACACAAAAAGTAGCATTTTTCAGTGATTGAGTACCAAATGATTAGAATCTCTATTACATGTATTTTAGAAGAAAAACATACCATGTAAAGATATATTTCAAAAAGATTTTGAAAAAGAACCTAATATTGCCATGGAATTTTACAAAGAGGTAACTTTTGAATTAACTTTTTCTATGATATTTAAAACAACCTGTACTTGTAATACAAGTTAACTGACTTTTACAATCAGGTATGTTAAAAACTGAAGATTCCAATTTGACATCTTTGAACTAATCTAAAAACATTAGTTTTAGTGATGTATTATCAGATAAAAAGTAATCAAGTTTTTTGAAACATTATTTATAACTTCAGCTTAAAAAATTAAAATTCCGTATCACGGGAAACAAGCTAGTATAAATCTCAAGCTGATTCTTGTAAGTTTTTTTTTTAAAGATTTTATTTATTTATTTGAGAGAGAGAGAGAGCATGAGGGGGGAGAAGGTCAGAGGGGAAAGCAGACGCCCTGCAGAGTTGGGAGCCCGATGTGGGATTCAATCCCAGGACTCTGGGATCATGACTTGAGCCCAAGGCAGTGGCTTAACCAACTGAGCCACCCAGGTGCCCTGATTCTTGTTAAGATGTACATGAGAAACTCGAGAGCAACCATCAAAAAATAAATAAACTTGAAAATATAGTGACAAAATTATTAAAGACATTTAAATGATACATTAGAAAATATTTACTTAATGCAAATGAAAGTGGTAAAGGGGAAATAGAGAAAAAAGAGTATGAAACACAAAGAAAACAAAAAGTTAAATGGTAAACATAAACCCAGGTATATAAATAAGAACATAAAATGTGAATGGATATAACAACACAGACAAAAGACAGAGACTGTCAGATGGAGAGGGTAAAAAAGATTTGACTTTACACCATCCACAGGAGACACTCTTTGTATTGAAAGATAAGAATTGATTAAAAGTTAAAGGATGGAAAAAGATATAATCATGCAGATGGCAACCACAAGAAAACTATACTAACATCAGAAAAAGCAGACTTTACAACAAAAATATTATTAGAGATAAAGAGGGCTTTTTATGATAAAAGGATATATACATGTAACAATTACAAACATATAACAGAGCACCAAAATACATGAAAAAAAAAAACTGATAGGAAGGAAGGGAGAAATAATTCAAAAGCAATAGTTGGAGAACTTTACTACTCTACTTTCATTAACAATTGAACAATTAGAATAGAACCATTAATGGATTGATAAAATACAATATTTGAACACTATAAACCATTAGACCCAGCATATAACTACAGAACATTCCACTCAACAACAGAATATACTTTTCTCTGAAGTGCACATGTGAACATTCTCCAGGACAAACTATGTTAATTCCTAAAACAAACACCAATAAATAAATCAATAGCAGGGGGAAAAATTGGGTAATTCACAAACACATTGAAATTAACACACTAACACACTCCTAAATAGCTAATGGGTCAAAGAAGAAGTCAAAAGGGACATCAGAAAATACTATGAAATGGATGAAAATGAAGAAAAACATACCGAAATCTATGGGATGCATCCAAAGGAGTGCTTAGAGGAAAATTTATAGCTGTAAATGACTATATTAAGAAGAAAGATCGAAATCAGTAAGTTAACCTTCCACCTTAAGATACTGGAAAAAGAAGTACAACTAAACCTAAAGCAAGAAGGACAGAAATAATAAAGAACAGGGTAGAAATGAATGAAAAAGGAATAGAAAAACAACAAAGAAAAGTCAATGAAACCAAACCCTAGTTCTTTGGAAAGATCAACAAATTGGGGGGAAAAAAGAAAGAGAGAGAAGTCTCCCATTACTAGAATCAGAAATGAAAGAGGAGTTATTACTACTGACTTTATGAAGAAATACTATGAACAGTATGTATACTATGTACAGCAAAATTAGATAACTTGGATGAAGTGGATAAATTCCTAGAAAGACACAAAATATCAAAACTGCCTCTAGAAGAAATAGACAATCTGGATAGACCTATAATAAGTGAAAAAACTGAACTAGTAATTTAAAAACTACCTATAAAGTAAAGCCCAGCCCAGAAGATGGTCTCTGAATTCTACCAAAGTGAAAACTGAATCAACTTGGGGCACATGCGTGGCTCCATTGGTTAAGTATCCAACTCTTGATTTTGGCTCAGGTAATGATCTCAGGGTTGTGAAATCAAGCCCTGCACTGGACTCCATACTGGTTGTGGAACCTGCTTAAGATTCTTTATCTCCCTCACTTCCTGCCCCCCCACCCCCTCCCACAACTCATGTGAACTCACTCTCTCTCCCTTCTTCCCTCTCTCAGAAAAAAGAAAAAAAAAAAAAAAGAATCAACTTTTCACCAACTCCCCAAAAAACAGCAGCAAGGAACACTTTCCAATTCATTTTGAGACCAGCATTACCCTGATACCAAATCAAAGACATCACAAGAAAAGTAAACTACAAACCAGTATCTCTTATGAATACAGACAGAAAAATCCTCAACAAAATACTAGCAAACTGAATACAGCTGCCTATATAAAAGAATTACACACCATGACCAAATACAATTTATTCCAGAAATTCAAGATTGGTTTAACACTTGAAAATCAATTTATGTAACACATTATATCAAAAAATCATGATTATCTCAATAGATGCAAAAAGAGCATTTGACAAAAATCCAACACCCTTTCGTGATAAAAATAAAAACAACTAGTAGCTAGACAGGAACTTCCTCAACCTGATAAAGGGCATCTATGAGAAAACTAGTTAACATCAGACTTAATGGTGAAAGAATGATTTCTCTCCAACAGCATGAATAAGACAAGAATATTTGCTCTTACCACTTCCCTTCAACATTGTCCTGGAGGTATTAGCCAGGGCAATTAGGCAGATAAAGGAATGAATGATGAATGAATGAATGAATGGGAGATATCTAGATTAGAAATGAAGAAGTAAAAGTACTTCTATTTATAGATATCATGATTGTGCCTAAAGAAAATCCTAAGGAATCCAGGGCGCCTGGGTGGCTCAGTGGGTTAAAACTTCTGCCTTCGGCTCAGGTCATGATCCCAGCGTTCTGGGATCAAGCCCCGCAGCGGGCTCTCTGCTCAGCAGGGAGCCTGCTTCCTCCTCTCTCTCTCTGCCTGCCTCTCTGCCTACTTGTGATCTCGGTCTGTCAAATAAATAAATAAATAAATAATTAAATAAATCTTTAAAAAAAAAAAGAAAAGAAAATCCTAAGGAATCCACTAAAAAAAAACTATTAGAACCACTAAATGAGGTCAGCAAGGTTGCATGATACAAGATCAACATACGAAAATCAATTATATGTCTATACACTTGCAATAAACAATCCAAAAATGAAACTAAGTAAAACAACTCCATTTATAATAGCATCAAAAAGCTAAAATAGGAAAAAATTAACAGAAGTACAAAACTTATACTCTGAAAACTATAAAATGTTGAGGGAAAAAAAAAGATTTAAAATAAATGGCAAAAAAACCATATTCATGAAGAAAAATGATGTAATGTCTTCATCTTAACAATGTTAAGATGACAATACTCCACAAATACTCTACAATTTCAAGGCAATCCTTAGAATCCTGGTGTTTTATAGAAATCAGCAGGCTGATCCTAAAATTCATATGGAATTGCAAAAGACCCAGGATAGCCAAAACAATTTTGAAAAAGAACACAGTTGTAGGACTGTCACACTTCCCAATTTCAAAATGTACAGAAAAGCAATGATAGATAAGGAAAATGTGTGGTACGGGGAATAAAAAACCAGACTGGCACAATAGGAATACAAAGTCATGACTCTATTCCTACATTTATAATCAACTAACAAGGCTGTCAAGATCATTCAATGGGGATAGAATAGTCTTTTCAACAAATGGTGATTAAACACCTGAATAAGTTGGCCCCTTACTGACAACATACACAAAACTTAACTGAAAAAAGACCAAAGGCCTAAGAGCTAACACTATAATACTCTTAGAAGAAAACTTAGTGGTAAATCTTCATGACCTTAGATTTGGCAATGGATTCTTAAATATGACAACAAAACCAACAGCAACAACAAAACAGATACATTGACCTTTGTCAAAATTAAAAACTTCAGTACTTCAAAAAAAACCCCAACAACTTTAGTACTACAAGGATACAATCATGAAAATGAAAACAACCCACAGACTAGGAAAAAATATCTACAAATCAGGGGCGCCTGGGTGGCTCAGCCAGTTAAGTGTCTGCCTTCGGCTCAGGTCATGATCTCAGGGTCCTGGGATTGAGCCCCACATCGGGCTCTCTGCTCGGCGGGGAGCCTGCTTCCTCCTCTCTCTGCCTGCCTCTCTGCCTACTTGTGATCTCTGTCTGTTAAATAAATAAATAAAATCTTTAAAAAAAAAAAAGACCATTATAAAATATCTACAAATCATATGTCTGATAGGAGACTTGTATTTAAAATATATAAAGGACTCTGACAACTCATAACAAAAAGACAACCCAATTTAAAAACGGTGATAGATCCAAATAGACATTTCTTCAAGGAAGATATACAAATGGCCAATAAGCACATGAAAGAATGCTCAATGTCATGAGCCATTAGGGAAATGCAAATAAAAACCACAAAGAGATACCACTTCATACCCAACAGGATGACTAGAATCAGAATAAAGTCAGATAGTAACAAGGTTGGCAAGATTGCAGAGAAATCAGAAAACTCATCCACTGCTAGTGGGATTAGAAAGTGTTGGGCACCTGGGTAGCTCAGTGGGTTAAGCCTCTGCCTTCGGCTCAGGTCATGATCTCAGGGTCCTGGGATCAAGCTCCACATCTGGCCCTCTGCTCAGCGGGGAGCCTGCTTCCCTCTCTCTGCCTGCCTCTTTACCTAGTTGTGATCCCCCTCTCTCTCTGTCAGATAAATAAATAAAATCTTAAAAAAAAAAAAGTGGTGCGGCTGCTTTGGAAATCTATTTGGCATTTCACTAAAATGTTGATTATCATATGACCTAGCAATTCCTCTTCTAGATATACATTCAAGAGAAATGAAGATACATGCCCACATAAAACCACATAAATAATATAGCAGCACTATTTATAATAGCCAAAAAGTGAACACAACCAAAATGTCTATTGATTGTCAAAAGCGTAAACAAATAACATATCCATGTAATGGAGTATTATTTGCCCATAAAAAAATGACATGATACATGCAAGAACATGGATAAATCTAAGACATTATGCTAAGTGAAAGAAGCCTGTCACAGAGGACCATATGTGATTCCATTCATATGAAAATCCAGAATAGGGAAATCTACATAGAAAGTAGATTAGTGGTTGCTTTGGGCTAGGGAGAAAGGAAGGTAGAGAATAGGGAGATGGGAAAGTAATAGCTAAAGGGTAAAGGGTTTCTTTTTGAGGTGATGAAATGTTCTAATACTGATTCAAGATGGTTGTATGTATCTCTAAATATAATATGAACCACAATTAATTATTATATATAAATGATGAATCACTAAATTCTATTACTAAAACCAATACTACATTATGTTAACTAACTTGAATTTAAATTAAAACTTGGAAGAAAAGAAGGTAGGCAAATTATGTCAATAAAGCTGAATTGGTGATAAAATGTTTGCTTGTGTTCAAATCAAATAGATTTTCTAACTTCTGACAATCATCTTCCAGTTTTATACTACCATTCCTCCTATTCCTTTACTGTACATTATGTACAAGGAAACGATTTTGTAAAAATTCAGTAACAACTGGCCAGGTGTAATCAACTTATAAATAAATGGACTTTGGAATTAATTCTCTCAAAATACAGACAATATGACTGAAATATTTTCTAGATGCATGTTAGTAGGCACTATCCCTCTACCTCAGTTTACTGAATCTCTTTTGAGTATACAAATAGTTGAATTCTACACCACAATGAATCTCAAGCAGCTCATTGCCCCTCAAAGGCTTCGGCTTCTCTAGGCCATCCTCCCTAAAAGGTAATTCTGGCCTCACGTCAGGGACTTGATGTCCCAAATATTACTGTAATTTTTGACAGGTTATGTGATGGGTACCATAAAAGGTACCTTCCATATCCCTATGTCTTGGGTAGAACAAGTAAAATGAAAATTTTCCATACTATATTGGATTGTTACTTGGTCATACCTAATACCTAATAATGCCATGCCCACAGAGAGAAAAACTCACATTGTGCAGACACAGCAAAAAGCAGTAAACTCGAAGTCAGAATTTGATTCTAGAACAGGTCTGCTATTAGAGATATGTATCTTTAGACAGGGAACTTCATGTCTCAGGATTTTCGTTACTATATAAATTACGTGGACCAGAAGACTTACAAGCCCCAAATCCTATAATTTCAGGCCATGACATATTAAAATGCATAAAGACAGTTAAAACTCTAGTTTTAGACAGTTAAAACTCTATTGGCAGTTAAAAGAGACTACCAATAATAATTACAGAAAAATTACAAAAACAAAACAAAACAGAACCAGTTACCTTCAAAAACACTGGTGAACAACTGTTTTGGAGTATTAGTACAAGTCTAAATTCAGTAGACTCAGAGAAGGAATCTTTCATAAGAATGTATGTGAACTGGGGTGCCTGGGTGGCTCAGTCATTCATTTTAGTTCAGGTCATGAACTCAGAGTCCCAAGATCAAGCCCCACATTAGGCTCTGTGCTCAGAAGAGAGTCTGCTTGAGGATTCTCTGTCTCCCTTTCCCTTTGCCCTCCTCACCACTTGATCGCTCTCTAAAACAAATAAATCTTTAAAAAATAGAGAATATATGTTTAATGACCAGCTAATAAACTCCTCTACTTCCCTTCTAATATCCATAACTACTTCAATACTGGAATCATGTAGTTAACTCACAAACCAAACACAAGTCAAATGGAATTACAATGATATGCCAACCACATCTCAGAAGAAAAATTAAACATTTAATACCCACATTTACATGCATTAATGATTATAACTCAACTTGTGCTTTAAATATAGCGTATGCTATAAACAATTTAGGTTTTCAAAATGAGATGGCTTCTATTGTATGTTTAGCTATTTTGTACATGCTTTGGCTAACCTTAAATTATTTCTGAACTACCAACAGCTAGAAAGCAATGCTGCCTTTTCACTGGTTTTAAAAGTTAAGAGCATGTTAAAAATCAGATCATCTAATTCCTGTACTTATATTCTTAAGTAGAAAGGACAAAACTGTTATCTAAGAGTCCAAAAAAAAAAACCACCAAAAAAAAAAAAAAACCAACCCTGTAAAAATTGCCAACTGTAGTCTAACCTAAAATATGTTCTTGTTTAGTACAGCATGAAATCAAAAGTACGAATGGGCTAGTTTAAGCAATCAATGATTTATAACTAATGCCTTCTGATGGTCAGTTACATGGCACAGAATACTACATTAACAGCAATAGTCTTCAGATATAAAGCCTACTCTTCATTTGGTTCAAATGTTATCCTTGTTAAGAAGTAGAAAAGTGGGTTTCAAATATGTGTACTTTCCAGAATGGCCAAGTTATAGATGTATTTTTGCAGATCATATAAAAAAATGTATACCTCAATAACAGAAAAAAATGTAAAGGTATCTGGAGTGTTCACTTAGTTTGAACTAAATTTAATGTTTTATTCAACAGGCTCATGCTTGAGTAATAAAGTTTCTAGGTTTCTGATATTCTTCTACTAAACAAATACACCTATATATTATGCACACACATATATATGTGTAGAGGACTGTATTAGTGTACATATTGTCAAAAAGAACACATTAAAGACATTATATAAAAAATTTTACATTTTTAATACGAAAACAACTTTTATGACAGTTAAATAGACAAGGTAAATTTAATTTTTAAAAAGAAAAATTACTGGTAGTAAGAGAATTCTAGTGATAAATGCACTGAAAGAATCTTTTGGAATAAACCACCTTTACAGGAAATTATTCACATCAGACTCTATTAAAGTGCATAAAAAGGAAATTTATTTTAGAACTCATACCAAAGACGCATTATGAATACATGTGTAACTCTGGTACAACAAGTCAGGAAGATATTACCCAGCCTCAGTTATAACATAACCTTGATCTTAACATAGTCTGCCTCTTAATATGTGCCCCATAAATAGTTAATTCTAAAAGTTGAACATTACAAGCAATTTTCCCTATTGATAGCTTTATGAGTAATTCCGGTAACAGAGGGAAAAAGTCTTAGTTCTTATTTTGCTAATTCTCTAAAGTCAGGTCAGTCTCACAAGAAACACCTGATTATTATCTTCAGTGAAAGTTAGGAAGGATATTTTCAGATTTTTTTAAACAAGTTAAATCATAAATATTTATCATATATAAAAATAAGCAAAGGTAAATTTTAGGGTATCTCTAGGTTTTACTTTTTTTAAAAAACATTAAATCATTTTCTTTGCAGTGAAGTGATGAAAAGGAGTAACCTGTATAGCCAACTGGTATCCTGGTTTTTTTAAACTTTTTTTTTAAGTAGGTTCCACGCCCAGCATGGACCCCAGTGTGGGCTGAACTCACAACCCTGAGATCAAGACCTGAGCTGAGATCAGGAGTGGGATACTTAACTAACTGAGCCACCCAGGCACCCCCACGGTTGCTTTCTTAAGATCAATGGATGAACCAACTGAATCAAGATCTGTGCAGAGATGCTAAATGGATAGTTAAATCAATTGTCATGCAGCTCCTTAAAAAACTGCTACAGTTTTTTTTAATGGTCACTATTGCTCACTTTTAAAACCAACTTTTAAATCTTGCTCAATTTTAAAGCAAATATCAGCATGGAGTCCCTCATATATGCTCATTTTTCAGTGGCCTCACATAATGATTCTCCAATTTAGAGTAGTCACATATACACTGATGATTTTAGCACAATGGAAAACAAAAAGGAAGAAAGAAAAACAAATGTAGTTTCAAGACAGAAAAACAAATGTGATTTTATAAGATGAAATCCATGAAGAGGATAGTAATGAATTCTTTGACTACAGAAAATCAGCAACAGACTGCCAATAATAATCACAGAAACCAGTTTATCAGTGTCACAACAAAAGGGTATGATGAATTTTTTCTAAAATACTCATTTTTGAGGCACCTGGGTGGCTCAGTCAGTTAAGCATCTGTCTTCAGCTCAGGTCATGATCCCAGAGTCCTGGAATAGAGCCCTGCATCAGGCTCCCTGCTCAGCGGGTTGCCTGCTTCCCCCTCTCCCTCTGCCATTCCCCTGCTTATGTGTGCTCTCTGTCTCTCAAATAAATAAAGATTTAAAAATTTTAAAAATAAAAAAATACTCATTTTATAATGGATCAAACTAACATATTTATAAATTATTTATGTACTTTTATGTGAGGTTTGTTTTGTTATTAATCTTTACGCTTTTCTGCTATTTGTTTTTCCTACTCTTGCATCGAAGTCTTTCAATAAATCCCTGGAAAGTCACAAATATCCCCATGGCCACAGGTAAACCACAGAAGTGATGATTCATCAAAATGTATTTTCACTTATTTAATAAATAAATCTGTTGTGAGGTTAATTTCTAATTATATAAAATAATCCCATTAATCTATGAAAAATAATGATATTGATTTTTACTATGGCTCAAACCCTTGGACAAATAAATCTCTCTGATTACCTGTTAATGTAAAGAAAATGGAGTAAATTTTATATTCATATTTAAACTACTGAATACCTGTAAACAAAGTAGCATTTATTAAAATAAAGTATACACTTAATTTATACTAAATTTCACTCAGATTTACACAAGTTTTTTATCCTTAATTTTTAAATACACACATGATTTTTTTCAAACATTATCAGTCTGGTATATACAAAAGTGAAATATGACATCCAAGCCAGAATGTGATTCTTAAAATAACAACCTCTAAACAGCTAGTAATGTACAATGTGTAAAATTCCAATAAAACACAGGTATATTCTTATAGAAATGTTAGTCCTATAATACCGAGCGATATTTACAAGCAAACATGATCCAAACAGCACATGCAGATTCAGGGTAAGTAAACACTCGGACACGGACTGCCAGTCGCACCTGGTCTCCACGGCAACAGATTATCTCTTCACAGAATGGAGATCTATATAAGAAAGAAAGTGAACTTCTAAGTCAATATTTAAAATAACTTTAAAAAATCCTGTCTCTGCTACCAATAGCCCTCTGATTTGGGTTGACCTATTCAAATTATAGAATATTTCCTCAGTCTATAAATTTAAAAAATTACCCTGGACAAGATCAGAAATCCTCAACTGAGACTGTACCAAAATCAATGGGAAAATTATCCCAACTCCCTAGAACTACATTTCAGATTTAATGAATCACAATCTGCGGCAAGGAAAATATTAAATCATTACAAAAGTTCACCATGTGATTCTAAAATCATTCCCAAATAACCAGACTAACAGAATGCTAAAATCCCTAGCTTAAGAGGGGCACCTGGGTGGCTCAATAGGTTGCACATCTTATTCCTGGTTTCGGCTAAGGTCATGATCTCAGAGTCGTGAGATCCAGCCCCACATTGGACTCCATGCTCAGCACAGAGTCTGCTTGTCCTCACTATGCCCCCATCTCATGCTCTCAAATAAATAAATAAGTATCTTTAAATTCCCAAGCCAATAATAACATTTATGAACTCATGAATTCTACCTTACCGAAGACATGTGGCAAATGCACGCCTTGCATTTCTATATACAAAATGTATTGGGAACCCTTTGAATGTGTGACCATCAGGGACAGCCCTCCTTATGGCATCTTGAAATTCTTCATTGCCTGCAGATATACTTGTTGTACGCTCAAATTCATAAGAAGCCAAAGCTGGTGACAAGAGATAGGAAAGCTGGTCTTCCCAAACAGTAGTGAGACCAAGATCCTACAGCAATCAAAAGATAAAAAGAAAAGGTGAAATACACTAATATTTTTAAAACCAATTATAAGCATTGACTATTTTAATGCATACCAAGAGATTTTTAAAACATCATAACTTGTTAAATTTTCTATTAATAAGTGTAAGGACACATGCAAATAAAGGAACTACAAATATCTGGTTTTACTTCTTAGAGAAAAAAATAAAGCTTTCAATACAATGATGTTACTAAAGGCTCCAAAATCTATACTTCCTTAATATCCACTAGAAAAGATTATATGGAAGAGTCCTACTATGGAAAACACAGTGCCACTGAAATTTGAAATCATATTTTACCTAACTTTAGAGTTTAGTAAGATTGAATCTGCTTAATTTGATTGCTCTAACACAAATTCAACAGTAGTAGAAAAGTCAACAAATGAATTGCAAGTATAAGTAAACTCAAGTATTTATTTAAAAAAACACTAACTTTCATACTGTAAAGAGATAAAAAGGTGAAAAAGACATGCTATAGGCCTTCAGGGAGCTTAAAACATGTTTCTATGGAATGTTAAAGGCAATTATGATTTCATCTATAACATCAAATGAACTATAGATATCTAGACATGATATTTTAAAAACATTAAATGAACAAAATATTGTCAAAATTCTAAATATTTTGATTATCATAATAAATCTCTACCATATCCTCATTTTGTGTTCAAGGTTTTAACTGGTTCCAAGTAACCCCAAAGGTCTATATCATCTATCTTTTTACTGTGGCAACAAGTAAATCTCACTTGCTGGCTTACAGGCACAATCAACTTAGTGATCAACACTAGTATCTAGCTCAGTTTTCTTCTATATAAGTTCTTATAATGTAATAAAATACTGGTCTTGTTTGTAAACAAGACCTAAGAAAATTAAAAGGCAGTGTAAGTGATGGAGGGAAAGGGGCAGTAATTAGGGGCTTTCATTCCCAGCGATATAGTGAACTAGGTCCTTGAACAACCTATTGCTAAGACCAAACTACAAATGCCAGATTAAATATTTTCCAAAATATACTTTTAGATGCTTTGGTGAGTTGGCAAGTGAGTACAGCAGATTTTAGAAGCCAAAACTAATAATAATTGGGGACCCACCAAACATATTTGATAAATAAGTTTGCCTTTGATGGCCTCAAGGAACACAGAAAACAGGATTCACTGAAGATGGGGCGTCTATCAGAGAATCCAAAAAGGTGAATTAGAAATAAGTCTTCTGGGATTCTAGTCCTTTGACAGTTACATGTGTTACAAATAACTTTTCCCACTCCAATTGTGCTCTTTTCACTCCCTGCCTGGCTTCTTTTGATGAAAAAAATTCTTAAAATATACTAATGTTTTTATTTTTTTTAATATCTTCTTTAATGTACAAAAGAAATCTGAAGGGCTAAGAAATAAGAGGTTTGATTTCATTAGTAATCAGGGAAATGCAAATTAAAGCTAAAATGAGGATATACTTTTACATCCAGCTAAGTAAGTGTAACAGGAAGAAATAAACAAAACCAACCTGGAAAAAAAAGAATATGAAAAAATATAACCCAACATTTTTGAAGAGAATAGTATCAATAAGTGCTTCACAAAAAAATCCAAATTAGTGGTATTTAGCAAAACTCTGAACTAGTTCAACATTCTTTTCTAGAAGGAAGTAATGAATTCTGAAAGTATTAAGTGAATTTAGAAATTTCTGAGTCTTAGAACCTAACTCTCATGACTTTCAAAACTACAAGCTCCTTAAGGGTAGGAACTAATTTTGCTTTCTTCAGGGCTAGAACAGTGACGGCACTATCCCACCTGCCCCCTCCCCAAATTGTTAAATATATAAACAAATGAAAAAAAATGCACAAAACTACAAATTTCAGTGTTAATTACCTTCCTGTGTTCTGACACCAGCAGCCTTAGCTGCATTTCTATTTCATTACTTGTTACTGAAGCATCAATTGTGGAGGCACATAGAGGGGGAAAGGGAGGAAGGGATGTTGTAGCTCCTGGAGCACACACAGATTTGATTGCTTCTTCACTCATGGGTTTCCATTTGGATTCATCATTCAAATCAAATACACAGATTTCTACTGAGTCAGAGGGCTGACAATTTCCCAGGAACATCTGATGATTGAAAACACAACCAATTGTTCGATATGGGTACAATGGTTTGGGCTGTTCAGCAACTGGAGATTCATCAGGATTGGCAGGTTTGTGGATGTACCTAAAAAAAGTAAATCATAACCTTCTATAATAAAAACTTAAAAATTAAAAAGTCAACACCTTATTGAAGAAGATATTTAAGGCTATAAATATTTCTGGGACTAGAGTTCAATATTTGCTTTTTCTTCTTATATTTCTACAATTTGATTACTCTTTAGTAATTGTATGGCACATATTATGATATAAAAATCAACTTTATTCAACATGAAAATATATCCTATGTATAACCATTAAGATAAAAACCGTTTAGGGTGCCCGGGTGGCACAGTCATTGGGCATCTGCCTTCAGCTCAGGTCATGATCCCAGCGTCCTGGGATCGTGCTCCTTGCTCAGCGGGATGCCTGCTTCTCCCTCTCGCACTCCCCCTGCTTGTGTTCCTGCTCTCACTGTCTCTCTGTCAAATTAAAAAAAAAAATCTTAAAAAAAAAGATAAAAACTGTTCATCTCAGATAACACAATTAAAATAATTTAGCTATACATTAATAGGTACAACTAACTAAAATGAATAGCAACCAGAGAAAAATTCAGAAAACTGAGAGGATGGCCCAGGGCTGCGCCTTTAGTAACTCCAACATTTACAGACAAGATGAAGAAGAAATGAGACAAGCCAGATAGGAATAATTAAAACGGAAAGTGCTCTCAAGAAGCTAAAGAAAGAGGGGGTCCCAGAAAAGAGGGAGGAGCACTGAATTCTTTCCAAATCTGACGGCAGTCAAAAGAACTAAGAAAAGTATACAGTGAATTTACCGATGTGGGGTTAGTGACATCAAATTTTCAAAAGAAATCATGATTTACAACCTGAACTGATTTTTAGGTTTGGGGAAAAACATTAGAAAAAGCATATGCCAATTACACGAAATTAAAAATAAATCGTTTCTTTTTTTACCAATATTATGTTGGAAGAATATTTTAGGTGTACAAATTTTCTTCAAATTTAATAGCTATTTTAATTGAAGTAATCTTTTACATAGTTATCAAAAAGCCTTTAAGTACCATCAATATAAACAAAGAGCCTATAACTTAAAACATTTACATCTTCATTTTTTTTTTTTAAGATTTTTTTATTTACTTATTTGACGGAGAGAGATCACAAGTAGGCAGAGAGGCAGGCAGAGAGAGAGGAGGAAGCAGGCTCCCGGCCGAGCAGAGAGCCCGATGCGGGACTCGATCCCAGGACCCTAGGATCATGACCTGAGCTGAAGCAGAGGCTTAACCCACTGAGCCACCCAGGCGCCCATACATCTTCATTTTAATATCCTTGTAACATAGTTGACAAACCTGTGTCCTGTTAAACTCTCCCAAAAAGTGATAGTTCCATCAGTTCCACAGGTCATAACCCATGCATGAGGTACTCCTTTTGCCTTAGTCCCAACACAGACAAAGGCTTCTAATCCATATCCAAGAAGAAGGCTGCACAGAAGGTTAGCATGATCTTCACAGTCACCCTAGAAAATGAAATGAATTAAATATTTATTCCTTCACAGTTTCTTCACTAAATACCCCAAAATACAAAATTATAATTAAAAAACAGTATTAATTTTTTCATTTTTTAAAGTTTTTTTAAATTTTTAAGTAATCTCTAAACCCAACATGGGACTCAAACTCACAACCCTGAGACGGAGTCACATGCTTCACTGACTGAGCCAGCTAGGCACCCCTAGTTTTTTTCCTTTCTTTCTTTAAAAGATTTTATTTATTTAAGAGAGAGCAAGAGAGAGAGAGAGAGAGAGAAAGAGCAAAGAGAGAGAGGGAGAAGCAGACTCCCTGCCCAGCAGGAAGCCTAACTTGGGGCTTAATCCCAGAACCCTAAGATCATGACCTGAGCTGAAGACAGGTGCTTAACTGACTGAGCCATTCAGGTGCCCCTAATTTTTTCACTTTTAATCATCAGTCTAGTGTTAAGCTGAAACAACTGGGGGCAGGGGTAAGAATATGCTAACTTTAGAAGAACCTAATTATTTTGCAAAGTCAGTGCTCACAAACCTTTTGTACACAAACTTTTGTATATATACAAAAGTATATATAACATATATACTTTAAAAGAAGACATTCAGATTCAAAAGTTTATAAAAAACCTATATAACATAGAAAGCAAAGTAGCAAGATTTTAAATACGAATAGCTAAAGAGCTAAAGGACAGGAACAGACAAGATGACAAATGATATACCAAGAAATGCAAATATCAAGATGACAAATGATGTATCAAGAAATGCAAATACAGGGACGCCTGGGTGGCTCAGATGGTTAAGCCTCTGCCTTTGGCTCAGGTCATGATCCCAGGGTCCTGGGATGGAGTCCTGCATCCAGCTTCCTACTTTGCAGAGAGCCTGCTTCTCCTTCTCCCTCTGCCTGCTGCTTCCCATGCTTGTGCTGTCTCTCTCTTTGTCAAATAAATAAATAAAATATTTAAAAAATAATAATTAAAAAAAGAAAAATAAAAAAAAGAAAAATGCAAATACATGGGAAAAAACTCAAAACAATGAGTTAAAGTATCTGTATGTGATCATTTTTAGGCAATACATACCAGGAAAAATGACTGAAAGAACTAAATGTCAACAATGGCTGTAATTATGGGAGGTTATGTATCATTTTCCCTTCTATTTTCTAATTTTCTAAATTTCCTTTGACAATATTATATTACTTGCACAACTTAAAAATATTATGAAAGCTACAAAAACAGAAAATATCTGATAATCTATAAAAAATCAAAATACTTAACTGTAAGGCTACAATTACATGAAGATACATATTTAAGTGAAGGATACAAGTAACATACAAAAGCAAAAGTAACTATTAGGTTCAGTGGTAGTATAAGGGGCAATTTCTTTCCCCCAAATTTTGTATCAGTGGCTCTATACTGCTGTTTTTTTAACCATACTAGAACGACAGCATTTTAAAAAGTCAAATTTGACTTTTGAAAAATATAATATCCAACCTTTTAGACCTAGTAATTTCTATACTGAGATTTCAAAAGAAATATAATACTCCCAAAATACTCCCAAAGATATTCAATGAAAAAGTTCACTCACTAAGATATCAACAAATTAGAAGCAAGCTACTGTATCCAAAAGAAACACTTCCTACAATGTCAAGTAGATTTTATATATCAACTAAAGAAAACTTCATATTTACACACCATTAAAAGATGGAGATCACAGGGGTGCCTGGGTGGCTCAGTGGGTTAAGCCTCTGCCTTCGGCTTGGGTCATGATTTCAGGGTCCTGGGATAGGGCCCCATATCAGGCTCTCTGCTCAGCAGGGAGTCTGCTTCCCCCTCTCTCTCTTTCTGCCTCTCTGCCTACTTGTGATATCTCTGCCTCTCTCTCTGTCAAATAAATAAATAAAATCTTAAAAAAAAAGATGGAGGGACGCCTGGGTGGCTCAGTTGGTTAAGCGGCTGCCTTCGGCTCAGGTCATGATCCCAGCGTCCTGGGATCGAGTCCCACATCGGGCTCCTTGCTCAGCGGGGAGCCTGCTTCTCCCTCTGCCTCTGCCTGCCTCTCTGTCTGCCTGTGCTCACTCTCTCTGACAAATAAATAAATAAAATCTTTAAAAAAAAAAAAAAAGATGGAGATCATAAAAATTGTAGCAATGCAAGGGAAAACATTCATAGCATAATGTTAAATTATAAAAAACACAAAATATTATTTATATCTCAATTATAATTATTGAAAAATGATAAATACACAGGAGAAAAAACACAAAAATATAAAGAGAGATGAAAAGCTGGCAATAGAATTATGGGTGAAATTTCACCTTTACTGCTGTAATGCTCTTGTTTTGTGCAAGAATAACTTTTTCAATAATTTCACACCTCTGGGGCACCTGGGTAGCTCAGTTGAAGCGGCGATATTTGGCTCAGGTCGTGATCCCGGTATCCTGGGATCAAGGCCCACACTGGGCTCCCTGCTCAGTGGGGAATGTGCTTCTCCCTCTCCCTCTGACCCTCCCCCATGCTCATGCTCTCAGTCGTTCCCTTTCTCTCTGAATAATTTTTTTTAATTTTTTAAAAATTAATAATTCAAATTTCTAGCTTAAGATGTGCTTTCTCTTTAAACTACCTCAGGTTAAAAAAACAATGAACCAAAGGGTGATTATTTGCTTTAGGAAAGAATTATTTACATAATAATTTTAAATATGTACCATTCCTGCTATATCTGAAATAAAAAAGCCTAAATCCATACATACAACTTTTGGGAACCACAGCTTAGAATAAATCAAAATAATTTTTTGATAATGTTTAACTGTTTTCTTTTCTTTTTTTTTTTTAAACAGAGAGTGTGGGGAGGTGGAGAGAAGCAGAGGGAGGGGAAGAGAATCTTAAGCAGACTCCATGCTGAGTGCGGAGCCTGACTTGGGGCTCAGTTAACTCCATGATCCTGAGATCATGACTTGGGCCAAAATCAAGAGTCAGATGTTTAAGTGCAGAGCCTGACTTGGGGCTCAACTCCATGATCCTGAGATCATGACCTGGGCCAAAATCAAGAGTCAGATGTTTGACTGAGCTACCCAGATGTCCCTGTTTTCAATTTTTTTTTTTTTTTAAGATTTTATTTACTTATTTGAGAGAGAACACAAGCAGGAGGAGGGGGAGAGGGAAAAGGAGACTCCCCACTGAGCAGGGAGCCGGATGCAGGGCTTGACCCCAAGACCTCAGGATCATGACCTGAGCCAAAGGCAGATACCCAAATGACTAAGCCACCTAGGAGCCCCTTCATTTTTTTTTCTTTTAAGATTATTTATTTATTTGAAAGACAAAGTGAGGGAGAGAGAGAGAGACAGAGAGCGAGCAAGCATGAGCAGCATAGGGAGAAACAGATTTCCCACTGAGCATGGAGCCCAACATGGGCTTGGATCCCAGGTCCCCAGGATCATGACCTGAGCTGAAGGCAGACACTTAAACAACTGAGCTACCCAGGCACCTCTCCTTCAATTGTTTTTAAAATAAAATCTTCCTAACAAATCAATCTCTAAGCTGAATAGGCTCTTCTGTATAAGCTTTGCCTCGTGAATGAATACTCATACTACTTATACAACCTCAGACCAAACAAAATTATTTCAAAACAAATTTAAAAAATTACTTTTTTCTATTTCAGAACTGAAATGCTAAAGATAGTCTTGTTTATATATATTTATATTTTAAATATTTTATTTTATTTATTTGATAGACAAAATGAGAGAGAGGGAACACAAGTAGGGGGAGTGGGAGAGGGAAAAGCAGGCTTCCTGACGAGCAGGGAGCCCAACAAGGGGATCGATCCCAGACCCTGGGATCATGACCTGAGCTGAAGGCAGATGCTTAACAACTGAGCCACCCAGGCACCCCAGTCTTGTTTTTATACTATCAACATTTTTAGAACACAGATGATTGAAAATATCATATAATCTATAAAATTCATTTACTGAAGTGAGTTAACATAAAAAATGTACACAAATTCTTAAATATATACACTTGAAACTGAACAAAATAACATGCAATCCAAGATTTTCTTCCATATCCACCTTGTACTGCCATTTTCTCTTTTAAAAAAAATGTATCATCTAAATAGATTTTAAAACATGAATAGTACTAGCATCATCTCCAATTGGTATAAGCATCGTCTCCAATTCACTGTTTAATTTACCTCTATATCTTAATTTCTGACACTACGATACTTAGCTCCACGTCACAAAAATCATATTATGCTAAATAAAAAACTACACAAGAAAATAAAGATGCTGTTTTTTATGTATTAAAAAGATTCTGACTAGTTCAGATTGATAATTTACCCACTTTGCTATTTTCAAATGCAATCAATTCCCATTAACTATGATGTACTGCTTTTTAATTCTATTACATGTGTAGAATACCTTGTTTCTACAGAGAAAGGCCAGCAGAGTGCACCACTGTTCCTGTTTACCTCCTCCTCCAATAACAGGGGCTCTTTCATAACCAAGGACATTAACAAATCTTGCTGCTTGTCTTGGAGTATCCAAAAGCCTCCCAGCTCGAAGTGGTTTAATATAGGAACAAACTGGTCTATTTACCCCATTTTCATCCTAGGGGAAGAGGGAAAAAACATTAACTGTAAGGATAGATTAATTATTCCCAATTTAACACTTATTCTTAGAATATATTAATGTGGGACGAAATAATTCTGGATACCACTTATTGAGTGCTTACCCTACGTCTAACACTAGACAGCTAAGTGCTACACATACAATTCCTCTTTTAATCCTCTTAACATCTCTTACTGTTTTCATTTCATAAATGAAGAAACTGAAGCTACAGGTATTATGCAATAGAGCTGGGATTCAAACCCTCAGCTGTCCCCAAAACTTGTGACAGTAAGAACTTCAACAACCATGATTCAGCAGTTTCACTCCTGGATATATATCTGAAGCAACTGCAATCAGTATCTCAAAGAGACATCTGCACAACCATGTTCCCTACAGCATTACTCACAACAGTCAAGATATGGAAACAAGTAAAATGTCCTTTAATGGATGAATGAGTACAGAAAATATAGTATTACATATACAATAGAATATTATTTAGCTATAAAACAGGAGATCCTGCCATTTGTGACCACATGGATAAATCTGAAGGGTATTATGTCAAGTGAAATAAGCCAGACAAAGACAAATCCTGTATGGTGTTACTTACATGTGGAATCTTTAAAAAAAAAAAAAAAGGCTGATTTCATAGAAATACAGAAAAGAATGGTGGCTGCCAGGGGTCAGGGAGAAGGAGGTACAGGGAAGATATAGGTCAGAGGGTATAAGAAGAGTAAATTCTGAGGATCTAATATACAGCATGGTGACTAGTAAATACAGTAAACTTGAAAGTTACGGAGAATAGACCTTAAGCATCCTCACCACCTAAGAGGTAACTATGTGAGGTGATGGATGTGTTCATTATCTTGATCTTGGTAGTCATTCCACAAAGTATACGTATATCAAATCATTATGTTGTACACTTTAAATATATACAACTATATTTGTCAATTACTCCTCAATAAAATTAGGGGGGGAAAAAAGAACTCCTCTGAAAATAGAATAGGCAGGTAGTTGGGGGATGGAGAGGGGAACTAAGCCAAAGTATTCTTTCATTATTTTCAAACAGAACTTAATACTGTATACCCAAACAGAATAACTTTTCTGATTTACTGATCCGACAAATTACCAGAGCTCATTTTTAGTTTGTTTCCATTACACTTGGAGATCTACAGGAAACAAGGATTTGTTAACCAAGCAAACTGAAAGCAGACTTTTAAAAATCATTTAAGGAAAACATCTTACATTTTAAATATAAGATGTATCCTAGCGTTTGAGCTGAATAACTATAGGGCATACAAAAAAAAAGTCTCTGATGACTGTCCACCAATGTGCTTTTAGAGTTAATATTACCAAAGCCCACATTTCCCTTAACTTCATGATTACTGAGATGACAAAGTCAAAGGACTACTTTCTATTCAAAATTCAAAGATAATTTAACAATCTATCATAGCAAGGCTCCTCAGAAACAAGGCCTAACTCAGTCAACAGAAAAATAATTGCTTCGATTATTAGAACCACTGATGTCTTTCTATATAAAAAAAAAAAAAAATCACCTCTCCACTATAATCTTCATACCTTAGTAAGAAAAACAAACCCACCCTATTATTTACATTTAATTATAGTGAGAAAGATGATGAATTTTTTGATGTAGAGCAAAGTATTATTACAATCTGAATAGTTACTATGGTTCTCAACTCTAAAAGGCACTGATTTTTTTCCCTGTCCTCTCCCACCCCACTGTTATCTCCCTGGCTCAAACACATCCTTGGTGGTCTCTTACTCTCCATCTCCCCCAAGCTATCTTGGCAGTCAGCAATAGAGATAGAACAAAGGGACCAGCTAGGAAAAAGCTCAAATAGAATGAAGAACCAAAGACAATTAAGGAACAGATAGGAAGAGAGGAAATTTTAAGTAAAGGGGGTTTCAAGGCACTCATTTTGAAAACAGAAAATCATGATTCTGATTTTGGAGGGAAGTAGAAAATTATTTGGATTTCTTTATATTAACTCAGTATTGTTAATCTACTATAATTTGAGAATATTAAGTCTTAAAATCAAAATCGGAACATTAAAAGGACAGCCTCAATCCTCAAGTGATTGATAACATTTTCTTAAAATTTAATAGCCTTAAAGATCAATTTCTGTAATTTATTTGAAAATTTCTTATACTAGAAAATTTAAAAGCTATCATTAAGTGAATTACTATTGTACTATAGAAAAATAAGCAAGGGAGGAAGAAAAAGTACAACAGATTATTAGGTATAACAACTCTGAGGATTCTACAGATGTTTGGTTAGGATAAAGGTAATTAACTGAGTTCCTGAGTGGGGCATTTAGTCCTATTCTTACCACTCCACTAACAGAGAGAAAAGGAATGAGGAAAGTGGATGTATTTGCCCTAAATCAATCATCAGTAGTAGAATCTTAGAATATAAGATACATTAGATGTTTCATTACAGCAATACTTCTCATATTATCTATAATATATCCCCATAAATGAAATGTCTTGAAAATTTCAGTATCTTGGCTTCTAAACCTGCACTGTCCATTAAGGACACCACTAATCCTATGTGGCCTTTTACATTTTAATTAAAATCAAATAAAATTTAAAATTCAGTTCTTTATTGCCACATTTTACATGCTTAATAGCTCAATGGCTATCATACTGGACAGCACAGAGAACATTTCCATCACTGCAGAAAGACAGTGCTGCTATAAACTGTTTTCTCTTATGCCTAGAAGCACTGGAAATTCATTTTCAGACCATGTATAATAATTTTTTGGCTCAAAACTACAATTTTTGTGGGACACCTGGGTGGCTCAGTGGGTTAAGCCTCTGCCTTTGGCTCAGGTCATGATCTCAGGGTCCTGGGATCGAGTCCCTCATTGGGATTCCCTGCTTAGCAGGGAGCTTGTTTCCTCTCTGCCTCCCTGCCTCTCTGCCTATTTGTGATCGCTCTCTCTCTCTGTCAAATAAATAAATAAAATCTTTTTTTTTTAAAAAGATACATCTTAAAAAAAAAACTACAGTTTTTGTGATTAGGTTGACTGCCTTAAATAAATGTTATTGTTCCTTAACTTTGTATCTAGTCAAATATAGAATGCGGCAGCAAAAGACCGTTCCGGGGAACTGAAATAAGATAAACATTTACTCTCTCTATATGTCCAGATGTGATCCAGTCAAACCTACAAACTTAACGGAGTCTCCACGACTAAGTTTGATATTCTCTGCTCTTTTATACTGTTTATTTTTTATAAAAAGTGGCAATGCCTGGCCAATTGACAATCTCATATAGTTACCATGAGACTAAGTGACCTTATGTGGTTCAAATCTTACAAGGAATTCTAAGAGATGGGAACTTAAGTAATATTTCCTTAAAAAAATCCCCGTTCCCTGATTTGTGTGTACTGCATATCTCATCCTTTTCCTCCTCCTTTCATTTGCCATTTCTCTGATCCACTCCCTCACTCACCCATTCTTCTCTGGTCCCAGATTCCATATGGTAATACATAAAATAGACAGCAGAGAGCCAGTTATATTTTCACTGGTTTCTCTTTTCTCCATTCTGACATTCATTAATACCTTGTCTGCCCAGTCAAACAATGCATAGACAATGCTACTGGAAAGTGAGAAGCTGTTTTCCTCACTTCCACTGGTCAACTAGGCTCTCCCACTTCTAAGCTCCTCATCTAGAAACTCAACTACTCTTAGCCCATCCTACTAAGTAGGGTAAAACTAGATGAATGCATAGGATCTGAGATACATTATTCAAAATACCACCACACTGTAACTCTTATAAAAGCATCTATGTAAAGCTGAATAAATATAAAATATGGATCTGATTATATATTTTATTCTGATTTGTTAATGAGAGAAAATAGGCTTAGGATACAGGAAAAATAGAAATAGATACATAGAACTGAAATGCTCCAGTTAAATATTACTGTCCCTGGCTTGGAGATTTTGGCTATATAGAATTATTACATGGAATAATGTCTTTAAGAAAATAGCCTAACACTCGGGTCATGATTCCAGGGTCCTGGGATCAAGCCCCATGTGGGGCTCTCTGCTCAGCGGGGAGCCTGCTTCCTCCTCTCTCTCTCTCTCTGCCTCTCCGCCAACTTGTGATCTCTATCTGTCAAATAAATAAATAAAATCTTTAAAAAAAAAAAAAGAAAAGAAAATAGCCCAACAATGTGTATATATATCTAAACATCTATGCCCAGAGCCCCAATTCTGCACGTGAAAGCTGAATTTACATTACCAACTGCAAAGTATCCTAGTATTTAATCATTTAGTACGAAATATCATACTCCAAGTTAAACAAAGTACATCTTCATCTATTTTAAATCAAATATATTCAGAAAGGGTTTTAAAAAAAATTGAAAATGAAAAGCAAAATAAAACAAAGATATGTATATCACTTACTCAGTGAAAGAGTATTACAAAATCATATTTGATTTTTACAAATAAAGTTTCATTTGTCTAAAAAAAATTTTACAAATTCACGGTAAATGAAATTTACATGTACAACAATAAATCTCAAATACAGGTGTGAACCTTCTTTAATCGAATTTACAAACCTGTGCAAAAATCTTAACCAGCCTTGAGTTGTGCGAGGGTCGAATTTGCAAATATTCTCTCCACCACTGCTTTGCATATACAAGAAATAATCGCTCTTTCTCTGCAGTTTTCTGACGTTCCAAAGCAAGCTTAAAATTTTAAAAAACATTTTCTTCAATTTCTATATTTTCTTAAATATGTAACAATTCTACATACTTTTCTCTATCTCTACCACCACCCTAACATAAGCTACAATCTCCACCACCTGTAAGAGCCTCCTGACTGACTTCCCTGTCTACACCACCCCCATAATCTCATCTCCATGTAATGGTTAGTGATCTTTTCTCCCAAGACAAACATTTTTAAATAAATCACACCATCATTCTCTTGCTTAAAACTAATAAGTGATAATTTTCTAAAAAGAAAGTACTCTCTAGGATCAACAGGTAAATATATTACTACGAAAACAAATACACAAAGAAGAGAAATTCAGGATTATTTACCTGTGTGTTCACTACTTCTTGAGATAATGTTTGACTGAGTGGTGGGTACATCTCAAGTTTTATATTTAAAATTCCCACAGAAACTTTTGATTCTGTGCCTATGAATATAAATAAATATTTAGAACTTCAGACGTTTCCAAACTACGTACATTTAGTCAATCAAAGTCTATCCAAAATAATTAGAGTTTGTGATTTACCACTTACATGAAATCTTTACTATTCATATTAAAAATGAACCAAATCAAATTAGTTTGTATTTTGCACAAAGACCTATTTTCTGAGTTTGCTTATCACTTTTTAAGGGGCTATTTGGGTCTACAGGATTTGGTATTCTTAATTTTTATCTTCATTTAACGTATGCCAACCAGATTTACATCAAAAACGAAGTAAAGCAACAGTTAACATCTCATTCTCAGAAAATATTTATACTTTGTCACATATAGTAATTCCTACGTATCCCTTCCTATACATATTTTTTAAACCCCTTCCCATTTTTCACATCACATGCGAGTACAAATTTTTTTTTTTTTAAAGATTTTTTTTGTCAGAGAGAGAGAGAGAGAAAGAGACAGCCAGAGAGAGCACAAGCAGGGGGGAATAGCAGGCAGAGGGAGAAGCAGGCTCCCCACTGAGCAGGGAGCCCAATGTGGGACTCAATCCCAGGATCCTGGGATCATGACCTGAGCTAAAGGCAGATGCTTAACTGACTGAGCCACCCAGGTGTCCCATGAGTACAAATTTTCAATCCATTCCTGGATTTAAAGAATTAGAAAATAAATACACTTTTTACCAGAACTATTAACTATTTCTCTGGTGGATCAGAATATACTTATTTCTTGGGTCACTAGTATGATTATCATGTTAGGCCTGTATCAGAAGACAAATAACAGGTATCTTTTGAAAATAAGTATCACACATAAAACTTTTTCCCCCTATTTTCTATTTAAGGAAAAACACACTCTGGGTCTGACTTATCAGAATCTAAAGTACTAAAGCTATACTGTCCACTGGCCAGGTTAGACTCTGTGACTTAGTTTCAATACTAAAGCAACTCCTTTACATGTTATGCATAAAATATTGGTAGGCCTTATTTTATTAGCAAATATCTTTTATATATCAGATAGTACAGAAGAGTCCAAGGAGATAATGGTGAATAAGATAGGCACCATCTCGGTCCTCAAAAAGACAGGATTCATAGATCCCATCAATGAGCAAGTTAGTATCTCTTTGAGTCCCACATTCCCACATGTTAAAGGCTGGAAGAATATCATCAAACCCATAACCTGTAAGAACCACTGTTGCAGGAAGACACTGGTACTAATGGGGATGCACTCACTGTACACTAGAGTGTGCTGGAGTAGAGGGTTTTTACATATGCATGTGTGTGAAGACTCTTAATTTTCTTTACAGTCTTATATACAATCAAATAAATTTGAAAAAAGCAAGCAAGCCAGCCCCATAAAGTTTTTCTTCCTTAAGACAAGTCAGATACACTGTGAAGTTCTATACTCATAACATGCTTCATGACATTTCCCAAGACTACAATACTAGAATCCAATTGCAATTCTAATGAAATTCTATTTTTAAAGTATTTTTTAAAAAGATTTTATTTATTAGGGATATGGTGGTTGGGTTATGGACATTGGGGAGGGTATGTGCTATGGTGAGTGCTGTGAAATGTGTAAGCCTGATGATTCACAGACCTGTACTCCTGGGGCAAATAATACATTATATATTAATAAAAATAAATTTTAAAAGATTTATTTATTTTAGAGAGAGAGAAGGAGAACACACACAAGCACAGAAGGGAAGGGCAGAGGAAGAGTGAGTCTTAAGCAGATTCCCTGCTGAGTGCAGAGCCTAATGCGGGACTTGTATCTC
The DNA here is from genome assembly GCF_963455335.1 of Martes martes. Lineage (NCBI taxonomy): Eukaryota > Metazoa > Chordata > Mammalia > Carnivora > Mustelidae > Martes > Martes martes. The sequence continues at coordinate 60,604,813 of NC_137901.1, forward strand.
ATGACTCTGAGATCAATACCTGAGAGGAAACCAAGAGTTGGGCACTTAACCAACTATGCCACCCAGGGATCCCCTAATAAAATTCTTTTTACATGTTTCCTTCTTGGTTTACAAAGGTATTCAGAAAACATAAAATGTATCAAAGAATAAGCTGTGGCTATAAAAAGGGAACAGTGATTAATCATCATACCTACACCCATAAGTTCCACAGTAAGACTGGTCATTCCATTTTCTGAGCCCAAAACTGATCGCCATTCAAGAAAATAGGATGCTACCAAAGTAGTCTCACCAAATATGTCTGTTTTGATTAGCACCATATGAACTGGATCACTTATTGATAACATTGTTGTTGAGTCGGCCATTCTAGTTCCATCACCTGGCAACATAAACCAAACAAATGCACATTACATATTCTGTTATGATAACATAGAATACTTTCATTACAAAGGATACTAATAATAAACTTACATAAAACCAAATAAAATTATTTTGTTATGCCTCAGAAAGCATGCAACAGATTACTTTATAAAAAAAATATAATCCTAGGGTGCCTGGGTGGCTCTGCTAGTTAAGCCTCTCCCCTTGGCTCAGGTCATGATCTCAGGGTCCTGGGATTGAGCCCCTCATCAGGCTCCCTGTTCAGCGGGGTATCTGCTTCTCCCTCTGCCCGCCCCACCCAGCTTGTGCTTGCCTATGCTCTAATTAATTAATTAATCAGTTAATTAATTACTTAAAAACCCAAGCCTTTTTCACTGGGGGCAAAAAAAATTTTTGTATTAACTATCTTAGCAATCTAAAATTCTGAAGGTATAACTCTGTAACTTTGCTAAGTTTACAAATGTAAAGATTTCTGTGTTGAAATAACCTATAAAATACATTTATAGAAATAATGTAAAACAATTATAAGAATCAAGTATATAATTTAAAAAGTTCTATAAATGAGAGTTACAGATTCCCATCCAAACTTGTATTTTTGAAAGTTATAAATCTAGCTATCTTTCACATATAAGGATTATGTCTCATTCTCCATTATATCCTGAGTACTTGCCTAGCACAGGATAATACACCTAACAGGCATTTACTGATTCACTGATTTTAGAGACAGAGAGCGTGGACGCACAAGTGGCAGGGGGAAAGGGAGAGAGAATATCAAACAGACTCTGCTGAATGCAGAGCCCAATATGGGGCTCGAGCGCACAATGCTTAGATCACGATCTGAGCCAAAATCAAGAGTCGGATACTTAACCAACCGTGCCACCCAGGCCACTCTCAATAGGCATTTAAATGTTTACTACTAACGAAGCAACCATTGAAACAGTAAGAAAATAATCTTTAGGGAAAATTAATTAGCAGAAAATAAAGAAGGTGGGTGGAAGTAATTCATATAAAAAAGAGCAGTGGAGAAAATAAAAGCAAAGTAGGAAGATCCATTCATTATAAACCTCTCCTTAGAGCAAAAGTTGTTATGGTTGTTCTACAATAAAACCAAACAAAGATTTATTCAGTTAAGTGACAATTTATCATCACTCCTTACCTAAGCTTTCTCGGTGTACTTCAAGTAAAAAGCCATCATGAAAATCTGGTTCACAGGCACATGGAACAGGTTTAGAACGAAAACGTTGGTTTCGAAAATGTAAACATAAAGTAAAGGTTGAACAAACTTGTCCTGGTAAAGGCTCAGGTTCTTGTAGATGTTCCAAGAAAGCTTTTCCACCCAAAACCTGAAGGTAAAGATACCTCCGTGTTGGATCAATATTAGCTGTAAAGTGTAGCAATATATATGAGGAAACTGCCAAACAACTTAAGGAATGTGATCAAGACAATAGGAAATAATAACTTAACAGAAATAAAACCAAAGACTAAATAAAGAAAAAGAGTAACAAATTTACTCTATACCAGGACCATTTACAACCAGGGAAGAAAACAAACATAATATGATATCTTTATCTGAGTGTATATAAACCCTGGCTACTTTTTCCTAGCTAGAAAGGAGTCAGAACCAAGGCTTAAGAAACCTTTACTTTTTAGTTGCTTATCCAACCCTCCTTTACCTCCACAAATGAACTCAGACAAGTATAAACTCAGCAAGTGTACTTGTTAGGTAACTAGCATTAAAAAAAGCAAGGCTGTATGATGTTTGTAAAATAAATTATTAAAACATGAGAAACAAATGATGCTGTTTTTGCTTCCATTCTATGATACATTAAATCTTCTGACATACATACTTTATGCAAAATAGAATCAAAGGTTTTTTTGGTAATTAACCACAAAAATGTTAAGTATTTCATTCGGGAAAGAAGTAATGTTTTCTATCAAATACCAAACACTACAGCACATCAATATGTAATACTGTGCAAAACAAAATCAATGTTAAAAAGAAATATACATACTTTTTTTTAACAACGTTGATTGTCTATCAGTAAAACAAACAGGTTGTTTTGGAGAGGAAGGTAGTTCTTGATCAACACTGTCCTAAAAAGGCAGGAAAAAAAATTGAAAACAAATTAGAAAACAAAAATTATAGCTAAGCAAGGAAATGTCAACAATGGGACTAAGAAGTAAATAAAAACAGATAGGATAAAGCCCCCTCAAGGAAACTCTTATTTTCTCAGCATAATTAAAATAATGAAAAGCCTGCAAAAAAAAGATGATGTGACTGGTCACACCTAAAATCTAATAAGGAATTTAACTTTCTTCAATGTCCACAGAACGCAAAAAACAAATCCTTAACATCTTAAACAAGGTTAAACTTTTTCTAAGCCTAGTATGACATTTGGCTTATGATTCTACTATGAACTGATTCTAATAAGGGAATGACATTCACACAGCAGAAGCTGTTATTGGGTCAATTTTTAAACAAATGGGTTTATAAACCTCAAAAACCAAAAAAGGAGGCTGTATTAAAATACTTATTCCCCAATGTATTACGTAGTCCACCCAATTTTTACATTATATTACCCGGGCATTATTAGGTCACAGTTTCTCATTATTGCCTCATTTTCAAAAGAAGGCCTACTTACTAATTTGTGCACTGAGGCTATCATCTCACTACTGACCTATTTGTATAAAGAGATTTGAAGGTTCTTACACAATTATTTTCTTAAAGAAATGGGTAATTTGTTAATCATAGAGAATGGACTTCCAAAAGAATGTGTTTAATTTAAAAATATGCCTAATCTAAAAATAAAATTATAGAATACTAGTGAAAAAGAACTAGGTTATGGTGAACTAATTCAATTGAAATACGTACACTTACAACTACAGACCTAGAGAATAACAACAGAAAATTCTGTCATTTTAGAGAGAAAAATATAGTATGTAACTCCAATCTCTTTGATAAATAATCCTACTTGCTACAATCAAGGGTAGAGTTAGCTTATACTTGAAGGACATTACTAGACAAAAATGGTCTTTTTTAAAGTGATTTGACTAAAAAGAAGCCCCAAATATGGACCCTATAAGCAGCATTAAGCACGGGAACAAACTCTCAAAATTTTTCCCTTAAAAGATTACTCACAGTAACAAAATTAAGTTCTTTCATCACATCATCAATGATTCCCCGACGTCTAAGGGCTTTGATCAAATCTTCTGTTGATAACTGTTGTTGATCTGGTGCCAATTCTTCCCTTATTGTCTCAGCGAGGATTTCCCTTATTCTGCCATGGACATCCATCTATGTGGAAAACGTGCATTACAATTTACATTCATGAAGCCATCAAACATTGCCAATTAACTAATTTCTTTCTAAAACACCCAAAGGAAAAAAAATAATGGGAAAGTTGATAGACAAAATTCAGGAAGGCTTCTCAAGCTAATAGTAAACGTAACATTGTCACTAGAATTCAGTAAGAATAAAGGCAAGATTTTTTAAAAGAAAATTTTAAGATGAATTTATTACAAATTCTAGAAATAATTTCTACTGGTTATCTACGTACCACCTTTGTTACCCTTTCCCCACAAATAACACTGAACAAAGACCTTTTGAAAGAGGGTAGTATAATGACGACAACACAGACTTGGAGTAGGAAATCAGAGTATGAATTTCAGCCTTGAACTCATTAGAGGTGACCCTGAGTCAACTTTTTTTTACCCTTTATGAATCTGGAAAAAATAGTGCCCTACCCAGATTACTGTGAGGCTTAGATAAAAGATGCTAAACACTTACCACAAAGCCTTACATACAGGTGCACAATGAACGGTAGCTTTTACTAGTTCAGCTTACTGCATTCATTCAAGCACCTGAACAATGTCCTTGAACTCCCCAGTATCACAAACACTTTCATTACAAGACCTTTAGTAACTTCCCTTTCGTGACTTCTTTAAGAACTGCTGATTTAGTTCAACTTCAAAGACACAAGTTTCACCCTTAAAGTAATTCTAATTCCTGACTTCTGAATATCCACCTGCTCCAAACACAACTTGTACTGGATCAGATACCCAGTAACCGCAGGATGAACGCTTCAGCTTCACAGCTGTGCTCTCTCTCTGCCGCGTTCCGTCACCTCAAGCTCTCAGCAGCACCTGCCGGCATTGTTCTCTTTCACGGAGGCTAGAAGGCAGCCCCGGGCTGCGGCCCCGGAGCCCGCCCAGCCCGCGCTCTGTACGCCAGAGCCTGCGCTCGAGTCCCCCGCACAGCCGCCGCAGTCGACCGGGTCTCGGGACGCCAGGGTGGGAGCTCAGAACCAAAGGCGGCCAGAGAGGCCCCCGGTGGCCCGGCGCCCGCGGCCCTCACCTTGCTCAGCTGCTGGTGGATGAGCTGCTTCAGCTCCGAGGCTTTCTCCGGAGGCAGCGACATCTTTGGGGCCGGCGCCTCACCGCGCTTCTCCCCGCTTCGGGCGCGCCCCGGCCAGCCCCGGAATGCCAGTCGCGGCTGAGGAGAGCCGGCGCGCCCGCTTGGCCTCACGCAGCTCCCGGGGGGGCGCGACGCCGCGTCAGGACCGGGGCTGGGCGGGAGCCGAGGCAGCGGCGGCACTCAACTGTTGCTTTCAAACGGCGAGGACTACCAGGGCTCGGGCTGCCCCCCTGGCTGCCTGATCGCCTCCGCCTGCCGCTTCCTTCCCTGGGGGTCCGCATCCCGCGAGTTCAGCGCTCCCCGCCGTCCTGCCCTGCCAGCGTCTCCGCAGGCACTGCCCGCCCCCATCTTCCCCCCAGTCGCGGGCCCTTTGCGCCTTGCGGACCGGCAGAGAGCTGGACGGACCCTTTAGGACCCCACGCCGAGCGCCTCGACGGACCCCGCCCCGCCCCGCCCCGCCCCGCCCCCGTCGCTAGGGGCTCTGGGGACTCCGAAGCACCCGCGCGGCGCGGCGTTCGCGGTTTCGCCTTTGCGGGGCCTTCGTTTCTGCCAGCGCAGAGCTCACCTGGTTCTCCCACATCTGTGCGACCATGTTCGTTCCCTGCGGAGAATCGGTCCCCGACCTCGCGGGCTACACCTTCCTAATGGTGAGTCCCCGTTTTCGCGAACACCGCGTGCCGGGCTTGGGGCGCTTCCTCTCGGGAGGTTTCTGGGGTGCCCCGCCACCGCGAGTCAAGGTGTTTCACCGGCCCTGGGGCAGAGGGCCGTCCTTGCTTCTGTCTCAGGTTTTCAGCCTGCACCGAAGACGGGTGGTCGCTGGATGCGGCGCTATCACCAGACGTTTCTGAGACTAGGGCTTGTAGTCTTCGTTGACTGCCTGGGTGGCTCAGTGGGTTAAAGCCGCTGCCTTCGGCTCAGGTCATGATCCCAGCGTCCTGGGATCGAGCCCCGCATCGGGCTCTCTGCTCAGCGGGGAGCCTGCTTCCTCCCTTCTCCTCTGCCTGCCTCTCTGCCTACTTGTGATCTGTCTGTCAAATAAATAAATAAAATCTTAAAAAAAAAAAAAAAAAAACGTAAAGTGTTTGGTTGTTCCAGGTAACGTTGTGCATAGGTAGTAGCAGAGCCAGTCGTAAGCTCGCAACACTTGCTCATTAACTAGGAAACTACAGGTAAGGTGATAAAAGTTATCTTCGTCAGTAGATAACATAACGGTTTTACTGCTCCTAAAATTGTCCATATTCAGTCACTGTTTCAATAAAGATTGTGTAATGTAAAAATATTAAATAAGACTAGGTCCTTGTCCTCAGGAGGTGTGCAGTCTAGTTGGAAACGCAGGTAAGCCAGTAAGGGCAATAAATGCTAGGATAATACTTTGAAAAGGGTACAGAAGAACCCTAGGACTTATTGGGAGGGGAAGGGACACAAGGACCTGTTAAAAGCTTTTTGTGTGGAATCCGGGGGCGGGGCGAGAGGGGGAACCTCATTGACACAGGGAACAAATTGATGGTTGCCAGAGGCGGGTGAGGATGAGGGCCGCTTGAAATGAAATAAAGACACGGAAAAGGTACAAATCCCCAGTTATAAATAAGTCTTGGGTATGTATTGTAGGCCGTGGTGTCTATAATAAACAATATATATTGTGTGTATTTGAAACTTGCTAACAGAGTAGACCTTAAAAGTTCTCACTACAAGAAAAATTTGTAACTGGTTGAATAATGTTAAGTAAACTTATTGTGGTAATCTGTTCACAATATATACATATATCAAATGGTGTTGTATACCTAAGACTGACAAAATGTAATGTCAGTCATATCTCAGTTTGTGTTTTTTTTTTTAAGATTTTGTTTATTTGACAGACAGAGACCACAAGTAGGCAGAGAGGTAGGCTCCCCGCTGAGCAGAGAGCCTGATGTGGGGCTCGATCCCAGGACCCTGAGATCATGACCTGAGCCGAAGGCAGAGGCTTAACCCACTGAACCACCCAGGCACCCCTATATCTCAGTTTTTTAAGTGATGGTAATTTTGGGCAATTTTCACCTTAATGGTGCATACAAGAAATATGAATGAATGTTAAAATTAGTGTATGATAATGTACTGAAGAGGGAAATTTTATGTAATTTCAAAGTATCTCCCTGAAAAATATTTATTAATCACAAAAGGGAAAGGTATCCTTGCAGGAGATGAAACATATGTGTACCATATATTCCCACATTTACTTTGGGGTTGAGACTTGACATCAGAGTGAGGCAAAATTGAGTCCCTGATGTCAGGAAGTTATCTTAGGACAACTGGAAGGGGGTGTGGGCATGCTCTGAGAACTGATACAACCTGGATGGGGTCTTAGGCTCGTTCTCTCAGGTGAGGAATTCAGGGTCTTGCTTGTTCATAGGCTACAACCATATCAGTGGACCTTGAGTCCAGACTTCTGCAGAGACTGCTAGTAAGATACCTGGTAGAAGAAAATGAAGAGTAAGATTCATAGGGAAAGTAATGTCCAAGGATTATTGTTGGTAACCTTGACAGTTACCAGTAGAGTGGTGAAGGGAGAGAAGCCATATTGGAGTGATTTGAGTAAGTGGAAGAAGTGATGGAGACTTGTATATGTACATATTTGTTGATCATTTCAGAAATAAAGTTCCCAGATGCCTGGGTGGCTCAGTTGGTTAAGCAGCTGCCTTCAGCTCAGGTCATGATCCCAGAGTCCTGGGATTGAGTCCTACATCGGGCTCCCAGCTCTGCAGAGAGTCTGCTTCTCCCTCTGACCTTCTCTTCTCTCGTGCTCTCGCTCTCTCTTACTCAGTCTCTTTCAGATAAATAAATAAAATCTTAGAAAGAAAGTTCCTGCTTATGTTTTAGTGGACAGCTGAGGAATTTTGAGTTTGAATAGACACCAAGAGGTGAGGTGGTGGCTAGGGGAATATGTGGGATCAAGGGAGGGTATTTTAGAAGGAAAGATTACAACATGTGTATATGCTGATGGGAAGAATCCAATAGTGAGGAAAAGGTGGATGATACAGGAGAGTGAGGGTCTAACTAAAGTAGCAAAATCCTTGAGAAGAGGAAAGGGAGTTACAAGAGAAAACCAGGAGATTAATAGATGAGAACAGTGAGAAGTGGGAGACCACCCTGAGGGACCAGAAAAATGAGATAGAGGGGAAAAAAAGCAATTGATAGAAGAATGCAAAAGAAGAGCTACATTTAAGAGATACTTTGGAAATAGAATCAATGAAAATCAGATGAGTATTAGATGTGGTTGGTAAGAGAAAAGGAAAAAGTTTCTTGAGTTAGGTAATTAAATGAGTAATTGTTGCTCTTTTCAAAAATACAAAATGTGAGGACAAGTTTAGGCAGAAGTTTAGTTTTGTACATGTTGAATATGCATTGCCTATGAGATAACCATGTGAAAATACCCATTAGGATCTGAAGTTTGGATAAATATTTTGGGCTATAGATAGAGATTTGACAGTTGGACTCTTTGAAGTCATGAGGATAAATATGCATGTGTGTTTAATGTGAAAAGAAGCTGACTCCAACCTTTAGGCACTAACAAAGCAGACGGAAGGATGACCCAAGAGGACTTTACACTTGCCTTCCCACTGCTTGACGTGTTCTTTTCCCTGGTCTCTGTGTGGCTGTCTTCCTTACGTCTTTCAGGTCCATAATTAACTGGTCAGCTAAAGTAATTATTTTCTTGATCACCCTATTTAAAATTGCAACCAACCACATACATACAGACACTCTCACTTACTTTTTCTCCATAGCTGTTACCACTGTATAGAGACATACCTCAGAGATATTGGGGGTTTGGTTTCAAACCACAGCAGTACAGTGGAATACCGCAATAAAGCAAGTCTAATGAATTTTTTGGTTTCCCAGTACATATGAAAATTATCTTTATACTGTAGTCTTTTAAGCTTGCAATAGTATTCTGCCTAAAAAGACAATGTGCATTCCTTAATTTTAAGATACTTTATTGCTGCAGAATGCTGACCATCATGTGAGCTTTCAGTGAGTCACAGTCAATGATTGCAGATCAAATAATAACAAATATAATAGTGAAAAAGTTTGAAGTGTTGAGAGATTTACCAAAATGTAACAGACACAAAGTGAGCAAATGCTGTTGGGAAAATGGTGCTAATAGACTTCCTTGAACCAGGGTTGCCACAAACCTTCAATTTGTAAAAAACACATTATCTGTGAAGTTCAATAAAGTGAAGCCTGCCTGTATTTCACTATTTTATTACATTAAACCACTCCGTCACTTGAATGGAAGCTCTACGAGGGCAGGAACTTTTGTCAGTTTGTTTTACTGCGTTCCTAGTGCCTAGAGCAATGATAGACATGTAAAGTGTTCCACAAATGTTAGATCAGTAGTCTCAAAAGTAAAGGAAGCTCCGCTGACACCTCAGTGGCAGCTAATGAGTCTCTACACGGCTACGATGACCTGAGCATAACCATCGAAAGGTAGTCCTGTGATTAGTGTCTTCTGTGTAAACTTTTAAAAATGCTGGTAATTTGATGACTTAATGAACATTTTTGTGTTTTTATTATTTCAGCCAGCAGTATCTGTTGGAAATGTTGGCCAGCTTGCAATGGATTTGATTATTTCTACACTAAATATGTGTAAGATCGGTTACTTCTATACCGATTGTCTTGTGCCGATGGTTGGAAACAATCCATATGCAACTGCAGAAGAAAATTCAACAGAACTCAGTATAAATGCTGAAAGTATGTAAGACTGAAGCCTGTTTTATTCTGTTCTAAGGGAGAGTGGTTTTAAATTAGAGATAGATTCTACAGATACTGTTTTATAGCAAACGTGTACTCAGTGCCGGCTTTGTGCAGAATTTATGACCTGGTCACATCCTGTTCTCTCACATCTGATTCTTAGCCTTTTCGAAATGGCAACTCCTATGATGACCGTACTTCTTTAACTAGAATTTGAGGTTGTTGTTGGGGTTTTTTTTGGCATTTTTTTTTCCTTCTTTTATCCTCAGTTTTAATTTCTGTCTTTCTGGCAAGTATAAGCACCACTAATACCAAGGAAAGGGGAAAAGAATTCCACCAGGTTCAGTTTATATGTTTAACATGTGCTACCTTACTTTAGCCTCGTAGTCATCCTTTCATATTATTACAGAATCCATAATAATGTAATATCAATCAGGCTCAGAGAGATTGAGTTGCCTAATACTACTAGTAGGTGTAGGCTTTTCCTATGCCATAAATCACACAGTTCCTCATTGGACTATCAAGCTTGATTAATTGGGCAACACAGTTGACATTGCACTGACCACTGTGTTTGTAATGTGGTACTACTCTTAGCTAGGAGGGGAAAGCCATTCATCATGAAGCACAGGAGTATCCACTTGCTTTGACGGCAAGCTGCTCTTTTGGCTGCTCAGTTTTCTGTTTACAATTTTAAGGTGAAAGCCACAGGTGCTAGAGTAGTATGAAAGACCATTGATGGGCTAAAAGACAAATGAAGAACCTTCTTTTTTTTTTTTTTTTTTTTTTTTGGTCCATCTTATTAATGGTGCTATTAGCTTGCAATAAGGAAATAAACTTACAAAAAATAACCCTAAGGGGCACCTGGGTGGCTCAGTCAGTTAAGTGGCTGCCTTCAGCTCAGGTTATGATCTCAGGGTCCTGGGATTGAGTCCCATGTTGGGCACCCTGCTCAGCAGGGAGCCTACTTCTCCCTCTGCCTGCTGCTTTCCCTGCTTGTGTCCTCTCTCTCTCACACAAATAAATAAACTATTTTAAAAAAAGAAGTCCTTAATATTAAAATTCCTGCAGGAAAGATGGCTCTGTTAACACAAGACTGAATTTCAGTTACTGCCTTAAAGGATAAAGGAGTGTAAATGGTAGAACTAGAATTTATATACTTCCACTAATGATAACAACTGTCATTTTATTGAGTATTTCCTATGAGCTGAACACTGTGTGTTTAAATATATTAATTCATTTAATCCTCACAGATACTCTTTGGGTAGTTTTATTGATGAGGAAACCATTGCACAGAGAAGTTAAGGTTGCATGATTAATAATTGGTATAACTGAGCTTCTAAGCAAGGCTCTGGCCCCCTTAAGCACCACACCACTCTGCTAATACACTTTCACTCTAGTAGAACACCCACTGGGTTTTCTCTGACATAAACTTGCAGCAAGTCAGTTGGGTAAAGTCCTTTAATCCACTTTATTGATTATTAAGATGAGGTATTTTAAAATAAACTATAAATATCATGACATTCTATCTTCAGATATGCAGGTATGCGTCTTTTAAGAACATTTTCTTGTATAGCTAAAATACCATCACTTTTAACAAAATTAGCAATTTCTTAGTGTCTTCATATACACTATCATATTCCCATTGTTCCAGTGTACCCCAAAATGTCCTTTTTTTAAAAAAATATTTTATTTTCTTATTTGGCAGAGAGAGAGATCACAAGTAGGCAGAGAGGCAGGCAGGAAGCAGGCTCCCTGCTCAGCAGAGAGCCTGATGTGGGGCTCGATCCCAGGACCCTGAGATCATGACCTGAGCTGAAGGCAGAGGCTTTAACCCACTTATCCACCCAGGTGCCCCCCAAAATGTCCTTTAAAGTTAGTTTGTCTAAGCAAAGACCCATAGTAGTCATCTGATTATTGTGCCTCTGAAATTTCTTTTACTCTAGAGCAGTCTCTTCTTTTCTTTTCCCCTTCTTCATGAAACTGACTTATTGAGGAAAAAACTGGACCCATTGTCTTATAGGACATCTCACTTGCTACATTTGATTATTTGTCCTTTGACTTGTCATTTGACTTGTACCTGCATTATCTGTTCCTCTAGTCTCTGTATTTTCTGTAACAGTACTTAGGTCTAAAGGCTTCATTAGATAAAAGCTAAATATTTTGCACCAGAATACATGAAAGGTGATGTTGATTTCATATTTTATCACTTCAGCAAAGTAATGGGAAGCAGGATCTTAACAAAAAGATATGCATGATGCACTGATGGAGAACATGAGTGTTGATATTATAGGAGATGGTGTATCTTAACATTTTGCCCATTCCCTACAGATACATCTCTTCCTACTTGAATTGCAGTGGATATGTATGTCAGAGATAGATTACAGGCCTGAATGGCCCACATCTTAGTCCCTTTCCCCTAAATTTGTACTCTTTTCCCTAGTTCCAAACTTTCTTCTCTTGCCTCCTTTGTCCTGAACATAACTGGTAGTCACTAGACTTGCTGATACACCATAGCACCTAGTCACACCATACAGGTCCAACAAGATACTCCCCAAAAGACCTATAACTGGAAGGACATGAACTACCAAAGGATTTGCTGAAGTCTGGGTTATTTACTGTAACTAAGAGCTTACTCTTCAGCACAGGGGCCTAATCATGCCTCCAAGAGACTCCATATTTCGTCCTTGGTTCATCTCAGAGCTTCTTGTTCTTAGGCAGGGATATGTTAAACATCAGCAAAGTAAGCCCTTTGTAGAATGTGCTGAAGGTTATGGATCCTTTTCCCGGAAGAAGAGCACACACATTGACTCACAGAAAATTTTACATGTATTTTGCATGTTCTCTTTCAGAAACTCCTAAAGAACACAAATGTGCCTATTTCAGAGATTTTATCATATGGCTAACATTCTCCTGCATTTTATTTTTCTCTTAATCCCAGTGAGTTTTGCTGTTCTCTAACAGAAGAGGGGAGAATATCGGAAACTAAAAACATTCTTAAGAATGATTTTATTTGTCATAATGCCAGAAGTTTCCAGAGGAATACTTCTCTGGTTTTGCAGTCAGAGAAGAAGAATAATTTTTGATATTTTCTTAAAGTTATCTTGTCAGGCACGCCTGTGTGGCTCAGTCCATTAAACGTCCAACTCTTGATTTCAGCTCAGATCGTGATCTCAGGGTTGTGAGATCAAGCCCCACACTGGATTCTGTACTGGGCATGGAGCTTGCTCAAGATTTGTTCTCTCTCTGTGGCCCCAACCTCTAAAAAAATAAAAATAAAATACATAAACCATTAACTCGACAGAAATGAATCTGTTCCATAGAATAAAGGTCACAGATGCATTTTAAGGTACTATTAAAATGTTTTATTTTAACTGAATGATATAGTTCATATGTTTTATATTTAATTATTGAAAATGTTAGGTATAAAAGTTCTTACAGTTCAATTTTAGTTTTTATGTTAGTAATTTTACTTGTATGACTCCATCATTTTAAGTATCTTATTTCATTTTTTTGTCTTTGTAGTATATGCATTGCCTTCGAAGAAGCTGGTGGCTCTTCAGTTAAGATCCATTTTTATTAAGGTTAGTATATTTGTCATTTTAAGGTGATCAAAGTAAAATATAATGAGAAAATACTAAGTATTATTGAGAATGAAGATTCAAAACTCAGTTATGCTCTTTTTACTGTATGTACAATTAAGAAAAGTGTGGTTCTGTAGAGAATCGTACAAAATTTCAGAGGTGTTACCATTGTTTTATGATTATATTGAAAGGACTTGGAACATACAGGGTAGGTCTTACGTATTCTCTTCAGGTAGCATCGGTGAAAACATTTAAGCATAGGAATATTTTCAGTTTACTCCATTTGTGTTGCATTTCAACCAGTGGCATATACCTTTAAAGTACGTATGTGTCAGAATAAATTCTGAATCTTCTTTCCTCTTCCACTGCTACCACTATTGCTCAAACCACTGCCTTCTCTCACACTCCTGATTTTGTTCTTGTCTACCCATTCCCACAAATACCTAATATTCTGTTTGTAAATAGCACCACCAATGATCCTTTAAACCTTAATCAAACACATCACTTCTCTCTTCAAACCCTCTGGTGGCTTCCTGTTTGACTCCCAGTGAACTCACAGCCCTTACCTTGGCTTATCCTGGTTCTACCTCTGTCCTGGTGTGGTATCCACTAGCCACATGTAGCTATTTAAATTTTGATTCATAAGCTAAAAGTAAATAAAATTAAAAATTAGTTTCTCCTTTACACTAGTCACATTTGAAGTTTCCATAGTAACGTGTGGCAAGCAGCTGCCATAAAGAGTTCTTCCGTTATTACAGAGCGTTCTCCTGGACAGCTGCTCAACCTGATCTAACTTAGAGCTCATTGCCTGTTTCCCTCTTTCACTCACCCTGCTTTAGCCATACTAGCCTCTCTGTTGTTCAGACAGATTAAGCTCACTCCTGTCCCAGAGTCTTTACATTGTTTTCCCTGCCTGGAATACTTTTCCCCTAGATACCTAAATGGCTCACTTCCTTCAGTCCTTGCTTAAATGTTACCTCATCAGAAATGCCTTCCCTGACCACCCTTTCTGTTGTCTTATCCTGGGGTGGTTTTCTTCACAGCTCCTCACTACTTGGCATATCATATATTTATCATTTACAACTAGTATAAAGTGAGTATTCTGAGCAAAGTGACATGTGTCATTCACTCTTATATCCCCAGCTTCTAGAATAGTGCCTAGCATGTAGAGAAGCACTTTGTCAATATTGGTTAAGTGGATTAAATACCATCTTTTGGGAGGTCAGAAATATGTCAGCATTCCAGAGGCTCTCCCCCATGCCCCATCCTAGTTATTATATTATTTTGTAAATGGAATCTTATGGTATGTACTTTATGTCTGGCTTCCTTTACTCAACATTCTATTCGTGAGGTCTATCCATGTTTTTCTAAGGAGAGGTAGTTCATTCTCATTTCTGTGGGATTCTGTTGTATAAATAAACCATGATTTATCCATTCTACTATTAATGGAACATTAGATTTTTTCCAGTTTGAGATGACTGTGAATAATGCTATGATTATTTTAATATTTACATTAGAATCACTCTTTACTTTTTTTGGTTAATAACATACTCAAAATTTTGCAGTGAGAGTTGCTATTATTTCTATATTATGCCATGCATGTGGCTTTTTCTGTTCTCAATACTTGGGTAAGTTCAAGAATTAAGATGGGGAAAAAAAGGAATTAGGATAGGGGCGCCTGGGTGGCTCAGTGGGTTAAAGCCGCTGCCTTCGGCTCAGGTCAGGATCCCAGCGTCCTGGGATCGAGCCCCGCATCGGGCTCTCTGCTCAGCAGGGAGCCTGCGTCCTCCCTTCTCTCTCTGCCTGCCTCTCTGCCTACTTGTGATCTGTCTGTCAAATAAATAAATAAAATCTTTAAAAAAAAAAAAAAAAAAAAGGAATTAGGATAGACAAACAATTAAGATAGACAAAATTTTCTTTTTTTTTTTTTTTTTAAGATTTTATTTATTTATTTGAGAGAGAATGAATGAGAGAGAGCATGAGAGAGGAGAAGGTCAGAGGGAGAAGCAGACTCCCCAAGGAGCTGGGAGCCCGATGCGGGACTCGATCCTGGAAGTCCGGGATCATGACCTGAGCTGAAGGCAGTCGCTCAACCAACTGAGCCACCCAGGCGCCCTAGACAAAAATTTCTAAGTGAAATTTTTGGTAGGTGGAAATAGTGATTTCAAAATACCAAATATTTATTGAACATGGATTTTTTTGCACCAATATAGCTATAAGTAATATATATACACACGCATATGAACATAAATGTATACATATATAAATATACATGTGTATATATGCATGTGTGTATATATATACATACGTATATATGTCATACACACACACACACACACACACATACATGATGAAGGTAGGTACTAACATCCTCATTTTATAAATGAGGAAAACACTGAAACATAGGAAGTTTAAGCATTTTCCCTGAGACACATGGTCTGTGTAGGAGGTAAAGCCAGCACTCTAGACCAGGCAGCTCAACTCCAAAGCCTGCTTCTCTTAATCATACTGTACCACCTTCCTATTTTAAAAGCTAGCTATTTCTTATCTGCATTTTAAATTCTGTCGATATTTTATTAACAGTCTGTGAAGAGTTTCCATAAAGTGAGTTTTTCTCCCCAAAATTTCATAACCCTCTTTCCAGATTAACCAGCTGTTAACATCTTGCCACACCTGCTTTTTCTACTCTCTTTCCATGTGCATGCACACAGTTTCCTTCTGCCAAAGAATCCAAAAGTAGGCTACTGATGTCATCATATTTTACCCATAAATACTTCAGCATGCGTCTTTCAAGAATAAGGACATTCTCGGGTGCCTGATTGTCTCATCGGGTTAAGCCTCTGCCTTCAGCTCAGGTCGTGGTCTCAGGGTCCTGGGATTGAGCCCCACATCGGGCTGTCTGCTTAGCAGGGAGCCTGCTTCCCTCCTCTCTCTGCTTGCCTCTCTGCTTACTTGTGATCTCTCTCTGTCAAATAAATAAAATCTTAAAAAAAAAAAAAAAAGAATAAGGACATTCTCTTTCACAATCACAGCAGCATTATCTAAGAAAATCAGCATTTAATGAATTATTCAGTAGTATCATAAGACATAGTCAAATTTCCCAAGTTGTCCCTAAAATATTCTTCAATTCTGGATCCAATCAAGTTTCACATGTTACATTCGGCTGTAATGTCTTTTTAGTTGGTAGCCGTTGATGTAGAAGTGGCCTCCTTTTTCTGTTCTTCATAATATTGACTCCTTTGAGGATCAGTGCCAGATATTCAGCATCCTAGGTTCACCTGATTATTTTCTAGTTACGTTCCGTTAAGAAACAACATCTCATAGATGTCCATGTGATAGTTTTTAAGTAATTATTACTCAAGTAGAGAACTGAGAAATTTTCCTTTACCAGTCAGAATAGAATTTTTTTGAAATCTAGATTCCTCACGATTTATTTAATTGTAAAGATACAATAAAAAATTCATTGCTCTGCATCCCTCATCTTCACTTTAAGGACAGTAAGTGATCTAAAAATAATTACAATTTTATATATATGAATTATTTATCATCACATAAGGTTGATAAAATATTTTAAAGGATACTCTTATTATATGCTAAGATCTAACTTTTAGACTTTCTTTTTATTCTTTCAATGGTATATGAAGTATAAATCAAAACCATTCTGTGAAAAACTACTTTCCTGGGTGAAAAGTAGTAACTGTGCCAAAGTCATTGTTCTTTCAAGCAGTCATTCATATCACCGGAATGATCTACAGCTTCGCAGGTATGTTTTTGCCTTTGAAAAATTTTGTTACGTTATACACAGTATTATTATGGTGTCTCTTGAAAAGCTAAAATAAGTTTTAAAAGCCATGTATATCTTTACCTCCCCTCTCTGGAATTTGAATAGAAGAAAGTCAAGAGACAGGAGAGAGTATGGTTAGGTAGTCCTGTGGTTGGGACCCAAGGAAGGCTTTGGTGTAAAGATAGATATGGTTCTGGAACTGTGCTTCGATTGTTTGGTATTGTGTGTGGCGACATCACAGAGCTCAGCTGATGAAGAAAAAAAGAGAAAGGGTACCTAAGATTTACTGGATGATAATTTTTTGGAAGGCTGGATTCACATTTCTATTTATTTTGCCATCACAGAAATCCAGTTGCCTTTAACTTCCAGGCATGTCAGACTGAACTCCTAAATAGAAGGCAAAACATCCAAGAAATAGATTTATTTCATTTTCATTTATGCACCAAAAAATCATGATGAAGGAAACATTAGCCAAGACTAACCTTTCAAAATTGGAGCTAATTTTTAGTAATCTCATGATAGATATAACACGTCTAAGAATCTCACAAAAAGCTTCATGGCCAGAAGGGAGCAGAGCTGTGGGAAATAGGTTATCTTCATGATGGCCTTGCCTTAGTTAAAATTGGCCTGTGTCTTTATACTCTCTCCTAAGTATGCAAATAGCAAGCCAGAGCAATATTTTTACATGTTATTCTTCTGTAGACTGCTGAAACTTGTGCTTTGCTTTAGCGACAGAATATAGAGAGAACAAACATTTGCTTAAAAAACTTGCCTTAATGTTCATATATTTTGTGGGTTTTTAGAAAGTTAATTATATGATTGCTTCTAGTACTCCCTTCAGGTACCTACTTACACCTTGTGTGCAAAAAAGTGTTCAAACTAAAATAATGAGCCTTAATTGGGAAGAAATGGAAAAAAGCCCATGCATTCCTGAAATAGATGATTCTGAGTTTTGTATTCGTATTCCTGGAGGAGGTATCACAAAAACACTCTATGATGAAGGGTGAGTTTGTTTGTTTGTTCATTTGTTCCCCACCTTATTTAAAAATAAAAGTAAGAGAGGTACCTGACTGGCTCAGTCAGAAGAGCATGTGACTCTTGATCTCAGGGTAATGAGTTTAAATACCCACATTGGGCATGGAGCCTACTTAAAAAAAATAAAAATAAAAAGTGAAATTAAGATAAGTGGGAGAGTGTATTGGATTCTTATTGGAACTTTGAAAATACATTTATAAAATAGGTACTCTTACATTCAGGGGAAAGATTGAAATTTAGTCTTAGGAAAATTGGTTCCTAAAATACCAAATTTAATGTTTTATAATGTGCAGCATGTTAAGGATCCTGCAACTTACTCTCTGCAACCTCTATAATCAATCTTTTTTTAATTATGGTAAAATATATGAAACATTAAAACATTAATGTAACTGTTTTTAAGTGTACAGTTAATTGCCATTAATGAATTCACAGTGTTGTATACCAATCACCAACTATCTGCTTTCAGATCTTTGTCATTGTTCTAAACA
Organism: Martes martes; assembly: GCF_963455335.1. Lineage (NCBI taxonomy): Eukaryota > Metazoa > Chordata > Mammalia > Carnivora > Mustelidae > Martes > Martes martes. Next base: position 60,623,221 of record NC_137901.1, read on the forward strand.
AAGCATCTACATTTATCCAATAACAACTCCTATTTAGTTCAAAATCCATACTAAGGTCCTCACCTTCATTTCTGATTTTAGTAATTTGAGTCTTTTTTTCTTCTCAATTTTCTTGATCTTTTCAAATAACCAACTTTTGGTTTTATTGATTTTTCTCTTATTTTTCTGTTCTCTATTTTATTTATCTCCACTCTAATCTTCATTATTTCCTTTCTTCTGCTAACTCCAGATTTAGTTTGCTTTTATTTTTGTAGATCCTAAGTGTAAACTTGGGTTATTAATCTGTGAAATTTCTTCTTTTTTAAAATGTGCATTTGCAGCTCTTACTTTCCCTCTTAAACTGCCTTAACTGCATCTCTTAAGTTCAGCATGTTGTTTTCATTTTCATTCACCCCTAAATTTTCTAATTTACCTTGTGATTTCTTCTTTGACCAATTAGTTGTTTGAAATTGTGTTAATTTCCACATACTTGTGAATTTTCCAGTTTTTCTTCTGTTATTGATTCTAAGATCATCCTGTTATGATCAAAAAAGACATTTTGTGTGATTTTAATCTTTTTCATTTATCAGGTGTTCTTTTGTGCCCTACCAAAGGTCTGTCCTGAAGAACGTTCCATGTGCACTGCTTTTGTTGAGTAGAGTATTCTGTATGTATCTGTTAGGTCTTACACAGTGTTGTGTAAGTCTTCTCTTTCCTTTTCAGTCTGCATGTAGGCTGTTGAAGTCTCCAGTCATTACTGTAGCACTGTATGTAGTTCTCCCTTCAGTTCTCTCAGTGTTTGCTTCATAATTTGGGGGCTCCTATTTTGTGAATATGTCTTTATATTATGTCTTCTTGATGAATTGGCTCTTTTATCAATAAAAATGGCCTTCTTGGTCTTTCATAACAGTTCTTGACTTGAAGTCTATTTTTTTTGATACTTGTATAGCCATGCTGCTCTCTTGGTTACTATTTATATGGAATATCTTTTTCCATCTCTTTACTTTCAAACTGTGTGTGTCCTTATATTCAAAGTAAGTCTCTTGTAGACAGTACATAGTTGGATCATGTTTTTTAATCCATTCTGCCAATCTGTCTTTTGATTAGAGAATTTAATCCAATTTGCATTAAAGGTAATTAGTGATGAAGGACTTGTCATTTTGCTGTTTGTTTTCTATATATCTTATAGCTTTTTTTGTTCTTCATTTGCTGCTTTACAGCCTTCTTTTGTGCTTAGTTGATTTTTTATAGTGACCTCTTTTGAGTCTCTTCACATTTTCTTTTGTGTATATTCTATGGATACTTGCTTTGTGGTTTCCATGGTGAATGCATATAACATTCTAAAGTTGTAACAGTCTAATTTGAGTTGATACCAATTTAACTTCAACAGCACACAAAAACTACTCCCATACACACTGCCTCCCCCAACCCATTGTGATACTGTTGTCACAAATCACGTCTTTATATATTATGTGCCCAATAACAGATTTATAGTTATTTTTGTGCATTTTTCTTTTAAATATTCTACAGTCACTCTTGGTTAGTCTTTGGGAATCATGAACTTCTAGAACGCAAGTGGAAGTAAAGGTGGAAATTAGAAAGAGATCTTTTTTTTCTTTTAGCCCCTTTTCATAAATTGATTTATATGACTTGCATGCTGGCCTAGGCCACCATCAGATTTGTAGACACTTACACTGTCCCCATTTTTGCCTGCCCTTAGCTTTCTGTCTCATACGACCCGAGGCTAAGTTTGGGGCTAACCAGAAGGCCATGCTGTATGCTTCAACTCCCTCTGACTCTTCCTTGCTGGGAGTTGATGTGCCTGGTGGGTTCATGGATGGCAGAGCCAACAGTTAAGAAGAGGGGGAGGACAGCATTTAGAGGGTGGTCTCTGCTGCTTCTCAAGCTCATATAGTCTACTCCTTGCTCTCCCATGAGGAGAGATGAATGAGGAGCATCTTCTTGTGCCATCAGTGGTGGCTTTAGAGAAGCTTTAGAGGTAGCTTTAGAGAGCTAACCTAGAAGAAATTTAAATATGTCCCCGCTATCATTGCTCAAAGTCAACCAATAAATCTGCCTCCTTACTTAACATAATACATATCTGGAGTGTAAACTTAGCCTTGCCAAATAGAACGACTGGTTTGCTTGTCCTAAAATCTACATTGTGACTTCTGCATGACCCGAAGAAGTCATAATAGTAACATAAGTAGTAGTCATGGTAATAACTAATTAAGGGCCTGGCACTGTTCTGTGCACTTTATGTGTATTAAATTACTTAATTCTCCTAATAAGCTCATAGGTATGTATTGCTGTTAACTACATGTTATGAATAAGAAAACTGAAGAGCAACAAGATGAAATAACTGCTAAAACCCACATGCTAAAAGCCATGTGGGTAATCTGTGGCAGAGCCAGGATTCAAACCTAGACATCTGGCCCCAGAGCCTGCACTTCTAACCACTTCATTCTAGAGCCTAGCATTCATGGTTCAGGATCACAGTGAGCTTTATTCTTTGTCTAAAAGGTGATCCTGTTCCTTGTTATTTGTAATTACTTTTGCCACGGCTCCTTTCCAAAACATTTAAGACTTCTCAGAAAGGATACAGGCATTTCAGCTTGTTTTCCCGGTACAGCTTGTTTTGTCTGTCTCTGGCCATACTTGTGTACCATTTCAGCTTTCTCTTTTTCCCTGAAAACCTACTCTATTCCTATTAAAACCATCATTTCTTCCCATTTTTCTTTTTCTTTTTCCTAGTCTGTCATTTCTGTTTTTACTTCTTTTCCTATCTAGCTTATTCTGCGTAATATAAAATATCACTTCAAGTATTCTTTTGGTGGAAGCCCTGGCTACCTAACCATCCTCTGCACCTGCCCTACAGACCACCAGCTAGCTTTCAGTCCTCCTCTTGCTTCATTCAGGCCACATCACATAGTAGCCTAGACTGCTGTTAGTCTGACTGGACTGCCATAACAAAATACCGTCAGCGGGTTTAGTTAAACAACGGAAGTTTTATTTGCTCACAGTTCTGGAGGCTAGAAGTCTGAGATCGGGGAGCCAGCACGGTTGGATTCTGGTAAGGGCCCTCTTCCTGGCTTGCAGAGGGCTACCTTCTGGCCATATCTTCACATGGCAGAGAGAGACCTCTTATTTCTTCCCTCCTTATAAGGCCACAGTACTGTCAGATTAGGGCCTTCACCTTATGACTTGTTTAATCCTAATTACCTGCACAGATCCTTTCTCCAGATATAGTCGCATTGGGGGTTAGGGGTTCAGTTTTGGAGGGACATGGGTTTGGTCTGTAGCAGCTGCTATCAAGATCTTTTGAGCGATTCCCCCTGCTTCCTCCTCACTCACTCTGTTCCATCTTGAGTGTTGTTAGAATTAAAATTCAAGACTGATCACAACATCCCCTAAGTAAAGTGCATCAGCAGTTTTACTTGCTGTGTGCAGAATCTGGTTCATACTGCCCATACAAGGCCCTGCAGGATTTCCTTGCCTGGCTCATTCCTTGGTGCCCTGGACACCAGCTAAATGACTAGCAGTCAGTTTCCTAAAAGCTGTCTCATTCTTCCTTCCCTTGTCCGGTGTACTTTTCTCTCTTATCTACCTTGCAAAAACTAACCCCGTTTCCAAGAGTCACCTCACAGAGCCCTCCTTGTGTCCTCCCTTGCTTCTCCCTTCTGCACAAGGAATTTACTACTCTCTTTGTATTCCCACAACTCTCTGCTCCTTCACACTGACTTGTTAGTTCTTTACAAATCAGTCGGCTTTTGCTTTGCAAAAGTAATGGTATCAGATTTGCCATCTTGCCATCAACAACTAGAAATTGGACAAAATTAATGAAACAACTTTTTCAGACATTGGATAGCAAACAGCACACAGTTGTGATCCCTGAGAGAAGGCAAATAAGTCCTACAGTCGCCCCTGCTTTCTCCTTGCAGATACTTTGTGGACTACAACACAAAGAAAGGGAGGGAACCTGAGCAGAGTGGTCTTGCTGAGTTGAGAAGACAGATATCATGATTGGGGAATGCTGGGACACCTAGAATGAACGAGGCAGAGAACCAGAGAAGGGCTATTCAAGAAGAGCTTTAGGGGTCTCCCTGAGTCTTTGTCAGAACTCTGAGCCACATGTCTAGGGTAAAACTCCATGAGACCAAAGAATAACTTCTGGGTAGGTGTAAACTTGCTCACAAAGTTAGTGATGATAGCAAAATATTATAAAAGTTGGACATACTGGGGCGCCTGGGTGGCTCAGTGGTTTAAGCCTCTGCCTTCGGCTCAGGTCATGATCTCAGGGTCCTGGGATCGAGCCCCGCATCAGGCTCTCTGCTCGGCGGGAGCCTGCTTCCCCCCCCCTCTCTCTGCCTCTCTGCCTAGCTCTGATTTCTCTCTGTCAAATAAATAAAATCTTTAAAAAAAAAAAGAAGTTAGACATACTCATCATAGAACATTTGGAAAATGTAGAATAGTCCAAAGAAATAATATTTATGATACATAGCTCTATCACCCAAAAGTAACTACCACTACTAATTTTTCACTTGTTCTATTCCCAACTCCTTTAAAATATACTTGAATTGAGGGAACCTGGGTGGCTCAGTGGGTTAAAGCCTCTGCTTTCGGCTCGGGTCATGATCCCAGGGTCCTGGGATCGAGTCCCGCATCCGGCTCTCTGCTCGGCAGGGAGCCTGCTTCCTCCTCTCTCTCACTCTCTGCCTGCCTCTCTGTCTACTTGTGATCTCTGTCTGTCAAATAAATAAATAAAATCAATAAAAAAAATAAAAAAAATATACTTGAATTGAATGGGTGTACCTGCAAGATAAGTAACTTAAACTTGAGCTCATCCCATTTAAAAATGTTTCTCACAAAATCAGTTTTAATTTTCTAATGCAAATCTCTCATTTATAATCAAACCCATGTTTAATGTTCAGTGCAATTATACATTCACTGCAATAAAGAATTTTTGAAATTGAGAAAACTATTTTTGATAAATTATTTGTAACATATATATTTGCCTTCCCATTAAGAGAATAAATATATATTCTGATCTCTGGAAAAGATAATATTAGTTACCCTAATGATAGGTGGTAGCAGTGGTGTGGCTGACCTGAAATCTCTCATATTTAATTGGAATCAAAGTACATTTATAATTTGATAGTGGATGTATTTCATGTGCTAGATTTTAATGTCACAGAGAATAATAAAATTAGCCACTCTCCACTTTCCATTTTTACAGAGAGCACCGGAGGATGGTATTAAAACTCTCATGCTACTCTTCTTGTTACAAACTAGTATGGAAGCATTGTACATTCAAGACATACCCCTGCATTTTTTAACCTAGAGGCTTGAAAATGAAGGCACAGCCAGGGAAGCTAGCCTCTCTCTATGCAGGAGCCATTTCTAAGGCTACCATAGCATGAATGTTTAGGAACTAGAATCTTCTGAGTCATCATGGCTCACAGTGCTACCATACAAAGCTCAAGAGCCCCTAAGGTATTTGAGGATTACAAAGTGAGATGATGTAACTAGTGCTAACAACTTCCAATTTCCTATATTTATTTATTTTAGAGGGGGAGGGAGCATGCAAGCGGGGGTGAGGGGCAGAGGAAAAGGGAGAGAGAGAATCCCAACCAGACTCCACCCTCAGTGTGGAGTCCGGTGTGAAGCTTAATCTCACGACCCTGAGATCCTGACCTGGACTGAAATCAAGAGTTGGACACTTAACCGAGTGAGCCACCAAAGCACCCTGGCCAATTTCTGATATTTAGAGACTGAGATGCTGTGGTAGGCTCTCCGGGTACATCTGAAACTTCTGAACCTACCTCTCAGAGTCTTCTCCACATCTGAAATCCCCTGCTTAGAAATCCAACTCACCTTTATCTCTGTAGCTGTCAGTGAGAACACATTTTCCTCATAGTCCTTGGTTTTAGAGTATTAGAAATAATTTTTGCTTTTGTTGGCAAACAGGAAACTTTTTGCATTTACTTATCTCCATCTCATCACTAGCTTAAGGCATCTATAGCTACAGTTAAGAGACCAAAAGACCTTCCGAAAAACCTGGGTTCAAGTCCCACCTCTGCCACTGCATAGATACAGAACTTTGAGTATGTTAACTACATTTCAGACCCTTTAAACTTCAGTTACTTCATTATAATAGCTAGCACATACATGGTACTGACTATGTATTGGGCACTGCCTCTACTGCCTCCTTTATACCTCACAACAACCTGTGAGGGAAGTTCTGTTGTGTTCCCTCTTTTACAAATGATACACACTGAAGCTCTGATTAAGTAACTTGTCCAACACGTCTGGTAAGTGACAGAGCTAGAATTTGAATCCAGGCATTCTGTCCATGTTCCCATTATCCCAAACTGATTCAGTTATAAAATGGAGATAATTATAACTTCCTCAAGAATTGTTGTAGGGATAGAACTATAAAATGTGCAGTTAGTGCTTAGCACTTAATAATCACTCAGTAGATGGAATCTGTAAGAAGTAATAGTAAAGGGGCACCTGGGTGGCTCTGTTGGTTAAGCATCTGCCTTCAGCTCAGGTCTTGATCCTGGGGTCCTGGGATCTAGCCCCGTCTTGGGCTCCCTGATCAGTGGGGGGCCTCCTCCCTCTCCTGCACCACCCCTCATATTCCCTCTTGCTATCTCTTTCTCTCTCTCAAATAAATAAATATGTTTTTTTTTTAAAAAGTAATAGTTAATTTTTTCCCTTTATTCAGTTCCACAGTTTTCTCTCACTGCTTTAGGTTATTAGTAACAAGGGTGTTATTCTTTCAATCTCCCTGCAGTGGTGCTTCTGAAAATCACTATCTTCTACAGCAGATTTAGGAAGTAGAACATATTTCGGTGGGGATGATTTTTCATGCAGCCTTGTGTGAGACACAAGCTTGCATATGCCCAATGTGGGCATTAAATGGCTTCTAGTCCTGTCCCACAAATAGCATATATCTGGAGCAAAGGGGAATAAATAAGTGACCTTATTAGAAGTCTTCCAAAAATCTTCTCCTTGCCTATAAAAATAGACGCAGATAGAATCAGCATCTTGTATCCATAGAAGAATACTTAATTATCCTCTGTATTTGTTGCAGCTGTTCTAAAGAAATCGCAATGGTCATTCTGCTGAAATTTGTTTCAGAAGGAGACAATATCCCAGATGCATTAGGTCTTGTTGAGTATCTTAACGAATGGCTTCAGATACTCAAACCATGTGTAAGTTTTACTACACCTTAAGCTTCTGATTTCTCTATATATTTATAAAATTTTTATTCTATATAAGTAGACCAAATAAGTGAGAATTTGTTAAGTATAGATACATCTTTATATAAAATTTAGTTTAGTTGAACTTTTGAAAAGAGAAGAACGCATTTAACCAACCAGTTGTCTACAGTTTCATTAACACTGATTTTCCAGAAAGGAAAACCGTAAGTACTTTATTGTATTAATTGTTCATGTTACATTAATTATACCAGGCACATTCTTAGAAGAATAAACAAATGTCTTTAGAATTCAGGACTTTTTTTTTTTTTTAAGGAAAGTGAAACCTGTTTATGTGAGCAATACTATAACTATTGAATATGCATTATAATTAAAATACTGTTCTATATTATGATGTAAAAGCATTACACCCAGGGAAATCAGTTAGCTTTTAGGCATAATAGAAGTACCATAATGATATGATAGATACTTTTTTATTCGTGCTTTTGCTAGGAACAAATTGATATAAATCACAGAGCACTGATTTTTTTTTATTATTATTCAACCCCTATTCCTTTCAAATATGATTTTACTTGATGGACTCCATAGCCTTTCTGGCATATCTTTATGATTTGGAACTTAAGGAAATTTATCTTCAGTTAACATAAAAAAATAGAAATATATTGCTTTGTTTTTCCTTACAGTAAAACTCAGCTAAAAATGCCAAAACCAAAAAGAATAAAAACTAAAAAAAAAAACTAGAGAAGGGAGAGTTTTATGCTACTTAACTGCTAAAAGGGAATTTGGTGGTAAAATTGAAGGATCAAAGTATTTTGTTCTTCATTTACAGTGTGATGACCCCACAGCATCTGCCTTGCGGTGGAAAATGCCGAGTTCGTGGAGATTACTCTTTGGCAGTGGTCTTCCCCCCGCACTTTTTTGACCTTTTTTCAGTTTTATACCTTACATGCCAAGATACTTATTACCAACACAACTATTAACTATATAGAAAGTTACATTATGTAAGACTGTATTAGAAAATAAATCTTTTCACAAAAAAACTCAAAGAAAATGGATTAACAAAAAGTTGTTTTGCCATGCTTTTCACTATATACAGCAAATGTAAATTTTGTACAATAAAATATTTCCTAAGTAATTTGTCTGAAATACGTCTTTTTTTTTTTTAAACTCAGACTTTTATATTAGTTTTCTGTTTCTGCTTTAATAAATTACCACAAACTTAGTGATTTAGAACAACACAGTTTATTATACTGCAGTTCTGGTAGTCAGAAGTCCAAAAATAGAAGAATACTTAATAATTCTCTGTATCTGTTGTAGCTGTTCTAAAGAAATCCCAGTAGTGGTTCTACTGAAATTTGTTTCAGATGAGACAATATCCCAAATGCATTAGGTCTTGTTGAGAATCTTTTTTTTTTTTTTTTAAAGATTTACTTGTTTAAAATTTTTAGAGAGAGAGAGTGTGTGTGTGAGGGGAGGGACAAAAGGTGAGGGAAAGAGAGAATCCCCAAGCAGACTCCCTTCTCAGTGTGGAGCCTGATGCAGGGCTTAATCCCAATATCATGAGATCATGACCTGAGCCAAAATCAAGAGCTGGCAGTTTAACCAACTGGGCCACCCAAGTGCCCCTGGTCTTGAGTATCTTGATGAATGGCTTCAGATAATCCACTGGGCTAAAATAAAATCTCTAGAAACCAATACCAAGGAAATGGAGATCTATTAATTATATGACAGTTGAAAATTTCTTAAGGAAGCACAATGATCAAGACAACAGTGAGTGAACAAAATGAGAGTATCAATGAAGAGACACTAAAACAGAACCATATAGAATTCTAAAAATTTTACTAGAGGGGTTCAACAGCAGATTTGATGGAGCAGAAGAAAGAATCAGCAATTCTGATCATTGAAATTGTCAAAGGAATAAAAAGAAAAAATAATGAAGGAACATGGAGCAAGCCTAAGGAACCTATAAAATAGCACAAAGTGGACCAATATATGCATTATGAGAGTCCCAGAAGGAGAAAAGAGTGAGAATGAGACAAAACATATTTGAAGAAGGGCTGAAAATTTCCTTAATCTGAGGAAGGAAATGGGCATCCAAATTTTGAGACGCTCAAAGGATTCCAAACAATGAACCCAAACAGCCCCACACCCAAGACTATAGTAAACAAACAAAACAAAAACAAAAAACCTCAAAAATAGAGGACAGAGAATCTTGAAAAGCAACAGGAAAAATGACTTATCATATTCAAGTGAGCCTCCACAAGATAATTAGTGGATATCTCAGAAAGCTCAGACCCCAGAAGGAAGTAGAAAATTATATTCAAAATGCTGAAACAAAAAACTGGCCAATCAAGAATACTATCCAGCAAAAGTATTCTTCATAAATGAAGAGAGAAAATAAATAAATAAATAAATGAAGAGAGACTTTTCCAGATTAACAAAAGCTGAAGGAGTTCATCATCACTGGATGTGCCTTATAAGAAATGCTAGAGGGAGTCCCACCCATTGAAAAAAGATGTTAGCAATATGAAAGCATACAAAAGTCTAAAACTCTGTGGTAAAAGTAAATAGGCAAATGCAGGGTCCTTTATCAGTGTAATGGTGGTATGATAAGTACTTTTACTTCTGCTATAGGCATTAGAAGACAAGCATTAAAAATTACTATAAAACTATATTAATAGATAATATCTAAAGGCATAACTTGTGAATCAAAAAGTGGTAGTGGGTGGGGAGATTGTAAAAGAATAGAGTTTTTGTGGGGTACCAGGGTTGCTCGGTTAAGTGCCTGACCCCTGGTTTTGACTCAGGTCAGGATGTCATGGACCCCATGTCAGGCTCCGTGCTTAGCAGTCTGCTTGATTCTTTCCTCCTTTCTTCTCTTTCCCCCTCTATCCCTCCCCTCAATCATGCTCTCTCTCAAATAAATAAAATCTTCCCCCAAAAAGGAATAGAATTTTTGTATATGACTGAGATTAGGTTGTAATCAGCATTAAAATAAATTGTTCTATCAATAAGATGTCTTATGTAACTCCTGCAGTAACAACAAAGAAAATGTTACTAAACCCAATTTCAGCTGCCTGTTGCCTGAAAGATCATCACTCATGAGAAAAGTTTTTTTTTTTAATTTTTTTTATAAACATGTAATGTATTTTTATCCCCAGGGGTACAGGTCTGTGAATCGCCAGGTTTACACACTTCACAGCTCTCACCATAGCACATACATGAGAAAAGTTTTGATAGGAAAGGAATTTGAGCTTTATTCAGGAGGTCAGCCACCTGGGAAGAAGGCAGACTCTTATCCAAAAGCCAAGCCAGGTTTCTTTCTGGCGTGGGAGTTTTAAACGGGTTTAGGGTAGTTAATCAGTAAAGAGAGTGCAGCAGCCTGCAACATTTCTTGATTATGTGTAAACCTGATGTTTCCACCTATAAACATCTCAATGCCCTGGAGTTGTGCAAGGGGGTTGCAGTTCTTTGTTTTGTGTTGTGTAGGAATGCTCTGTTCTTCCTGCAAAGGAGGGCAGGGTCTACAGATACACCAAGGGAGGTCAGTAAAATCATTTGTGTAACCTAAAAGAAAAAAAAAAACAACATTTTGCTAAAAAAAAATTGCTGGGCCAATCAGAAAGCTGAGGTGGCTTCAAACAGACTTACTGGCCTCTGTGGCCTGGGAAAGTTCTGGTTCTTCACTCCTCGAGGCCAATGGTCTGCAAATCTCAAAGTAAATTAGTTCTGTTACAGAACAAGGGTCTTATGTCAGCAAGTAAGGAGTGTGTTAACTTGAAGCAAGTTAACCTTTAAGACTAACTGGAGTGCTGTTACAAAAACACCCATAGAAGATACACAAAAGAAAATTGGGGAGGGGGGCAGGTGGGAATCAAAGCATGTCAACACAAAAACATCAATGGAACACAAAGTCAACAAAAGGAAAAGGGGCAAGAAAAGAAAAAACAAAACGGCAATAGTAAGTGCTATGGATGTTCTGAATGTTTACCCCAAAATTTGTATGTTGAAATTCTAACCCCCAAAACCCTTAGACAAAAAAAAAAAAAGACTCAACTAAAATCAAAGATGAAAGAGCAATTACAACTGATGCCATAGAAATACAATAGATTATAGGAGACTTATGAAAAATTGTATGCCAACAAATTGGATAACCTAAAAGAAATGGATAAATACCTAGAAACACACAATCTAGTAAGACTCAATAATGAGGAAATAGAAAATCCAAACAGACCTATAACTAGTAAGGAGGTTGAATTAATGATCAATTACTAATCAATAGTCACTTGCTAATTCAAAAAGTTCCCAACAAAGAAAAGTACCAGTACCAGATGGCTTCATTGGAGTATTTTACCAAATATTTAAGGAATTAACCCCAATCCTTCTCAAAGTCTTCCCAAAAATTGGGGCACCCGGGTGGCTCAGTTGGTTAGGTGGCTGACTCTTGATTTCAGCTAGGGTTGTGATCTCAGGGTCATGGGATCAGGCCCGCATTGGTCTCCACGCTTGGTGTGGACTCTGCTTGTCCCTCTCTCTGATCCTCCTCTTCTTTCTCTCTCTCTCAAATAAATAAATAATATCTTAAAAAAAAAAACAAAAACAAAAAAACCCAACCCTTTTCCCAAAAGTTGAAGAGGAGGGAATACATCCTAACACATTTTATGAGTCCAGCATTACTCTGATACCAAAACACAAAATGCAGATCGATATCCCTGATTAATGTCAATGCAAAACTTCAACAAAATACTAGTAATCCAAACCAATAGCACTTTAAAAGGACTATACACCATGAACAAGTAAGATTTATCCCTGGAATTCAGGGACAATTCAACAAAAGAAAGTAATGTAGCATTAACAGAAAGGACCAAAATTACATGATTATCTTAACTGATAAAGAAAAAGCTCTTGACAAATTTAACATTCTTTCATAAAAAAAACACTCAAAAAACTAGGAATAAAATGAAAGTACCTAAACATAATAAAGGTCATATGTGAAAAGCCCACAGCTAATATCATACTCAATGGTGGAAAACTGAAATATTTTCCTCTAAGATCAGAAACAAGGCAAGGATACCCACTCTTGACACTTATATTCAACATAGTCCTGGAAGTCTTAGCCAGAGCAATTGGCAGATGAAGGAAGGGAGAGACCGAGGGAGGGAGAAAAAGGTATCTGTTAGCAGATGACATGTTCTTACATGTAGGAAACCCAAGAGATTCCACACAAAAAGTGCTAGAACTGTTAAATGAATTCAGCAAAGTTGCAGGTTACAAAACCAACACTCAAAAATCAGCTGGATTACTACATACTAACAACAATCTGAAAAGGAAATTAAGAAAACAATCCCATTTACATCCCAATAATATCAAAAAGAATAAAATACTAATAAACTTAACCAAAGAGGCAAAAGACGGAAGTGAAGACTATAAAATGAAACCTATAAGATATTGCTGATAGAAATTGAAAAAGATATATATAAATGGAAAGGCATCCTGTGTTCATGGGTTGAAATATTTAATATTATTCAATGTCCATATTACCCAAACCAATCTTCAGATTCAATGCAATCCCTATCAAAATCCCAATGGATTTTTTGGGCCCAAAATCCCAGAATTCATATTAAATCTCAGAGGACCTCAAATAGCCAAAACAATCTTGAGAAAGAAGAACAAAGTGGCAATCTCACACTTCATGATTTCAAAGTATTGTATTATTTGTATTAAAAAGCTACAACAATCAAAAGAGAATGGAACTATCATAAAGACAGACATATAGACCGATAGAACACAACAGAGAGCCTGGAAATAAGCACATATGTTTATGACATAAACATATGACATATGTGCTTATGAAATAAGCACATATGGTTTATGACCCAATGATCTTCAATGAGGGTGCAAGGAGTACACAATGGAGAAGGAACCATCTCATCCACAAATGGTGTCAGGAAACTGGAAATCCACATGCGAAAGAATAAGGATGGACCCTTACCTAGTACCATATACAAAAATTAACCCAAAATGGATTAAAGAACTAAACCCAAGACCTGAAAGTACAAAATTCTTAGAAAAAATGTTGGAGAAAATGTTCATGACATTGTAATGAGAAAGAGTTTCTTGGGTATGACACAGAAGTCACAGGCAACAAAGGCAAAAATAGACAAATGTGACTACATCAAACTTAAAACTACTGTGCAACAAAAGAGAATAAAAAGGCAATCTATAGGACAGGTGGAAAATATTTGCAAACTATATCAGATAAGAGATTAATATCCAGAATGTATAAAGAACTCCTATAAATCCATATCCAGAAGGCCTAAATAATTCAAAAATGAGCAAAGAACTTGAATACACATCTCCAAAGAAGATATACAAATAGCCAATAAGCTTATGAAAACAAATTCAATGTCTCTAAATATCAGGAAAATACATATCAAAACTACAATGAGATATCACCTCACATCCATTAGGATGGCCACAATTAAACACACACACATCAGAAAATAACAAGTTTTGGTGAGGATGTAAAGAAATTAGAATCCTTTTGCACGGTTGATGGAATTCTAAAATGGTGCAGCCACTATGGGAAATATTATGGAAGTTCCTAAAAATATAAAAAATAGAACCACCATATGATTCAGCAATCTTACTTCTGGGTACATATATAAAAAAATTGAAAACAGGATCTCAAAGAGATATTTCACTGGAACATTATTCGCAATGGCCAAGATGTGGAAGCAACCTAAATAGTTCTAAATGGATAGAGGGATGGATAAAGCAAATGTAGACTATATATACAATGGAATATTATTCAAACTTAAAAAAGAAGGGACTCGGGGCGCCTGGGTGGCTCAGTGGGTTAAAGCCTTTGCCTTCGGCTCAGGTCATGATCCCGGGGTCCTGGGATCGAGCCCCACATCAGGCTCTCTGCTCGGCAGGGAGTCTGCTTCCTCCTCTCTCTCTCTCTGCCTGCCTCTCCACCTACTTGTGATCTCTGTCAAATAAATAAATAAAATATTAAAAAAAAAAAGAAGGGACTCCTCTCATGTGATAGAACATGGATGAACCTTGAACGCATTATGCTAAGTGAAATAGGCCAGTCACAAAAAGACAAATACTGCACAATTCCACTTATATGAAGGCATCTAAAGTAATCAAACTCATACAAGCAGAAAGTAGAACAGAATACAACAGAAATACAAACAGAAAGTAGTGCCACCGGTTGGGGAAAGGAACAATCAAGGAGTTTTTGTTCATTAGAGACAGAGTTTCGGTCCCACCAGATGAGAAAGTTCTAGAAATCTGTTTACAACAATATGTGTATTAGTTAAGAAGATTATACTACTCAGATATTAACAAGTATTATGTTTACAACAATATGTGTATTAGTTAGAAGATTGTACTACTCAGATATTAACAAGTATTATGTCTTTTGCCACAATAAAATAAAGTTTATAGGGGGAATAAAGTTTTTAGGGAAAATTAAAAGTAATAATTGTCAGGTGCCTGGGTGGCTCAGTGGGTTAAGCCTTTGCCTTCGGCTCAGGTCATGGTCTAAGGGTCCTGGGGTCGAGACCCGCATCAGGCTCTCTGCTCAGCAGGGAGCCTGCTTCCCCACCCCTCTCTCTCTGCCTGCCTCTCTACCTACTTGTGATCTCTCTGTCAAATAAATAAACAAAATCTTTAAAAAAAAGTAATAATTACCAAAAACGGTATAGAGTATAACATGTATATATAGACACCCAACTTTTTAAAATAAAATCTTAAGAAGACAAAAAAAAAAAAAAAGGTGGAGAACCACAGAAGTTTTGCAACTCTGATTAAAAGGCTTCTTTTGGGGGCACTAGGTGCTAGGTGGTTCAGTAGGTTAAGTGTCTGCCTTTGGCTCAGGTCGTGATCCTGGGATCCTGGGATAGGGTCCCACATCTGGCTCCCTGCTCCGTGGAAAGCCTGCTTCTCCCTCTCCCTCTGCCCCTCCCCTTGCTTGTGCTCTCTCAATTGCTCTCTCTCTCTCAAATAAACATAAAAAATCTTTTTCAAAAAATGCCTCTTTCTGAGCGTGCCTGGGTAGCTCAGTTGGTTAAGTGCCTCTTAAGACTCTTGATTTTGGCTCAGATCATGATCTCAGGGTAATGAGATTGAGCCCCAAGTCAGGCTTTGCACTGGGCCTGCAGCTGCTTAAGATTCTCTCTCCTTCTGCCACTCCCCACCCCCATGCTCACTTACTCTCTCTCTTTCTCAAAAAAAAAAACCTTCTTTTTTTTTTTTTTTTAACCTGAGGATTTTCCTTTCTAGTGTATTGATTTTCCTACCACCAGAGATGTCATCTAAATATCTCTCTGACACAGGTCAGAAGGAAGATGAGTTTTGATGAGATCCCCCTAAAGATATCCAGGGGCAAAGGAAAGTTCAGACGATGTGCTGCCGGGCTTCCTGGGGACTGCAAGCTGAGATCTGCATGGTCTTAGTCCCAGTGACACCTGAACCACACGTAACATTCAGCCAGCAGGACAGAGCTCAGCCTGCTTGCTTCTTTCTGCTCCTCCAGCGGACTGCCTGCCTCGCTCTGGGCTCTGTTTCTGCTTCACATTCCTCTCTGCTTCTGGTGACCCACATGCCGACTCCCCAAAAGAAGCAGCTCTGGCCAGGTTCCCTCTGTCCACTCTGGCCCAGGGCGGAAGCCTCTCCCAAGCCATTGTCCCCCATGCCACCCCACAGGCCATTGACCCTACAATGATGAGTGTACAAATGGTGACCCAGGGAGGCAGGTTAACTGGCAGGCGGTGGGGCCTTCATAGCCAGTCCAGGTCTCATCTAATGATCAGTGTTCTGTGTTTATGCCAAAATTCATCTGTGTTCCTTTTTAGAAGTTAAATTAGAAAAATCAAATCCTTGAAGCTCAAAGCCTATACCAAAAATAATATGGTCTACTCTGAGCTTCCCCCAACCCCCTTTTGGGAGTTCTTTTCAGTTCCCTGTGGCAGATGTAAAGATAAAAATACGCATGTATTATAGGAACAGGGAGGAGATGACCCGTAAATAGCTTGGTTGGGATGGTCTGAGGAAGTGATGTCCGAGTTGAGTGGAAATTAATCATACAGCTAGAGGGAGGGGGAGGGGCACACCGGCAGCGAGAAGCATGCACAAAGGCAATCAGCCAGGGAAAAGACATCGGGGTAGTTTTAGTGGCCTGAGTCTCTCACCACCTACTCTCCACCCTGCCCTGGATCTTTGCATGCCAGCACCTGATACCTAGTATCTGCTCAGAAATGTTTGTGGAGTGAATAAACAATTGTATACGCAGGATTTTTTTTTTTTTTTTAAATATGCGAGAGCCCAGTGAAAATTCACAATGAGCAAAATTTACTGGGTGTACTGGGGACTCGTTATCATCACACGTGTGTGCTCTTTTAATACTGTGGTATTAGGGTTAGAAATCAAAGCAGCTAAATTGCTCTACGTGTCAGAGGAGAAACGAGAAGCTGGTCGCTAAGGAGGAGGGAAGGAACCTGGGAGCGACAGATGGGAAGCTTTGTGGCTAGTGCTGCAGGGGAGAACGGGCTGAGACAGAGGGTAAGACAGAATTATCAAATTGAACCTTTTTTCCCCCAGGCTTATACCTTGTAGACATGTACCTCCATTAATTCCCTTCTCCCCTGGCTGCCCGTGTGGCTCTGCTAACGAACCTGGGTAGTCTTTTGTCTTCCAGTTCCAAACTGCGCTGCACTTGACGCATGCAGACCTCTCACTCTCAAACAATCCAAATATTCCTGAAAAGTCTAGATTTGGCACTGATGCTACCAAATTTCCTAGACCTGGTAATTTTCATAGGATTTTGGAAGCAAAGAATGAATGCGCAGCGATAATGCTTTTAGAAATGAATTGGGGCCCCAGCAGGGCTGCCCAGGCCACTTCTACTCTGGGGTCATGGCTGGTCCCGTAGCGACAGCCACAGGACAGGCACTCAGCTGCTGTAGCGATTTGCCCAGCTTGTCTGGAACGCACCGCACTCCACCTGCGCCAGCCACCAGCGCCCCGCCCCCCCTTCACGCCCTGTGCGCCATGCAGCTCTGCGCAGGCGCACACACGTGATACGCGGGGGAGGAAACATTCACTCGGAGCCTCTCCGCCTTGAAGGGAGGTCTTCTGCGCACACCAAAACAGACGTGAGAGAAGTGAAATAAGGAGAACTAAATCTAAGCCATCCTCCGTGGTCCAGGTTGTTAAAAATACATTCATTTCCGTTGTGTCCTGTGTGTGTATATTAGAGAATAAAACACCTGGCCGTCCAATGGGTAGACACGAGGATGAGCTTAAAGAGGACATGAGCTGTTTATTAGAGGTCACTGTCGCATCAAACCTCGGGGGGGGAGAGGGCAGAGGGAGAGGGAGAAGCAGGCTCCCCGCCAAGCAGGGAGCACAACGTGGGGCTCAATCCTAGCATCCCGGGACCATGACCAGAGCAGAAGGCAGACGCCCAACCGACTGAGCCACCCAGGCTCCCCCAAAACCTCAGTTTTCTAAACCTCTTGGATTCAAATAACCAGAATAGAATATCTACACTTCACTTTTAGGAGAAAGACAGAACACATAGCTACCAGATATTTAGCTAACCAAAAATGCCCAGGATCTGCTTTGGAGTTTGTATGGAAATGGCTCAGGGTCCAGACCTTCCACATTTGCTTCGTTTCTGGGAAGAGAACCCAAGATTGGACAGATGGCCCCCTCGTAGGAGTGCACTGCATTCTTTTTTTTTTTCTTTTAAGATTTTATTTATTTGACAGAAATCACAACTAGGCAGAGAGGCAGGCAGAGGGGCAGGGCCGGGGGGGGGGGGGTGGGCAGGCTCCCTGCTGAGCAGAGAGCCGGATGTGGGGCTCGATCCTAGGGCCCTGAGATCATGACCTGAGCGAAATGCAGAGGCTTAATCCCCTGAGCCACCCAAGCGCCCCCAAGAGCACTGCATTCTTAAAAACAAAATTGCATTACATTCAGTATGTTCTGTTTAATTACGCAGGAATGCTTTTAGAACGTTCTTAAAAACCAGAGCAATCTCAGGAATAAGGCTTAGGCTACAAACATTAACCAAAATAGCTCACTCATCAAATAGATCATCCATTGGGCCTTTTATTATACGGACCCAACACCATTAATTTCCTCCTACTCCTCGCAAAAGAGAAAAGGGATGATCAGGAGTTACAAATTATCCAGTCTGTCTCTCTAATTTTGTAACTTATGTATCATAAAATTTACCATTTAAAATATATAGTTCAGTGTTGTCCAGTATAGTCATAAAGCTGTGTAACCATCAACTTCAGAATCTTTTTTACCGCCCAAAGGAACCCCTTACTCATGCTTAATGAATTTTACAAGCAGTTAAAAAACATCACTTCGGGGGCGCCTGGGTGGCTCAGTGGGTTAAAGCCTCTGCCTTCGGCTCGGGTAGTGGTCCCAGGGTCCTGGGATCGAGCCCCGCATTGGGCTCTCTGCTCGGCAGGGAGCCTGCTTCCTTCTCTCTTTCTGCCTGCCTCTCTGCTTACTTGTGCTCTCTGTCTGTCAAATAAATAGATAAAATCTTTAAAAAAAAACAAAAACAAAAACAAAAAACACATCACTTCACTTCCCCAACACCTGGCGACAACTGCTCTACTTTCTGTTTCTATGGATTTGCCTCTTCTGAACACATCATATAAATGGAGTCATAGAATATTTGGCCTTTTGTTTCTGGTTTCTTTCACTTTGCGTAATGTTTTCAAGGTTCACCCATGTTTTACGATGTATTAGTACTTCATTCTTTTTTATTGCCAAATAATATTCCATTTATTGATTGTACCAAGATTTCTTTATCCATTCATTAGTTGATGGACATTTGAGTTGTTCTATTTTTTTGCCGTTATAAATAATGCTGTTCTGAACATCTATGTACAAAATCTTATATGAACATACGCTTTTATGTGGTTTTTTTTTAAGATTTTATTTATCTATTTGACAGAGATCACAAGTAGGCAGAGAGGCAGGCAGAGAGAGGAAGGGAAGCAGGCTCCCTGCTGAGCAGAGAGCCCGATGTGGGGCTCGATCCCAGGACCCCGGGATCATGACCTGAGCCGAAGGCAAAGGCTTTAACCCACTGAGCCACCCAGGCGCCCCCGCTTTTATGTGTTTTACATACTATATTATTAGTCTGAGTTCTCTAGAAAAACAGTTTATCGGATATATATATGTCTCTGTGTGTGTGTTTGTGTATATATATATATCTAATTGATTTACTGTAAGGAATTGGCTCATATAATTATGGAGGCTCTGAGAAGCCCAAGATCTGCAGTCTGTAGCTGGAGTCTCAGGATACCAAGGGTGTATGTTCCTGTTCAAGTCTAGTCTGAAGGCAAGAGAAGGCTGATGTCCCAGTTCAGTCAGGCAGAGATAGTGAATTGAGTCTTCCTGTTCCCTTCAGACCTTCAACTGATTGGATGAGGCCCATCCCCATTGGGGAGGGCAATTTGTTTTACTCAGACTATCAATTTATATGTTAATCTCATCCATATACACCTTCACAGACACACCCAGAATGATGTTAAACCTAATATCTGGGCATCTCAGGGCCCAGTCAAATTGACACATAAAATAAATCATTGCAGATAAACACCTAGGAGTTGGATTGTTGCATCATATGGTAACTCTTTTAACTTTTTTGAAAAACTGCCAAACTGTTTCCCACAGGGTCTGTACCATTTTAGATGATCTCCAGTGAGGGGTGAGGGTTTCAGTTTCTCCACATCTTTGCTGTAGCCATCCTAGTGGGTGGAAATTGGTACCTCCCTGTGGTCTGGATTTGCATTTCCCGAACGACTGATAATGTTGAGCATCTTTGCATATGCTTATTAGCTGTTTGTATATCTTTGGAGGAATGTCTATTCAGATCCTGTGCCCATTTTTAATTTGGGTATTTATCTTTTTATTGGTAAATTTTAAAATTCTGGGGATGCCTGGGTTGCTCAGTCAGTTTAAGTGTCTACCTTCGGCTCAGGTCACGATCCCAGGGTCCTGGATCAAGTTCCACATTGGGCTCCCTGCTCAGTTGGAGGTCTGCTTCTCCTTCTGCCTGCTGCTCCCCCTGCTTGTGCTGTCTCTGTCACTCTCTCTCTCTGACACATAAATAAATAAAACCTTAAAAAATTTTTTTTAAATTCTGCATAACAGACCCTCTTGAGATATTTGATTTGCAAGTATTTTCTCCCATTCTATGAGTTGTCTCTTACTTTCTTGATAGAGTCCTTTGATGCACTTAAGTTTTTCATCTAAAATGAATCTTTAGGGGCATCTGGGTGGCTCAGTCAGTTGAGTGTCTGCCTTTGGCTCAGGTCATGATCCCAGGGTGCTGGGATCGAGCCCTGTGTTGGGCTCCCTGCTTAGTGGGGAGTCTACTTCTGCCTCTCTCCCACTCGTGCTCTCTCTCTCAAATACATAAAAGCTTTAAAAAAATAAATAAAATGAATCTTTAAATTGAGTGATGTAATTTCCCTCTTCTCCTCCCCTACAGAATATTTTTTTAAGGGTATTATGTTAGAGAGAGAAAAAAAGCAAGAGAGTGAGAGTGAGAGAGCCTGTGATGGGGGGGAGGCATACCAGGAGAGGGAGAGAGAATCCTTAAGCCAACACCCTGTTTAGAGGGGAGCCTGATCCAGGGCTCGATCCCAGGACCCTGAGATCATGACCTGAGCTAAAACCGAAAGTCTGCCATTTAACTAACTGAGCCACTCAGGTGTCCCTCCCCTAACAGAATCTTGAGTCATACCCACATTGCAATATGAGTGCACTGTTTTGATCTTTACACCATAAGAAAATAGGTCCCTATGAATTCACAGAAATCTAGAAACTTGTGTTTCCTTACAGCTCAGTACTGGGGTTTGAGGAACTTTAAATCAGCTTACAGGCCAAGAGTCCCCGCTCTCATTTGGGTTGTACCACTAATAAGGACATCTTATTTACTATTCTTCATTGTACATGTTGTTCACTACTTTTATTGCAATGAACACACTAGGTTAGCAATACTTTGGGTAAGGTAGACTTGTGTGGGCCAACTTGAGAAGTACATTTTAGAGCACTATTCCTATGGTGAAGTGTTTGGAGTTTTAAACAAGCACATGATAAAAACGCACAATCCATAAACAATTTGGGAACTACCTGCATATGATTCCATGACTTATCTCAGTCATACAACTTGGTAGATTTTGAGCATTAAATTTCCATATCTTGCAATATGTATTTATTCTTAAGAAATAAACACTTACTGGGACGCCTGGGTGGCTCAGTTGGTAAAGCGGCTGCCTTCGGCTCAGGTCATGATCCCAGCGTCCTGGGATCGAGTCCCACATCGGGCTCCTTGCTCGGTGGGGAGCCTGCTTCTCCCTCTGCCTCTGCCTGCCACTCTGTCTGCCTGTGCTTGCTAGCTCTCTCTCTAACAAATAAATAAATTAAAAAAAAAAAGAAATAAACACTTACTTAAATAACTGTGAAAGGCAGAGATGGAGTAACATGACAAGAGTTGAAACAACATCTTTTTCATTGATAGAAAACATTTTTATGTACCTAATATTTACTAGGGTTTTAAAACTTTTCATTGATAAATGGAATAGTTTCCTAATTATAAAACCAGTGCCTGCTTATTATAAAACATTTAGAAAATACAAAAGAGCAGAAAGAAGACAATAATCCTTACAGCCAAAATTAAAAACCATTGACCTTGTGGTGTAATTCTACCCAAATATTTATTTAAAAAAATATATGTGTGTGTGTATGTGTATATATATACATATACATATGTGCACATATATACATATATATACATTTTTAAAACAAAATTGACATCATATTGTATATAGAATTTTATATTTTTAAAAAAATTCTCTAATTATATAAGTGATGAATATACTGTCACCAAAAAAATTTAAAGGATACAGACATAAAATGCTTCCTCAGCTCGTCCTTTTCCCCCATGCCTCCTTCTCCCCAGAGAGACCACCATGCAAGTTTGTCCAGTACCCTCTCAGACTTTCCTGTGCATTACCATTATGCAGGAATTTACTATGTCTAGCTTTCTATTAAAATATCCAGTAGAGGGAACTGTTAGACTGTTTTCTTCTTTAATATGTAAATTATACCTCATTTTGATTTACAAAAATCTAAGCATCTTAAGATGTCATTTACAGGGGCGCCTGGGTGGCTCAGTGGGTTAAGCCGCTGCCTTCGGCTCAGGTCATGATCTCAGGGTCCTGGGATCGAGTCCCACATCGGGCTCTCTGCTCAGCAGGGAGCCTGCTTCCCTCTCTCTCTCTCTTTGCCTGCCTATCTGCCTACTTGTGATCTCTCTCTGTCAAATAAATAAATAAATAAATCTTTAAAAAAAAAAAAAAGATGTCATTTACACAATGCAGAATGGTATATCAATTTAGAAATCTATTATTTCTACTGATTAGTTTCTAACCTAAATAAAAATCTTAAATCTTATATCCCCCCTTCAACTTTCTTGTCGGTTGGCTGGTTTTTGTTTCCTTTGACCTTGAAATTATGTGATTTTTTAAAAAAGATTTTATTTATTTATTTGACAGCCAGAGCAGGAGCACAAGCTGGGGCAGTGGGAGAGGGAGAAGCAGGCTTCCCGCCGAGCAGGGAGCCCGATGTGGGGCTCCATCCCAGGACCCTGAGATCATGACCTGAGCCAAAGGCAGACACTTAACGACCGAGCCACCCAGGCAACCCAAATTTATATGATTTTTAAAGGATACTTCTACTGGGTATATTTATGGGGGGAAAATCCTTTCTGTTGGCAGAAATATGGTTGTTTTCTTTTCCTTTGAGAAGATAAATCAGATACGATACAAAAAGAGGTGCAGATGAAACTTTTGTTTAACGTGGCAGTAATTCCATTTAAGATCCTAAGTAGATTAGAATAATTGAATAATGGCTGTATGCATTTAGATACTCTGACAATGTTTTTTTCCGAGATGAAAAATTCTCTGTATTTCAGTAATACTTTATGTAAATGATATTTATATTTTTAATTTCACAGCAGATCTCAAGAGAACCTGACTAAACTTGCAAGCATATTCCAACTATTGTGCTGATGCTGTGTGTGTGTGTTGGGGGGGGTTGTTTTCACAGCTGTTGTTGATTTGCATATTAATTAAAATACCCTGAAAACGGTGGTTAGGCGATGAGGTGTCCTAGTTATGAGAACTTTCCAAATAACCTACTCTCCTTCAAATGCCAACACTTTTCATTTTTAAGCATAAGAAAGGAACGTTTCCAATGACTATTTTATTGTTCACTCAGCTTTCTAAATAGAGGGTTTTGAACCGAAGTTTTGTTACTTTGACTACATTGTATTTTTAATCCCTAGGTAGTCATCTCTGTGAACCTTGATTCATTTTTCAATCCTAGCCAGCTAGGCATATTTTCATAGTGCTTGTACATATCTTGTGCTTCATGAATATTTGACAAGAAAAAGAATGATCTGAGTGTCCTCCTCCTGTCATTTTGCATGTAACTAACAATTCCTGTCTCAGGTCTCAGCCGTTCATCCTGTGTCCCCTCGCCCCAGCCACCACGCCCATGATTCTCTCACCCCTACCTGCCCCTTCAGCTTCATCTAATCTGTTTGTACAAAAACAAAATAGGCAAACCTAATTCTTAAAATTGTAGTAAATAACAGTGAATTAACAGCCAGTGGAGCTCAGAATGAAAGCCTAAGGAACTTGACTTTGGAGCTTTCTTTCAGCCACTGCCTTCTTTAAAACACAGATTCATCCTTCTGAAATAACCGGCCTAAGACTGGAGCATTTTGTGAAATCCGTGTGTAACTTACCTACAGTAGTACAAGGCTTATTTATAACAACGAAAACTTGAAAACAAATGAAATTGGAGATTGGTTATATGTAGGGGCGCCTGGGTGGCTCAGTCGTTAAGCATCTGCCTTCAGATCAGGTCATGATCCCAGGGCCCTGGGATCGAGCCCCACATGGGGCTCCTTGATCGGCGGGAAGCCTCCTTCTCCCTCTCCCTCTGCCCCTGCTTCTCTTCCCTCTCTCACCGTGTCTCTGTCAAATAAATAAATAAAATCGTAAAAAAAAAAAAAAAAGTAAAGTTGGGTGGGGCACCTGGGTGGCTCAGTGGGTTAAGCTTCTGCCTTCGGCTCAGGTCATGATCTCAGGGTCCTGGGATCCAGCCCCGCATCAAGCCCCACAGCGGGCTCTCTGCTCAGCAGGGAGCCTGCTTCCCCCCCTTCTCTGCCTGCCTCTCTGCCTACTTGTGATCTCTCTCTCTGTCAAATAAATAAATTAAATTAAAAATCTTTTAAAAAATGTAAAGTTGAGGACATCTATAAGATAAATATCATGTACCCTTTAAAAATGGTCTTAGACAATAGTTCACAGTGACCTGATATGAAGAACAAAGGCAAAAGAAATTTAGGGAAAAAAAATTAAATCTCCTTACAACTTACAGCCCATTGGCAAGTCCCTGAGACAGGCAGAGCAACCTTCCCCTAGGAATTCAACTGCCTTGACATTAATACTTTAACTTAACATAAGCCTGATCTCCAGGATCCTTTCAGTCTCCTTTAACATATGAAAATTCCTTTGGAAACTTCCCTTATTTCTACCCCACCAAGATATATGTTAGCAATGATCCTCCAAGCATGTGGCCCACTGATATAAATCCGAAGGGACTCATGACTAAGGTTTTACTAAAACAGTAGTAAATAACCTTTTCCTAACAATAGCTGGCCCTCAGGGTCCAGGAAACCTTGCTTCCAAATTCCTTAGAGACTTCACTATCCCTAACCCACTTCCAACCTAAAAGGATATAATCAGTTACCTGTCACAACCCCAGCACAGCTCTTGCTGCCTGCAGGTCCTGTCCCTGTGCTTTAATAAAACCTCCCTGTTTGCACTGAAAACATCTTAAGAATTCTTTCCCGACCATTCGCTCCAAACTGCAATATTTTCACATCCACCTACATGGAGAAACCCATGGGAATCTGTTGGAAATGATGTATCTATGAAATGAGTGTTTATTTTATCATTTATCTTGAATTTTGATGAACCTATATACATTTCTTTAACCACAAAAAAAAAAGTTATGGAAGAATATTTAATGACTTAAAAACATGTTCACTTAACCATATGATTAAATAAAACGCGTTACAAAACACTCTATCATATAATCTCAATTTAGGGGGAGGAAAGATGTGTACATGCATAGCAAAAAGATGGGATTGCTATTTACCAGAATGTTAGGAGCAGTTATTATGGGTGATTTTAAAAATATTCTTCTATTTGTTTACCCACAGAGCCTAATAGGGTTAACCTATTGTTCTTTTGAAATAAAGGGGAGAAAGGTTATCTCAGACTACTTTGACCTAGAGCACTTTAGTGTCTGAGCCAGTAGGGGGCGCCCTCAACACAGGCACACAAGTTCAACCACTAGAAATCAACTTGATGTCATCGTTTCAATATTTTTCACTAAATAGCAGGAGTTACTTGTGCTTTCCATATTTCTTTTTTGAGTCGGGCTGTGGTATCCTCTTCATATTCAAAAGAAGGCAAAATTTTCCAAATTTAGTCTAGGAGAATTGATATTTCAAGGGAATAAAGCAGGCCAATTTCAATTAAAGGGATAATAATTTAGGGGGGGAATTTGAAGTTAATGAGATTGCCCAGGAAGCAGGTTGTAATGTAATCATAAATTAATTAACCTTTGGTAAAATGTCTCCAAGAAGAGAGTACGAGCCTGGAAGCACAGCAAATAGAACATGCTTTGTGTGTTTCTACTTATGAATAAATCATTTTGGATCATTTGCATTGCAAATAGGGTTTAGAACAGTTGATATTTATCAATATGTAAGTGAAATGGTAGAGATTTTTAAAAATTCAATATTTAGTATCTTCAGTCTCAAGGCTTAAAATTCCATCTACATGTTGTTGGTTCTCCAGTTTCTATTTCCAACTCAGTTTCTCCCCTGAACTCAAAATGTAAACATCTGACCGCCTACTCAGCATGCCGGATTCATGCCATGTAGGAAGTACCTTGGCTTCACTATATCCAAAACCAAATTGCTACCATCCTGGTCAAGCCTGTTCCTGACCATTCTTCCCTACCTCTGCTAACATCACTGGCTTCCTCCAGTTGCTCAGGCAAAAACCCTGGGCACCCTTCCTGTCTCTTGCCTTTCACAAATGCATGTCCTGTCATGAGTCCCCATAGGCTCCCCTTTCACCATATCTAGAGTTTATCATGGCTCACCACCTTCACCATCCCCTGCTGTAAGTCCCCATCAAATTTTATTGGAAGAATTATCTCTATCCCAACTCACTTGTCTGTCCTCCATTCTCCTGTTGGGGATCCCCAAAGGCTAAACTCCAGTCTGAGTGGCCCCCTGGGAGGGAGACAGGGCAGAGAATGGTGGACAGTGGGCCTGCAGGCTCTAACAGACACAGTGGGGCCGGTCACTTCATACTTCATACTTCATACTTGGGTAACGACCCATTGAGTGGAACTTTCAATTTACAAAGTATTGTAGGAGAGGAAAAACAATCTTCTCTCTACCCTTCTAGGTTCCGGGCTGAGGAACACTCCTCCCAATAAAAAAAGATTAACAAGACAAAAATAAACAAGTTAAATTGTGTATGAACATATGTGCATACAAGAGCACCACCTCGTATACCTTTTAGACAAAAAAAATATATACAATAAATTTGTGAAGCACTGACAAGATAAAGAGGTCTGGGCTAAGGCAAAACCCTTGTCTCACTGAAAGCAGAAGATAAATCTACCATGTGAAAGATAATCTTCCTATACCAAGAGGGTAGAAAGCATACTTATCATCAGAGACAGGGACGATCAGAGTGTCCCTTTTGCACCAGCTGTTTCTCAAGTATGTTTAAATCAAAATAATCAATATGCCAAGGTGACATATTCCATATGCCAATATTTCAAAATGACATATTCTGAACCCCAACAGACTCTTATTGCATTAGTTATCTATAAAACGTAAATAGTACTATTCATTTGAGGGATACAACATCATTTCCCACTTAGAATGATGCTGAGTATATAGTAACATTACTGGACACATATGAGTTATTTAAATGTACTGTGGCACTGGGGAGAAGGGAAGAAGTTGGTAGAGAAAAGTGGGCTCAGTACCCAGTGATGACAAGGGAATTAACGGAGTCAGCTCTTTTACAAGGGTGGTACAGGGACCTGCCAAGGAAGGAATCATGGTTGACATTCATGACATCCATTGCCAGAGCTAGAAAAATAAGTGCATGTCCCACTGGTGGCAATGAGCAGGCAGCATCTGTCTGTGGGCAGAATATTTTTATTTAAAATAAGTGATGTGTCGGGGCGCCTGGGTGGCTCAGTGGGTTAAGCCTCTGCCTTCGACTCGGGTCATGATCTCAGGGTCCTGGGATGGAGCCCCGCATCAGGCTCTCTGCTCAGTGGGGAGCCTGCTTCCCCCTCTCTCTGCCTGCCTCTCTGCCTACTTGTGATCTCTCTCTGTCAAATAAATAAAAATAAAATAAAATCTTTAAAAAAAAATAAGCGACGTGCGCTTTCGTGTGAGCATGTGTGTGCATATACTCTCTTAGAATTAAAATGTAAGATAATACACTTAACTGTTAGTATTTAGGCATTATTTTTCTTTTTCAAATTAAGTTCTTAATTTTAATTCCAGTTAACATACAGTGTTATATTAGTTTCAGGTGTACAATTTAGTGATTCAGCACTTCCATACAATACCCTGTGCTCATCATGACAAGTGCCCTCCTTAGTTCCCATCACCTATTTTCACCCATTCCCCCCACCTACCTCCCCTCTAGTGACCATCAGTTTGTTCTCTATAATTAAGAGTATGTTTCTTGACTTGTCTCTTTCTCTTTTCTTTCCCTTTGCTCATTTGTTTTCTTTCTGAAATTCTACATATGAGTGAAATCATCTGGTATTTGTCATTCTCTGACTGACTTATTTCACTTAGCATAATACTTTCTAGCTCCATCCATGTCATTGCAAATTACAAGATTTTATTCTTTGTCATGGCTGAGTAACATTCCATAGTATATCTATACCACATCTTCTTTGTCCATTCATCTACAGATGGACCCTTGGGCTGAATTTATTTTTTATTAATTTATTTTACTGAATTTACTTTTGTGTATAGTGAAAACAAGTGGTCCAGTTTCATACTTTTGCATATAGCTGACCAATTTTCCCGACACTATTTGTCAAAGAGACTGTCTTTTTCCATTGTATATGTTCTTTCCTCTTTTGTCAAAGATTAATTGACCATATAATCGTGGGTTTATTTTCACGTTTTCTATTCTGTTCCATTGATTTCTGTGTCTGTTTTTATGCCAATACCACATGATTTGGATTACTACAGTTTCTAGTACAAATTGAAGTCCGAAATCGTGATAATTCCAGTTTTTCTTTTCAAGATTGCCTTGGCTATTTGGGGTCTTTTGTGGTTCCATACAAATTTTAGGAGTTTTGTTCCAGTTCTGTGAAAAATGCTGTTGGTATTTAGATAGGGCTGCATTAAATCTGTGGATGGCTTTGGGTAGTATAGGCATTTTAACAATATTTGTTCTTCTAGTCCATGAGCATGGAGTGTTTTTCCATTTCTTTGTGTTTTCTTCAGTTTTTTTTCATCAATGTTTTATTGTTTTCAGAATATAGGTCTTTTACCTCTTTGGTTAGGTTTATTTTTAGGTATTTTATTATCTTTGGTGTAAATATAAATGATTTTTTTTCCTTAATTTCTTTCTGATACTTCATTATTAATGTATAGAAATGCAACAGATTTCTTTATGTTGATTTTGTGTCTTGCCACTTTACTGAATTCGTTTACCAGTTCTAGCAGGGTTTTTTTGGTGGAATCTTTAGGGTTTTCTCTACATAGTGTCTTGTCATCTGCAAATAGTGGAAGTTTTACTTCTTTACTGATTTGGATGCCTTTTTTCTTCTTGTTGTCTGATTGCTGTGGCTAGGACTTCCAATACTATGTCAAATAAAAGTGGTGGGAGTGGACATCCTTGTCTTGTTTCTGACCTTAGGGGAGGAGCTCTCAGTTTTTCTGTGTTGATGTGATATTTGCTGTGGGTTTTTCCTATAAGGCCTTCACTATGTTAAGGTATGTTCCCTCTAAACCTACTTTGTTGAAGATTTTTATCATGACTGGTGTTGTACTTTGTCAGATACTTTTTCTGTATCTATTAAAATGATCCTATGGTTTTTTATCCTTTTTCTTGTTGATGTGATGCATCATGTTGATTGATTTGTGAATCTAGAACCACACTTGCTTCCCAGGAATAATTACCACTTGATGGTGGTGAATGATTTTTTAATGTATCGTTGGATTCATTATCATCGTTTACTGGTATTTTGTTGGGGATTTTTGCATCTATGTGCTTCAGAGATATTGGCCTGTAGTTCTCGTTTCTGGTGGTGTCCTTATCTGGTTTTGTTACCAGAATAAGGCTAGTCTCATAGAATGAATTTGAAAGTTTTCCTTCCTCTTCTATTTTTTGGAATAGCTTGAGAAGAATGGGCATTAACTGGCTTTTAAATGTTTGAAAGAATTTTCCTGTGAAGCCTTCTGGTCCCAGACTTTTGTTTGTTGGGAGTTTTTTGATTACTGCCTCAATTTCATTGCTGGCAATCAGTCTGCTCAAATTTTCTATTTCTCCCTGTTTCTGTTTTGATAGGTTCTGTGTTTCTAGGAACTTAGCATTTAAACATGTTTTATATACATGTTTAAACATGTATATTATATACAGTGCTGAATGACCAGTGTTCCCACTAAATTCTATCTGCTGAGTGACAGTTCTTCATTGAATATTTATTTGGGGGAAGTTAATTAGTGGTTCCTAGATTGAAGCCAACACAGTGATCTCTTCCAACTCCTACTTCTTTCCACCCACAGCATGGTTTCCCACTTCCCTTCTAGTGTAAAATGATTCCTCCCAACATTGCTGTGACCAGCATTTTCCCAACCAAACCACTGTTTTCTCTGTCATGGCCTTTTCAAAAAACAAGTCAGGCAGATAGTTTCATAGAGAGAAATTCACTCTGAACGTTTCAATATCTCACTTTTCAGTATTTGACATTTTGAACATTTTTGGTCTTGAGACAAATTTGAAAATAGTAATTACTCAGTAAATATTTATGGAGCACCCACTATGTGCCAGACACTGTTCTAGACACTACAGACCCTTGCCCTCTTGGGAAACTGACATTCTAGATCAGCAATAAGTAAGAAGCATAGTAAAAATGTACTCTGCCTGGGACGCCTGGGTGGCTCAGTTGGTTGAGCAGCTGCCTTCAGCTCAGGTCATGATCCCAGCGTCCTGGGATCAAGTCCCACATCGGGCTCCTTACTCGGCAGGGAGCCTGCTTCTCCCTCTGCCTCTGTCTGCCAGTGCTCACTCTCTCTTGCTCTCGCTCTCTCTCTGACAAATAAATAAATAAAATCTTAAAAAAAAAAATGTACTCTGCCTGACATATTGAAAGGTGATAAGTATTATGAAAAAAGTAGAT
The DNA here is from genome assembly GCF_963455335.1 of Martes martes. Lineage (NCBI taxonomy): Eukaryota > Metazoa > Chordata > Mammalia > Carnivora > Mustelidae > Martes > Martes martes. The sequence continues at coordinate 60,654,021 of NC_137901.1, forward strand.
TAGTCTGGGAGATAGTCACCACTGCCAGATGATTTTTTCTTTTTTATGTCACTGTCTTCTCAGAAACATCTAATGTTTCCCTCAGTGTGTTACCCAAGCCTTTCTGTCTGCTCCCAGTCTACCTTCCTACCTTATTTGGTACCTGGGCAACTACAAAAACTCAGGCTTGGGCTCTCACTCTTTCCCACCACCCTCCCAGCTCCAAGCCATTGCTTAGATTGTCTCTTGACTCTTGTAATGTGTGTGGATGTGGCCTATAAAAAATGGTGGTCCACTCCCCAAAGTCTTTGGGACCTCTGCAGCACACACCCTGAGCCTACTGATCTCTGAATTTCCTGATATTTGTTCTCTGTCCCGGACATTCAGAGCCTTAATCAAGTCCCTCCTTGAATTGCTACTTAATGATTACGGAACCATGTGTAGGGATTACCTCCCTGTGGAGATTATTGACTCCTGGGGTGGGGAGGCAGGCATCATCCTCAGGATTTATCTTCACTGCTTTCTATGTACATGATAAGTCCTTAGAAAAATTCCTGTTGTTGAATGAATGAAGGGTACACTACTAAATAGAGACATTTGTATACAACTTTGGAGTCGATGGACCAGAACTCTTTCCCTGCTCTTGGAGGATGTAAACAAGGAAAGATGAGTGCTGATTTTGTCATTCTATCTCCCAAACACCAGTTTTCAATCTTTGCACAATTGCTTATAAAACTGATTTGACATAAAACGTAGTATTTTCAAGCCGCTTATAATTTCTATGATTACTCTCTGGAAGCATCTGTAAAGGATTTTTGGGTTGCTTGCTTCTAAAATTGTAACTAATGTATGGCCTGCTTGGTTGTTAAGCAATTAGAATCTCATTCCGTCCAGTCCCTGTCGTGGCTGTCCGGCAAGTCTCACCGAATTCAGTTTATCTTGCACAACCGTACCCAGGCCCGTAACAAGAAACTCTGAATGCTGTTACAACTCAGATCTTGAGAAGCTCTTTCTCAAGAGGCAATAAATGTCAACATCTTTGAGGACATTTCTTCCAGGAATTGCTTTTCAGTGACTATGCACGCAAAGGATGGAGAGGAGAGACCACAAAAGGCAGTAGGTGTCTTGGCAAATTTGGTGGCCTGCTCTGTGGGAATCTAGGGTTTTGCACGAGGGAAACTTAGCTACAGCCACAGGTTTTATTGACAGCATCCTCTTGAAACTGCTCTGAACCTGAACACACAAACCAAAAATAATTAAAGAACCAATTGATGAACTTTTTAAAAAAAGCTTAAAAATATCATTTGGAAGCCTCTTGGACAAAGAGTATACTACAGGGAAATACAGCGGTCTGCTCAATATTCTAAGTACAGGCAGACTTGGGGCTTTTGCAAATGATGTATGGAATCTTTGAGCCTTTGGATAACCTACAAACAAGGCCATGCACAGTGAAATCATGAAGGGACAGAACTGTCCTTTGTGGCTTCTATTTCCATGTCTGATCTGTCAGCCTCCTTTCTTTCCTGGAAACTCCTATCTTCTTCTTCTTCTAGGTCTCAGGAAAACCCAGGATATTAGTCGTGCTTTTACATAGAGTTGTTGCTTTTTGCAGGAGAATTCGGAGACAGGACTTTGGGACAAAACATGAAGCCTTAAACTTGGGCCTTCAGGGAAAGTCCTCATGCTAAAGGCATGAGTGCTTCCCTGGTCAGGCTTTGTGTCTTTCTTCCCCTTTGTTCTGGGAGCACTGGCTTTGGACCTCCAGCCACAAGAGATGGTTCTCACTTCCTGAACTCTTTCGAATGCTTCCTCCCAGTGGGGAGTTTCCAGTCACAGTGGAGTTTGATGGAACAGAGAATGAGAATCCATACTCATGCATGGTGTTGGGAGAACAAAAGAGTCTAATAGAATTGATCATCAATTGCCGATTAAGATAGATATGAAAAAATGGTTAGCAACCATGTAACTTTATACTTCAAAAAAGTGAAGCCCCATAATTCTGCCCTTGCACTCACTAAAAAAATGCGTTTGGCCCACTGCTAGGGACATGTGGTATTCCCAGGCTAAAACAAGCCCAAGATGGAACTCTACAAGAGGAACAGCTTGCCCAGTTTTGCCCACCCACCTTGTGCTCCAGAACCACAGGAAAATAGAGACCACATGCCAAATCCACACGGAGGGATTCCTTAACTTGGGAGTGAACACATACAACAAGGAGATTTGTTAAGAATGATTGACTCCAAATTCAAGAATGACATTGCATGTAGCTTCCTGTATTTTAACTTTGGAATGTGTGTGTGTGTGTGTGTGTGTGTGTCTGTCTCTGTGTGTAGTGTAGTATGATATAGTATAATATAGTATAGTATAGTATAAATATGACTTTTTTCTTGTGAATGACAGAGCCTCAAAATGGCTTAAACAGAATAAAAGCAACAATTTTTTGATTCAAAAATAGTAGAGAGAAGCAGTTTTGCTTCAGGCAAATGCTGTCACCTAATGCTGTCATACTAATGCTGTCACCTGGGCTTGGTCCCTGTCCATTTCTTAACCCTGTTTTCTGCTATGTTGGACCTGCTCTTGATCAGATCCTCTCTGGGGGGCATCCTAGCAACTCCAGGCTTACACCCAAGACTCATGTCCAGTGTACATACTTCCCTTCTCCAAGGGGCCTACTCAACCTATGGCCCCGAATTGAGGCCATATCCTGCACCAGTGTCCATATCTGGGATTGGCCAGGTAGTGCCCTTGAGTCATGGGAAGTGGTAGCAATCAACCCCACCAAAATGCCTGCACGGAGGATAAAGAGTCATTCCAAGGATGACTGGCTGGCTCAGTCAGTAGAGTATGCAACTCTTGATCTTGGGGTTGTGAGTTTGAACCCCATGTTGGATGTAGGGATTACGTTAAAAGACTAAAATCTTAAAAAAAAAAAAAGAGTCATACGAGAAAGAAGTGGTAAGCTGCTAAAGTGGCAAAGATAGTGGGGTGACCATATAATATAGCTCTAAGTGCCACTAAGAGGAGCTCTTCCTGGGATTTCCCCCTCTCCTGGATGAGGACACACATAGCACTGGCCACCAGGTAGCCTCAGAGGCTTTGACCTCGGGGTGAGTCAAGGCTGTGGACAGGCACACAGAACCAATCTAGAGCCCCATGTGTTAAGACAAAGCTATAATTAACTCGGATCCTGCCCTACAACCCTTCTGTAAGATAATATAGTTCTCTTATTATTTAAGGACATTTGTGTCAAGTTTGTTGCTCACAATCAAAAACATCCTAATTCATAGATCTATAATCAAAAAGGTAAAAGACAAAGGCACATTAATTTTTTAAAAGTTATATCTTTGTTTTATCCCAAGTTTTCTGAACCTAACTATTGAGCCATGTCTCCTACATGGCAGTCTATTCTGGGATACTTTGCAAATTCTCCTGCTTTCCCTCAGCTCACTAATGGAAACATTTAGAGCAATCTTGGACTCTGAAAACAACTTGTGGATATCTGAAATAATTCGATCAAAAGCTAAAAGCATGTACATATTTTTGCAGTGGGGAGATCAGCTGACACCGCCTTAAATGAGTGACTTAGCATCAAGTGTGGAACTACCGGGTATGGTGTGCCATAACTAGGACACGTACGAAGTATACAGCATCACTCATGAGGACTTGTCAGAGTATTTCACCTGAATTTAAGTAATCCTTTAGATCTAAATCCTGATCTATGGGAAACATAGGGGATAGAGAAATAAGTTAAACACCACCATGAGGAAACAGATGATGCCAAAAGGCAGAACATATTATAGGAGAAAGTTGTATTAGTCAGCTCAGGTGACGTGAGATAGTAGAGCCTGGAGGGCTAAAACAACAGACATTTATTTTCTCCCAGTTTTGGAGGCTGGAGGTCCAAGGTCAAAGTGCCAGCAGGGTAGATTTCTGGTGAGGCCTCTCCTCCTGATTCAAAGATAGTCACCTTCTTGCTGTGTCCTCACATGGCCTTTCCTGGAGGGATGGGGGGAAGGGGAGGGGTTTCATGTCTTTTCCTCTTATAAGAACACCAGTCCTATCAAATCAGGGCCCCACCCTTATGAACTCATTTAACCTTAATAACCCCCCTAAAGGCTCTACCTCCAGATATAACTAGGGATTAGGGCATCAACACATGAGTTTTGGGGAGGCACAATTCAATTCACTAAACATTCATTGCTTAGTCTCTCCAACAAGTCAAAAACGTTAACAAACAAAAAAGGTGAGGGGTACCTAGAGAAATAATAGCCAAATGCAATGTGGTCCTTGATCAGATCGAAGTTTAAACAAACTAGTTATAAAAGATATTTTGGGGATGAAATTGAAATTTTAGTATGGATTGGGTGTTAGATGTCATTAAGGAATTTTTAATCTTGTTTGATATTATAATGGTGTCGTGACTATATAGGACATTTCTGCATTTTTTCAGAATTATATAATGAAGCATTTAGGAGTACATGCATGATAGATGTGATTTATTCCACAATGCTTTACAAACAGACATGGAAAATATGGGGGAAAATTCTCCTTTTCTAAGTTTATCTATTTTTTTAGTATTCTCTTCACCAAACATGGGGTTGAACCCAAGATCAACAGTCATATGCTCTTCTGGCTGAGCCAGCCAGGTGCCCCAGGGGAAAAATAATTCTTAAATCTAGCTGATGGGTGTATATTCATACATTTCTCTATACTCGACATTTCTACAACTTAAAAAAATACACACAATTCTTTTCAGAAATAATTTTCTTATAAAATGTTACCATATCATTTCTATAGGAAATTCTGCTGAAATTATAAGTTATCTTATATAGATTTAGTAATACTTTTACAATTAAAAAACAGACATTATACATTTGTTTTCCAAAGCGGCTGAATCAAATTGCCACAAACCGGATGGCTTAAAACAACACAAATGTATCCCCTCACAGCTCTGGGGGTGGAAGTCCAAAAGGTGTGAGTGGGGTCATGTTCTCTCAGAAGGTTCTGGAGGAGGATCTTCCCCCTGCTCTTCTAGCTTATGGTGGTGGCTTTCAGTCCTTGGTGTTCTTCAGTGTACAACCTCAGCACTCCAGTCTGTCTTTGTCATCACGTGGCCCCTCACCATGTGTGGGCCTCACCTCACCCTGTGTGTCTGTGTCTTTTCTTTTTGTAAGGACACCAGTCATACTGGACTAGGGGCCCAGCCACCAGTATGACTGTATGACTTCACCTTCACTTCACCAATAACATCGGCAGGGACCCTACTTCTAATTAAGGTTCTAGTAAGAATGTGATTTTTTTTAAGAACATGATTTTTAGTGGACATTATTCAACCCAGTGTATCTTACCTCATGGGTTCTTGCATCTTACATCTTACATCTTACCTCATAGGTTCCTGGACGTATTTGGCCAGGTTGTTCCAGCAGGTCATTCCTGGTTATATTTAGAATTCCTGAAGGGCAAATATATCCCCAGAAACATTGAAACTAGATGTAAACTGATGGCTTAATGCAGGACCAGAGAGGGAACTTCTAGGTTTGTGTCAGGGGTACCATGAGGATAATCTCTGAGTACGCTTCTTTACCTCTTCATATCAGACTGTGTTTTATTTTTTAATTTTTTTTTTTAATATTTGAGAGAGAGGGAGAGCATGAGAGGGGGGTGGGTCAGAGGGAGAAGCAGACTCCCCACCGAGCAGAGAACTGGATGCAGGACTTGATCCCGGAACTCCAGGATCATGACCTGAGCCTATGACAGTTGCTTAACCAACTGAGCCACCCAGGCATCCCAGACCATGTTTTAAAACAAGGAAGTTTAGAGATTTCTATAACTTTGAAAAATGAAGTATTTTGGTTTTAGAAAGTATTTGCTTAGCTGCTTGGAAAGGAATTAATATCATGTCATCCCTGGAACCAGGTAAGGCAGAGCAGATTACACATCACACAAATATTTGGTTTTAGGATCAGGAAAAATGTGTCCAATTGTGAAACTGAATAGGAAATGGCTTGTCCTCAAATACACAAATGTCCTCTGTGAAATAAGACTGCGTGAGTCTATTCTTAGGCCATGATAATTAGAAAATTCTTTCCCTGGATTTGGCATTTGTCACTGACTTTCTCAGTTATTTATTTTATATCAGATTTATACGGTCTTGGAATTTTATTTAATGCAAAGGATTATCTCTGGTTCCGTATTAAGTCAAAGCTGAAGGATAACATGAACACACTGTCAGAAGTGTATATAGCTATGAGCAAAAGTCCCCACTTCTTCTCATCTCATCCTCCCCAATGAGTTCCTCTCAATAGAGGAAACCACTTCTAACATTTTGTAGTCTCTGCTTTAAGACATTTAACGGGAATATATAAAAATGACTTATATGTTTCTGTGTATGAGTGAATGTGTATAGTTTTTTATTTACTTCCATAAAAGCTGAATTACATCATATATATTTTGGGACAACTTGGTATTTTTCTCCACCAAGCAATATGTCATGAACAATGTTCCACGTCAGTATATAGTAAACCATCATGCATATATAACAGTTTATTTAACCCAAGCCTCTTGATGAACATTTTAAGTTGCCTCCAATTTTAAAAAGCCTTATTTGAGCAGAGAATTCTCAGCTGACAATACCCTTTCATTAGTAGTAGCTTTAATCCAAGCTCTTTAAAGGAATCTGGAAAAATAAGATTGGAATGTAGCAATCAAGGACTTACCTAAAGGAACATTTAAAACTTTTAGTAGTTTTTCGTTCTTCAGTTTTATTATTGACACTAAAACCAACAAAATATTAAAGAGGAAAAAAGAAAAGGGGACTTACGATTTCAGGTCCAGTGTGTAAGGAGCTTCAAGGTTGTCACTGTGTCCCAGCAAGTGAAAAGCTGACCTGAAAAATTAATAACCCTTCCTAGATCCATTAGAGAAGAGGGGATCATGGGGCAAACTGTTGCCCTCAAATTTAGGAGTTAAAGAGAATCACAAGTTACCAGAGCAGAGTCCCATATATAGAAACCCTTGGGGAAACCAGTGCCAGGGTAAGAAAACATAAATTATAACTGAACAACTGCTGGAGGCTCATGGTGGACAAGTCCGAAAGTTAAACACTTCAGGAGACCCCACACGTAGGGAGGAGGAGGCACACTTTTATGTGAGTTTTACCTCCAGGAGTTCTACCAGTTGCTCACAGTGAATACTGGAGAAAAATATCCTCCTGTTTCTGACAGAGGAAGGGGAAAAGTAATCATTTTAAAATTACTAGAGCATTCCGTTCTTCTTAACAAGGTCTGTTCTCAGAAGAAACTATTTGCCGGAGCCAAATCTGCTGGGGTAAACGAGGTCTGTTCTCAGGAGAAACTATTTGCCAGAGCCAAATCTGCTGGGATTTCATCAGAAACTGAACCACCTGGGAGAGGGGAAATATCCAATTCCAGCCCACTCTAGCCATCCTGTTCTAGGAAAGGAGGTGGAGGTGGGTGTGGGGAATGAGAAGTACTTGGAAAGTTCACTAAAAGACTGGGGCACAATAGGGAATGCTTTCCCTCCTCCCACACCTCACCACCACATTATTAAAGACGTATTGGTAGCAGTTCCTTTACTCAGTACACCATAAATGGCTATAAAGAAAAAATAAGAAGACATACCAAAGGCAAAAAACAATTTGAAGAGACAAAGCAAGCATTAGAAGCAGACTCATGGTAACATGAGTTATCAGACTAGGAATTTAAAACAACTAGAATTAATATGATAAGATCCCTAATGGAAAAGTAGACTGCATCCAAGAACAGGGGGGCAATGTAAGTAGAGAGTTGGAAATTCTAAGAAGAAAACAAAAATTGTAAAGATCAGTAACACCGTAAGAGAAATGAAGAATGCTTTTGACAGGCTCATTAGTAGACTAGAAACAGCTGAGGGAAGAATCTCTGAAGTCGAGGATATGTCAATAGCAGAAAAAAATGACTAAAAAAACCCACAAGCAAACAAACCAACAAACAGAACAGAATATCTAATAACTGTGGGATAACTACATAAGGTGCAACATAGGCATAATGGAAATACCAGAAGGAAAAAAAATACTGAAGAAAACAGAAAAAGGATTTAAGCAATAATAAATGAGAATTTCTGCCCAAATTAATGTTAGATACCGAACTATAGATCCAGGAATCTCAGAAAACACCAAGTATGTTAATTGCCAAAACAAACAAACAAACAAACAAAATAACAAAACTCTCTACTACACCTAGGCATACCATTTTCAAGCCACAGAAAATCAAAGATAAAGAGAAAATCTTTAAAGAACCCATTAACCCTCATTATAAAGACGCAAATACAAACTTACATGTGATGTCTCCTTAGGAAACACACAAGCAAGAAGAGGGTGAAATGAAACATTTAAAGTGTTGAGAGAGAAAAAAAAAATCTACCAATTAGAATTCTGTAACCTGTTAAATTATCCTTCAAAAGTGAAGGGGAAAAGGATTCTGGGAAGATGGTGAAGGAGGAAGCACCAGGAATCTGTCTCACTATGTAGACAACAGTTACACTGGTAAAATCTGTCTGGTTTAACTATTTTGGGACTTTAGACTGTACTCTTTTTTAAAGATTTTATTTATTTATTTGAGAGAGAAAGAGAGAGAGAAAACACAAGCAGGGGGAGGGTCAGAGGGAAAAGCAGACTCCGAGCTGAATAGACAGCCTGATGCATGCTTCACCCAGGAGCCAAGGATCATGACCTGAGCTAGGCAGACGTTTAAGAGACTGAACCACCCAGGTGCCCCTGGAACTCTAGACTGTACTGAAGCCTTGAAACTTAACCACTGTAAGACTTGAATGGTAAGTTGTGTTTAATTTCTGTCAATTTCAGCTCTTAGCACAGCAGCTAACTCAGTGGTGCCTGGGTGGCTCAGTCAGTTAAGTGTCTGCCTTTGACTAAGGTCATGATCCCAGGGGCCTGGGGTAGAGTTCTGCATCCATATCCCTACTCGGCAGGGAGTCTGCTTCTCCCTCTCCCTCTCCCCTCTGCTCATGTGCTCACACACACACTCTCTCTCTCAAATAAATAAATAAAATCTTAAAAAATAATAATAATAGCTACTCATGTCCCAGCATGTAGCAGATAGCTACACACATGTTCCAGGAGGAGCTTGCACACAGTCTGTGGGAGCCAGGGTAGTAAAACAAAACAAAACAAAACATAACAAAACAAAACAAAACAAAATCCATCTCCTCCAAATATCAGTGATCTGTGCTATGATTTATGATTGCTTTTTCTGATCACAGAGATACACTCAAAGAAGTGGGCCAAACTATTGTTGCAAATGAAATCCACGGGATTTAATAGACCAGTGGATTTTCCCCCTTTAATTTTATTCTTTTCTCCTTTTTGGGAGCCAGGCATTAAAGACTAGGACAATCAGAAGCAACTGCATACATGAGGGGACCTGGAAAATCACTGTGAGTGCCAAGAGAAAGGTGCAGGCTCAGAAAAGACCTGAAAAGACACTAACATTTCAGGCTGCTCTTTGGTATAGAAACAGCTGACAGTAATAGAAGAGGAAGAAGAAGGAGAAAGAGATGGAGATGGAGGTGGAGGAGGAGGAGAGAAAGAGGAGAAAGAGAAGGAGGGAGCAGAGGAAGGAGAAAGAGAGAGAAAGAAAGAGGAGGAAGAGGAAAGGAAAAGAAAATAAAGAAAAAAAAAAGAAAATGAAAATCCTGGAAAAAAAGGAAGACTCTAATATCCAGAATTATCATTATTATATTCAGATGTCTAGTGTTCAACAGAAAAATAAGGCATACAGAAAAACAGAAAGTATGGACCATTCAAATAAACAAACGAACAGAACTGTCCTTAAGAAAGACCTGATGGCAGATCTACTACATAAAGACTTTAAAACAATTATCTTCAAGAGCTGAGGAACTAAAGGAAGTTGTGGAGAGAGTCAAGAAAATGACATATGGACAAAATGGAAATAATCAATGAAGAAATAGAAAGCCTAAAGTAGAAAGTAATAAAACAAATTCTGGAGCTGAAAAGTACAATCATCAAAATGAAGAATGCACTTGAGGGATCACAGGCAAAGAAAAAAATCAGTGAACTTGAAGGTAGGACAATTAAAATTATTGGGTCTTAATAACGGAAAGAGAAAAAGATTGAAGAAAAGTAAATAGAGCTGAAGGACCTGTGGGATGCCATCAAGTGGACCAACTTACACATTATGGGAGTCTTGGAGGGAGAAAAAAAAAAGGCAGAGAATATTTGAAGAAATAATTGTCAAAATTTTCTCAAATTTGATGAAAGACATGAATATAAACATCCATGAAGCTCAACAAACTCCAAGTAAGATGAACTTAAAGAGACACATAAGATATAATTAAACTGTTGAGAGACAAAAAATAAATTTGAATATGGCAAGAGAATTGTCATGTACAAGGGGTCCTTAACAAGATTTTCAGCAATTTTTTTTATGAGAAATGCTGGATACCAGAAGGCAGTGAACTGAAATATATAAGGTTCTTAAAGTGGGGGTGGGGGGAGTACCTGAGAGCAAAGAATCCTATATCTGGCAGAACTATCCTTCATAAGTGAGGGAAAATTTAAGACGTTCCCAGATAAACCAAAGCCAAGGAAGTTCATTACCACTAGATCTTCCTTGCAAGAAATGCTAACCACAAAGAAAAAGGCTACAGAATAAACACACACACACGCATACACACACACACATGAGAGAAAGAGAGAGAGAGAGAGAGAAGGAAATTAAAACATTTTACTACCAAAAAAATCAATAAACATGAAAATAGTCAGTAATGCAGAAAATGAAGAACAAAAACCTATATGACATATAGAAAGGAAATGACACAATGATAGAAGTACCTTCTTAATAAGAATTATTTTAAAAAGAAATGGGTTAAATACTTCAATCATAAGACACAGATTGGCAGAATGGATAAACAAACATGATCCAAGCATATGCTGTCTCTGAGAGGCACTTTAGTTACAAAAATACAAATCGGTTGAAAGTGAAAGATTGGAAAAGGATATGCCAAACAAATAATAATCAAAAGACAGTGGGAGTTACTGGGCTAGTATCAGATAACATAGGCTTTAAATTTTAGAAGCTTATAAGAAACAAAGAAGTACATTATATATTGATAAGTTTCAATACAGCAGGAGAATAGAACAGTTATAAACAATTGCACACCTAATGACAGGCCATCAAAATATGTGAAACAAAAATTAACACTTGAAGGGAAAAACACACAATTCTAAAATAATTGGTATAGACTCAATATTCCATTCTCAATGGATAAAACAACGAGACATGAAATAAGTAAATAATAAAATAGAGAACTTAACAGAATAAACCAACCAAGTCCAACAGACATATGCAGAACACCCCACCCAACAAGAACACATTCTTCTCCAAAAGAACAGGGAATATTTTCCAGGATAGTCCATTTGTTCTGTCACAAACTAAGTCTCAATGGATTTAAAAAATACAGATAATATCTTGTCTGATCACAATGGGAGAAAGTTAGAAATCAATTACAGAAAGAAACTGGAAAGTTCACAGTTGTGGAAATTAAATAACACATTTTCAACAACCAATAGATCAAAGAATAAATCACAAAAGAATTTAGAAAATAAATAGAAACAAATGAAAACAAAAGATACCACAACTAATGTGACACAGTGAAAGAAGTGTTAAGGTGGAGATTTATAGCTCTGAATGCTTATATTAAAAAACAAGAGGGGCACGTGGGTGGCTCAGTGGGTTAAAACCTCTGCCTTCAGCTCAAGTCATGATCTCAGGGTCTTGGGATCATGCTTCAGCAGGAAGCCTGCTTCTCCCTTTTCCTGCAGCTCATGCTCTCTCTCAAATAAATAAATAAAATCTTTAAAAAAGAAAGAACAAAAGAAAGAAAAACAGGGTGTCTGAGTGGCTCAGTGGGTTAAGCCTCTGCCTTCACCTCAGGTCATGATCTCAGGTTCCTGGGATCAAGCCCCACATCAGGCTCTCTGCTCAGCAGGGAGCCTGCTGCACCCCCCCCCCCCGCCCACTGCCTGCCTCTCTGCCTACTTGTGATCTCTGTCAAATAAATAAATAAAATCTTAAAAACAAACAAACAACAAGGATTTCAAATGAGCAAATGTATACAGGTAACAGAAAAAGAAGAACAAAACCCAAAGCTACCAGAAGAAAGAGGAAATAATAAAGATTACAGCAGAGACAAACAAAGTTGAGAATAACAAAACAACAGAGAAAATCAGTGAAATTCAAATTTGGTTCTTCAAAAAGATCAACAAAATCGACAAACGTTTAGCTAGGTGGAATAAGAAAAGGAGACTTAAACCACTAAAATCAGAAATGAAAGTGGAGACATTAATACCAATTCTCAAGAAATAAAAGGAATTATAAGAGAGTACTATGAACAACTGTATACCATCAAATTGTATATCCCAGGTGAAATGGAAAAATTCCTAGAAACACAAAACCTATCAGACTAAATCTGAAGAGATAGAAAATCTGAATAAAACAACCTATAACTAGTAAGGAGATAGAATCAGAATCTCTCAATGGAGAAAAATCCCTGGACACAATGGCTTCACGGGTGAATTCTACCAAACATTAAAGAAGAACTAACTTCATTTTTTCTCTAACTTTTCCCAAAAATTAAAGAAGGAGGGAAAAACTTCATAATTCATTCTCTGAAGGCAGCATTATTCTGTACCAAAGCCAGAAAAAACATTACAAAAAAGTTGCAGACCAATATCCCTTATTAACATTGATGCAAAAACCCTCAACAAAATACAAAATAGCAAATAGAATTCAGCAGTATATTTATAGAATCATACACAATAATCGAATGGGATTTTGTTTTTCTGGAATGTAAGGATGGTTCAACATGAGAAGATCAATCAGTGTAATATACCATATTAACAGAATAAAAAACAATAGCCACACGATCATCTCAATTGACACAGTAAAAGCAACTGACAAAATTCAACATCCTTTCTGATAAAAAATATTCAACAAATTAGGAGTAGAAGGAAACTACCTCAATATAATAAAAGTCATATATGAAAAACCCACAGCCATCATACTCTGTAGTAAAAGATAGAAAACTTTTTCTCTAAGACCAGGAACAAGGCAAGAACACCAGCTTTCACCACTTCTATTCAACACAGTAGTGGAAGTTCTAGCCAGAGCGCTTAGGCAAGAAAAAGAAATGAAAGGCACCCAAATTAAAAAGGAAGAGATAAAATTATGTCTGTCGGCAGATGATATTTTATGTGTACAAAAACCCTAAAGAATGCACAAAAATTATTAGAACTAATAAGCAAATTCAGCAAAGTAGCAGGGTTCAAAGTCAACACAAAAAAATCAGTTGTATTTCTATGCACTGATAAAGAACAATTCTGAAAGGAAATTAAGTTAGTTGGTTAAGCATCTCAGTTGGCTAAGCTCAGTTGGTTAAGCATCTAAGTTCGACTCAGGTCATTATCCCAGGGTCTTGGGATTGAGTTCCACATCGGGCTCCCATCTCAATGGGGACTTTGCTTCTCTCTCTACTTCTTCCCCCTGCTCGTGATCTCTCTCTCTCAAATAAGTATATAAAATCTTAAAACAAACAAATAAAGAAGACAATTCCCTTACATTAGCATCAAAGAGAATAAAATACTTGGTATAAACTTAATCAGGAAGGTGAAAAACTTGCACACTGAACACTATAAAACATTGCTGAAAAATTAAAGAAGAGATAAATAAATGGAAAGACATCCATGTTCATGGATTGGAAGACTCAATATTACTAGAAAGTCAATACTATCCAAAGCAATCTACAGAGTCAGTTCAATCTCTACCAAAATTCCCAGGATGATTTTTGCAAATATACAAAAACTTATCTTAAAATTCATGTGGAATCACAAGGGACCTTAAATAGCAACCCCCCAAAAATCTTGAAAAAGAAGGGGAGCCTGAGTGGCTCACTGGGCTAAGTGGTTGCCTTCAGCTCAGGTGATGATTCCAGGGTCCTGGGATCGAGACCTGCATCAGCTCCGTGCTCACCAGAAAGCCTGTTTCTCCCTCTCCCTCTGCCTGCCATTTTGCCTACTTGTGCTCTCTAGCTCTCTATCAAATAAATAAATAAAATCTTAAAAAAATATTGAAAAAGAAGAACAAAGCTGGAGGTCTTACACTTCATGGTTTCCCAACTTACTACAAAGCTATAGTAATTAAAACAGTGTGATACTGGCACTGGGGTGATGATAAACCAGTGAATAGAATAGAGATCCCTGAAGTAAAAGTTTGCGTGCATGGACATATGACCTTTGACAAGGGGGCCAAGACCAAGCAACGGGGAAAGGACAGTCCTTTCAAAAAGAACTGAAGAGGGAACCTGGGTGGCTCGGTGGGTTAAAGCCTCTGCTTTCGGCTCAGGTCATGATCCCAGGGTCCTAGGATCGAGTCCCGCATCGGGCTCTCTGCTCAGCGGGGAGCCTGCTTCCTCCTCTCTCTCTGCCTGCCTCTCTGCCTACTTGTGATCTCCGTCAAATAAATAAATAAAATCTTTAAAAAAAAAAAAAAAAAAAAAAAAGAACTGAAGACAGGGACGCCTGGGTGGCTCAGTTGGTTAAGCGGCTGCCTTCGGCTCAGGTCATGATCCCAGCGCCCTGGGATCGAGTCCCACATCGGGCTCCTTGCTCCGCGGGGAGTCTGCTTCTCCCTCTGCCTCTGCCTACCACTCTGTCTGCCTGTGCTCACTCACGCTCTCTCTCTAACAAATAAATAAATTAAAAAAAAAAAAAAAAGAACTGAAGACGGAATATCCACCTGTGAAGAAATGAACTTGGACCCTTACCTAACACCATAAATAAAAAGTAGTTCAAAGTGGATCAAAGACCTAAACTTGGACCTGGAACTATAAAGCTCTTACACAAAAACATCAGACAATTATGTGCTCTTAATTTGACAATGATGTTTGAAGTCCAGAGAACTGATATACCGTTATATTCATAGAAGGTTTTGGATTATCCTCTTTGCATCAAGGAAAACCTTTTCTTCCATGCTTTGAAGTTCTGCAAAACTGTCTCTCAACTTTATCTAAGCTGAAAGATAGTTTATGATTCTCCTTTCTTTTTTGGTATGCCCATTTCCTCCTCAAATTTAGATGGGGCTAGAGATGTTAGTACTGGCCTTTTTAACAAGCTACAAAAATTGTATTACATGACAAAAGAACAGAAGATACCAGATTAGCTGTTCATTCTTCTTTCTGTGAGCACTGCACTCAAGAATGTGTGTTGGTAAGACAAGAAACAAAAGGTGTTGGAGAGGAAATGGAGAAAAGGGAACCCCCTTACACTGTTGGTGAGAATGCAAGTTGGTGCAGCCACTTTGGAAAACAGTGTGGAGATTTCTCAAGATATTAAATATAGAGCTACCCTATGACCTGCAATTGCACTACTGGATATTTACCCCAAAGATACAGATGTAGTGAAAAGAAGGGCCATATGTACCCCAATGTTCATAGCAGCAATGGCCACAGTCACCAAACTGTGGAAAGAACCAAGATGCCCTTCAACAGACGAATAGATAAAGAAGATGTGGTCCATATATACAATGGAGTATTATGCCTCTGTCAAAAAGGATGAATATCCAACTTTTGTATCAACATGGTTGGGTCTAAAGGAGATTATGCTGAGTGAAATAAGCAGAGAGAGTCAATCATCATATGGTTTCACTTACTTGTGGAGCATAAGGAATAACATGGAGGACATTAGGAAAAGGAAAGGAAAAGTGAGTTGGGAGAGAGGGGGAGAGGGCGAGGAGGGGGAGAGGAACCATGAGAGACTGTGGACTCTGAGAAACATACCGAGGGTTTTGGAGGGGAGGGGATGGGTGTTGGGTGAGCCTGCTGGTGGGTATTATGGAGGGCACGTATTACATGGAGCACTGGGTGTGGTGCATAAAAAATGAATCTTGGAACACTGAAAAGGAAAAAAAAAAAAAAGAATGTGTGTTGGTAAAACAAATCTTACATGTCCTTCTGTGTCCCCAGCACCATCCCTGTGAAGACAGCTGGTTAGAGCTTGTGGCTGTCCTTCTTTGTCATCTATGCTGTCTTTGAGGATGGGAAGAAATGTCACCTTGGTTGCAGCCCGTAAACCTTTAGCCCAATGTCACATCACCGAAACAATAAAAGATGACAGAAACCTGTTAGTGCAGTGTATTAAGATGTGATCTCCAATGCACAACTATAGATTGATAGCAATGAGAAAGAATAATGAAAAAAATATAAGTGCTAGGAAATGTTAAGAAATAGCTTAAGTGTCAATAATTCTGAGTCAAGGCATCAGAATAGATAATATCTTTTCTTTTAAAAATCTGCTTTATAGCCTATGAAGATTGCAAAAGTTTTCCTTTGAAATGCCTGTGTGTCCCCACGGCCTAAATGTGGTATAAAAAATTTTCTCTGAACTGATAGTTTTTCTGTGAAATGACATTTTAACATTCTCAGAGTTACCCATTCTCCCTTTGCCTCATTGTCTTTAAACCCTAACCAATCTCATTAAATAATCTGCTGTAAAAAATTCTCCAGTTGCAAATTTCTTAAAAATGGGGCAGGGAGGAAAGGACCCCACAAGCTTTCTTAAAGAAGGAAATGTGAATTGAAGTGCACGGTTTTGCTCCACTCGCGACCTCAGGGAACACAAGGCATGTTCTCTGTTGGTGACTGTTTAGGCTTTTTTGGTATCACTCCCCATGCATTACTTCACAGCTGGAATTTCTCTGAATGTAAAGGATCTGAATCAGCCACAAAACTGCAGCTTGAAATTCTTAATGTAACCTTCCAAATTTAATAGGAAAAGGTCAAACCCAGAATGACTCCCACTGGCAAAATATTTTTGTTAGGAAGAATTTTTAATTATAAAAGTAACACATGCTAGTTGCATAAATTCCAAACAGAGAAGATGTGTAGAAACAAAAGGAAGAAAGCCCCGGTTCTACGTCAGTCCCCGGGCTAACATTTTGGAGTGATTCTTTCCAGCTGTGTGTTAGTGAGCCATGAGATGCTCTTACTACATCCACTGTTATTTTTCTCTTTTGAATTCACAATATGTCATGGACATCTTCCATGTCATTTTTTAAAAAAGATTTTATTTATTTATTTGACACAGAGATCACAGGTAGGCAGAGAGGCAGGCAGAGAGGGAGGGGGAAGCAGGATCCCTGTGGCGCAGAGAACCCGATGTGGGGCTCGATCCCAGGACCCTGAGATCATGACCCAAGCCGAAGGCAGAGGCCCAACCCACTGAGCCACCCAGGCGCCCTTCCATGTCATTTTTAGCAGACATTTTGAAGTATCATTTAATAGTGCAGATGCTACTTTTTAAGTAATCCATGCTCCTGGTTAAAAAAAAAAAAAAAGTAAACCTATAAAAAGCTGTATGTTACCCCTACATTCCCAGGCTGCTAGTTCCCCTGCCCAGAAGCAGCCACGCTATCTGAGTTTTTCTTCTTGGTGGATCTAACCAAGGTCCTTAAGTTCCCCCTAGGCCCTCTGCAAGTTACACAGTAACCGTCTTCCCCTTCAGCCAGACATATCCAATGCTTCAGTTTCAGGAAGGATTGTCCTGAGAGGAATGCAACAAGAGAGAGCCCATGCTTTGTGGTGGAATAAATCTAATTCAAATTTAGGTTTCTGAAACCCATGGCGTTGTCATGAAAGCAAAGTTTTTGCTAATAATGGTTGGGCTTCTTAAAAAAAAATCGAATAATAGCATACAGATAGCGAGGCACACAAATCTCAAATTTACAGATTGATTAATTTTTAAATTAATTCCCATGTAACCCCCTCCATAGTTAAGAAACATTCCCAGACTTCCAGAAAGGAGTTAGGCTTTTGAGAAAGAAATAGAGGTTTTGAGTACCAAAAGGCTAAGAACCCAAAAAGATTAAAGCATAGAGTTTATACATTAAAATGTCCTCAAAAATGAAATCAGAGAGGGAGATAAACCATAAGAGACTCTTAATCATAGGAAACAAACTGAAGGTTACTGGAGGGGAGAGGTGTGAAGGGACAGGGTAACTGGGTGATGGGCATTAATAGGAGGGCATGGGATGTAATGAGCACTGGGTGTTATATGAGACTGTTGAATGACTGAATTGTACCTCTGAAACTAATAATACCTTATATGTTAATTAACTGAATTTAAATTTTTTAAAAAGGAAAAAAAATGTCTTCAAAAAGAGATGACATGTTCTAGGAGAAAAATATTTGTCTCTCAGAAGACAACCTGCCCCCTGCTTCCCATTAAAGCCAAGAATAGGGTGTTATGGACTGACTTGTGTCCCCCCGACCCAGATTCACACGTTGAAGCCCTAACCTCCACTGTTTTGAAGACAGGGCCTTTGAGGAGGTCGTTAAGGTTAGATGAGGTCATTAGAATGGGGCCCTAATCCAACAGGGCTGGTGCCTTTACAAGAAGAGGGAGAGAGTGAGGCGGGGGGGCGGGGGGAGGAGGAAAGGGGTGGCTGGGGGATGGACATTGGGGAGGGTATGTGCTATGGTGAGCGCTGTGAGTTGTGTAAGACTGACGAATCACAGACCTGTACCTCTGAAACAAAATATATGTGAATAAAAAATAAATATAAAAAAATTTAACTAAAAAAAAAAAAAGAGGAGGGAGAGACTTCAGAGCTGGCCCTTTCTCTGCAGTCACCAAGGGAAGGCCATGTGAGGACACAGAGAAAAGGCGGCGGACATTTGCAAGCCGGGAGGAGAGCTCTAGGCAGAAAGAGAATTCGCGGACACACTTGATCCTGGTGCCCCCAGAATGGCGAGAAATGTCTGTTGTTCGAGCCACTGTCTGGTGTTTCGTAATACTGTGGGCAAGGAACAGCAGAAACCCCAGAGAGATGCTGGGGAGTTTGAGAGCGGAAGAGGCCTGGGCCCTCTTTTCGGGGTGCGGCCTGGAGAGCCTGCCAGATGTTCTGGTACCACCGGACATGGCGGCCGCGCAGAGGGAGCAGGTGAGGGTACCGGACAGCCCTCTGAGCCTCCCAGCCCGTGCTCAGGCTTCCTGAGAGGCTGAGAGAGGGTGTAGGGCCTCTGCGCTGAGGCTGCAGCCAGTGCACCCCAGTCTGCACAAACCAGAGCCTGGGCAGGACCACTGAGTCCTGCAGAAGATGCTCCTGGACCACGACCCCAGCCTGCCCTACCCTCTGTATGAAGCGGCGAGTAAGGACTCAGGTGCCCCTGCGGACGGAAGGAGGGCAGAGCATTGGTTTTCCGTCTTTACCTGCCTCGACTGACCACATTTACCTGGGGAAGATTACCTTGATTTTCTGCTTATTAAGCAGATTGATTCCTCAAGGCAAAAGTTAAGTTCAACTACAGCAAAATATTGAGTTTTCTATACCCAAGCTGTGATCTGTGAAATGTGTGCTAATGACAAAACCACTTGTGTGGATGTGGTGTGTACAGGAACTTGCTCACATGCGTGTGTGTGCGTGTGTGTGTGTGTGTGTGTACACCTATACATACCCCCACCTACCTATCTTCAGTTTCCATTGTTTACAAGTCATTTAGATCTGGGTTCTGGGAGGCCCAGGAGAGTGCGTTAGTTAACTGATAGGGGTTGGTTAACAAACCATTAAAAGCCGAAGCACTTCTTTCCCTGCAGATTGGACGACCATTAGGGGCAGGACTATTTAACCAGAGAGTCACTAAGACAAAGTGCTTTGCTCGACAGAATACTGTTCCTCCCCGCGCCCCCCCCCCCCCCCGCCCCGGGAATCAGATTAGTGTTAATTGAAGACAGCATGACTTGAAGATTCGTAACACCAGTGCTCGTGGTTTGGGGAAGAGCTTGACCAGTTACAGATACAATTGCTTACCGTAAGTACCATTGCAAGGGAGGATTCAGAGTAAGTTCTTTCCATTCTCTCCAGAGAGTGGTCTATTTCAGCAGTTTTGTTGATCTGCTTCCGGAAATCCTCTGCGATATCTAATCCTAGTGTACAAATACTAGCAATGCGGTGGCTTTGGAATAGGGCCAGATCTGCTAGGCTCAACTACATTTCCCAGAACTCACACCCTTGTACATTTCCTGTTCAGGTGGCCACAAGAGACCCACGTATGGGAGATCTGGAGGGCGGGCATGAATCGGTAGGCATTCTATGGCTTGTACACATTGTCACCGACCAGTGGGCTCACTGCAGGTGTAGAAAAGTAGTGGGTTGCCCTGTTCCACCTTCCCCGAGCCAAGCCCTGGATCATGTACAGATGTCAGCTTTGTGACAGATGGCGCCAGGTTCTCCTGCAGGATACTGTACCTTTAGAGGCTGTCAGAGCTGCCACAGATTTCAGTCCAGCCTCATGGGTCCAGCTTATGCCTGTGGGTCCCAACTTGTCCTTGCTTTCCCATTTCATATCCCGTTATAAGCGCTGCCAAGCCCGCCCATTTCAGGTTCTAGCTGCAGATGCTAAGACAATAGCCGTACGGAGCCTCCTTAACCAGCTCCCACCTTTGCATGAGGCCAAATCCGTTAACGAATAATTTCATTTATACCTGCCTATACCTATACTGCCAAGTGGTTCTGCTTCTCTGACCCCTGACTGATAGCATGATTTGGTACAGGAAGTGGAGTGGTTCTAGGGATCGGAATCTTGAAGCGGAATTCTCTCAGTTGATTCTGGGCTTTCTGAGATTGGTTGTCTGTTCTGAGTAAAGATATGAACGACTCTATTTCCAGTGGTAACAGGGACACTGCGGTCTGTGGCAGACTCTGGCAAAACAGTTTACTGCGGTTATCGTCTGGCAATCAGATACCTAGGGAAGGCCAGGCTCTCGATGACCAAGTACTTGGGGCCACAGACCACTTTAGTAAAAACAAAGAGTCTAATGGAGCTGGTTGCTTGTTTCTAAGTGTTCTGGAGAACTTGGAAGAAAGAGAATGACCATCTCAAGGCTGTAAATTCCCCAGCTCGAAGTTCACATGAGGAATCTGAACACTTCAATGGGTTCCCGAAACAAAACCCCCCAATCTCCTGTATACACAGTGAGGGCTGAGATTTCTGAAAAGCACACCCCAGTGGAACCTGAGTGGGGCTGAATGACAAAGCAGATTGAATCGCCTCCCAGGGTCTGTTGTGTCAACATCAGGGCCTGACTAGAGAAGAATGGGATGCAGACAACTGGAGTCGTGCCATATGGGCAGGTTCTAACGAAACACGCCAAGAACATTTCCTAGAATCTTCTTCCCAGTGTTGCTCCTGTTTTCTAGGTTGCCAAGGAGAGGAATAGCCACAGGGTTTTGAGTGTGGATGTGAATATCCCAAACAAGCAAATTAAGAATGATTTGGATACTTTCGTAATGTAAAAAAAAATTCAGGGGGTGTAATTTCTTTTGATTCATGTAACTTACAAACGATGATGTCTGGGTCCTACAAGAATCAGTTCATAAAAGACACTGGTAGGTCTTGATCATAATAGGCATCAGTTGCATTATTACGTTTACCATACATCTGTTTACGACCCTCCACCAAAATCCTGGCTAGTGTAGCGATGGCCTTTAGGTTCTTATTACAGAAAGTACAGGTCGTAGAAAACTCAATGCAAAAATCTGAATCCTTACCAGAGGAAATGGTGTTATGTTTGTTCTTCCAGTGCTGCATTCTGGAATTACTGCTTGAGCACCGAAAAAGTGAAATATAAGGACGCTTTCTACGTGGACGCGGAAATGCACGGAGTGATTTTCCCCCCAGACCCTACACATTTACCAGGCATTCAGCTTCCCGCTTGAGTGTCAGCCCTTTTCTAGGGTAATGGATTTATTTATCTTAGAGCATGCACACGCTGGAGAGGCGAGAATGTGATCATGAGGTCACACCCTGAGCGGAAAGAAACCGAGACTCGGACACTTAACCAACTGGGCCACCCAGGCACTCTGGCTATGGATTTGTTTTTAATACCTGTACTAGGTGGCTAAACTCTGTTTACACAGAGCAGCACATATGCCCAGCTGAAATACTTAGGTGGCTGGTAACTAAGGGCATGCATGTGGCCAAATTCTGGCAAATGAGATGAGAGTGGACGGGGCATGCCAACTTCAGGGAAACCTGCTTAGTGTGAGCGGACTGATCCAGGAGGGTGACTGCTCTCCTGGAATGTGGCTGTGGTAGCTGGAGCTCCAGCAGCTACCTTAGACCTTTACGTAATATTGAGAATAGGACCCAGGTATGGTAGCATAGAAAAGTAGATAGTACATGGATCCCAGAGCTGTCCAACCCATCGTGAACTACATATATCTGAATTTCTATCCTGTGTAGGCCATTTCTTTTTCCAGTCTGTTAGTCGTAATATTTCTGAACAGATATACTTTGTGACCCTGAGGTATTTTCCTGTTCCAGGTGAACGAAGTGTACTGGGGCTGTTTTATATAATGGGATAGTCCAAACCCATTCTACTGTCACCTCCACAAAGGGCTGCTGATTTCCTGGGATGAGAAGGTTCTGAGAACTTGGTCTCCTCTCAGGGAGCAGCTGACATCTCCATCTGGAGGCTCATTATTCTGAGCAGCAGCACACCTAAAACTGACTCCCTTTCTCTTCACTTGGCCACGGGGGAGTGTGACTTCCCCCCACGTCTCATTTTACTTCCTGCTGTCATGACTCTTTCAGCCCACTGAGTCGTGCCTAGACAGTAGGCTGCTTCCATGGAGAGAAGTGGCAGCCTGGCTTGGCCGGGAGCTCCAGGATGATGGTCTCCCAGGGCTCACGGAGCCTCCCCGGTCACGGGGCCTCTCCTTACACCTGCTCCTCTCTCCCAAGCTCTAAGAGGTGGCTGGCCCTTCTATTTCCGCTTCTTCCGGTGCTTCGGTTTGGTCTCTCCAAAAGGTACTTATTTTTCTTGATTACACTAACTTGACACATTCTTTCTAACAAACACCAGTAACTTTTTCTTCTCCAGGATAATTGATTTCATCTTTGTTCCACAATGTCCATAACACCGTTCCATAGCTGTAATAGTCTCCTAGTGTGTGTCCACACTTAATATATCTTTAAAAATTTCTATCTCCCTGTAGAAGGAAGTCCATCCCTGCATTTTAAAGCTAGGGGACAGTTTAACTGTAGAGTTCACTTAATTTGAATAGATCAACAGATTTTTGGTAGAAAGTAGTAGAACTTCCCGACCACATTGCAACAATCTTATGAGTGAGGTATCCTCTCTTCCTCATTAAAAGCCCTGGACTCAAGCAAAGTTTCCATAAAAATGAAAACTATGCATCTCTCCTTCCACCCCCCAACACTTCTAGGGTGTTACCATCCTTCTGTAGCTCAGCTGCCTATGTTATGGAGAGGCAATCCCAAAACACCAGTGGCTTAACACTACCATTCCATTTCTCACTCTCATTACACATCCCCCGATGGCTGGCAAGAAACTCCATTCGATCTGACCACTCTTAGGGACTTAGGCCACCAGATTCCGCCACCTTTTAACTAAACCATCAGAACACTTGGCCTCAGTTCCCTGGGTAGGGAAGTGCCGGGAGAATTGTGCGTGGGTTTTCCCCACCTCACTGCTTTTCATGTCCAACTGTCAGAACTCATCACACGCCCCATGCAGCTGCTGGGGTGTGGCCGGGAAATGGGAAAAACAGAAGAGTAAACAGAATATTTGGAAGGAGTAAAGTTTCCTGTCCTAAGTTCTACACAGAACTGGACTGAAATCAGATTCGACACTTAAATTGAATCATCGTACAGTCATTTGAATTAAGAATTTTTAGTTTTCTAATTAGACACCATTATTTTCCATGCATATTAGTTTTTATTCCTTGCTTTATTATCAATTTCTTCTATTAAATCGGATTTTGTTTGTTTGTTTGTTTGTTTTTTGCCTCGCTCATTTGCTGTGCACAATTTACAAAGCAAGCTCTAGCATATGTCTTCCCCATCTTCCTGTCAGGACAGCAAGGCCAATGTAATTGCTACTTAGAGGTAATTCTGCTTTCTTTCCCCCTCCTTGCAATTTGCCTCTGTACCCCTTGGCACATTCTACCCCAAAGACATGAAAAGTTACAGCATTTCTCAGTTCCATTCTCCCCTCCACACCTAATATGGTAGTTTGTTGTTGCTTTTAAAAGATTATTTATTTGACAGAGAGAGAGAGAGAGAGAACTCGGGAGCAGGCCAAGCATGGGGGAGAGGCAGAGGAAGAGGGAGAAACAGGCTTCCCACTAAGCAAGGAGCCCAATGCGTGACCTGAGCTGAAGGCAGCTGCTTGACCAACTGAGCCACCCCTGCACCCCCTAAAATGGTAGTTATCTAACTTCTGCTTGGAATGCCACTGCTGGGAGCCAGAGAGGTGGACCCTGGGACCTCTCGTATCCCACTGGTCAACTTTTGGTGGGAGCCTTGATAGGAGAAGCTGGGAATTGTGCATTGGGCTACCTTGCTGTTAGGACTTCCTCAAACTGTTCACTGCACCAAGCAATCTGAACCACGGGAACAGCAGGCGAATTTTGCTATTTGGTTTGCTCTTAGGGTCCCTCAACCACCCAGATGTCTCATGCCACCTGCCATCTGGTCTCCACCTGGGAAGAGTCAACTCATTCCTTGGGTTTCCCAGTACTCCATCCAAAGTACAATCGAGGTGGTGTGGCTTTCACATCAATTTCATTTTGACAGTAGCTGCAGCATTTCAGGTGGGGTAAGAACTGCTGGGAAGATCCATCCAAAGACCCACCAGATTACATTAATCCCTGATTCAATTAAGACAAACTTTCATCAAAAGTAAGGTGATCGGGGCACCTGGGTGGCTCAGTGGGTTAAAGCCTCTACCTTCAGCTCAGGTCATGATTCCAGGGTCTTGGGATCGAGCCCCGCATCGGGCTCTCCGTTCAACAGGGAGCCTGCTTCCTCCTCTCTCTCTGCCTGCCTCTCTGCCTACTTGTGATCTCTGTCTGTCAAATAAATAAATAAAATCTTTAAAAAAAAAAAAAAGTAAGGTGATCACACAGGGCGGTGGTAGATACAGCTTACTTTAGAGGAGCTTCCCTTACACCCCAGAAACCTCAGGAGTTATGTGCCTGTGAGGTGAAGGTCTCACCGGGTCTGAAAGCTTTGATTCTGGCCTTGCCACTGCCCTTTCCAAACTGGAGGCTTCCGAAAGAACAGACCGCCGCAATCTCTGCACTTCCCTTTAGCCTAATGCCTTCAAACACTGGTCTCCTTGTCTTGAGCCAAGCTTCTTGTAAGGCCCTATCCTTATCCAAGAACAGCAGAGTGCCCCAGTATCCCTGAACAGGAACTCTGCTTCTGATTTCCCAAGTCTGGAAAGCCCATTTCTCCACATCTACGTAGGTACCTCTGTTTATCATAGCACTTTATCGCTAGTTTCAATTGCGTATTTGCTTGTTTACATGGTGACTGGTTAACTCTCCGACAAGACTACAGTAAACCATGTTTCCCCCCTCCAGTCACTGAACACGCAAGGCCTACTGTAGTGCTCACCACGTAAATGTTCAATAAATATTCAACAAATTAATGAGCAAGGACTATTCCATTAATTCCAAATGGTTTGACATAGCTGCCCCTTAGAGTGCCCATTAAGGACAGGTAGTCACACCTATAGCATAAGCAACAAAAGCAAAAATAAACAAGTGGGACTACATCAAACTAAAAAGCTTCTGCACAGCCAAAGAAACCAACAAAGTGAAAAGATAATCTACAGAGTGGGAAAAAAATGTTTACAAACCATGTATCTGATAAAAAGTTAATATCCAAAATAGATCAAGAACTCATACAACTCAACAGCAAAATAGTCCAAATAATTCAATTTAAAAATGGGCAAAGTACCTAAACAGATATTTTTTCCAAAGGTGATATATACAAATAGCTAACAGGTACATGAAAAGGAGATACAAATCACAGGTACATCATTAAGGAAATACAAATTAAAACCACCATGATATCACCTCCTGCTTGTTAGAATGGCCACGATCAAAAAGACAAGAGGATGGATGTGGACAAAGGTAACCCTTGCGCACTGTTTGTGGGAATGTACATTGGTACAGTGACTAAGGAAAACAGTATAGGGGCGCCTCAGAAAATTAAGAACAGAACTACTTGTCACCCAGCAACTCCATTTCTGGGAATATACTGAAAAGTAAAAACCCTAACTCAAAAAGGCATCCACACTCCCGTGTTCATAGCAACGTTATTTATAATAGGCAAAACATGGAAACAACCTAAGTGCTCATCAATGGATGAATGGCTAAGGAAGATGTGGCATGTGAGGAATATTACTCAATAATGAAAAAAAATAGGAATCCCACCATTTGTGGCATGGATGGACTTTGAAGGCATTGTGTTTGCTATGTGAAAGAAGAGAAACACAAATACTGTAAAATCTCCCTTAATATGTGTAAACAAAACAGTAAACTCACTGAAAAAGAGATCAGATTTTTGGTTACCGGAGGTGGATGGTTGTGGGGGGTGGTGAGGGAGAACTGGAAAAAGGTACAAGCTTCCAGTTTTAAGTACTAGGGATGTAATGTACAACGTGATGACTATAGTTAACACTGTCGTGTGACACACATGAACATTAAGAGAGTAGATCCTAAGAGTTCTCATCACAAGAATTCTTTTCGGTTTATTGTATCAGCATAAGAAGGTGGTTATTAACTAAGCCTACTATGGCAATCACTTCGCAATATATGCACATCACACCATCAATGCTGCACACCTTAAACTGATACAGTGACAATGTCAATTACTTTTCTGTAAAACTAGGGGAAGAAAAAGCAAAAAAAAAAAAAAAATAAAAATAAAGGGCGGGGGAGAGGACAGTCAGGTAACAGCCAAAAGATGAAATGCATAGAGCAGGCTGGGGATTGGGGATTTACAAAGAAAGCAAGTTTTTATAACGCGCCATTAGCTAATTTTAAGGAGGTTAACACTCAGATCTTGATTTAAATCACTTGGGAGGCTGTGCAGAGTGGATTGGTACAAACAGGTGCCCACAGGAAGCAGGAGAGTCTCCTGCTGGGCTCCCCATCTGTGAAGAAACTTGGAAGATTAACAGAACTTTGTGACCAACTGGATGTGGTGACTAAGCAGAGGAATTTAAAACAATTATCAGGTTTCTGACGGCCAACACATTAATTAGAAAAGAGGAGGAAGGGGAGTTCGGGATGAGGGAGATAACAGTCAACTTTGGGGCTTAAGAAATTTATGCCATTACCATTCATGGAACTGGATATATGGTTTATAGCTCAGAGCTACCACTGGGCGCAGGAATGGAGGATACAGAATATCCTGTGTAATCAGCACAGAGGAATCAGATGAAGACTTGGGTAAAGATGAGATCATTCAAGGTAAGTATGTTAAAATCAAAGGTCCAAAGATAGAGTCCTTGGGAGCTCCAATATTCAAGAGTTGGAGAGAAGAGAAACCATCAGAGTGAAAAGACAACTTACTAATTAGGAGAAAATATTTATAAACCGTGTACCTGACAAAAGGTTAGTCTTCAAAATACATATGAGGAACTCCTACAACTCAATGGCAGAAAAACTCATAAACTAGTTAAAAGGCAAAGAATAGACAGTTATCCAAAGACATACAAGTGACCAACAGGTGTATCAAAAAATGCTCTAATCAGGGAAATGTGCACATGTACACAGACACAAAGATGTCCCCTTAGACCTGTCATGGTGGTATTATCAAAAAACAAATGCTGGGGGCACCTGGGTGGCTCAGTGGGTTAAAGCCTCTGCCTTCGGCTCAGGTCATGATCCCGGGGTCCTGGGATCGAGCCCCCCGTCAGGCTCTCTTTCTGCTCAGGAGGGAGTCTGCTTCCCTTCCTCTCTCTCTGCCTGCCTCTCTGCCTACTTGTTATCTTTGTCTGTCAAATAAATAAATAAAATTAAAAAAAAAAAACAAACAAACGCTGAAGATGTGGAGAAACAGGAACCCTTGTGCTCTGTTGGTGAAAATGCAAAATGATGCAGCCACTATGGAGTATGGAGTTTCCTTCAAAATTTAAAAATACATGATCCAGCAACCCCACTCCCAGGCATTTATCCAAAAGAATTAAAAATCAGGATTTTGAAGAGCTATTAGCACTCTCATGTTCACTACACCACTATTCACGGTAGTCAAGATGTGGAAGCAACCTAATCCACTGATGGATGAACGGATAAAGAAAAGGTGGTATATACAGGTGACCCTTGAACAACAAAGGTTTGAACTGTGTGGGTCCATTTATTTGCAGATTTTTTCAATAATATATTAGACATATTTTTTTGGAGATTTGCAACAATTTGCAAAAAGGCACAGATGAACCATGGTGCCTAGTTGTATCATGTTAATGTTTCCAGTACTGTATTATGAATATGACTGTACTGTATGCCATAAAAATTTTATAACGATTCATTCATTAATGTAATGCTAGGCTACCTGGAAGCTATCGTATTAATTACACAAGGCCACTGTGAAGCAACTATATTGATTATACTAGGTTACCATACAGCAATCATGTTGCTGCTGTTATCAATGCATGAATTATTCCTATAAAGAAATTTGAATTTCTTTTTCACATTACCTTTTCATTTTTGATGTCTAGTGTTAGTAATATGTATCACATCTACAGTATTTTGTATCATGTAAGACAATACATTGTAAGACAATACAGGTCCTCACAGGTAATTCATCTTATAAACAGAGAACATAAACTTATGGTATCGACTGTATTTTCTTTTCCTTATGATTTTCTGAGTAACATTTTCTTTAGCCAACTTTAAGAATACAGTATAGAATACAGGTAACATACAAAATAGGTGTCAACTGTTTATGTTATTGGTAAGCCTTCCAGTTAACAGGAGACTTTTACTAGTTAGGTTTTGGAGAAGTCAAAAGTTACACACAAACTTTTGACTGTGTGGGGGTCAGTGTTCCGAACCCTCATGTTCTTCAAGAGTCAACTGTATACATACAATGGAATACTATTCAGCCTTTAAAAAGGAAATTCTGTAATACACAGAAACATGGATAAACCTTGAGAGCATTAGGCTAGGTAAAACAAACTAGTTACAAAAAGCCAAATACTGGGTGATGTGTCTAAAACAGTCTAATTCATAGAATCAGAGGGGAATGGTGATTGCCAATGGCTGGGGGTGGGGGCAGGAAGAAATGGGAATTTATTCAACAAGCATAAAATTTCAGTTAAGCAAGATGAAAAAAATTCTAGAGATCTGCTATGTAACACTGTAACTATAGTCAACAATAACATATTATACACTTAAAAATTGGTTAAGAGGGCAGATCTCATGTTAAGGGTTCTTACCACAATACATCAACAGGCAGAAAAACCGAGGCAACGAGAGCAGAGAAAGGTCTTACTGAGTTTAAGGAGAAAGCTTCAAAGGAGTTCATGTCGCTGTCAAGTCATGTAAGGTAAAAACTGAAGAGTACACTCTACCTGGCTACAGTACAAGCTCAGATGACTGTCCTGGGTCATTTCTAGAGTGACACAAGGGAGTCGGACATTGGTGGCATAAAGGGTAGATGGGAAATGGAAAACAAGTAGTTAGTTGAGTGTAGATCACCTTCAAGGGCTTTGTTGACACACACAGAGGATGACCTTGCTGTGCTACTTTGTGGTATAATGAACTTTCCATCCATTCTCTATGAAAGATTTACCAGGGATTAAGAGTTTGTTTACTCCTAAAATAAACCAAAAATGCTGGAAGACAAGGCAAAAGGAACCTAAGGTGACTCATTACATTTTTGTAAGATGAAAGAGAGGTATTCAATGGACAGTATTATCAAATGTTCACAGTTAGCCAAACAAAAGAATTATGAGTTCGTTAGACTGTAAAGGGGATGCTCACATGACACACAGGCTTGGTTGTCTTCTCCAGACAGTATCACCAGTAACCTGACAGCTGACTGGATATTTAGCCCAAACCCATCACTTGTGGGAAATTCGACAGTAAAGAAGCCAAAAGCCTCACCCAGGAGGGAACTTTTGGTCTCTTCTAACAGGAAATGTCTGAGAAAAGCAGAAAGTCCACCACAAGAACAGCACTGTGATTTTCAAACTGCATGGAATTGCTGTACTTATCTGAAAACAATACCATTATCCATATCCATACTTCTGTAAGGAACAAAAATGAATATTGTAACTTTTCTTTTGTGCTTTTACCTAACCTATTTTGATAGGAAGACTATTTGAGAGGTACCTCAAAAAGATCTTGAGAAGTAAGGGACCGGCGTTTTGAACCAATTCCAATGTGAATGTCAATTGCGAGTTAAAAAAGAGTGAGAGTAAAACCCTTTAAGGAAACATTATCTGAAGTAGAGCTGTCCTAAGATAATGCACACAAACCAACATAGTCTATTTAATAAAAATATTTAATGCTGCCAAAAAGTATAAAAATACAGTAGGAACGGCAGTACAATACAAAGTAGTCTTCCTAATTTATTTCTTTTACATCTTTCTACATTTCATACACGTATTAAAAAACTTAACAATACATCAAATTAGAGGATTCTGCAAAGTCTTCTGCTGGTGGTGCTCTTCGTTCCCTGGATGTAAAGTTTACTTTGTAAACAGACAAATGTGAGGCAATCTACAGGTTTATCAAGCCTCACTTTAGTCTCCGGAGTGGGCTTCAGGTCTTGCTTTGCACATCAATGGTTCAAAATTTATAGCTGCAGAATATTCTCAAGTCATGAACATTTAGGTGTCTGTCAATCTTGGCCTAAAACATAAAATAAGAAGTCATCTATTCAATTCGTATTTACCAAACACACAGACGTACAAAGATACACACAAACATAAAAGGACTAACAATGAACTAAAAAGGCAACTAAAAAAACATTCCAACATGTCACATTCAACCACACTAAGTGCTTCACTGTGATCTTGGTAAAATCTGCTTCTGTGCTCAATTTTCGAACAGAATTGGTGGTGTGAGGCAGACTCATGTTAAAGTACCATAACTCGTATGGCTTTTTTCAAGAATTACTAACTATGAGTTTCTCAGGTCATCCTGTATCACTTAAGATATGACCTCCATGGGAGATACCGACAGACAGACAGGTTTTAAAAAAATGTACCCACAACAGTTTTGCAAGATTATATGGTATGTGCTAGACTTACCAATACTTTGGAATTCAATGCAAAAGTCTAATCCAATTTGGACCTCCACTGTATCATACTGCTAAAAATATTAGGAATGTAATGTTTGAACAGAAAGTTGGCTTAAGTCTTTAAATCACGGACTGTTAGCAGCATGCATTTTGTGTCCTGAAGGATAATACTAATGATTATAGCAATACAGAACCAAGGTGACATGATTTAAGTTCTCAATATAAAGAAAAACACAGACATAAAATAATTGACAGATTTATTGTATCTGAATGTCAAAAAGTAAAGATTAACGAGAACGTAAGCAACAGACAGATGGAATAGCTATTTTAAGGTCAGTTTTTGAATGTATTTCATAATATTTGCAATAACTGAATTTTTGAGATGGTATTTCTTTCCTTCCCGACTTCCCTCACTATGACCAAAAAAAACCCCAAATCTAAATACTTGTCATTATTGTCTCCACATGTAGAAATAGGAATATAAACCACGTCCACACATTTCCCCAAAACATTTAGTCAAAAATCCTCAAAATACTGTCAACTGGGCTTCTTCCTGACTACTGACTCTTCCTACTGAAGAACACCAAGCCCCTGGTGTTCTGAATAGCCCTATTATTTTATTGTCCAGCAGGGACACAGAAATGTCAAGTTATCAAGAAAACATTCTCACTGGATGTCTGGGAGTCACAAAACCTTCTACGGGTGCTTACTGCAGGGTCCTACTGAACCCTGTACCTTAGTGGATGGAAGTAAGGAAAGGTGCTTCTTACTGACTGCTGCAATAGATGTCACGATTTCCCACACATTCAGAAAATCTGCTCATCAGAACAAAGTAGCTCAATCCAATCATGCTAGGTGAAATGAAATAATGGTTTGGTTTACAGAATATCCTGATGTCCAGTATTTCTCTGATTCAGTGGCAGTTCAAACAGTTTTCACAAATTTTTTTGGAAGTAAAAACTGAGATTTGCTTCACTTAAAAAATAAAAAAAGCGTTACTTTGGATTTTAACAGGTAAAACTGGTTGTCCCATTTTTTCCATTTAAATATTTGAATATTCCATAAAAAACAGAGTATGTGTCATAATGGAAGCAGCGTGAGGTTTGGAGTTACTGGAATTCTACAGACAGGAGTCTGAATTTCAGCTCTCGTGTACTAGCTGTGCAATCGGGGGCAAGTTATTCTCTGACTCGGCTTTCTTATCTTAAAATAGGGTAATGTATCTAGAAGAGGTGTTAAGAAGATTACATTCGGATTATGTATTTAAGCTGTCAGAAATGCATGTTTCCAACATACACTGTCGTTTTCCCCGGCACAGTGCTAGAGATTCACTTACCCAGGATAAATTACTGTGCATAACAACAACTAAAAGAACCTGATAGTGTTTTAAAAAATTCACTCTTTTTTAGTTTGAAAATATTATTTGGGGGGGGAGATAAGAAAATAAGATAAAATCATGGGGAGTGTTAACTGTTTTTAAAGAATGTATTTATTTGCAAGACTAAAGACAAATGGGATTTACATTTGGAAGAAGTACGTTCACTTGAATTATTTGTTCAACACGTCAAAATAAAATGGGTTCAAAGAAATTAAGTGGAATAAAGAGCCATGCTTGCCGCTCTCTCTGGAGAAGCAGCCTGCACATACTGCCCACTGTCCTTATTCTGGAACGGGGCCAGCTTTACAGACAGAATGATCTTCCCAAGTCAGTTCTACACCTGAAATAATAGAAAGTCAAACTGCACCCAGAGTAGTCCTTGCCACCAATACTCACACTTTTTTTTTTTTTTTTTTTTACTGAAAAGAATCATAAAACCTTCTGTAAAGTGAGCAAGGCACTGCCTTATAGACAAAACAAACATCTAGTTTCCCTCTCCTGAATTTACCAAACTCACAGTAACTTGTTTTTTTATGGTAGTAATTTGAAATACCAACACCACCATGTCTACAAAATCTGTCTAATTAGAGCAACAATAAAGAATTGAGGCTTTTCTTTAAGAAATGGTCTCCATATAAACTCCCATGCAATTCTCCTTACAGCTCCCCAAAACACACTATGTAATGAAAAACCAGACAGTACTGGACTCCTGAAGCAAGGTCGCCACTATATCCTATAATTTCCATAGTCCACTGTACATTATAAAACCAAAACAGAAAGAGTTCCAAAGACTGAACTTTTCATTCTCCCAGTGGACTTCACAGAGATCGTCAGAGCTCTTGAAAAGCTCTTGTCAGGTTGTCACTGATAAAGACAAAGCCTTTCAACCCAAGTAAAAGTTTCTTGTCTGATGCATCACTTCCATTCAGCAATGCTCTGTGATGGAATAAATGACAGTGAGGAAAAAAATTCTCCCCAAAGAAGTTTCCAGAATTTAGTACCCAAAGGAGATAACCACTTCTCTGAAGAGTGTTGAGGAAAAGCACCTGCAGAACTGGCTGTTCCTGGAGGAATATGAATGGGGTAAATAATCGAGAAAATTCCTGCTGGTAAGGGAAAAATGAGATGTCCAAACTCATACCATCTCCCCAGAAGTCTGTTCTTTCAAACACTACCCAAGAAAGTGAGTAGCTTAAAAATTCCTAAATTCAAAGCTTAAATTGTCAAATCTGGGTGAACCATGAAATGGCTATATTATGGCAAGTACTTGGAATATAGCCTAAAGTGTGCACGATCTGGACTGGGGATTCCCGGGTAGAGCAGGTGCTACGCAGCTTACACAACCTGAGTTTCTTCCCATGAAGGCGTGTCGTCACTTATACGTAACATATCCCATAGAACGAGAGAGCTGGAAGTTCTAAAATAGTCATTTGCTCTTGCAGAGGCTGGTGGTGATATTGTCCTATAAATACTGCTTTGAAAATGAATGTAAGAAGAAATGGAATCAAATCCAAACAAATGAACTAAGAATAAAGATGAAAGGGACAGGTCAACTCCAGAATAAATCAGCCAGGGAATGAGCAAGACCTGCATATGAAGTCAGGAGAACTTAGTACTGTCATGTGGAAGAATATTACCTTCAAAATTTTATTTGTAAGATTCTGTGCCCCGAGCCTCTGAATAAGTCAAGGCCAAATTAAAGGTTTCTTAAAGTAAGGGAGACTTAATTAGCTCCTGATGTAGAAATAGGAACTAATTGTCAGAACAAACGCACTTAGTTTCAGACCAGGATCACTGCACCAAGTTGGACCTCGGCTTCCCCCACCCAGGGCGGCAGCAGATTCTAAGAGTCACACCCTTGCTCCTTACCACCCACCCCCCTAACAAACCCACATGGACCGCTGGACAAAAAATAAATCAGTGTTTACAGCAGGTGTGCTTCCTAAACTTCTGCCTGAACTCAGGAAGAAGCGGGTGATACACATAATGGCATTAGGCTTATGACAGACTAGATTAAAATAAAACCTCTGTTAAGTTTTGTGTCTGAAGGTAAAAATTAAGGCAGACTAGATTTTAAAATCTGCACAATAACCAGGCAGGCACTTCGGAGATGTAGGTACTTGTTGAAATAGAGTACACAAAGGTTAATCACAATTGCTAATTTAATCAGGTTCTGGCCTGTGGCTATTCACATAGAATCTAGTCAGACGTATTTTTCTAAGAAGGAAATGACTTGCAGAGTGTAAGTCTTTCTTTGAGAATAATCTAATTCTACAATAGACCACATATAGGAGACTTTTCAATGACAGAAGCATAAAACATGTAGAAATGTCCAGCCTCAGGCCCCTTATGGCTTAAGAATAACAACACCTACCTCAAAAGCTTGTTGTACGGATTAAACAGGATAATCTATGAAAGTGCTCATTAGCACAGGGCCTGGCGCATAGTAAATGATCAATAAATGGTAACAACCACCACTGTGAATTGACACTGAAAGCGAAGGACTTGATATAAGAAGTAGAGGACTGCTCCGTATCATAAACTACTTTTCAAACCAATACATGTTTTTTTTGATTCATACCATCAATTCTAGTTTATTTAAAATGAAGGGGACAAGCATAAGTATACATAAAATTAAGAGTTACAGTTCCTTCTTACAACATACCTGTAAAGCAGAGCTATTTAGAAAAAAAAAAAAACACTTTATTTCCTTTCTCTTGTTCATTTCTTGGTAGAAATATTAATACACAGTCAGTATTCATTTAAGATAGATAGGAAAAGGACAAAGCACATATATAAAATACCCCTAAACATGAGGAATGGTCTTTATATTATTCTAAAGTTCTCTATACATTTTTTACACATTACCATGTAAGAATTCAAGAAAAGGTATTATTTTTATTTTATATATGGATAATCTGAACAATGGAGCATTGTATTCGTACATGTTGTATATATGCAAGCACAGACCAAAAACTGCTAACAGACCAGCATAAAATACTTAGCTAACCTCAGAGACAAGTGTACAACCAGCTGGTATAGCCAGAGAAGATGGCATTAAATCAAAGACTGCTGTCGGTTTGTCAGGAGACAGATGTGAACACGAATACACTATTTATTAATATAAATACCCTTTCTTAAAAATAATAAAGCCTCTGGCTTTTTAAAAAAATCTGTTCTTCCTTAACCTATTCAAAAAATAATACTGCCTCATTAAAATCAAACTACACAACTGACTTTTAAAATCTATTATATTTAGAAAACATTAGGAAGACCTAAGCATACACAAATTTTGTAAAATGTAGAATCTATGGTGGATTGCTAACTTTGTCCTCTGGCTGTTACTTGAGAAGGCAGGAGCCCTTGTCTGTGGCCTTCCTCATTTAATAAAGGGTCAGGATGATGACCCTGGGCACCACGCCACATTGCCATGTATTTTTAATAATTAGTATATGGAACCCACCAAAAATATTATTAGTGGTAAAACTCAACATTATCTTTCAGGATCTGTTTAAAAGGTTGAAAGAGGCATAACACTTGCAGAAGTTTATCAACAAATGTTTACTTCACTGAATATGACTGTTCGGATATATTACAACAAACACCACTTGAAGGACAGAAAGCAGACAAAAAGCAAAGCTAAAATCCTAAATCCAGTGAAGCACATTTACCTTGCAAAGGGGCAATGTGCATCACTAACCAGCATTTGTTTCCTGTAGGAAGTCTTTACCTTTTTGTTTAAGACAAGGCTATCCTCAATTGGAAATTTAGTATGATCTATCCATATTTAACTTGCAGACTAATATACTGTACTTTAGCAAATATAAACCAAGGCAAATTAGAAAGGTTTGAAACCAATAATGACGGGTCCTGGTACCTGAACACAGGTTTAATGCAGACAGACATTGGGGAAAAAAAAAAAGTCCCTCTTACCTCCTCTCCATTTAAAGGTTACAGGACAGAGTAATACTGAATTAGGACACAGGCACAAGTTATGCAAATCTGATTTAATATGTAGTACGACCTACATCCTGCTTTCAGGCTTTCAGCATAATTTAACACATTCAAGAAGGCTACTCAAATCAATTCAAAATACCTATCTATACAAATGGTTTTCAAACTGTTTTTAAAATTGTAACCATCCCCTTAAAATGATTACACCTCACACAGAGATCATACGTAGTATATAAAATAGATAAAGCAGAGACGGGCTGGTTGAAAGTAAAGGCTGGTAGCTTGGAGTCCTTCCAACCACCTCTCAGAGACCTCTCAGA
The DNA here is from genome assembly GCF_963455335.1 of Martes martes. Classification (NCBI taxonomy): domain Eukaryota; kingdom Metazoa; phylum Chordata; class Mammalia; order Carnivora; family Mustelidae; genus Martes; species Martes martes. The sequence continues at coordinate 60,690,807 of NC_137901.1, forward strand.
AATCCAATGAGCATAGCTTGAAAACCACTGAAATAATGTTATTTTATTATATCAGCAATTAAATTTATAACAACTATTTAAAGTTTAAGTTAAATAAGTCAAACACTGAATGGAATGTTGGGATCTGAAGAAGGCTAGCACTCAAATGAGCAGTTAAGTTCATCAAACAATATGTTTTAAATTAAAATACCCATTAAGAAGTTAAAGGGACAAGGTCAGATTTGTACATCATCATACTATTTATTGAAGTAGAAAGAACTTGAAAAATTTTACTTCAAAACTTCAGTCTAGTAAACTGAAACCACAGATAATAAAATGCTGCTCCTTATTTTTATTTCCTAAGTCATGATTTGCCCCAATTATAAATTAGGGTAATTACATTGAAATTTTCATGAAAATTAAACAGTATTCACCACGGGCTTTACAGAAACCAATTTCTTTACAAAGTTTTGACCAAATGTTACCTGACTATGCCATTAAGGAGAATTTTCCTTCAAAGATATTTTTAGGGAAAATTTTTGTTTGTTTGTTTTTCTTTTTAAAATTGGGGAAACTGTAAAACATAAAAGAAATGCAAATATATAGTAAAAATTGCTTATTCAGAGTTAGTTCTAACTGCTCGTATCAAACTTCTCTTTAGGAAAATGTATTCAGTACAATTGAATCAACACACAATTTATTTTTTCATGGTAACAGATTTTTCAAATTGAGTTTTTAAAAAGTACATTAACTACAAAAGTAAGATTAAATACTTATAAAATATATTTACCCTGAAACGGTTAAGAATATAAAATGTCGATGCCCATGTCAACAGTACATTATACATTACACGCATTATTTCAAGGTCATCTTCTTTCCAGTAATAATGTAGATAAAACCACAATATTTATTGCTTGTATCAAGTGCAGGTTAAAATCCAGAGAGCCTCCAAAAACAAATCCTTGTGGTAAAGGATTTCTCAGTCTGGTCAGGTGAAATAGTACGCTTAACATGTATGAATACAGTTGCAAAATGTACCAGTTTTCAACAAGCATTCAAGTCTTTATTTCAGATAGCCGTTTACAGTTTGGGGACAATGCCCTGAGATGCTGGGCTGGGGACTGAATAGATCACTTGTCTGCTTGGTGTCTATTCTTACCGCACTGTTTCTGGGGTGCGAGGAGCTTGCTAACAGACAGACCCTTGTGACTAATGCAACACTGTCAGCTACTAGCGCAGCAGCTCGCTGGGCAGAACAGTTTGTTTATAGGACATTCTCCTGAAACAACAGTGTCCAGCCAACAAAAGCACCCACCAAAATGAATGACACAAACCCCATCTTAGTGAGAATAGGTTGCCAATATAACCACCTTTTCCTTTTTCGTTCAGTCTCATTTAGCCTCTGTTTCATCTGCTGCACCTTCTGGGCCGTATTAGCTTTTCTGTCTTCTCGAATTCGTTTCCGTAGAACGCTAGGAAAAAATTAAAACAAATAAAAGTGCATGGCAGGACTTATTATTCTAATACAGAGGACCGAAGCCCAAACACCCGCCTCTTCCCCAAGCCCCAAATTTTTAAATGCATTTAAATACTGGAATAAAAAAAGAGGAGGGATTTTCAATATTCTAAGTGGTCCAGAGATGTACTCTGATCATTCAGCAACAACTTCTGGTACAACATTCTATTAATAAATACTTTCGGCAGGACTTGAAAACAAGCACGATGGTTTCTTTGTTGAGATGGGAGCTGGTGGTTGTCAGCTTGCTTCCTTGCTAACCGGCTGGAAGAGGTGGGGGACAGGAGTCCCTGATAGCCGAGCCCCTTTCGTGTTTACACGTGATTTGTCACAAAGGCCACTGGTAAAAGCTATCTACTTAATACTTCTGTCAAGATTCTATTGTGGAACGCCTACTGCTCTGTTTGTCCACACTTATTTCTGGCTTCCATTTTCCTATTCAATACAGAATGTTTGTTCTAATGGAAGCTCACCGACTCCCAAGACACAGGGTCCTAGGACACAGTATAGAAGCATGGCCAATGACAACATGTATATCACTACTTCCTCCCTTTAAAAAAATTTCACAAAATCCACCTACTCTTCTCACTTATTGCCTACAGTATAGCAAAAACCTAACTTCTGCCTCTGATTTAAACATTATCACCACGGCAATTTTTCTAAAGTACAGCTCTCCGGTTTTGTAGCTTGATTAAAAATCTTGAATGCCTTTTCAGTATACTACATTAAGAGCCAACTTTCCTTCCAGGCAGAATGTTTCACATGAATCTAGTAATGAGAAGCAATCAGAGGAATCCAGATTGTGGAGTGTTCTAAAAGGCAACTGGTATAGCAGCTGCAAAAATGTCAAGGTCAAGGTAAGGAAAAATAAGAAAGTGGTGAACAATTTCAGATCAATGGAGACTAAAGAATCACATCAACCAAATACAATGCATTATCCTCGATTAGATCTTGGATTATTTCTTTAAATAGCTAAAGAGATTGGGATCATGAAAATATTGTGAAATTAGATTATGGTGATGGGTTCGTAACTCTGTAAATACAGTAAATCCACTGACATGTATGCTTTAAATGAGTGAACTTTATAGTACATAAATTATATCTCAAGTAAAGTCATTTTTTTAAGATTTTTAAAATTTATTTACTTGACAGACAAAGATCACAAGTAGGCAGAGAGGCAGGCAGAGAGAGAGGAGAAAGCAGGCTCCCTGCTGAGCAGAGAGCCCGATGCGGGGCTCGATCCCAGGACCCTGGGATCATGACCTGAGCTGAAGGCAGAGGCTTTAACCCACTGAGCCACCCAGGCGCCCCTAAAGTCATTTTTTAAAAAAGCTATAAGGTAGATTTCTTATACAACCAAAGAAATTTGAATACAGATTATATCTTAGGTAATTTTATCAATGTTCAACTTCTTTTACTGGAACCTTCCGACATTGCTGGTGGAAATGCACAATGATGCAGCCACTATGTAAAACTGGCAGGTCCTCAAAATGTGAAATACAGGGTTCCCTTAACTCCCTGCAACTGCGCTCATAGGTACATACTCAAGAGAACTGAAAACATATGCTCACACAAAAACCATCCAGAGTTCTCCTGCTGTGCACAACTTCGTTCTTGCCCAAATGATTTTTTGCTTTTCTCCAAATCTGTTCGCCTCTAAACTAGAAATCTCTCTGGTCCTCTCCAATTCTGTTCTTCAATTTCTCCCTCTACTCAACCCCTGATGCCCCTCTATTCTTATCTTACAGCATTTCATTTACAGTAAATAATTTATGTTGCTAAACTGGGTTCTTATTTTACCCCCTAAATATATCTGCAACTCAGGGACTGTGATTTCCAACATCTTCTTCACTTTACCTATCATATACCCAGGTGTCTTTGGCTGTCTGAACTCTCTTGAATATTTGCGAAAAATTATTACTCAGAATTCACTCTTTGAAACTGAAATTCACTACTAGCAAATACATGTGTACCCATCAGTGAAAAAATTTTAAATTGTATTCAAGTGCAGGCAAAGCATATATTAAATATGTAAAAGAATATAGAGCTCCCATCCAAGGGGCCAGCCTTCCACAGGTCCTTACATTTGCTTCTGTCAGGAGCCTGAGGCCACCAAACAACCAGGTTCCAATTTAGATGGAATCTTTAACAGATTTCATTTAAAATTTTAATTGCAATATAGAAGATAATTACAATTTTTATTCAGTGTTGATATTTTACCATGTAAACCCAGTGAGTTCACTGAGTGTTATATGATTTTACATAATTAGTGCTTTACATATTATACAGCAGTTTAAGAGGATTTTTATGTTTAGAGAAATGGGTTATGGTTTCGTTTGGACTGAGAACACACTTTTTCCCATTTGAAATCATTAATGGAATAGAGGCTCCTGCTTTCCAAAAATGGACTGTACTTATGTTTTCAGGATGGAAAGAAAACAAGTACCAAAAGATGCCATCACTCAGTTTAAGAAAGCAATTCCAAAGAAGTAAAAACTAGTCTCAATTTGTGATACAATAAAATCTTTATTTACCTAGTTGGGCCCAAGGAAATTACCTCTATGTAATAACCTGCCCAGGTTTTCCTACAGTCATAGAATTTTAAAGCCACAAATTGGCAGGGGAGGACTCCTAGGGACTCCTGCCTATGGAAGACATGTGGCATTCCTCACAGCAGGCTGTAGCTGACCCATGTTTCAACAGACATGCTTCACACTCTGCAAGCACACGGAAGGATCCAAATAACCTGACTTCTCATTTCCAAACTGTTCTCCACTCAGTGATCTGGGTTTATGGATTGCATTGTAATTGAGAACGCTGGCTTTTAAACTTTGATGGTAAACCTTAACAGCAAGAAATATCTTACCATCACAACAAAGTAACCGCACACACAGCCATATTTATACATATACACAATATATATGTCAATATGTAGAATTCATATATTATGTCTACATATACAAAAAGGTTGAAATATTTACTATCGGTGATACTCTGATCTGTTTTATTTTCTAATTTAAACACTAATTTCTATTTTATTGTATTCTGTTATTTTAAAAACGTTTTTTTCATAACTTACAGATTTCATGACCACGGGAATGTGACCTTCAATACGAGAAAACTGACTTGAAGGATATTTAATAATGAAAGAAAATAAAATATTGTGTCCTACTCCCTTGAAACTGAAATTCTTTCAGTAAGATTTCGATTTATTAGCTTCCCTAATGCAAAGCTATACATCAGTATTAAAATTTACTAGGACTGAACAATACAGTATTTCACAGCAATCTTTACTTTAAGCTCTTTTACTTTTCTACGACCTACTCTCTCAATTAGTCCTCTCTGTTTACAATCCCTAGTTTCCTACTGGGACTTTGTCTCTGCTTTCAAGCATGATCGTCTCCTCTCTCCTGGAGGCAGACAGCAAACAATACATACACATACCACCTCCTCACCCCTCAGGATATCACCTCTGCAATCACTATTTAACACCTGAGTGGTTTTCTTGATCTCCTCAAAACTGTGAAATTGGACAATGCGTGGTTTACCTTGTTGGGTGTGTGTCCTTAAAGATTAAAACTCAACACCTCTGAAATACTAAGAACACCAATTCAATCATCAAGCCTACTTTCCATTTAATTCTGTCCATTACCAAAACAAAACAACATTAGGAACCTGAGAATCTTATTGCTGAAAAAGATATGGTAATTTAAAACATGATTTCTTGATTTCAAAGTATTATACTTAAGGTGAAAGAAGGAATAAGCAATTAATGGTTTAACTTGTAGTCTAAAACCACTAGAGCCATAAATAAGGAGTAACACTGCTAAGTCATAATAAACTCTTCAGTGTAATACAGAATAACATATATACTATGTTATTTATTGTAACGTTACCTTTCATAAGATTTCAAGTAATTTTTTAAAAAGGATTTTATTTATTTATTTGTCAGAGAGAGAAAGTGAGGGGGGGAGGAGCGCACACAAGTAGGGGGAGCAGCAGGCAAAGGGAGATGCAGGCTCCCTGCTGGACAGGGAGCCTGATGCAGGGGTGTTCATCATGTTCTCAGCCTAATGGACTGAGCCACCCAGGCAATTTTTATATTGGGAAAACACAGAAGTGAAGCTACTATAATATAGAGACGACCTCAATGATTCTCATGGTGCCCCAATATCCCAGTGTAACAAACAGGACTAAAACATAAAATGTACCACTTAAATAAAAAGCATTTTTGACAAACAGAGAGAAAATAGCAAGAAAATATCAAGAGGAGCCGCGAACATGCTCATTCACTCACACCTCAGGATACCAGCTTCCTGTCAGGTGGGAGATAACCAGAGCCTTAGAAATGTAAAGGTGTCCATTTATTTTACTTTTATTTTTTTAAAGATTTTATTTATTTATTTAACAGGCAGAGATCACAAGTAGGCAGAGAGGCAGGCAGAGAGAGAGGAAGGGAAGCAGGCTCCCTGCTGAGCAGAGAGCCCGACGCTCCAGGATCCCTGGGATCATGACCTGAGCTGAAGGCAGAGGCTTTAACCCACTGAGCCACCCACGCACTCCTAAAGGTTTCAATTTAAAAACTTAAAATGTTTACACATTTATATGGATTCAAAACTCAAAAAGTATAAAAAGGCAATTTTTTTTTGAAAAAGACTTCTTCCTTCCCAATAATATAATGAAGTTTAAACACTCATTTAAATATTTGATAATTTCATTAAAGGCACATTACCCATTACATGGCAACTATAGCATGAACACTAATACTTGTATAAATGGCAGGTATTCATACCACTTATTTTCTGTTTCATACTTACATTTTAGCATCTAATTATGTTAACTTTAGCACTCAAATTAGTATTGAGTTAAACCATTTTCCAACTGGTTTCTGCCTATAAGCACTGGCTTCTTAAGAGGGCTGAAAGCTCTTTGAGATCAATGATGTCATCGTATACTACTTAAATATCCTTACGTAATAAATAAATGAATAACTACATTAATTCAATAAACAAAGGGCCTGTATTAGTTCATATCCACTGAACTTATTAAAATTAGACAGTCTCATCTTTTCAAGCATGTTATTGCCATAAGCTTACCTCTCGCTGTTCTCCTCCACAGTATCCTGCATTTTAGAGGATAGTCCTGTGTATCTGTCACCTGTCAGTTTTTCTTCTTCTAGGCCTATCCTATTACCATTGTATTTTTCAGTCATTATTTTGGTTGGTGAATGATCAAAAGCAGGACATAAGTCTTCCTTAGAAAGTTCTTTCCACCGTTTCTAGGTAGGGAAGAGAAGTGAAAAACAAACGCAAACACTAAAAGTTTACTTTTCTTTAAATAAAAAGGATACACAAATTGAAATTATATATTCAACTTTAAGAGAACCCTGTGATGCTAACAGAAGAATGAAAAAGGTATCTTATCAAAACCTCTTCTAGATGTGCCTATTTTAAATTTAAAATGTAAAAATAATAAAGTATTTAATATTTATGTATAACACTAAGCAGTTGAATATAATAATCTTAATGAAATTGAAGTGGACTTTAACCTATTGAGACAAACTATACTAGGACCTCACAAAAATATTAGTCATAGTTAGTGAGATTTTAGCCAGAACCAGATTCTGCCAGACTCGTAACCCACAGGTATGTTAACACTGGAAACAGTGACCAAGATGGCACTTGAATGTAATCTAGCATCTCCTTGTTCCTTGCCAGTCTGGTCTAACAGAGGAACAACAGTGAGATCTCCAGGCAGTTCTCTGACGCCAGAGGACCTTAATTTGAATTTTTTCCAGCTATACTAGTAGCTCCAGGTAAGTCAGCCCACCACCAGGTTAGACAAAACTCTGAGAGCATGCCTAGACTTGAGGAGGCAGGATTTAGACCAAGATCAAGAGAAATTCCATTTCCTTCCTCTAGGAAACAGGCTGTCATCACCTACCTTGACTGCCTGTTGTGACTAATGACATAACATGCCTAGCATCACGTCTGGCAAATGTTAAATTCTTTTGCCCTCACTGCACCATCCCTAGGGAGAGAGGAAGAGGTGCAAAGTATATCTGGGCCCCTGAAAGCTGAAGGCAGTCACAAAGTGCTAGTCAGGGAGTGAGAAGGCAAGTATACCCTCGGCATGAGGGACCTCTAGCTCCTCAAGTCCTTCAAGGACTGCGAACACAACCATGCATCTCCAAGCCAGGGACAAGAGTAGGAGTGGTGGCAGTAAGAGCCAACGGTTTTGATTATCCAGGACTCTGACACAGGTCAAAATGACCTCGTGTGGACAGGGGTGGTCCCTCTTTGAAGATCTTACCACAGAAGCAAGGAGCCTGGAACCTAATAAATAAGAGACTCCACAACTTCTTCCCTGAGGATTTTAAGGATTTTGAACACAGATGTAACAATGCAACTCACACTTGTCTGGAACTTAATGGAACACTCTTTCCCTGAAGCTGCTTTGGTACAAAATGGCATTGTTAAAAACAACGCTTGTGTACTGAGATCATTTTAAAAAAAATCTTTGGAAGACTCATAGGTACACTGATAAATTAGTTTCTACTTATTTCATCTTCCCACAATAGAGGAATTGAAGAAAAAGGCATTTTACCACACTCCACCTTCCCCATATGTATTTAATTTTTTAATTAAATACTATTTAATTAAGATGCATAATTAATGTATTTTTTATAGTAGTTGATTGACAAAAAATTTCAAGAATGCAAAATTCTATAATTTGCTACATTTGGAGGGCAGTGACTAGCAAAGTTTGGTCAATGTGACTAGAAGATGAAGAATATGTAGAGCCTGACTCTGAGAGCTGAGGCCAGAAAGGAAGTGGACCTCGAGGAAAGACATCTCTGAACTGATTTTAAGAATCACTGGGATGGAACCCACCACTCCTGAGCAAGGACCTAAGAGGCTGCAAACCATACCCAGAAAGAGTGTCTTGCCAATACTTGAGAAAGTGCTATAACGGAACCTAAGAGTAAGAGGCTTTCACTTTAGAGGACTATGTCAGTTTTCTTTCTTCCCATTTAACATTTCTGATACTCAGTCCAGACAGCATTTTGTATACTGAAGATGCACGTGGGGCAACTTGTCAAGCACTGACTATAGCCACACTGACCTAATGCTGCAGCCGCAGTGGCTCTTAATCCTCAGAAGAACCTCAAGAGGTAGGTGCTACTACTGTTACTATCATCATCCCCCTTCTATGGAGGAGCTGGGGTGAGAGAACAGAAGTGACATGCCCAGGCTAGGCAGCTAATGAAGAGAAGAGCCAAAATTTTAATGCTCATCAATTTCCGATACAAGATAGTTTAAGAAAGTACCCAATAAAAATTGCTCAACTGTCTCCAGAATTTAGGCTGTTTGATTTTTTTTTTTAATTTGATTCTTCCCTGGGGACCTAGTCATAACAACCTGACCTTAATATCTGGACAAAACTCAACAATGTCAATAAACAAAAGACAATGACAAAACTCAAACCTTACTGGACCACTTCCCAGAATCTGCAACAAATTTGGAATCTGTCAACAAGAAAAGGACTCAGCAAAAGGGGCAGGGGGTGGGGTGGAGAGAAGGAGATATTTAATGCTAGTAAATTTAAACAAACAAACAAAGGCAGCGTCATTTTGCCTTGTCTCTGGGCAGCAAACTCACTCAACTTTGCCTTCCCTGTAACCCGCAAGCAAGCAAGTACTTCAAAGTCCCCTGCCTTGGCTTGTCACTGCTGTCTGGGGAAGCCAAAGAATCAGTACTGCACTCAGCTGCAACTTCATTCATGCTGTCCTCCTGAGGCCTGGAGTACAGGCATTTGGACTGAGAGTTTCTTATCTTCCCAAATCTACAATCACGCTGCACCACACTCCCACCTGTCACGGGCTGCTATGAGCAACGCCCCAGGCGCCACCTGCAACCCCACTCACTTCTCACTGAAGAAAGTCCCTTGAAGGAGCACTTAAAGTGATGTCATTAAACTTGAAACCCACCGTAAGTACTTTAACAGTAGCGTCAAATTACCAGTTGCAGATCTTAAAACACCAATTCTGAATTGCCAATCGAGATATGTTACTCTGTGAGGTTTTCTGGAATCATGGATACTGGGAGTGTGCTAGTAAGTGATACTACCAAGAACTATGATGCCTTTTTATACCCAACCTTGTGCCAAGAAAGACGTGAGGTAAAAGATATATTCTCAGAGATAACCAGAAGTTATCTGTATTTATCCAGATAGGTCAAGATCATTGGAAATTTCCAAAAATAAATATGCTGTGTGATTATAAATGCATATGTGTATTTACTGATTTCAGAAACAATAGCTTTAGAGGTGAATATTAACAGCGCTCCTGTACCCTGACAGGTTCTAAATCACTTTGTATCTCCATAGGTCAGAAATCGTCACAGAAAAATTAACATAAAACTGTATCCAATAAGGAAAATACCACTCACGTAATATAAATCCAAATGAAGACTGAAGGTGAAGACAGTTGTCCCCTTTAGGAAAAAGTACCAGAAACAAAGGAACAAGGCTTGGGGGCAGCTGAACACACAGTTCTCTGAAGACACGCAGGTTCAGGAAGCATCAGCCACCCACAAGCCTGGCCACAGTGCTCACACCAGAAAGAAGCTTCCTTCTTTCATCTTATGAATATTTCTTTCCCCAAAATTCAGAGGTAAAGAAGAGGAGGTAGACATATGGAGAGAAAGAAGAGTCTTTTTATAAATTGGCTATCCTACCCTCGTATGCCAAAAGAGATACTTTTATGAGTCAGTTATATTCATGCAGTTTGAGGCACTGACATTAACTTTAGATCTTATGATTTAGGATTTCAGAGAACCTTACTTCTCTTAGATTTTTATTTTAAGCTAAGGTTCTAGAACAGTATTGTCCAGTGAAATGTAATGGGAGTGGCATATGCAATTTTCAAATGTCTAGTAGTTGTGTTTAAAAAAAGATGAATTTTAGCAATATGTTTTATTTAACTCAATATAAATATTGTCATTTGAACATATAATTAATATTTTAAAAATTACTGAGGTATTTTATACTTTATCTCCCTGTATTTCATCTTTGAAATCCGGTATGTGTGTGTTTTTTTTTTTTTAAAGATTTTATTTATTTATTTGACAGACAGAGATCACAAATAGGCAGAGAGGCAGGCAGAGAGAGAGAGGAGGAAGCAGGCTCCCTGCCGAGCAGAGAGCCCGATGCGGGACTCGATCCCAGGACCCTGGAACCATGACCCGAGTCGAAGGCAGAGGCTTTAACCCACTGAGCCACTCAGGTGCCCCCGGTATGTGTTTTATACTTTAAGCAGATCTCGATTCAGACTAGCCAAATTTCAAGTACTCAGTAACATGTCTGGTTAATGGCTTCAGTATTGGATAGCAAAGTTCCAGGCAGAGAAAATTATCTAGGTAAAACAAATCCATATTCATTTACTCATTAATTATCCTTATAATAAAAAAAATTATAGCACCACATAAACTGCAGGAACCCTTAGACCATTTCTGTGGAAACTAACCCCTTCAAATGGGTAACAGACTTTTCTGATCCTGAGTACCTGAAAAATACAGAGATGTTGCCAACATCCTACCTAAGGAAGGGGCAGAGAATGCCTTGGGTTTGCATGGAATACTAGATGAAGCTACATGGAGAATCTGATGGCTATAAAGTACCAGATAAACTGAAACAAACAAACAAAAAATTCTCCCAAACCACAAACTACACCATTATAATAATAATAAAAACCACAAAAAATTATGTTCATAAAATTCATCTCTGTAGTGAAAAAGATCCTCAAAGTAAGTGAGTATATATTCTGAAACTAAGGAAACGTGAAAAAGTTTTAAAGTGGAGGGAGGGAGACTATCCAAAGGACAGCACATTTTCCCCACAATTAGTCTGTATGAATGACCAGGAAATAAGCAATGAACAACTAGGGAAGCTACAAGTGCGTGAAAAAAGTTTGGTTTAACTATTTAACATTTTTCCAATCAACTCCAAACTGGAGAGAAGTTCACAGAGATTATAAAAAAAAGAGAGAGAGAGAGAGAGTGAGAGACACACATACACACACATTTTCCTAATCTTAAACATCTGAGATAACTTTTACTTCTTCTGACTCACTGTTCACTGCCAAGCAAACCAAGTGTTCCCAAAGTCTGACTTCTGACTTCTGAAGACAGGTCTCATGTTTTGTGGGCCTAATCTACACGCTGAGTATTTTATGGACAGGTGCAATGCTTCTCTTCATTAAAGATTTACTCTTTTTCTTGGTATGCCTCTCTATTTTTTTTTTCTCCTTTACTTATTTGTTTCTTAAATTCCACATAGGAATGAAGTCATATTGTATCTGTCTTTCTCTGACTTACTTCACTTAGCATTATACTCTCTAGCTCCATCCGTCTTGTTGCAAATGGCAAGATTATAAGACTTCAAAATTTTACTGATAATAGTTTGTCTTAAATAGTTAAAATAATACTAATGATCAGAACAAAAGTTAGCTGAGAAACAGAATTGCTTAAGAATATTTTAATGCCTCTGATATCTATACAACACTTAACTTATATTTAATTCCATTACCACAGATGGTCTGAGTTATTAAAAAAAAGCCTTATCCAGAATATTTGCCTTGCCTTACAGAAATTAAAGAGCCAGTATATATGTTCATAAGAGAAACAAAGAGTTTTCGTCTACTTATGTCCAATACTACGGGACCAGATAGGATAATAAATGTTACTTCTGTTTCTATTTTATATTTTATGTGAGTACATAACAGATTTCGGATAACCAGTCTTTGAACCTAGTTTTTGCAAATGTGGAATAAAAATGTTTTCATGAGAGCCTAGCCAGCAAGCAGAGAAACATAACTTTCTACTGGAACTTCATTACGTCTGCCATAAGTACTCGAGTTGCTCACTGTTAACAAAATTAAGCATCTATTATATAAACTAAGTGTTCTGTAATTGCAGATCAAGCTTTTAATGTGCTAAAATTACCAAAATTCTCTGGTTTAATGCTTAAACTAACTTCCTTATATGAAAATTCCACTTTAATAAAATCTTGTTCCCACTAGGGCTTTTGAGTAACAGGAAACATTTAACATGAGGCTGAGGTATATATGAGGACGTGAGCTTAAACTTTACAATTTTAAGATGGCCAGCTGGGTTTTCCACATGAATGGAAATATGCTTTTTGGAAGGAAGGGAGAAAACAAGTGCTTCAGTGGAGTATAGCCGTTATTTGATGCTAATCATATATAATACACAGGTATTATTTATTTCCCTAAAAAAGTTTACCTGTATATTTGAATCTCCCTTTATAAATTTTCCTCCTTCTATTATAGTCATATATGAAAATCTGAGTTGATCTGGTGTCTGAATAAGTCCCATTCGGTATTTCCTCATATTCAGTAACAGTTGTTTAATGTTAATATCATCTCCTTTTTCCATCTGCAAGAAAGGTAAAAATTATTCAAGCCTTTTGTTGTTAAGAGTCCAGGAAAGAGAAGCAATACAGGATAGCTAGCTGCTAAGCATTCTGCAGTGTGCAGTGGGTCTCCCCAAGAACAAGAAGGTAGCACTGTAGCTGTAACTCTTTCTGTACAGAACAGCTACCCCAACCAACCACCTTTCCCACACCCCAACTGTTCAAGCAGTAGATGGAGGCCTTTACCTGATACACAACTGATTTCAAACCAATCACAGTAATCTTATTTACTCAGGCCAGTATTTGTCTAAGGAAGAACTTAGGACCAGTTTCAGCTTAATGTAAAGATAAATCCAATGAGATTAGTGTTTTGTTTTTAAAGGTCTTGACAGAAGTAAATCTTTTTTGCCCAGTGCCCTTCTGCCTTCATGTCTGTATCCATCAGCCATCTAAAGATGGTGGAGAAGGAAGACAGTAAGAGCCTAAGCCCACAAGGACACTGTTAAGTCCCTGCACCAGCTCCGGACCATCGATCTTGTATTTTAACCAGCATAACCCTCGACCCCGCTGAAAAAGAATAAAGTGGAAGTTATATCTGTTAGGGAATAGGCACAAACACACAACCCAGTTTTTAATAGTCATTCACCATTAAGTGTACAGACAGTAGAATGTTTTGTTCAACGTGTCAAAGTTCACTTTAATGTAACAATCAGTTTAAGATTTTATTTTATCTGAGAGTGAGAGAGTGTGGGCGTGGGGCAGGAGGCGCAGAGGGAGACAGAGAGAATCTCAAGTGGACTCTGCACTGAGTGCACGACCAAGATCATGACCTGAGCCAAAACCAAGTCAGACGTCTGACTGACAGCCATCCAGGTGCCCCAACCCAGTTTTCTTTTAAACTTTTTAAATTTTAATTTTAATTTTAAATTAAGTATGCTCTATGCCTGACATGGTGCTTCAACTCATGACTCCAAGATCAAGAGCTGCATGCTCTACCAACGAAGCCATCCAGGCACCCTGTAACAATCCAGTTTTTGATTGAAGTGTGTATTACAGGCAGAATAGTGAAGCAATACAGTAGGTGTACGAACATTCAACCCTTCCTGCGCTCCAGAGATGCCCTATGCCCCAAATAAGGAAAAAATGGACATTCTAAAAAGAAAAGGCATCGGCCTGTATCCAGGCTGGGCTGGGAATGGGTTGGTGGAGAAAAGAGCACAGCCCTTGGAGGGTAGAGATCGGAATCTCAGGGGAGTAATAATACCAACATTTACTGAGTGCTTAGAAAATACCAGGGACCCTAAGTGTTCCAAATGTATTAATTCATTTAATTCTCGCCAGACCCGTGAGGAAAATTGTATCATTATCCTTAGTTTGTAAATAAGGAAACTCAGGGCAAGAGAAATGTTGTTTGAACTGGAAGAAATTCAGTATTTTATGTCAATTTGTATTTGAAAAACAAGGAAGGGGAAAGACCTATTATTTCTGTAATATAAAGCTATCAGGGGGGAAATAAAAGTCTTTTTGGAGATCTCTAGAATCATCTTGGACAGAGCCCCACCACTCACAAATAAGAGGCAGTTTTTAAAAGGGTATAAGTGAAATTTTTTTATGTTTTTCTGAAGAATGCAGAAGTTTAAGTTTTGAAAATCACAGTTCTGGGATATTGACGTTAGAGCTTACTTCTGCCAGGGAAAACAATAAAAAATTAAACAAGACTAACATTAGATCATCAGCAGCACTTACCAGAACAAGACAGGTATCTACTAGAGAAAAGGTGCCTGACCGCCCAATGCCCGCGCTACAGTGGATCACTGCAGGCCCGTGTTCAGGATTCAAGGAACCAGACTCTCTCACTTTAAATAAGAAATTGAGAAATGAAGCTGGTGATTCAGGGACTCCAAAATCTGGCCAGGTAGTATAATGAAAGTGAGATATTGTTCTGGTTTCACCACTCTAAAAAAGTGAAAATCAAGGGAAAAGTTAGTTCTAATTTCTTTTCGTTCAAAAAAACTACTATGTGTTTTGTGTTAATGTTTTTAATACCGTGATTTTTTGGTTTGGTTTTTGATAATCACTCACACAAGTCGGGAGTTCTTCAGGAGAATCTGGAATTTATTAATGGTAGTATTTCTAAAACATTATTTTGCAGGCATGTCCTAAGCTTTTTATGTATTAAGTCAACCCCTACAACGGTCCTAATAAAACCCCTTTTCCAGATGAGATAACAGAGGCAAAAGATTAAGTAATTTACCCAAGGTGACACGTTAAGAAATGGAAGAGCCTGAATTTGAAACAGCAGTCTGGGCTCTTAACCACCAACCTACACCATACGTGTTGCCAATATTTTAATTCATACATCGTGAGGAGTATTCCTTTTTCTTTTCTAAAAAAAAAAAAATCCTACCAGTATAATTTTACATTCTTTAATGGTTTCCATTTTAAGAATGCCCAACATTTTTAGATCTAATTTTTCTCATTATATGAGTTATCTTGTAGATTGTGCTACACAGGCTCAGAGGAGCAACTCAAGAATTAATTTAAAGAAACAATCTTTACATTTTTAATCGAAATCGTTCTTCTAACTGCTGCTCTTCCCCATGGTAATAACTGCCAATCCTAAAACTGTTTATAGGACTTAGCTGATGTGCTAAAATGGTTTACCAATAAGCTCGATGCTTCCTGTCTCTTAAAGCCTGCCTGGCATTCACTATCACTTCCTGGATCTTCCTGATGAGCTTTATTTCTGACTAACTCATTATGAAAATGTTCCTAAGCTTTTGCCAGCTGCCTTTTGCCCCATGAAGCACTTTAGTGCCTTCCAGTCTTCATTTTTGTAAACTGAAGCAGTAACTCTCTAACATATCTCTGAACAATTTCTCAGTTTCATTGTAGGATGTTTATAGAGAGAGAAGCCATACAAGCAACATTGGGGAAAAACCAACAACCACCACACGATAATTTTAATGGCTAACAGCTAAAGATTATTATTATAGTATCCTGCTTTTGGTACAAGTTTTCAGAATTAATATTCATGTTATAAAAAATAAAATTTCCCCCTTTTTCAGTAGAAATGAAGACTCCTAAGTCCTAGAATGGTTATACAAGGTATAACACTGATTAAATACAGTGCAGAAATTCTTTTAAAAATTTCAAATTACATACTTTCAGTGACTAATTTTCTTAAAATTCAGCTTTCATAATTCCAAATACACTCTGATCCATAGGCTCTCAGTACACTAATAGTATTAGAAGACAGAAATCTATTACTAATTAAAATGATCATTGGGATTCCTAAATTTCAAAACATTTTCTTTTAAAATTATAGCTTATTGTATGTAAAAAGGGGGGGGTTAAATTTACTGTATTAAAAAAAGGTATTGAAAAAATTCCAAATTAAGAAGGCTAATCTTCAGTTTCTTCTTACAAAGCCATAAATGGACACGTAACAACACAATACCAGCACAGAAATGGGCTAAAGTGGCTGTTCCTGCCATAGCCCAGGGGCATGGGGAACTCAAAGCCACATCTTCCTTTAAATGTGGTCTAAGATTCCAGTGGGCGTGTTTACCCCTTATTTCCAGCCCCCCCACCCCACCCCAACACACACTGCCAGGCTGTAGTCATCCACTACCATGCAGCGCTGACCTCACACAGCAGGACCAGATTCTGCCATGTGAGTCTAAACCAGGTCCAGTGTGGACCTGCTGGAGCTACCTGGTCTGAGAGCGGTGGTGCCAGAACCCGGCTCACCTGTGAGCTGTGCTCTGCACGGTACGGCCCAGTTTCCGACACAGCTGTATACTCACTTATGCTCACTTACTGCATCACCTCTGGCTTAAAACCTAGAGTCAACCCACAATCCTGAGCAACTGTTTGCTTTTTTTTCCACTTGTATGATTTTGGCTCAAGACTAGCAGTCTCTTGATTTTTTTCAAATTCAGGTCACGCTGTCTGGGATACTCAAAGCCAGTTCCCAGAAATGTTCACGACTGTTTGTATAATGCAGTCTTCCCCACTAATAGATTTTTGAGAATCAGTCTTTTTTCTTCCCCTAACAGGACCAGACTAAAGAACTTCTTAAGAAGTTAATTTTTACTAATGTGTCCCTACCGAAACAAGATTCAAAGTCACAGCTCACAAAAATCATACAATTCCCAAAGGACCACTTCATGAAGCAGTAAGACCCATATGTTTACTACTATGATAGAAAAGAAATGTTTATATGCTTGACTGGACCTCTTTTCTTTTTCGTGCTGGAAAAAAAAAGGGGTGGGGGGGAAGGACTGCCAAAGGCTAGAGAGCTAAAACCAAATTCATCTTTATTCCAAACAAGCTCTCTACATGTAGCCTTTGCAATTTTTGACAAACTCCCTATTTCAAAACTGGTGGAAGCCCCCTTTCCTTCTCCCAGTCATCAAGTCCCATCAGTCCTCCTGTGACACCCAGCTGGCCTCTCCATCCCCTCTCAATGCTGACCTCACACCCCATGGACACCTGGTTGCATCTGCAATTACACGGCAGTCCCCATCTGCACATGCCTGCCAAATCTTCTTTGTAAACACTGACTTACGCACACCACACTCCACACAAAATGTCAGTGGTTCACTCTTCTTTTTAAGGCAAAATCTTATTTAGATATTTTGAAGGAGAATTCTATCCCTGAATAAGGATATCTAATTCATTATATATGGAGGCCAGGAAAATAAGCTAGGAACTGAGTAGGTTTAAGACCAGGGGCAATAGCCAGGCTTATGGCAATTTAAGTGTATGCCACCTAAAGCCATTCAAATTCAAGTTAACTACTATTTTATACAGACAGATAAGATTATAAATTTTCTAATTATTACAAAGAAATCTACACGGCACTTTGGTCCTAGGCCCAATTATTTTCACACTTTGGGCATTAACAGAAGTACCAAGATTATGTTTCCAAGACTTTCATCATAAGCCCAATTTTGTCATCTGTAAATGGTTAAAAACAGTACTTACCTTACAAGGCATAAACGAAAGGAGTATTTCTCAAACATTATTGAGGCATTAATGAGGAATAAATGAAACCGTGAATGTGAAGTGCCTAACCTATGCCTGCATATGATAAATACTTAACAGATACCTTTTCTGAAGCAATTACATGAATTGTCTCTATTGTAGCCCCTAATAAGCTCCAATCAATTGTAAACCTCTCCACATTTTCAACTGTTTAACTTATTATTTCCTCTACACCATGGAGTAGCAAAGTTTGTGAACCCTATCTCCTAAATACCAATTTATATGAGATCTGTAGCTCACCATAAGTGCCTTAGTTCAGTCCCTCATCAATTTTTGCCAGGATCATTATATGGTCTGTATTAAATATTTAGTTACTGTAATTCATTCTGAAAGATGAACTCATCAGATCAGGAGGAGAGGAGAGTGACAGAAACAGGTAGGCATGGGGCTTGCATTCTGAGAGAGAAAAGCAATACACAGGGGTGTGGGCCCCCAGGGATCAGCCTTTTTGAGAAGTGTAGGGCTGTTAGCAAGAACAAACACTGAGTATCTAGACTAGGAGGAAGGACCAATCTGGGCCAGGTCCTGGACTTCTGCATTGGCCACAGAAAGGGTTTTTTAGAGCAAAGTGGAAGGATCATGTCTGTGTTTTAGAATGACCACTCACTCGGTGCAATGGCAGAGGGAAGCACAAAAGTAACACGAAAGGACTCTATCCATAGGGAGCTGAACACCTTGTTATGGAGTCAAAGTACAAAGTACTAAATAAGCCAGTAAAATGGTAAGATTTAAATTATGGAGAGAAGTGTTAAGATTACAGCTATTAGGAAGGAATGCGTCACAGATGAACGAAGAAAGCCCTAACCAAGAAATGGGCCACAAGGTGGTCCTGAAGGGTGTGCAGGATATAAATAGGCAGAGAAGAGAGGATGACACTCCAGGTGGGGATAAACTGTTCAGACTATTTTGAATCAAATCCCAGACGAGCATGATAATAATTAGGCACTCATCCTGTTCTGGGCAAATCTACAGGGACAGAGAAACAGAAGGCAGCCAGCATTACAATAGTATTCCTGGAACCTGATAAACATAAAGCCGGCCAACAATATTATGGAAAATAGTGAAGGGCAACTAAAAAGAAAATCCTGAAAGACAAATAAGCACTCAAGATGACCTTACATTTTTAAAAGCCCTGCAAAACCTTCCCCGTAGCTTAAGCCGCAGGGCCACTTCAAAAGCAGAGATGGAGTCTCTTCATTCAGGGGCAAAAGTTCAAACTCTGAGCTCTACTGAAGACACTGGAAGGAGCTGCTGGTGTGTGGCTTTATGCTCCCTTAAACGAGAGGGCAGTAAAAGAGCAGGGACCACATAGACCCATGGCTTTGGCCCCAGACCTGTTAATGCATACAAGTCACACTCCTTTAGCAGCAGACTGGTTCTCTGCAGCTCAGGGTGAGGTTGGTGACCTCTCCCCACCTGCAGCATCACCATTCTCACTCCTTTGGTATTTCTTTCTCCCTCAACTTATTCTTCTCAACTGCCCTTGCTCCTGTAGTCCCTCCCAGTTCACTGATATGACAAAGGAAACAGATGCACACAACTAAAGCTACTAATCGTGAATTCTGCATGGAGTCTTAGGCCTGTTACAGCATTAATTCCCTTGATCCTTATAGCAAACCTCTGAGGCACGTGGTCTTTATCCTCATTCTGTAGATGAGAAACTGACGCACAGAGGGTAAACAGTGGGACCAGCCACACAGCCAGGAGGCATACAGTTGGGATTTCAACTCAGGCAATCTGGATCTAGAGTGGAAATACTTAACCAAATGCAATTCTGATTCTCATGTTGAAATGCTACTTTGTTCTTCTAACATTCCTAGCTCTTACTAAAGATTGTAAGGTAGAATGTAAGCATACTGTTGCTATTAATTATGGTGGATTCTGAACCCAGGCCAATAAGAAATCACTCAGTCGCTAACAACTAAAACAGTGGTTGGCCAGTTCACAGAAAGATGCTTTAGAACCAAGAATCTTCCTTTACTAGGACAATTAGTACTTTTTTCAAAAGACTTAGCCCCATGTCATTCCAAGTCAAGAGATCTGGATTGAGTTCTGGCCTGTCACTTATTAGCCGAGTAATCTATTTACAGGAAAAAATCTTATAATCTGAACGGATTATAGGTTTTTAAAAAATACTGGAAATATGGAAATATTAAGAATATTTACTCTATCACATTATAGGAAGACTGTGGGTCAAATCATATATACGTAAAAGTGATTGGCAAAATGAAAAACAAAAAACAAAACTCATTTTATTATTAAGGTATAATCAACTCTTAATTAGGACAGATGTCAGAAACAGGGAAAAACATCTATGACCTTCTCCATTCAAGTAAGTTTTCATGCCAGAAGCAGAGGAGGTACCTGGGATAAATACCAAGAGAAGAAGATTCGAAGAACCATGGGAAGTTTATAGAAAAGCATTCCATTTCTGGGAATGAGTACTGCACAGGCTAGTGTCAAACAGTTGCTGATGTAGGTCAGGGCAGCTTAAGACATATGTAAATGGAACAGTTGGTACAAAAAACTACAATAAGAAATTTATAAATAAATCTAAGTCTTGTAATTCCCAACCTTAAGACTTAGATAACCTAAGAGATCACATAAAAAGCTTAGTTATGGATGTCACGGGAAACTGGGCCTCGGCCTTCAACACTGCGCACCTGACCTTATAGTACGCAGCAAAAACAGAGGCATTCTAAGAGATCAACCATAAAATGTATTTCTTCGTCTCTAAAAGTGTGTGTGTGTATGCACTTTATATAGCCCCTCTCTATAAAACTTTTTTTGGTTAATGATCCCATGTTAATCATTTAATTCAGCTAATGGTTAACTAAAACAGTATCTCACTATACAGACTAGATACATTCCTGAAATCATTTTTTGGCAAACAAACATTTTCCTATTTTCTAGTTTTCCTACCTCCTAAGAGCATATTATATTTTCCAGTTATCCTGATTACAACACAAAGAAGACATGTAGGGGGTAAAAGGGGGAGAAATGTCTTGATCCTCAACTTGACAATAGCAGGTTCATAATCCACCATGTACATGTATCTCAACCAAGAAAGAAGGAACAATTCTCATATTTCTGGAAAAGATCCTAATAAATGTTCTTGGGACCATATGCTAAATTTATTTCACCATTTCCCAAAATTCAGGAAGGACAAATTTCTCTGTGGTCAATCATCTGAATTAAGAACATTCCACTAAGTGATTTTCTTGACTTGCCTGCCACTCTCAGAAGCACCAAGTGCTGCCATGTTTACTGGGCACCTGTTCTACATCAGGTGGCCTGCGTACGCATCTTCCTTTGATCTCCGCGACAGCCCTGAGAGGGCATTATTACAGTCTCAGCTTTACAGATGAGGGAAGGGTGAGGGATGTTGAGGAACAGGACCCAGGGACATTTCTACTAAACAAAAGATTTGAATCCAGGTTTTGAATCCAATTCAAATTCAAACCTGGATTTGAATTTGAATCAAATTTGGATTTGAGTCAAATCCAAATCCAATTCAAATCCGGGATGTGAATCCAGGTTAGCTTGATTGTAAAGCTCTCTCTCTTCATCCTATCTTTAATCCTCATATATGGACCTGAACTTCAAAATCCTTTGTTTCTAGGTTTTCTCAAGGGTCCTCAGAGAGCTACCACATGTAGGAAACACAATGTAAACACTATGGTTATGACTACATACTATTTTAGATACTATCAAAATGTATGTGCAGCCCCAAACTTCAAATCTCATGACAAAAAAATAATTCTGAAAATCAGCAATATAACGTCCAATCATTTGGGCATGAAGAGTCTTACATTGATATTTTCTAACTGCAGTAGATGTACTGTAAAATATGACTTCACATCTTCTGACAAGAACTTCACACTGAATCCTGTTTCTTTAAACAGCATCTCTCGATCATCTTTTGTCGGCCAGTACTGTGCACATTTAACCTAAAGTTAAGAATATGTAGATATTAGTTCATAGACATTATGAAACCCTAAAAAGCTGGGAATGGAAGACAAACCACACACATACATGCTATATTTTTTTCAAGTACCCAAATCTACAAACAACTGTACTACATTTGATGATCAATGTATTTTAATAAGATTGGCATTTTATAAAAGCAGGTCTGTAAAATGTTACTATAACTTATAGTAAAAAAAAGCCATCAACAGATACGTTCATAAAAGTGAATCTGTCATTTCTAAAGCATGATAACCTATATTTTAACATCATACTGGCATTCACTTTACATTTCTAAAATTATCAACCTGTTGTAAGAATCTTTTCTTCAAACAGTATTAAAAAGGTTTTATTTTACAAGTATTTTCTAGAAATACCTATGAATCTGCTACCACATACTATTTATCTAGAAATAACAAAATTAAGTCAGGGGAATGAATCAGAATTTAAGTCTCCTTAGGGGTGCCTGGGTGGCTCAGTCAGTTAAGCATCGGACTTTGGCTCGGGTCATGATCTCAGAGTCCTGGGATGGAGCCCCCCTGTCTCAGGGCTCCCACTCAGCAGGGAGCATGCTTATCTCTCTCCCTATTCCCCTCCCCTTGATTATGCTCTCTCCCTTTCTCTAATAAATAGCATCTTTAAAAAAAGAATAAGAAGATAAGCCCCCTTTATCTAGAGTTGGTATACTTTGGCAGAGCTACTAATATGGAATTCCTATTTGTGACGATAAAAGCATCTTCCCAAAAGCCAAATTATGTGGCAAGGTGAGATAAAGAGCCACTTCATTAGGGGGAAAAAAAAACCCACACAAATATCCTTATAAAATATGGTCATTTCTTCTTTTTCAAATCACAAACAGTAACAACACCTCCAAACAAATAATTACTATAAGCTAATACTTCCAAGGGTGCTAAAAGACATTTTAAATATGATCCAAGAAGTGAAAGAGCATAAGTGAGAACAACTCAGAAATGTAGTGATAGGAAACAGAAAAAAATTAGGAATCAAAGAACAAATCATTTCAGAAAGGAAGACTAAACTAAAAAGAACAGAGGCATGAATAAGCACATCAGATAACGTCCTAGGAAAAAAGAAGAGGAAAAGGAAGACATTTCTTAAATAAAAAAGAAATGGAGTGAAAGACAGGAGTTAAGAGAAAGTGACAAATATAAAAATCAGCAAAGAGGGGCGCCTGGGTGGCTCAGTGGTTTAAGCCGCTGCCTTCGGCTTGGGTGATGATCTCAGGGTCCTGGGATCGAGTCCCGCATCGGGCTCTCTGCTCGGCAGGGAGCCTGCTTCTCTCTCACTCTCTCTGCCTGCCTCTCTGCCTACTTGTGATCTCTCTCTGTCAAATAAATAAATAAAATCTTTAAAAAAAAATAAAAATAAAAATCAGCAAAGAAAATCTAGTGTGTATCACAGGAGGACCCAAAGAAGAACACTAAAGCAAGCAAAGAGTAAATACTAACAAGTAAAATGAATACAATTTAAAGAACATACTATGCATCTGGAAAAACTGACCCAGAATAACCAACACTTAAGACATATTTTGGTAAAATTAACAGGATTTGAAGGAAAAAAAAGTTTTTTGGTAACCTAGATAAAAAAGAACACATGACTTACAAAGGAAATAAAATCAGATATCCAATTGACTTTGTCAGAATCTGTAATGCCAAAAGGAAATGGGAGTAATGTATTTAAGTTGCTCAAAGCAAAGCAAATGTGAGCCAAGATTTTATATCCTGCCAAAGTGACTTTTAAGCATTAGGACAGCACAGTAACCTCTCATCGACAGGTAAGAAATCAGGAACTATAATGCCCATGAGTTCCCTCTTTAGTATGCACTACAGAATGAGCTATCTACAGAACGACTGGAGAGACATCAGTAAGACCGAGAGTGTAAATTAAATATATATTTATTTACATGTAGAACAAAGATTTTACAAGGGATATAAGAGAGAGACCACAGTATAGGATGTTATATACTCTGACAATGTAGGTAAAGTACAACTTAAAAACAGAACGAGATGGAAAAACATAAAAAATTTAAAACTTATTTAGTAATTATTTTGGTGATGGAGTTGATACTCTTATTATGAGTATTTTTGGTGTTTTAACATGGGACAAAGTAAATGAGTCATTATGAAATATTCTTTACCCATTGTGTCTTTGAGAAGCTGGATTCATGGTATGGAAAAAGGAAGCAACAGATACAAGATCGAAAGCATTAAGCTATCCCCCTACTGTTCTAAATTTGAATTGGAGTATCAGTATGAACCCTTGAAGTATGTTATCTAACACACAAACACATATTTTCCTTAGCTCTGTTCACTAAAAAGCTCTAAAAACAATGATCAACCCAGCATCAGTAAATATTCCTATTTTTACTGTCATCTTGAAATACCACTGTCCAATAAAAGAAACCAGGGTTCCTTAGAGAAATGGCTGATTCTATGAAGAAGAGGTTAAGGAGTCATTCCAGACAGTAAGAAAATTATTCAAGACTCTTTGGTTTTATCTCTTAGATTTCTGACTCAGCCCAACTTGCAGAGATTCCTGCTAGCTAACAGAGAAATAATTCAACTACTAAGACACATAATAACTGCAATGGAGTAAAGTACATCATATATGATTAAATCTAGGAGTTCATAATAACTGATCCCTTCCTGCCCCTGTCCCCACACCAAAAAAATCTAACTGGTCACCTGTTGAGACACTAGGGAATCAACTATTTTGAAAACTGCTTTCCTATATAAAAGTGGTCAACTAACTAGAAGGGAAGTTTCTTTTTTTCTTTCTTTTTTTTTTTTTTTTTTAATTTATTAGAGAAGCAGGGGCGGGGGAGGGGGAGGGAGAGGGAGAGAAAAACTTAAGCAGACTCTGTGCTAAGTGCAGAGCCCAACATGGGGCTTGATCCCAAGACCCTAAGATCACAACATAAGCCTCAACCAAGAATCAGGTGCTTAACTGACTCTGCCCCTAGGCACTCCGAAAGTTTCTTTCTATAGAAGTATTCCAACAAAAATTTAAGAGGGAATGATAAAATTGGAATACCACTATTTTGTAACCCTTAACTAAATAAGGAACTAATCGCTGACCAGCAATATCTGCTAACAGCATAAAAAGAAAGATAATCAGACATTAGGGGCCTCTTCATAAACAAAGCAATATCACCCATGAAATAATCTTCCCCAGAATTATTAAACTTGAATCTTATGAAGCATCTAGTCCCAACCACCATAAATATGATCTCTAATTTCTAGTGGAAGTCTTATCTTACGAATATAATAATTATACTCCAAAAGGAGAGATGAAACTTACAAATCATCTACTTTGCAATGCTGCTCATATTGTTCAAACAATGTCATCATCACTTAATTTTTAAGTCACACTGGAAGCCATGAAAAAGCCACTGTAAACAACTATGCTAACATTGCTAGACATTCTGGTATGTGAATGCCACTTAGGATTAGAAAGAGAATAGAATAATTTGTACCACCATCGAAAGCCACCAAATATTAATTTAGATAAAAGTAAGAATCAGGAATCTGAAGAAGATCTTAGGCTTGCAGAGACCTTACTGACAATACTTTCCAATTTGTTTCTTTGACAGAAAAAGAACCTAAAAGTGCAAAAGTTAAAAGATTTAACTAATTAGTACTGTGTTTAGACAGTACCTCAAGTTTCAATAAATTTATACATTCCCAAACTTACGGTCTCATGACCTAAAAGCCAATAAAAATTCATATAGGTTAACGAAAACCTGTCACTTAAATCTTTTACAAACTTTTTAAGATTTTGATGATAATAAATGATAAAAATTCTAATAAAGCCTAGGGATTCCAAAGACCTATGTCACCACTGGTCAATATGTGTTTCACTATATTTACATCTTGGAGAGTAGTGGTGTACAACTATTATTTAAATACTTAAGGTAAGAAAGGAAAAGGATATACTACTTCTGGTCAGAAACACCCTGATCAGAGCCTTTAGCAATTCAAGGCCAAAACCAATAAATCAATGAATATCCCAAAAGAAATATGAAAACATTTATAAGCTAATGATACAGGCAGTACAGCAGTTGTAAATATTAAGTATTACTCACCGATTCCTTCTCCACAATTCGGTTTAGCATGACAACTGCTTTGGTTTTTTGCTGCCAAACCATGAGCCAGAAATGGCAACCTGTATTAGGAAGTGGACCCTGTAAGAACACAGAAGAAGAAGGAGGTAAGAGAAAGGAGATGGAACAAGGTTCAAGGAAAATTCCTTCAAGTATGCTTCTGGTTTAAGAACAATGTACTGAATCATAATAAGTAAATCATGACTTTAAATCCACTAGAGTTAAAAAATTGGTCTGTACTAGTTGTTTATAAATGATCAAAACTGACTTTTATTGACTTCGGCCACAAAGGAATTTTTTAGGTTATCAGATGACTTTCAGAGTTGAGGGCTGGAAAGCCAGGCTTCAGTGGGAACCAATGTCAAGGCAAGACTCTGCTCAAATGAGTCCACCTGGGACAGTGCTCCTGACCCTGGCACTACCATCACTTCACTTTGCTGGCATCGCCATACGAAGGTGGCTATAGCAATCACACATAACCTTTCAACAAACCAGAGTCAAAATATGGGCAGGAATATCTGACTGGTCATGTTCTAGCTGCAAAGGAAATTTCTGTCCCTTTCAGCTTTCATAGCAGGAAAAGAGGCCCTGCCTGCCATGGATCATGGCAGTCCTATGAAAGAGGAAATGTGTGCCATCACTGGCCAACCAACCACCCCAAGTGAACCAGAAAAAGATTTCCAGAAAAAGCGGAAATTTCAAAGTGCCTGTAGCTGTTAATCTACAAAACCACAGCATGTGCAACCTCAACAGAAGACTTAAAAGAGGCAATGGTTCATATTACCGGGGGGGGGGGTCCTCAAATCCAATTATCTTCACATTTTACTTAATGGGAGCATAGGGCAGAAGTAAGGGCAAATAAGAGATGAAAAGGCCAGGGTCAAATTATAACTTATTTTACAGGTGAAAATGAATGAGGCTCTCCTGCAACTAACGGCCAAGTCAGCAAGCACTCTCCTCACAGGGCAGAGAGAACAGCAGCTTCAGGGGCTCGAGGCCAGGTCTCCTGAACTTCAGCTTCCCCTGACAAACAAGGTGATTCACACGGTTTGAGGCTGAAAGCATCTTTTACGCAGTTGTATTCCCTGGTTTGTAGCAGATTCCTTATTAATATTATTTAAATTAATAAACTCTAAGCTTCTAAGTTATAAAAAGGCCAGAAATCCACTCAGAATCCTGAGTAATGACAACCAAATATTTGAAGATACTGTTCTCCTCACTCGATGTGTATTATCTATTACTTGATCTACTTCTAAAACGAAATGAAGTGAGAAAATCACCAGTTAAAATGAATGCCTTTTCTTTCATCTAGAAAAATGGATCTATCCATTCACCAGAAAAGTCACTCCTTAGTGTGTATACATATGGAAACACAAAACACATTCTGTCAGTGGTTCTAAGGTCGTAGTGCAGGTTATTTCTCAGCTCTTCCACCTACAAGCAATACTAACAGTTTTTGTTGTTTGTTTGGTTGTTTGTTTTTTGCGAAGTGGAGATTTACAGCAAGGAATGATTATATATATAAATATATATATACATATATGTGTGTGTGTGTGTGTGTGTGTGTGTGTGTGTGTGTGTATTTATTTTTTTTTTTAATTCAGAGGAGGGGTGCCTGGGTGGCTCAATCAATTAAGCATCTGTCCTTAGCTTAGGTCATGGTCCCAGGGTCCTGGGATCGAGCCCCACATCAGGCTCCCTGAAGCAGGTGGGAAGCCGGCTTCTCCCTCTCCCACTCCCCCTGCCTGTGTTAGCTCTCTCGCTGTGTCTCTCTCTGTCAAATAAATATAATCTTTAAAAAAAATTTTTTTCAGAGGAAAAAGGTGACAAAAAGAAGCAACAAACAATTAGAATAGCTAAGGTTTTAACAAACACTCAGCATCTCTAGTTTTGTGTCCTATAAAATATCCCCAGCCTTCAAAGAGCTTACTAAGAGGCAAGGAGAAGTCCTTGTTCTACTAACTGAAACATATCAAGCACCACAAGAGTGAGGGGTAAACCATCAGATCTTCCCAAGCAGGGAGGACGGTACAACAGAGCCTTAAAAATGAGGGGGGAGCTGATACAGGGAGGCGTCGTAGGACAGGGAGCAAGACAGGGTCCATTCCAAGAATAAGACAAGGCATGTGCCAAGTATAGGGTACATTTGGGAGAGACAAAGAAATCAATAAGGGCAAAGTACAGGTAAGTATGCAGTAGGAAACCACACCTGTAGAGTGTGGAGGGTCTTGAATGCAGGAAATAGTCACCAAACTTTTTAAGAAGTAAAGTGATATGATCAGATTTGTATGTTACAAAAATAACTCTGGAGGCATTGCTAAAAAGACAGGTTAGGAAGGGAGGGACTGGTAGCAAGGAAATAAATTAAAAAGCAACTGCATTAGGATTCGGTAGAAGGTGAGCATAGCTTTCACCCAGGTGGGAAAAACAGGAAGGGAGCTGACTTGGTTTAAAAAAAGGAAAAAAAAGAAAGAAAAAGAAGAGTTAGATGTAGAAAATACAGAATTTGCGATGTAAATGAGTTATCTGGATAAAAATATCCAGTGAAGACCTGGAATATATAGGGGGAAAATTCAGGAAAGAATAAAAAAGCTAAAGACACCCTTCCAAGTCCTCCAGCTCTAAATGTGGGGAGCTCTATCAGGACACACAGCACAGTCCAATAGGGACAGGGTGCTTAAACACAATTAGTAGGCATTTTTCTTTATCACGACGGGATTTACAATGTTTTTATAAGAGGACTATTACTACTACTATTACTACTAATAATAAAAAGTAGTAACACATGCCACAACGAATAATCCATGGAGGGCTTACCAAAGTACCAGGAACTATAAAAATTTCTCTTAGCACTGTTTCAGAGATAATATAGGTAGACATCTATAATATAGATATACACACATAGGCTTGGGGAGTTAGGTAGCTTGTCCAAGGTCACACAGCAATCTTATGGTAGGAGAGCTGAATGATTAAGAACATGACCCATGGAGCCAAAGGGGCTTCAAATCTGGCTTCAACTCACTTGTTGCATGGGCTTGGTAAAGTTGTTTAATGTTCCTGGTCTCTTTAGATAATTCCTCATGCATAAAACCAGGGTGATGACAGTGTTTACCGGAGAGAGTTATTTTGAACCTTAAATTATACAAAACACATAAAGTATAGAATAAGGTTACAAAATTGCTAACTGTTACTAATTTTATTTCCTACTATGATGTAAAGTTCCTAACAACAAGGTTTTACTTAATGTCTATTTAATTTTTAAAAAAGATTTTAAGAGCGGGAGGGGCAGTTGGAGAGGGAAAAAAAGAGAATCTCAAGCAGATGCCATGCTCAGCATGGAGCCCAACATGGAGCTGGATCTCAGGATCCTGAGATCAGGACCTGAGCTGAAATCAAGAGTCAGATGCTTAACTGACTGAGCTACTCAGGTGCCCCACAGTCAGTTTTATTTAGATAATGCCTACCACACAGTAGATACTCAATAAATCTTTGTCACATGAATGAATACCTAATGAAGTAGTTGGACAGGATTTGGGCACAGATGCTGTGAATCCAGTGTCTATATTTTCTTAAGATATAAAGGTTGAATACACAGTTTCCAAGAGTTGAAGTCTGAGATGTAGACTGAAAGGGGGGAATAAACTCCTAAATCAGAAACCTGAGAAGCACCTACAAAATTTAGGATTATGATGAGAAAAAAAGAACAAATAAACAAGACTGGGGAAAAAGGGAGAGAAAAAGAGAGAGAGAGAGAGAGAGAAAGGAGTGTGAGAAGGGATCTAGGGTAATTATTCTTTTCTATTTTTGAACATGATAGGTTTTTTTCAAATAGAAAGTAAACTGAAATTCTAAAAAATGAGTTTATTAAAAATGTCGTAAGTCCTCATAAGAAAAACTCCAAATATTACAAAAAGGCAGAAAACAATAAAGTTTGATTATTCCTAATTCTTAGAAATAACCAATATTAATGCTGTATGTGTAATTTATTTAGCCAATCCCTCACAGATTATTTCTGTCCTATTATTTCTGGTCCTGTGCTATTAAAACTAAGTTGCAATAAACACCTTCACATATATCTTTATGTCTGTACATATTTAACTATTGAGTATTATAAACTTTTAAATCTCTGCTATTTTCACTGGTAAAAAATGAGAGGTGGCCACTGGTTTAAAATTATATTCCCTAATGGTTAGAAAAATTATGTATCTTTTCACAGGTATTTGTCTACCCTTATATTCTTCCTTGAACTGTGATTTTATGTTCTTGCCATTTTTTAAAATAGTTTCTCTCTCTCTTTTTTTTTTTTTAACATATAGCAGCTACTTTAAGTAAAATGAAGTAATTATTTTCATTTCCTGTCAATCAGAAATAGTCCAATAGAATATCATTTTACTATATGAAACTGCTGTCTCTTTCAATAACAGGTTATTCTGACCCAAATTTTTAAAAAGCTCAAATATTATGAACATATAGCTTATCTTTTGAATTTAAAAATCATTAACTGGGGGATATAACAGCACTACTCATTAAGTCTCTTGTCATTTGATAAAGAGTAGCTGGTGTGGATAAACCAAAATAATTTCTATTTTCAAACAATGAAAGAGTACTAGTACTGGAATATGGGTGTGGCCAATGTGCCAAGAAGCAACTGGGCAGAATGCCACAAGGAACCCTCACGCTTTCTGGCCTCCCAGCCAGTATTCTGGGTACCTGGTCTTACTACCCTCACTCTGAGCAAAGGCCAGACATCATCAAAGGCATGTTCATATTCTCTGAAAATGCATGCCACAGAAAGGGGTTGAGAAGGGCTTTTGGTTATGATAGAGATTATGGGAAGAGAACTTAACAAAACATTAACAAGCATTTTGTATCAGTATAAAGCAAGGAAGATAATTTGCCTTAAAAGAACTAGTGTAAGCCATTCATTAAAGAAATTTCCTTTTTAAAAATAACTTTAATTTCATGTTCACATACATACCTGCAAAACACCAAGATATCTACATTTTACTACATAACGACAGAAAAAATTGAAATGGCATTTCATTTCCAAAAGAAGACATCCTTTTAGCTATGTTTCAAAGCAGACCAACCACAGTAACTGCACTGCAAGGCATTTGCTTGACATCCCATCACTTGCCTGTGTTAAGATGTAACTCCTTTGCGCCTCTTCTATATCAACTAAACTGGCATTTATATAATCATTTTCAGCATTTTGCAGCTTAACACGACTGTGATCATCTGAAACAGAGAATGATAAGCATAATTGTCATTTCAAACTTCTCACTTCTTTTTTACTTTAATAGTAATGTTCTGGGTACTTTTAAAATGATAGAAGAAACAAAGAAAAATAAACTAGCACCACAAGAGAGTTGAGTCAAGTCCTAAATTATTCTCTTTTTTATGAAGGAAGTATAAAAATGAAACTTGTTGTTCGTTACTGTGGTACTGGAAATGCTTTTGTTTGTACAGTAGGTTAGCTACTGTAACAGAAAAATTGACCAAAGAATAAAATATAGTAAAAGGAATAAAGCACCTACCGTCCTAAAAGTAAAAGATTCATTTAGAGTCTTGGCGCCTAAGAACTGATAGATCTACCTACAAAAAAATCCAAAATGGCCTCAGATAGAGGAGACTGGATTTCCATGGTAGCTACAGTTCATTTTCTTCATTCAGTTGATCTGCATTCAACTATATTTAAATAATTTTCAGTACTTAATTATATGTAAATTAAGTGTTAAAGATTTTAAAACACAGACGGAATACTCTAATTCTTTTTCTTTCTTTCTCTCTTATTCTTTTTTTTTTTTTTTTAAGTAGGCCCCATGCCCAATATGGGGCTGGAATTCACAAACCCAAGATTAAGAGTTGCATGCTCTACTGACTGGGCCAGCCAGGCGACCTGGAATATTCTAATTCTTTACAGGACAACACAACAGATAAATAGATCTAGTTTAGATATATTTCTAGCGTTTAAAAGTAAAAATGTCACCATCTTCAACAACATGGATGACCCTACAGGGTATGATACCAATTGAAATAAGTCAGGCAAAAAAAACCAAAAAAACAAAAAAACACACCATATGACTTCACTTATATGTGGAATCTAAAAAAATAAAACAAAAAACAAAAACAGATGCATAAACCCAGAGAACAAAACCAGTGGCTGTCAGAGAGTAGGAGGGTGGGAAGATGAGCAAAACAGGCAAAGGGGATTAAGAGTTACAAACTTGTGGTTATAAGTAAATTCCCTGCATAAAAAGTACAGCATAGGGAATATAGTCAATAATATTCTAATAACTTTTCTATGGCGACAGATGGTAATTACACTCATTGTGGTAAGCATTTCAGAATGCATATAAACACTGAATCATTATATTGTACACCTGAAAATAATATAATATTGTATGTCCACTACACATCAATTTTTTTAAAACACGCCTCAAAATTAAGAAAATGTCATGAATGCTCATTAAAAAAACCCAAAATACAACCAAAGCATTAAGATCTGAAGAGTACCTACAAATCAGTAAGAAATGAGAGACCACTGTTTTTAAAAAGTGAACAGGGACAATACACAAAAGACTAATTAATTTGAAAAACATTTATTTAATCTATTAAGGAAATGCAAATTAAAATGAAAAAATAACTTTTTTTTTTAATTTAAAGATTTTTGGCAAAGTTTTTTTTTTTTTTTTAATGATAATTTCCTGTGCTGTCAAGGCCACATCTAGCCCCTTAGTAAGCACTAGATGAAACTATAAGAGAACTTTCAGATGCCTCGTTTAGAGTAACAGGTATAAAATCCTTTAAAATCCAAGGTTCCCATTTCTGCAAATGAAACCAACACATATAGCCAGAGACAGACACAGGGATTAACAGTAACACACAAAAGGGGAAATAACACAAATTTCCAAAATGTACAACAATTACAGTATACATGAAAGATGTATCACTTTAATGGAGCCATTAAAAATCATGCTTTAGGGGGCACCTGGGTGGCTCAGTGGGTTAAAGCCTCTGCCTTTGGCTCAGGTCATGATTTCAGGGTCCTGGGATCGAGCCCCACATCGGGCTCTCTGCTCAGCAGGGAGCCTGCTTCTCCCTCTCTCTCTGCCTGCCTCTCTGCCTACTTGTGATCGCTGTCTGTCAAATAAATAAATAAAAAATCTTAAAAAAAAATCATGCTTTAGGGTTAAAAAAAGTAAAAATGTCACAGATTTAGAATTTATCCTGATTTAAATATGTAGACTACAAAACTTTACCTTGTTATCATTTTGATGAAAAAGGAGACGTTTTCTCAGGGAGAGAAAGTACATGCATAATAACACAGTTAACACTGGCTTAGTATCCTAAATACACAACTGTCAGAAGAATGTAACTGAATTATAAACCAAACACATTGGATTTTTAACTCTGGAGAATACCTTCAATTTAAACTGCTTTCCTGAAGGAAATTTATACTAAGTATCCTTTTTCTCCCCACTTTTTAACTTAAAACAAAACCTGTTTACATTATCTCCATATGAAAGAAAATGGTAAATGGCTACAGTTTCACACATCAATTTATCTGAGATGTTTCTGCTGGACTGAACCCAAGACCTCTGTAAATATTACATGTCATTTGCCAACAGGAAAAACTAAGATCTTGTTATAGTAAATCACTTATACTAGTGTTCTCGGAAAGATGATGTCAGCAAGCACTTTTTTTTTTTTTAAACAGTCACTTTTTTTTTTTTTTTAACAGCTTAATCACCCTTTAACAGTTAAATTACGTGAGCTGGTAAAAAGGTCAGCTACCTAATTAGCAAAACAAAGACCATATATCTCCTAGATAACACTGATAAAGCAGGAGAATGTTCCCTTGTAGAATGCCACACCATCCCTAAAATTCGTGTTCCACTAGAATAGAATACCAAAGGAATGTATTTCCTCATGTTGTAATCACAGAAAGAACCCAAACCCCAAAGGTTAATCATATCTATTGCACAAGTGAAAAAAGCAATTTGGCCAACAGAAGCAAGGATCCATAAAAACCGGGAAAGTTCCTCTCCAGGGCGCTGGGAATGGAGTTATCTTGCAGGTTGCCATTGGAAGTTCTGGAGAAAAGAAACCCAGAGAAAGACCTTTGGCAGTTTATACCCTGCCCTCAGGACCTCGAACTAGAATTCAGTTATTTTCCCTCTAGCTTTAAAATCTACACCAGCAGTCACTCCAATACATTGAAAACACCGAATCACACAGTGGTAAAAGCACAAATACACTTCTTGGAGCCCCAGGGTCTGACCAAAGGGAGCAGAGTGCTACCTAAAAGACACCCAGGGTCCTGCACAGTCTGGCCCCAAATGGTGGCCTTGCTTCCCTCTCACATTTATTTATATAGTCAACAAAAGCAAAGGAACACTGAGAATTTTCTCAGAAAAAAATGTTTAAATTTTGCTAGCAGATTAAGACCAAAAAATGAAGGTATTCCTTGGGAAAACTCTCTAACTACTTAGAACTGGCTACAAATGTTGGCTGAACCTATATTTTCTCCTCATGACTAATTAGAAACAAAACTCTGAAATTCACCTACATTATCAGAAATTTATTTGAATTCTTCTGCTTTATTAATAAGATTAATAAAAACTTTAAAGCGTATTTAACATTCTGATTCCATAGGGGAAAAAAGAGTTTCTAGTGTTAACTAAAATATATCATGTTAAAACTATCTACAAAGATAGTAACTTAGTAACTATACAGTACATTTCAGGAAGTGAAACTATCAAAGCCTTTTTATGAGAAATTGTGACTTTATGATTTATATTCTCTAGCAAAGATAAGAGACAATGGCTTGTCTCCAATTAGGAATCATCACTTCATGTATGGCTTAAAACATCTGTGAGAGTAGACACAGGTCGCCTCACAACCTGGGAGTCAAATGTCCCCTTTCTCTCTGCCCTATTACTATCAGTCAGCCCAAAACCTGTGAAGTGCTCATTTCAAAACAAAGTTCTGACTTCTGAATTAGTATAAAAAAAATAAAACATAAAAACACTAGAAAGTTAAATGCTTTCTCCTCTGCCAGAGTTTATTCTGCCCAGAAACCTCTGAAATGAGATTATTAAACAGAGTCCTATAACCCCTGGGCTCTGAGTATTAAGCCCCGAAGCCCCCAGTACTTTACCATCATTCTAAGCAAGGATATGGTTATCTCCCTCTTTCCTAATTTTTTTTTTTTGGAAGATTTTATTTATTTATTTGACAGACAGAGATCACAAGTAGGCAGAGAGGCAGGCAGAGAGAGAGGAGGAAGCAGGCTCCCTGCCGAGCAGAGAGCCCGATGCGATGCGGGGCTCCATCCCAGGACCCTGAGATCATGACCTGAGCTGAAGGCAGAGGCTTAACCCACTGAGCCACCCAGGCGCCCCCCTCTTTCCTACTTTTAAAAAAATCCAGAAAAGGGAGAAAAATGAAGACAGTTCAAACTACACTACATGAGATACCCAAAAGTAATCACAGGAAATCTTATTTCTCAACATCTAATAATACCAAAAGCTGAACTATCAAGAATGTATATATGTACATATATATATATATATTTTTTAAATGGGGGCACATCTGTTCTTAATTCTTGTCACCAAGTGAATGAAGAAATGCAATATCCAATAGAATTGTAGCTTGTAAATTGGATAAAAATTGAGCAAACTTCTGATGAATATTCCCTTCACCTCCCACCCTCAAACAGTATGTTTTCTGAGAAATGGTTTCATCTGTCAAGAAATGACGCTCTAGTTGTGGCCTGAGCTGACAATACAGATTAGCTTCCTCTTTCAATAATGTCACAATAAGCCTTTTTTTTTTTTTTTTAAATCACCCTCTACCCCATTCACTGGTTCACCTTTTATCATTATTGTAAAAAGATCTCCTTTTTGAAAAGTCTTCCAGGTCAAACAGGAAAAAGGATTCACACTCATAACCATCCTCCTAGGTTATACCAAGGCAGAGATAAACAATCATTATCATCAACTGGGCAAGGAGAAGACCAGTTCCATTAGTACAGCAGTGAAAAGACTTTCTCCTCTAATTCTCCTGTTCTCAATCAGAGAGAAACCATAAGTTTTCAAAGACTAATGTCTATATTTATATGTTACCTCACTGCAAGAATGCAAAGCATTTCAGATATGTTGACCCTCTTTGACTCTGCAAGTTAAATATGTGAGGCATAAATATTAATTTTCTCTCTTGAATCAAGCAATGAGCCAAAAGCAAAGCTAGAACTAAAATCCAAGTCATCATACATGCACTACCATAGTAATGAAGAAACACACACCTTAGTAAACACAGAGTATTGACATTTCAATTGTTTCTTTTGAAAATAAAACTCAATTTGATGAACAGTTTCTTTATTAACAACATAACCAACTACAACCACTATAGAATGCAGTGCCTAGAATGTGTCAGGTACTGTATGACACACCTTACAAAATTTCTGCAACAATCCTCACAACTCTATGAAGTTGACATTATCATGCTCATTTTACTAATACTCGGAACATCAAGTCATTACCATACACACACTAGAGAGGCACAAGAGGAAATTCAAACTAAGTTGTATGACTTAAGAGACTACATATTTCCCACACTACATTGTCTGATATGTCCAAGTTGGCTAACAACTTCCATCTTCATCTGTCACACAAACCTCTTTCATGAAGACCTAGACTATGCTCTAAACAGTCTCTCGGGAACCCCCACTGTAAAGGTCCATTCTTTACATTTAAATCCTTCAACAACTTTATATACAATTTTCATTGCATGTATCATCAAATATATTTTAGAAGCCAGGCAACAATGACATAAAAATAACACATAATTTATTTAAAGCTTTTGAAAAGAAAAAATTCTAGGAGTGCCTGGGTGGCTCAGTTGGTTGCATAACCGACTCTTGATCTCAGCTCAGGTCTTGATCTCAGGGTCATGAGTTCATGCCCCACACTGAGCTTAAAAAAATTTTTTTAATTAAATATTACTTAAAAAATTAAAAATTAGAAAAAAGAAAAAAAAATTCTATTAAGTAGTAATTCCTAGTACCACCTTTATTGGACTATGTATTGTGGAAAGAAAGGTGACCAACTGATGCCTGAGGAGGCTGAGGGAGATGGGCAGGCTTCATTACAAAGATGAAGAAGGAGCACATACACACAAAGGAGTAAAAGGGACTGGTATATCATGAAGGACCAAAAACTGAAAAAGCCTGAAGAAGTCCCAAAACATGCTGAGGCCAGACTCTGAAGAGCCTTGTGTGCTGTGCTCCAGGCACAGGCTACCTCAATGAAGCTCTCTAGAGGACTGACACAAGCACATTTGATTCCAAGAAAATAAGTACCAGCACTAGGGAGCATAGACTTCAATAAAAGCAAGACAACTTAACACACTGAGGCACTAACAGTTTAATCAAGAGACGAGGGCAGAACTAAACAGTGGCAGAAATGCAGAGAGTTACAAGGAAGCATGTCCCAGGTACACACCATCACCAACTTGCGAACCAAGCAGGTGTTGTTCTAGAAACATCCAGAAGGCTCAATCTTTTTCAAACACTAGGTTGACTATCTGTGATTTCAATCTCTTTTAGTCCATCAAGATTTTCAGTTCCTAAACTTGCTAGGACACAACGTTAATTGAGTAAATCCGGCTTTCACACATCTCTAAATTGAAAACAGATCTTTAATCTATTCCTAGGAGTCTCTGCAATGAAAAGCACACCTGGGAAGTATCCTTTAAAAATGTGTAAAATCAATTAATCCATTAATGTACTTTGGAACATGGACATCTTTCCTCTTTAATAGTTTGTATAAAATGAGACATACCAAATCTCAATTTATCAGTAAGTACCTCACCATTTTCCTTGAAACTCAGAATCTTTCCTTTAAGGAAAGACAGAGCCTAAAACATGGAGGGTAGAGGGAGTTGGGGGAAAAGTACTTTCCTTACAACCAGAAGTCCATGGAACACCACAGAAACAAAGTAGACCAAATATTTATTAAAATATTTCTACATTCAAGGACTGTTCTAAGTACTACTAAGGACCCACCATACCCTTGTGGAGCTTACCTTCTCAGAGAGGGAGATAGCAATAAGCAGAACCACCAAGTAAATCATATTTTCTATAGTAACAAATGCTGTGAGGGGAAAAAGTAGTGTGAAGGGGAATAGTCATGCTGGGAGTGGGACAGGCTGCAATTCTAAATAGAGTGGGCAGGGTGGGCCTCACTGAGACAGTGACATTTAAGCAAAGACTTGGAGGAGGTCAATCATATGACTATTTTGGTTAAGAGCATTCCAAGCACAGAGTAAATACCTTAAGGTGGGTGTGTGTGAGGGACACAAATAATGGAGCTTGAGCTAGGTGAACAAAGGGAAGAGAAGCAGCCGGCAGTTTAGGTTCAGAGAATCAAGAAAATCTGTATTGATTCATTAGTCTCACCTCATAAATTCAACACAGAGAAAAAGAGTTTGTACTTCCATCTTTTTAGTGTTTACCTGGAAGAGTGTCCTAAACAATTTAGGTTGGCAAGTGTTCAAGCACTGTTGATACAATAAATTCCAGAAAATGTTCATATTCAAATTATTAAACTATGGTAGAATTTTGTTAGAATGACAAATCACTATTTTTTTAAAAGACTTTATTTATTTATTTGAGAGAGAGAGAGAGGGTGAGCAGCAGGGAGGGAGAGGGAGAAGCGGCCTCCCCCGTGAGCAGGGAGCCCGACACAGGCGCAAACCCAGGACCCTGAGCCGAAGGCAGACATTTAACCAGTGGAGCCAACCAGGCGCCCCGAAAGACAAATCACTACTAAACCATTCTGAAACCAACACGGGAGATGAGATTATGTTAACTGACTAGAAAAGTGACCTAATTCAGCAAAAAGAAAGAACTCAGACACCTCCAGAGCTTTTCACTGTAGATACCTGGAACTTCGGCACACAGGAAAGAATGCTGGTGAGGGAAGGCTAAGGGGCCTAAAAATGTAGATTCCGGTGTCTGTCCTGGCTCTACCAACCTGGGTGACCACAGACACAGCTGTGATTTATATAAAAAAGAGTAACCTGCTCCTTGAGAAACAAGATAAGCATCCAAGTTAGTGAGACACTACACCCTGTGATAACCAGAGGTCACTAGTCCCAGTTTTCTTTTAAGATGAGCTGGCTAGACTAGACCAACCCTTCTTAATTATTTTTAATGAATGACCCTCACTTAATATCCTAAAAGCACCTAGTACAAAACTCTTTGAAAAGTCCCAGTTCATCTTAAAAATGCACAGGAACTTAAAAATTCTACTTCATCACGCATCTGTACTTTAACATATAAGCAACCACAAACTCCCTTCCCCACCTTCTGAGTAAGCAATGGTCCTGAAAGATGTGCCATGTTTCTCCAAGACATTACTCCAGTGCCCTCCCTGTGCACTTCTGCTCTGTCCTCCAGTCCCCCGGGTTAAGCAGTGTACAGCAGAGCTGCCCAAGTGACCAGCTGTGGCTACAGTGGGGACCCTCTGTTAGAAGGCTACTGTTATGGCAAGATATTGACCCACTTGGGCCATGAGGCAGCAGCAGCAACGCCCACACTCGCAGCCACCTGCAGCCTTCTGTTAGAGTGACGTGCTCTATAGCCCAGGACCCTGTCATGTCACCATGTCCTCCCACTGCCTGGCACAGTACCCTCACCGAGTACCCCATTCAAGAAGCACCAAATTAAAAAACCTGGAAAGACACTGGTATAACCCAGACTTTACTCCAATTTCCTGTTTTACAGGTACCCATCTGTGTGGGTGTGTACAGTTCCAGGCCGTTCGATCACATGTGGAGGTTGTGTAACCACCTCCACCACCAAGACACAGTCCTGTTCCATTATCACAAAGATCCTCTGTGCAACCCCTGTAGAGTCACACTGTCCACCAACCCTGTCCCTAACCCATTAATCTGTTCTCCATCTCTATAATCTTATCATTTCAAGAATCCTGTAAAAATGGAATCATACAATATGTAACCTTTGAGACTGGATTTTTTGACTCAGCATGAGTCCTCTGAGACCCACCTGACTTATTGCATGTTATCAATAGCTCATTTGTTCGTACTGTGGAGTAGTATGCAATGGTATGAATACACTCGTCTGCTAACCACTTCACCCACTGATGGACATCTGGGCTGTTTCCAATTTGGAGCTATTACAAGGAAAGCTGCTATGCACATTTCATGAATGCATTTCTGTATGGACAGAAGGTTGCAATTATCTGGGATAAATGCCCAGGAGTGCAATGGCTGGGTTATATAAGGTATGTTTAGCTTTTCAAGAAACTAACAAACAATTTTCCAAAGTGGCCATAGAGTTTCTCACTAGCCTTACAGGAGATCCAGTTTCTGTATTCTTGGAATATTGTGGCCTCATTATTTCAGCTGTTTCAGTGGGTATGTAG
The DNA here is from genome assembly GCF_963455335.1 of Martes martes. Classification (NCBI taxonomy): domain Eukaryota; kingdom Metazoa; phylum Chordata; class Mammalia; order Carnivora; family Mustelidae; genus Martes; species Martes martes. The sequence continues at coordinate 60,731,329 of NC_137901.1, forward strand.
CGATCCCTTGCCAACATGGTTTTAATTTTCATTTCCCTAATGGTTAATGATGTTTCCCTAACAGTTAATGATACTTCCCTAACAGTTAAGTACATAAGCATATGAAAAACATCATTATCTGCCATCTGTGTTCATAATCTTTTGCCCGTTTCCTAATTGTGGACTTCTAGTTAACCACAATAGAGCCATCCAAATCATAAAATTAGAGACGCCTGGGTGGCTCAGCTGGTTAAGCATCTGCCTTCGGGTTATGATCCTGGGGTCCTGGGATCAAGTCTTGCATGGGGCTCCTTGCTCAGTGGTGAGTCTGCTTCTCCCTCTGCCTGCTGCTCCCCCTGCCTGTGTGCACTCTCTCTGGCAGATAAAGAAATAAAATCTTTTTAAAAATCATAAAATTAGTAGTGGTACTTTACTAACTCAAACCCCATTCAAGTTTCACCAACAGTCCTATAAAACATTTTTTAAAAAAGGATCCAATACAGGATCACATTACACTTTTTTTAAGATTTTATTTACTGAGAGAGAGCATGTACATGAAAGCCCAAGCATGTATGCATTGGGGGAGGGGCAGAGGGAGAGTTCTGTATTCACTGCGCTCTGTAGGGCAGTTCAGGATTTCAATGTGCTGTGTCCCCTTATTGGTCATGACTACTTGTTTAAGGTTGTGTCTGCCAAACTTATCTGCACAGTTAATACTCCCCTCTTACATTAATCAGTATTTTATAGGAGGGCTTTAAGATTATGTAAATTTTTTGTTCCTCATCAAAGTTTCACCCACCAGGTTTACCATCTATTTCAATATTTATTACTTGCCATCCTACACTAAGGCAGATCTTTCCTTTCTCCCCATTTATTTTTTTTAAAGATTTTATTTCTTTATTTGACAGAGATCACAAATAGGCAAGAGAGGCAGACAGAGAGAGAGGGAGAAGCGGGCTCCCTTCCGAAGGCAGAGTCCCGATGCGGGGCTCGATCCCAGGACCCTGAGATCATGATCTGAGCCGAAGGCAGAGGCTTAACCCACTGAGCCACCCAGGCGCTCCCCCTCCCCATTTATTAATTCATATTTCTTTGTAAGAGTGTAAACCCATGGATTCCTATTTTATTCAGCAGGTTATAATTACTGTTTCTTTCAAATGCTCAAATCACCCCCAGATTTGGCCCAGGGGCTTCAAGATGGTTTCTGTGTCCTTTTGACATAGCTTCATCATTTCTTGAACATCCTTACCTTCTGGGACTACAAGAAACATTCCAGGCTACTCTTATACTTTCCCTGCCCTAGCCCTAGAGTCAGACATTTCTTCAAGGAGCCCTTTTCCTCTTAGTGGAGAATGAAATTTAGATACCAAAAGCTAGGGAAGCCCAATACCAAGAGGGTATCATTGTTCCCAAGACTTCCCAGTGGCCAGGGTTAGGAAATATAAGCATGCACACACACATCTACATTTCTAGGTATCTGCATATCCATATTCACTGAAAATCATGAGTTCATACACTGATTCACTAATTCTAATCTAACCACACAGGGTTCACTCCACCTTTCCTTCATTCTTCAAACATGCCCCTTCTCTCCCCCACCAAGCATGCTTTCCCCCTTATTTACATGCCTTCCACAAGCTGGTCCCCAACCCCAAGGGCTTTTAGACTGAATTATTCAGAGGAGAGAGGGGAGGCTTAATGATGTCTTTAATACCACCTTTACTATCCTACTATTAGAGATAACAGAAACTATATATAATTTTTAAAATATCAATAATACCCTAACTGAAACATGTAAGAAAATAAATGGAAAGTAGTTTATAAAAGATAATATCTATTTTAATATACATATAGTTGAGTAGAAATACATCAGAAGAAAAAAAGCCACCACAAATTTCAAAGTCTTAACAAATAACGAGAAAACCTTTTAGTAAAAAAACTGGTAACAGAATGGATTTGAGAATGTGAAATGCATTTGGTCTTCATTTTTAAACTTTAGATGGAATAAGGAAGAATGTTAGCAAATATTTACGTAAGAGTTACCATAAAATTTAAGTCCTATCTATATTTGCTCTGATTACTATTATACATAACGTTTATCTAAATCTGCACTAAGATGACAAGTAGATTCCTGTCATGTAATAAAGGTCTGTTCTAATAATTCAAAGATCTGTTGTCTTATAATTCTGAGACTACTACAGTGTTTCTTCATAATTCTTTGACTTGCCCGCACATTTTCTGGATTATGAAATAAACAGTATCATCTATAATTATGATGATTTTAAAACACATCCACAATTCCTTGGTAATTCTTCCATCTAACAATGGAGCATCAGTCTTCTTCCCTAGAACCTGGAGAGCCACTAATGAAAAGAATATGATGGAAGTGAGGAAACTTCTAAGTCTAGGTGGTACAAGGCAATGCAGTTTCCAGCTGGCTCTCTCAGAACGCTCACTCCTGAAACCCAGCTTCTATCTGCACGGAAGTCCAGGTCACAGTCATGCCCCATGTAGGTGTTCCAGCTGACAGTCCACAAATTAGTGACGAAGGCCTCAAGGTGACTCGAGCCCCAGCTACCATCTGAATTACAACTGCAGGAAGACCCTGAGCAAAAATCTCCTGAGTCCAACAAACCCCCAGATCTGCAAAGACGATAAATGGTTGCTGTTGTTTTAAGCCACTGTTTTGGGGAAGTCTGGTACACAGCACCAGATAAAACAGCAAGCTTTGTTTCTTTTTATTTCTAATCTGTATGCTTAATTCTTACTCTTCTTGTAGTGGCTAGGACCTAAAGCTTGATGTTAAGTAGAAGCGGTAATAGTGGGCACCCTTATCCTGTTCTTCATTTTTGTTTAAAAAAAAAAAAAAAAGAAAAAGAAAAAGAAAAGGTTTCTAACATGTTATCATTCAGACTTATTTTATTGTAGGCGTCTCTTAGATAGTTTATATTAGGTTACAGAAGTTCCCCTCTCTTTCTAATTTGCTATGTGTTTTGCTTTTATTTTATTTTATTTTTTTTAAGATTTTATTTATTTGACACAAAGAGAGAGAGATCACAAGTAGGCAGAGAGGCAGGCAGAGAGAAAGGGTGGGGAAAGCAGGCTCCCTGCTGAGCAGAGAGCCCGATGTGGGGCTCAATCCCAGGATCCTGATATCATGACCTGAGCTGAAGGCAGAGGCTTAACCCACTGAGCGCCCTGTGTTTTGTTTTTAATCATGAGCAAGCACTGACTTTAAATAATCTTTCTGCCTCTACTGAAATATTCATGACTTTTTCTCCTTTACCTCGTTACTGTGGTGAACCAACATTTTTAAGATTTTATGTAAAAAAAAAAGATTTTATGTTAAGCCACCCTTATACTCCTAAAATAAACTTACAGACTGCTGTATTCAGACTGCTAATCTTTACATCTATATTCATGAGGGAGATATGCCTGTAACTTTTATTCTTATTAAACTTTGCAGGTTTGGCTACCAAAGTTCTGTAACAAGCTCACAGAAAGAACTGGGACCTATTCTTAGCACATTAATTTTTATCATTCTGTTTTAATACACTTAAGACAACATATTTCCTTTTCCTTTTAAGATTTACTTATTTATTTTAGAAAGGGAGTGTGCAAATGAGTGGGGGGAGACCAGAGGGAGAGAGAATCCTGAAACAAACTCCCCGCTGAGTGCACAGCCTGACCTGGGGCTCAATCCCAGGACCCTGAGATCATGACCTGATCAGAATCAAGAGTCAAACATTAACTGACTTGAGCCACCCAGGTGCCCTAAGACAACTTATTTTCTTTGCATTACTGTTTTTCCTGCTTTATTAAAGTTCTGATAAGTAGTATTTTACATATTGTCACTTTTAAGCATTTCAAAATTTCCTTTATGATTTCTTCTTGACCCATAAATTACTTAGAAATCTTTAAATCTCCAAAATTTATGTGACTTTTTATCTTTTTATTAATAATCTATAATTTAATTGCTTTCTGGTCAAAGAACATGGCCCGTAAGACAGCAATTCTTAAACTGTTAAGATTTACTTTACAGCCAAGTCGATGGTCCATTTTTTATAAATAGTCCAAAGTCCAAGATGAAAATGTATTCTCTAATTGTCAGACTCTATATATTGTTCTATATATTGTTCTTATTAAATTAAGCTTAACTGTGTGGTTAAACCTTTTATTTCTTTACTAATATTCTGTCTTATTAAAAAGCTATGAACATGGAATTGTCTATTTCTTCCTGTAATTCTATTCAATTTTGCTTAATATATCTTGAGGTTATTTTATTGTTACACAAATATATTTATTATCAAAATCTCAGGGCTAATACTGGCATTATGTAGCTATACCACTATTACCGCTTCTACTTAACATCAGTAGCTATACCATCTGCTGAGGTGTTTGTTTGTTTGTTTGTTTGTTTTAGGAGGTGGGGAAGCAAAGGAGGTCTGGAAGTTTTCCTTATTTTCCCCTCACCTAGTAACTTTCTATTTTTTAAAAAAGATTTTATTCATTTATTTATTTGAGAGAGAATGATGTAAGGAGACAGTTTAAAAACACAGATTTCCAGACCTACTGAATCAAAATCTAGAAAAAATCTGTTCCATTCCCCTTTACCTTGCTGGTTTTCATGTTTCCTCTCAGAAGCTATTCCTAACTCCTTAGGCACAGCTCCACCAACATACACGGTCCTATCTCACGATACATACAGCACAACAGGTCTGCATTTCCCTCACTATACCGTGAATTATCGAGGGCAGGGTACATATATTCGTGGTATTCTCAGTGCATAGCATAGAGTCAGTCAGCTGTGTAGCTGGTTTTCAATACATGTTTTCTTTCTTTTTTTTTTTTTTAAAGATTTTATTTATTTATTTGACAGACAGATCACAAGTAGGCAGAGAGAGAAGGGAGGAAGCAGGCTCCCTGCTGAGCAGAGAGCCCGATGCGGGGCTCGATCCCAGGACGCCGGGATCATGACCTGAGCCGAAGGCAGCGGCTTTAACCCACTGAGCCACCCAGGCGCCCCTCAATACATGTTTTCTGAACCAAACCAACTGTAGAGTATTATGTATGGAAATACATTTTTAAATTTTATAATGACTGACAGTAAGGAAATGTATATTTGCATAATCTGGGGAGTGGTTTTTTTTTGTGTGTGTGTGTTTTTAAGATTTTATTTATTTATTTGACAGACAGAGATCACAAGTAGGCAGAGAGGCAGGCAGAGAGAGAGAGAGGAGGAAGCAGGCTCCCCGCAGAGCAGAGAGCCCGATGTGGGGCTCGATCCCAGGACCCTGGGATCATGACCTGAGCTGAAGGCAGAGGCTTTAACCCACTGAGCCACCCAGGCGCCCCCCAGGGAGTGTTTTAAATAAAACACACATTCCTGGGCCCGTCTATATTTAACGAGTCATCACCACTATGACCCCCTCCACTGTGTGAGAATAACACCCAAGGCGAAGTGGTGGTGAAGATATTTGGAAGAAGAGGTTTTTGACTAATGTGGGTCAGAAAGGGGAAGATGTTCCAAAAAGGGAATGATATATTAAAAGACACAGAGTTATTAGTAACTGGTCACACTGGGGGGTGCCTGGCTGCCTCAGTCGGTGGAGCATATGATACTTGATCTCCTGGTTGTGAGTTCAATCAAGCCCCATACTGGGTGTAGGGATTACTTAAAAATAAAATCTAAAAAAAAATCTTAGAAACTGGTCACAATGGGAGAACTCTGAGTGTTTCAGTATGACCAAAATCAGTAATTTGTAAGTAGGGCATCTGGGTCGCTCAGTTGGTTAAGTGTCTGCCTTTGGCTCAGGCCATGATCCCAGGGTCCTGGGATGAGTCCAACATTGGGCTCCTTGCTCAGCAGGAAGCCTGCTACTCCTTCTGCCTGCCACTCCCCCAGCTTGTGCCCACTTTCTCTCTCTGACAAATAAATAAATAAAATCTTTAATAATAATTATTATTATTATTTGTGAGAACATGGCTAGAAAAATCAAGCGGTATGTGAAGGTTTGGCCTCCAAAAGGTCTTGTATGATAATGCTACAAAAGCAATTTCTCATAAAACTCATGGAACGCTACTGGAGAGGGGAAAACAGAAGTGCATTTTACAAAGATTACCCTGGATACCACATGGAGAATGGACTGAAATGGGAAAAGAACAGAGACAAGGAGACAAGTTAAGAGGTTATTATAATAATTCAGAAGAGGAAGAGTGAGTGCCTGAACCAAGTCAGCACAAACAGTGAAGAAGAGATTTAAAACACAGTGTCGGGGGACCTGGGTGGCTCAGTGGCTTAGCACTTGACTCTTGATTTTGGCTCCGGTCATGATCTCAGGGGTGTGAAATAGAGCCCTGCGTTGGACTCCGTGCTAGGCATGGAGCCTGCCTGGGATTCTCTCTCCCTCTCCCTCTGTTCCCTGCACCCCTCCCCCCCAGCCCAGTGCACATGCCTGCTCTCTCTCTCTCTCTCAAAAATCAAATTTAATTTAAAAAATAAAACACATTATGGAAATTGAATTGTAATTACTTAACTATCAAGTAGATATGAGAGCTGAATCAGAGAGGGGTCTGAGTTTCTAGCTGCAGCAATATGAGTCAATAATAGTACCATTTATGAATATGGGGACTAGAGCAGAAAAAGCAGGTCTCAGGGTTGGGACCGATGGGGAGGAATGTTACATCAGTATCTAGACATCTACTAGATCTAGACATCTAGACATCAGTATCTAGACTACTACATTACATCTACTGAGTCTGAGGCAGCTAGAAGACATCCACACAGAGATGAGTGCCTTGCAAAAATGGATCTATAGCTAAGAAAGACCTAGGCTACAGATGAGATTTAGGGTGACAAGCACATGGTAACCAAACCTAGAGAAGATGAGACCATTCATAGAAGTGTCCGAGTGAGAAGGAGAGGAAGACAGTCGACTGATGAAGAGAAGCTCTGAAAATGCCTGATTAGCCAGAGAATAATAGCAAAATAGAAAAAATATGGTGTTAGGAAAGGAAGGCAGAATCAACAATGTCAAAAGTCATAGGGATAAGAAAAGAAACCAATGGAAAGTCCCTCATTGCATGTGAAAACTAGAAAGCTTGAAAACAGTACTTTAGAATAAAAGTTTCAGAGGGGAGGCTGGGGTAGAACCACAGGCCAAAGAATGTACAAGCACAAGTGACGAGGATGGAGACAAATAATATGGTGTCTTTTTTTTTTTTGAGACTCTGTATGCAAACGTGTGCATGTACTCATGTCCACATAGGTGACAGAGTAAGTGGAGCTGAGGTGTAGTAGGAGGGTTGAGATGAGAAGAGGCTGAAGCACATTTACATAATATGGGAAAGGAGCTACTGGAAAGAGGTTGAAGATAGGAGTAAGAGTGGTGTTGAGAGCAAATGAGGTCCCAGAGGAGGAATGAGGCATCTGGATACAACCCTAGGACAGGAGAGGGAAGGCTTTATTTCCTGGGACTTCAGGAAAAGATGAGTGCAGAGAGAAGTAAGTTTCCAGGTGGTAGAACATGAAGTTGAAGAGTTATTTCTGGATTTTTAAAATGTTTCTCTACAGAACTGAAGGCAGATCACGTTCTGCGAGTGGTGGGTGTGGGGGTGGTTTGAGAGCTGGTTTCCTTTGGGACAAGTCATAGCGGAGGGGCAGTGGGACTGACAAGGGGCACGGAGGAAGAGAATGGGGCAGCCCAGCCCCAGTCAGCGCCTGAGCCTACCCAAGGCATACACGTAAGCCCAGAGTTTACAGAAACTGAACGACTATCTGACATTAGGTGTCACAGGGTAGGAAGAATTAAAGAGCCACAGAGATGATCTTTCTAACATATCAGAACAGCAAGAAAGTTATTAAGTAATAATAACTTAATAATAATAATAACTTATAATATAATAACTTATAATAATAACTTAGTAGGGTGGGGAAGGAAGTAAGGTACTATAATAAATGAAAAAGTCAACAAACTGAAGATCCTGATGAAGTCAAAGGGCTGGGAAGACAGAAAGTAGCCCTCAAGGTAGCACCATTTAAGATTTCGGGTTGAGAGCTAAAGAGGTCCAGAACTGTATGGCTACGTCATCACGTGGTTCCTTCCCAGAGCCACAGTCCCATCCAGGCACAAAGAAAGAGGTACTGAGAGAAGAGGGCGAAGAGGAAGATAGGGTATGGGTCCTGAGCATTCTAAGCTGAGAGGAGACTGTGGTGCAGGGACTGTGAAGTCAGGTGAGGACAGGTACGAGAGTGGTGATCAGTACCTGGATGGCACAGCCTAAGAGCAGATCGCTTTAACTTGCAGGTTGGAGAGTTAGGGCTGAGTTAGGAAACTCAGGTTACAGGGGAAGCAAGGACAAGTAGCCTCTACCTGGGAGACACAGAAAGGTACTTTACTTGGGGGAGAGCCAGGCTTCAGCGAGAAGATGCAAGGAGAAGGTTCGCTGCGTGGCAGGCTCACAGGGGAGTGCAGCTCTGGGGCACACCACAAACAGCAGCAGTGGGAGAGACAGCAGGGGGCAATGGGCCACATCTCCTCTGAGGAAGAAATGACTTCTCCTAAAACTAGGTACCTATGCTAGGTGAATGGCCTTCTTCCTGAGAAGACATACAGAAAGAAGAGCCCAAGCTAGTGAGGATGGAGGTGGGGTTAGTAAATACACCACAAACCGAGCTCTCCTGGCAGCCTTCAACCTGACATGTCCGACAGGCAGCTGGGTACACGAGTCTAACATCTGAGACAAATCACAAGTTTCACTGACTTGTATACTTGAGAAGAATTTAAGCCGCAAATGTCTTACTTTTAAGTGTCTCAGTTCCAATTTTTAACAATTCCTCCATTTAGAGCAATTTGATCAAACTATTGAGGGGATTCAAACATACTTTATCACATCCAAAGACTGCAATCACAACAGATTTATGTAAAATTCAAAGACAGCTCAGGGCTTGGCATAGGGGAGGAAGGGAGCAGGTTGGCTGGGGCCCTCAAGAGGGATCTTGAGGTGGCGCTCTTCCCCTGGTCTGTACCCAGACTGTGGTGGAGACGCCGCACTCTACCATGTAACAGAGCTGAGCAGAACCTAACACAGCCACAAGTGAGGGCAAGTGACACTGGGGAGATCTGGATGGATCGCATCCATGTCTACTTCCTGGTAGCAGTTATGCCAAGATGTTAGCACTGGGGAGAACCAGGGGAAGGGTATGCAGGATCTCTGAGTGCTACTTCTCACAACTGTATCCATATCTACAGTTGTCAAAAGAAGCTTGGGTTGTTGTTGTTGTTGTTGTTGTTTTAAATTAGAGGCAACAAAGCAAGGTGTACAACTGGGACACACTGTCTTCAAAACTCTGGGACACACTGTCTTCAAAACTCAGGGTAAATACTAAAGATTAGTAGTCTAGCTCAATGATACTCAACAGAAATTTGGAGAGGGTGAAGGGGCACCTAAATGTTAGAACCATTGCCCACGCCCCCATTTCCTGCACACACACCAACACCAGAATTGTTGCCATGGTGAGCCAGGTTTCAGAAGTTTGTCTATCTTCAAGTGCACTGCAAGTAAAGAAGAACAAAAAACCACTCTCTGAGGGGCGACTTATTTCTACAAATGCTACTAACTGGTAAGAAAAACATGAAAGAGAAACATATTATTTAGAAAGTAATTTATAATAAACATGAAATATTTTTGAGATTACTTCTCATTTGATTTGTCCAAAATTAGCCAATACACTTTTTCATGGAAATGTACTTGATCAACAGAAAGAAGAGTGTTCTGCTCCTTTAAGAAAGAAAGTATGGACCTTTTCCCCAGTACATTTTCTCCCCCCCCCTTTTTTTAAGATTTTGTTTATTTATTTGGCAGAGAGAGAGATCACAAGTAGGCAGAGAGGCAGGCAGAAAGAGGGGAAAGCAGGCTCCCTGCTGACCAGAGAACCCGATGCAGGGCTCGATCCCAAGACCCTGAGATCGTGACCTGGGCCAAAGGCAGAGGTTCAACCCACTGAGCCACCCAAGCGCCCCTCCCCCAAGTACATATTCAGTGGGATATCCATACCGTCCTAACGAGGAAGACAATGTATATAAGGGTATATAATCTGTAGCCTTGAGTAGAGTGAGATTATTCAGCCTACACAGGAGGTCTCAGCACACTAGCACCATACCCTCGTCAACTAGCAGAAAGAATCACAAACAAGTAGGAACCAAAATGTAATAAACTCAGTATTTTTTTTTTTTACGTCCCTACTAACAAGCAGCCCTAAAGAAAAGAACCATGCCCACTAAAATCTAATATGGAATAACACTGTAGAATAGTAAGGCAGCCTAATTTAGTATTTGAACAAATGGTATCAATCAGAACAAAAATTAAAATCACGTCAGGATAAACACATTTTTAAAGCTGTGGTATGACACCTATTCACAGAATTGTGTACATGCATGACTATGTGTATCAGAATCCAAATGTTCAACCACAAGTGAACTGTTACATAAAAGAATGGCATATTCAAAGCCTCTATCAAAGCCACTGAAAGACTTATGATCGGAAAATGCTTACAATGTATTGTGAGGTGGGAAAAGAGCTACAATTAATATGTGAAGGCTTCTAATTTTAAATTTAAAAGAATGTGTATAGGGGTGTGTGGGGACTCAGTCAGTTAAGCATCTGACTCTTGGGTGACTCTCGGTTTCAGCACAGGTCATGATCTTAGGACTGAAAGACAGAGCTGCATGTCAGGCTCAGTGCTCAGCATGGAGCCTGCATAAGATTCTCTCCTTCTCCCTATGCTCCTCCCCTTTGCATGCACACTCATGCTCTCTCTCAAATAAATTAAAAATTTAAATAAATAAAAGAATGTACATATGTTTATTCAGAAAAAATAAAAAAAAATAAACCCAGAAGTTTTTAATTTGTTTTTAAATCATGAGGTTTTTTTCTTTTACACATTTCTATTTTAAAAGTTTTCTACAGAGAGTATATACTACTTTTATAATGTGGGGGAAAAAAGAAAACTAAACTGATAAATATTTTCAGTAATATTTAAAAGGCTATGGAATAATAAGAAATTTACATATATGAATACACACACATATATGTGATTACCATTAATTTTTAAAAAGAGAATTATGCATAAGAAAAATAGTAAGAAATACACTGAAATAAGTGGCTGTGTTTGAAGGATGCAATAATTATGGGCAATTTTCCTTCCTTCTACTATTTTGTGTCTTGAAATTTTTCTTTAAAGAACATGTATTATGTTAATATAAGGAAAACCACTGTACTTATCAACCCTAATCCCAAACCTTCTTTTTCATTGTATTTTGCCTCCTAAAACAAACCCACAAATATACACATGCACACAAACCCAAAGTACTTACATGGGCTTACGTCTCTGTATCTGTTTCGATTTCTGTTTTCTGGAAACTTGGCCACTCTATGAGGATAGTCATGGGACTCATTGCGAATTTCCTTAAAATAACAAAAATACATTTTAATATTCCTCTTAAATTGAGCAAAACAGATACTTTCCAGTATAAAGTAACATTTATCAAGCACTGATGAAATGCCAAGTACAACACAGAGCTGACTGTCTACATTATCTCATTCAGTTCTTCCAACATCAACAGGAAAAACTATCATCCCTGTTTTATGTGTGAGGGATGACAGGCTTCGAGAGGTTAAACAATCTGCCAAAGGTCATAACGCCAGTAAGTGCCAGACCTCAGGACTGAACAAGGTCCTTCAGGCACAGTGTCTCTGCTCTGGATGTATTCATATATTGCCACGTAATGATTCAACCCCTAAAAGCAACATTAGACACTTTATGTAACACAGAACTAATGCAATGGATATATCTAAGGCTAATCACATCAAACTCTGATTTCTTACTAAACTCTCAATAATCTCTACCTCTATTTTGGAGTTTCTGTCTTAAAACTTTCATCTATTTCTTCACCTTCATGCCATATTACTGTTACTTTGAGTCCAGAAATACCCTCAAATTTTATTTCTAGAGCCATAAATGCTTAGCAACCACCACTAGGTCAGAAACTCATTTTAGGACCCTTACAGTTCTCTGTGTTCCACTGGGGAAGAAATTCTGTGAGGGTATGGCTGCACTAAGCACTCTGCTATCTGGTGTATCCAGCATGAACAGTTTGGTTTTTTTTTTCACTCAAATAGAACACATTATTCTGAGAATGCGGGCCAAACCAGAAACACCCAAAAAAGTGTGCATCAACAGCAAAAATTAATTTGATTTGTTTTCACACTATCACATGTGAGAAAAAGCATTTTAAAAGTGAGGCGCCACATGATTTTATAAATTAAGCATAAATAAATTACTCAAGTCACTTGACAAATGCTCCTACTATGGATTCCCTGGCCTCTTGTATGCCACCAGCCCCAGAACAAGTAACTTTCTAGTTTGTATTTTCACCCACTGGGCCTTCTAAGATGCAGAGAGTAGGGAACACAGACCACCTCTCAGTGGGTCACACTGTGTGTGCAAAGAACATGTGGAACACAACCTATGTTGTTATTGCCACTTTGGAAAATGCAATCTGCCACAAACACACAACAGAAACACATACACATGCACGCTATAATTGTTGCTACTGATTTTTTAATGCTTCTCTCTCATCCAGCAGTCTTACTGAGCTCTCTAATATTCTGTAGTGGCTCTGGATTTCTCAGTATTACCAAACAGTTGTAATTCTGTCTCTTCCCTGTATTTTTTTTATTTCTTATTTCTTTTTCTTATCTAATCCCATTGGCTAAAATTGATTATTCAATGTCATATAGATATATTTTCCCCCCTGATTTTGAAACAACTGCTACTAAGGTTTAACCATTAGGCATAATATTTGCTTTGGGTTTCTGATCAATAGATACCCTTTTCAAGTTAAGATACTTCTCTTCAATTTCTAGTTGGCTAAACATTTTTTATCATGAGTGGGTATTGAACTGTATTCAGTGTTTTCCCTGCATTTATGGAAGTGATCATACAGCTGTTCTCCTTTACTCAGGTAGGTGTTGAATTACAATTTACACATTTGCACTTAGTAATATGCTTTTAAAGTTCCTCCATGTCCTTTCATGGCTTGATAGCTCATTTCTTTTTAGTGCTGAATAATATCCCATTGTCTAGATGTACCACCATTGTTTTAAGATGTACGCATTTACATTTCTGCAAGGAAGACATCCAGATGGCCAACAGACACATGAAAAAATGCTCCACATCACTCGGCATCAGGGAAATACAAATCAAAACCACAATGAGATACCACCTCACACCAGTCAGAATGGCTAAAATTAACAAGTCAAGAAATGACAGATGCTGGCGAGGATGCGGAGAGAGGGGAACCCTCCTACACTGTTGGTGGGAATGCAAGCTGGTGCAACCACTCTGGAAAACAGTGTGGAGGTTCCTCAAAAAACTGAAAATAGAGCTACCCTACGACCCAGCAATTGCACTCCTGGGTATATATCCTAAAGATACAAACGTGGTGCTCCGAAGGGGCACGTGCACCCGAATGTTTATAGCAGCAATGTCCACAATAGCCAAACTGTGGAAAGCGCCTAGATGTCCATCAACAGATGAATGGATAAAGAAGATGTGGTATATATACACAATGGAATACTATGCAGCCATCAAAAGACATGAAATCTTGCCATTTGCGACGACGTGGATGGAACTAGAGGGTATCATGCTTAGCGAAATAAGTCAATCGGAGAAATATAACTATCATATGATCTCTTTGATATGAGGAAGTGGAGATGCAAGGTGGGGGGGTTTGGGGGGAGGTAGGAAAAGAAAAAATGAAAAGATGGGATTGGGAGGGAGACAAACCATAAAAGACTCAATCTCAAGAAACAGACTGAGGGTTGCGGGGGGGAAGGGGGATGGGAGAGGGTGGTGGGGAAATGGACATTGGGGAGGGTATGTGCTATGATGAGTGCTGTGAAATGTGTAAACCAGACGATTCACAGACCTGTACCCCTGGGGATAAAAATACATTATATGTTTATTAAAATAAAAAAAAATTAAAAAAAAAAAAAGATGTACGCATTTATGTTTTTAAGTTAAACTGACCCCTAATTTTCTATTTTCATATGACTTAATTCAGTTCCAGTATCAAAGTTATATAGCCTCATATATTAATTTGGACAGAAATATTACCTTTCAGTTTCAAAAACTTTTCCAAGAAAGCATGTAACAAATGTAATTAGCTGAAAAGATGAAAAAGTGTCAACTATTCCAACACATTAATTATATTAAGTTTTTATATGTTAAGTAATAAATTTTACATGTAAAATTAAATACATTCAGGTCTAGGCTTATATTTATTTGATAACTTCATACACTTTATAGAGTTGAAACACTACAAAGTAATTTTTTTAAAAGATTTTATTTATTCATTTGAGAGAGATACAGAGAGAAGAGAGCACAAGCAAGGGGAGCACCAGAGGGAGGGGGAGAAGCAGACTCCTTGCTGAGCTGGGAGCCTGACATGGGGCTTGATCCCAAGACCTGGAGATCATGACCTAAGCCAAAGGCAGTCGTTAAACCATATGAGTCACCCAAGCGCCCCTACAAAGTAATTTTATATTGCAAATTAGTAACTGACATAAAAGAAAAATATTAATTTAAAATAATACTAAAACAGGGACACCTGAATGGCTCAGTTGGTTAAGTGTCTGCCTTTGGCCCAGGTCACCATCCCAAAGTCCTGGTACTGAGCCCTACATTAGGTTCCCTGCTCAGCAGGGAGCCTGCTTCGCCTTCTACCCCCACCCCCAACTTGTGCTCTCTCTTGCTGGTGCGTGCGCTCTCTCAATAAATAAAAATCTTTTTTAAAAAATTAAAAATTACAAAATAAAAACATACTAGAACAGTTTTCTGTTAATAGCTTTTCTGTATCAAATAAAGAGAAAACAAATTGGCAAGAATAAAAAATTCTGGTAACACTAGGCAGATTATAGTATTCTCATACATTATTGCTGTATGTAAACAGATACAATGTTTGGGAATGATTTAATAAGATCATAAATTTGACCCACCAATTTTATCCTCCAGGAATTTATATCACATAGCCACACACCTGTGTGCAAAGATTTATGGACAAGGATGTTCACTGTACATAAGAGTGAAAAATTAGCAAAAATGTTAAGTGATCTTCAGGAGTGAACTGGTGAGATAAATTATAAGGCACCAATGCCTTATAACTTATAAGGGAAAAGGAAACAAGGAAAAAGGACAAGTGCTACACATAGTGATATGAAAAAATTTCAAGGAAACAATGAAATGAACAATTTCACTGCATAGTGAAAAAAGTACAAAACAATATTGCACTCATGGTGGGGAGGGAACAATCCACTCAAACATAAATATGCCCAGAATACAGTGAATAATTCTAGGAGGATGAGAAATTAGTAAATTTTGGAGGGAAGGCTGAACATCTGGGGGAGGGTACAGATTTATGCAATAAAAATTTATTTTCATTGTGAAATATTTCAAATAGAAAAAAATACATATAATATCACACTCATTTTACCATCAGTGAGATTAAACACTTATTGCCACTTTGACTATCTGCTTCAAATCTTTATTTTTTTTTAATTTATTTATTTGAGAGAGAGATAAATTTTATTTATTTTATTTATTTATTTATTTATTTATTTTAGAGAGTATGTGTGTTTGCACACACAAGTGAGAGAAGGGGGAGTGGGAGAGAGAGAATCTCAAGCCGACTCCACACTAAGCATGGAGCCGCCTTCATGGGGCTCAATCCCACGGTCCTGAGATCACGACCTGAGCAGAAATCAAGAGTCAGACACTTAACTGACTAAGCCACCCAGGTACCCCAAACCCAACATATTTCTTAAGTTTATTCTTAAGTATTTAAAAAAAATTTTATTTTAACTGATCTCAATAGGACTACACTTTTTTTCTCCCTTAATCAATGAGGATGGATTTCATACTATTACATTCCCTCACACTGACCATCTTTACAGTTCCAAAATAAATTTGGGAATGGTGTTCTAACTGTATCTCTAGATAATACCTCATAATATCACTAGAATTTTAGGATCATAATCATAAGTAAAATTAAACTGCCTATTTGGAAGGGGAAGGGAAGATGCTTACTCATCTATTTTTATCTTTCCTTTGTATTCAATCTGACCTTCTAAAGCTTTATTTTACTTTATTGTTTTTCTAGCTTGAATGAAATGCTTGCTTAGCCCACTGGATATCCTTTTCTTTCCTTCTTGCTTTAGAGACTGGTCAAATCCTATTAAGCTTAGAACAGTGCCATCTCATTATTTTCTAGAGTCTCTAATGGCATATTGATTTCTTCTTTTACCCAAAAATGATTCGCAATGGCTGCTGTTTTCTATATGCTTCTTTCTATATGCTTCCTTATTTCCTTTTCCCTGTTTTTTTTCTGTATTAATCAAGTTTTCTTTGTTCCTCTTTCCCTCTAGTAATTTAGAAGTAAAAGTACCATTCCTATTCTACTGGGAATCAGTCTTAAAATTTTGTAAAAGCCATGTTTGAACTTGTATTTTTCTACTAATGTGAAAGCATCTATCAATAAATCCCTACTAGTAGGAGTGCCTGGGTGACTCAGTCGGTTAAGTGTCTGCCTTCAGCTCGGATCATGATCTCAGGGTCCTGGGATGAAGCCCCAAGAGCAGGGAGCCTGCTTCTCCCTCTCCCTCTTTCAAATAAATAAATAAAATCTTTTTTAAAAATCCCTACTGATAAAATCTATAGTACAATTATCATATTTCACTTCCTTCTTCCTACAGCCCAATCCCCCATATTTTCTTGAAATAATCTAGAACTTCGGATCCGTATTTTTTACATTTTCAATTATTTCAAAATTAATTTCTTACCACTTGCAGTAAGGTTTACAACAGTATTTATAATTATTTAACGTTAACTCTAGAGTTTACCTGGCTTCACTGCCCAAACCTACGTTCTATACCTATTTCATTTCTCTCAGCTCTTGGGTGACATTTCTCCATTATCTTCCGGCATACAACGTCAGAGTGCATAAGTCTGATGCAAAACTGACAGGTTCTTCTCTAAACATAACTTGTTTTTCTACCTTACAGGGTTTTGTCTTCTATCCTGTTACTTGGAAAATTCATCAAGACACACCTAGGTTTTTATGCTTTTTTAATATATTCTTGGTGAGGACTTTGTGGTCCCCTTTAATCTTGAAATTCAAGGATTTCTTCAGCTCAGAAATACTCTTCCATTTATGTCTTTGGTCCCTGCTTCATCTCAGGGTCCTCTGTTCTCTTTCAGAACAACCTAACACAGAGATTTGAGACTTTCATGTGTTTTAAGTGTTCTCTCATAATTTTCACTTTAAATATCTCTTTCCTGAATTCAGATTTTTCTCATGCTAACTTGGTATTCCGCACTATCTATTTTGCTAGTGAATCTTAAGGTTTTTTTCAACAATTATGTTTTATAAGTTTAAGAATTCCTTTCTGTTCTTGGTTTATTTTTATAACCTGCTCTTGTTTTGGGAATCTGAATTCCAGTTTTCCCTAT
The DNA here is from genome assembly GCF_963455335.1 of Martes martes. Taxonomy (NCBI): domain Eukaryota; kingdom Metazoa; phylum Chordata; class Mammalia; order Carnivora; family Mustelidae; genus Martes; species Martes martes. Next base: position 60,748,877 of record NC_137901.1, read on the forward strand.
TTCATATACTATTCCACATGCTCTAAATGATCCAACTAATCTCACTTTCTTGAGGTGTTGAACTTTCCATATGTCTAACATTTGTTTGTTCATCTTCACAGAAAGTACAGGCATCAACTCTCACCCAAGCTTTTGTAGATGCTCACACTGTTTTATATCAAAATTCCCTAAGTCTTGGAATTAGAGGAAACTGGTCAAGATACAAACTTCCAGTTATAAGTAAAATAAGTATTACAGAGTTAATGTACAACAGAATGACTAGAGCTTAACACTACTACGTGATACAGAGAAAAGTTACTGAGATTAAATCCTAAAAGTTCTCATCACAAGGAGAAAACTGTTTTCCTTCCTGTCTTTTCCTTTTATTCTATTTATATGAGAAGATGGATGTTAGCAGAACCTATGTGGTAATCATTTTACAATACATATAAATCAAACCACCATGCTGTACATGCCTTAAATGTAAACAGTGATGTACATATCAGTCATTTCTCAAGAAAACTGAAAGAGAAAAAAGAAAAAACCAAAAAAACCGTCTAAGTCTCAAGTATATGGGTAAGACCCTTCTCTGGTGCCAAATAATAATGCAGATTTTTCTTCTTATCACTCATTTCGGTCATTTCAATAATAAGTAAGAACAACAACAACAACAACAAAAAAAACAAAAAAAATCTATTGCATGGGATTAAGAACCTGAAAAATTATATCCATTTCTCATGATCTATCACTGTTCTTGTTGTCAATGTTTACAGCTATTTGTACCACTGTATCTAACAACCTTCTCTTTTTTTATACTCAGACCTCAGAATTTTCCTTAAGACTATCTTAAGTGCTGTAAGAAAAGTATGCTCACATTTAAAATAAACACAGAGGGATGCCTGTGTGGCTCAGCTGGTTAAGCATCTACCTTTGGCTCAAGTCATGATCCCAGGGACCTGGAATGGAGTCCCACATGGCAAGGGGCTCCCTGCTCAGCGGGGAGCCTGCTTCTCCCCCTCCCCCTCCCCCTGCTTGTGCACTCTGTCAAATAAATAAATAAAACCTCAAATAAATACACACACACACACACACACACACACACACAGATATATATATATACAAAATAAACATGGAAAGTAGATTTACTTTCTTGAATAGACCCAAAAGATGAATAGACCCAAAAGATGACCAGGAGGGGCACCGGCCTGGCTCAGCTGGTGGAGCATGCAACTCCTGATCTCTGGGTTGTTAAGTTCGAGTCCCACACTGGGTGCAGAAACTTAAAATAAATGAAGACTTACCAAAAAAAAAAAAAAAAAAAAAAAAAAAAAAGAAAAGAAAAAAAAGAATAACCAGGAGTATGCCACATAAACAAGTAGAGAATGACAGGTCTAAGTAGACAAAACAGCTCGTACCAAGTCACTAAAATGCAAAAGTACATAAAAATAAACAAATGACAAAATAAATAAATAAACAAATGAAAGAATGAATAACTGATGTCTTGCAAGAAGCATAAGCAGCACAGAACTTGTGGTGCACAAGAGAGGAAAATGCAAGAAATAAGGATGAACAGGCATAGAGATGAGATTATACAGGCATTTGTTCATGCTTCATTCACCCAATATACATAAAAGAATTCTGCAAATTATAAGGATGGTACTCTAAATGGCAGAAAGAGGGAGGAAAAAGGGATGGGATATTCAGCAAACAGTATGATAAAAGCAGGCAATTATTTAGGGAAAAAAAAAACTGGTCAGGAACAAGACAAGGATTCCCAATTTCACCACTTCTTTTTTTTTCCCCCAGGATTTTATTTATTTATTTAAAAATTTTTATTTTTAAGTAATCTCCACACCTAACCTGGGGTTCAAACTCACAACCTCAAGAACAAAAATCACACGCTCTACCAAATGAGCCAGTCAGGCATTCCACACTTTCACCACTTCTATTAAACAGAGTACTGAAATTTTAGCCAGAGTAACTGTGCTATAATAAATAAATAGGCATTCAAATTGGAAAGGAAGTTATAAAACTATCTTTATTCACAAATGACATGACTTTATATGTAGAAAATCCTAAAGAACCCACCCACCCACACACAAAAAAACCTGTTGAGTTAATAAATTCAGCAAAGCTGCAGAACACAAAATCAACATACGAAAGTCAGTATTACTACACACTAGCAATGAATCCAAAGAAGGAAATTAAGAAAACAATCCCATTTACAACAGAATCAAAAAGAATTGTTCTGAATAAACTTAACGAAAAAGGTGAAAGATTTGTACACTGGAAACTACAAAACACAGCTGAAATTAAAGATAACCTAAAGAAATCCTGTATTCATGAATTGGAAGATTTAAATACTAAGAATACAAAACTACCTAAAGTGATATACTGACTCAGTGTCACCTCTACCAAAATTTCAGTGACAACTATGCAGAAATGGAAAACCTCATCCCAGTATTTATACGGAATTTCATAGGACCCTGAATAGCCAAAACAATCTTGAAAAAGAGTAACAAAGTTGGAGGACTCACACTTCCTGATTCCAAAACTTACTGCAAAGCTACAGTAATTGTACCAGTGTGGTATGGCATAAAAACAGTCACAGAAATCAATGGAATAGAATACAAAGTTCAGAAATAAACTCTCAGATCTACAGTCATTTGATTTTCAACAAGCAAGCAAATTCAATGTGGAAAGTCTTTCAACAAGTGATGCTGGGAAAACTGGATATCCACATGTAAAAAAAATGAAGCTGACTTTCACCATACAAAAATTAACTAAAATGGATCAAAGACCAAATGTAAGAGCTAAAACAATAAAACTCTTGGAAGAAAGCATAGGCACTGAAAGTCATCATCTTAGATTTGGTAATGGTTTCTTAAATTATGACACCAAAAGCACAGGTGACAATAAAATAAAATACACTGGACTTCATCAAAATTAAAATCTTTGTTCATCAAATGACAATACACAATTAAAAGGAAACACACAGCTTGGGAAAAAATATTTGCCTATCATATATCTGACAAGGAATTAATAACCACAACATACAAAGAATTCCTACAATTCAACAACAAAAGGACAAACAATGTAAAAATACACAGACATCTACTAGAATGGCCAAAATATGGAACACTGAGAACACCAAAAGTTGACAAGGATATAAAGCACAATAACTCTCATTCATTGTTGGTGAGAATACAAAATGGTACAGCTAGTTTGGAAAACAGTTTGGTGGTTTCTCAAAAAACTAAACATACTCTTAGCATATGATCCAGTAATTGCACTCCTTGCTATTTACCCAAAGAAGGTGAAAACTTATGTCCACAGAAAAACCGGACACAGCAGCTTTATGTACAATTGTCTAAACTTGGAAGCAACCAAGATGTCCTTCAGTAGATGAATGGAAAAATAATGTTACATCCAGACAATGGAGTATATTATTCAGTGTTCAAAAGAAATGAATTATCATGACATGAAGACATGTAGGAACCTTAAATACATATTACTAAGTGAAAGAAGCCAATCTGAAAAGGCTACTTACTATATGATTCCAACTATATGACATTTTTGGAAAAGGCGAAACTATGTAGACAGTAAAAAGATCAATAATGGTTACTGGTGTTGGGGAAGGGGGTAGGGATGAATAGGGAGAACACTGGATTTTTATATATGATGCCATAATGATGGATACATGTACATTTGCCCAAACCCTCAGAACGTATACCACCAAAAATGAACCCCAAGGTAAACTAGGGACTTTGGATATTTATACCAATGTAGGCTCATCAATTATAACAAACATACCACTCTGGTGGGGGATTTTGATAATGTGGAAGGCCACATGTGTGGGGGCAGGAGGTACATGAGAAATTTCTGCAGCTCCCCCCTCAATTTTGCTGTGAACCTAAAACTGCTCTAAAAAAAAATGAAGTCTTGGGTGTCTGGATGGCTAAGCTGGTTAAGCATCTGCCTTCCGCTCAAGTCATGATCTTAGGGTCCCAAGATCAAGTCCCATATTGGGCTCTCTGCTTAGCAGGGAGTCTGCTTCTCCCTTTCTCTCAAATAAATAGATAAAATCTTTAAAAAAAAAAAAGTTTAAAAAAAAGTTGTCTTAGGAAAAAAACAGGCGAAGGACCTGAACAGACATTTCTCCTAAGATACACAATTAGTCAATAAACACAGGAAAAAGAATATTCGACATCCTTAGTCATTACAGAAATGCAAATATAAACCACTTCATACCTACTTGCAAGACTATAATTTTAAAAATGGAAAATAACGAGTGTTTGTGAGGATATAAAGAAATTAGAATCCTCAAACACTGCTAGTGGGAACGTAAAACGTTGCAGCCACCACAGAAACCATTTAGCTAAACACAGATTTACCATATTATCGAGCAACTCCACTTCTAGGTCCAAATCCAAAAGAATTAAAAAACAAGGATTCCAATGGCTATATGCACAGCAATGTTCATAGCAGCATTATTCACAGCAGTCAAAAGGTGAACACAACCTAAGTGTCCATTAACAGATGAATGGAGAAACAAAATGTGGTATATACGTACAAAAAAAATTTGTCAGCCATAAAAAGGAATGAAGTTGGTAACAGGCTACAAAAACATAGCTCAACCTTGACAACCTTATGCTAAGTGAAATAAACCAGACACAAAGGGACTAACATATGATTCCACTTGTATGAGGTATCTAGAAGAGACAAATTCACAGATAGAAAGTAGAGCAGAAGTCACCAGGGGGAGGGGGAAATAAGGAGTTATTGCTTAATGGGTACAGAGTTTCTATTTGGGGTGCTGAAAGGGTTTTGGAAACAGCGGTGATGGTTGCACAACATTATAAATGGAATCAATGATACTGAATTATACACTTAAAAATGGCTAAAATGGAATATTTTGTTATATATATTTTATACAAAAAAATTAATTGGATGTCTACCTCATTCCTTTTATCAGAATAAAGTTCTGGTTCAGCAATCATTTAAACATTAAAAAAAAAAAAGAAACCATAAAATTGTAGAAGAAAACACTGAAGAAAATTTTTTTGTAATCATAGACTAGACAAGGTCTTTCTAAGTCATGATGCAAAAATCTAGAAAAAGCTGATAAATAGGATTTCATAAAAATTTAATTTTCTACACAAAAAAATACCACAAACATGGCCAAAAGGTAATAAATTGAAAAAATATTTGCAATATACAACAAAGACTTAACTTCCTTAATGTGTAAAGAACTCCTATGTATTAAAAAGAGAAAGGAAATACAAATGGCTTTTTCAAAAGAGAAGCTGTTCAACGGCACTCATTACAACAAAACTGCAAATTATAACTACAGTAAGACTATTTTTCACCTCTCAGATAAAGATCAGAAAGTTAGATGATGTAACTGGGTAGAGGTCAAAGGGTATAAGGAAACAAGCACTTTCTTACACCACGGATGGAAGCGTACATTGATAAAACTTCTTTGAAAGGTACATTGATAAAACTTGCAACTTCATTGCAACATTGTTTTTTAATAGCTAACCACTAGAAATAATCTACAAGCCCCATAGATCAATGGTTAAATAATGAATACTATTAAAATGTTAAAATGAACACAGCTAAATGGAAGGATTTCCAATAACAGATTGAGTGAAAAAAAGCAAGGTGTAGAACATTGTGCTAGTATTTGTTTTGTAGGAGTGCGATAGACAGAGGGAGGGAGAAAGGGAAGCAGGCAATGATTAAAACATAAATCCATGCAGAAGCAGGTCTCACTGTCATGAAGTGACTTCAGTTTTCTAAGGTGATCCCAGCATACAAGCCCTTAACTAGGAAGAGAGTGGTCACACTCTGGGAGCCATACAACCTAAGTCCAACCCTTCTAAAGAATTTCTGGAAGCACGATTAAGTAGTTGACCCTTGAACAAAATGGGTATTTTCTCTTCCTTACGATTTTTTTTTTCAGATTTTATTTATTTGACAAAGAGAGACACAGCGAGAGAGGGAACACAGCAGGGGGAGAGGGAGAAGCAGGCTTCTCAAGGAGCAGGGAGTACGATGCGGGGCTCGATCCCAGGACCCTGGGATCATGACCTGAGCCAGAGGCAGACGCTTAACGACTGAACCACCCAGGTGCCTCCTCTTCCTTATGATTTTAATAAGATTTTCTTTTCTCTAGCTCACTTTGTTATAAAAATACACTATAAAATACACACAACATAAAAAATATCTTAATTGACTATGTCTTTGGTAAGGCTTCCAATCAACAGTGGGCCAATAATAACTAAGTTTTAGGGAGTTAAAACTTATATGTGGACACCCCTAACCCTGTATTGTTCCAGGGTCAACTAGAAACTGCAAAGAGGAACTGACAGCTTTCAGAGTATAAAACTGTTCAAATATAGTGAAAGAATAAAATAATTCGGTATGAGATTTTCTTCAAAGGAATGAAAGCAGTCTGAAACAAAGTTATAAATGCTCAGTGAAATAAACCAAATTAAATTGACAGAAGCAGACATACTGGTTGCAAAAGGAGTAAGAAGAGTACATTAGAGCAAACATGAAGGGGCACCTGGGTGGCTCAATATGTTAAGCTTCTGTCTTCAGTTCAGGTCATGATCCCAGAGTCCTGGGATGGAGCCCCGCATCAGGCTCTCTGCTCAGCAGGGACCCTGCTTCCTCCTCTCTCTCTCTCTGCCTGCCTCTCTGCCTACTTGTGATCTCTGTCTGTAAAATAAATAAAATCTTAAAAAAAAAAATCATGAAAATGCCACACTAAAAAAGTACCAGAAATTCACAGATAAAGTGTCGAATCAGAAATCAATTTCTCGACCAGGACTTCTTTCCCAGAGGTCATCAGCCCCAACGGTTTGAAATCACATGCTAAAATTTAGAGGATTTTATGTATGCAGGCATTCCTCTTGTTCATAGGTTTCATTTTAAAGGTGTTTAAAGATGTTTTAAGATCTTTAAGGATTTATTTATTTATTTATTTGACAGGGGACAGGGCGTGGGGATGGGCAGGCAGAAGCAGAAGCAGAAGGAGAAGTAGACTCCCTGCTGAGCAGAGAGCCCCACATATGGCTCAATCCCAGGACCCCGGGATCATGACCTGAGCCTAAGGCAGATGTTAACTGACCAAGCCACCCAAGCACCCCTATGTTTAAGATCTAAAACCAAGGATTTCACCATTTAGCCAAAACAACTGCCTGAACATTACTACTACTATACCATAAATGGAACATTAAATTAGCACTACATCAAATACATTTAAAATAGCATCACATTCATTTTCAACAGCTATTTCAGACAATAGCCAGGCAAGCTAGAACATCATTAATTAGAACATCTGAGTATTCGACTCAGACCAACAAAGTCAGAATTTACATTCTTTAAAATTATCCTGCAGAACCCTATTTCTTCCTCAGTTATCAGCTGCTATGTTTTAAATTTTACATGCTAGACTGGCACAGTACATGCTACCCAGAATAATGGAGAGTATTACAAAAGTTCTAATATGCCAGTTAGTTTAACCAAGCCCCGATGGGGTGCCTGGGTGGCTCAGCTGGTTGAGTGGCCAGCTCTTGACTTCGGCTCAGGTCACGTCAGGCTTGTGGGATCAAGGCCCCACACTGGGTTCTGTGCTCAGCATGGAGTCTGCTTCTTTCCTTCTCCCTCTGCTCCTCTCCAATTGTGCTCTTATCTCATAAATAAATAAATAAAATTTTTTTGAAATGAAAAAAATAAACAAGCCCCAACAAACAGCCCTCAAGAAACAGTGACTTTAACAGAGCGCTAAGGAGACAGAACAACAGAGCAGGAGACTGCAAGAGCTGTAACAGGTCTCCAACTGGGAACAGGGAATTATGTGCATAGTAGTGATCTGGGAGTAGCTTTGAGTTCTTGGAGATTCCGGTTAAAATCATCAAATTGAGGGGCGCCTACGTGGCTCAGTTGGTTGAGCATCTGAATTTTGACCAGTTTGTGATCTCAGGATTGTAAGATAGAGCCCCCACATCAGGCTCCACACTGGGTGTGAAGCCTGCTTAAGATTCTCTCTCCTGCTCCCTCTGCAGCCTCCCTCAAAAAATAAACAAACAAACAAATAAACAAAAACAAGAAATTGGAAAAGGCAAGCTAGAAAGCCTAGGACAAAGGTGACTGTCTGGATTTCCACAATTGCAGGTAGGTATCAGTAACTATAGAACATACATCAGAGCCAAAACACAGTTATAATTTCTAGTTATATATTCTCTATAGGGGCACCATTCCCGAGACTGTTTTCCCTTAAAGCGGTGGCCCTTACCTATGGAGGAGTCACAGAGATCCACAGGAGAACAAAAGCTATTGAATCATCTAGAGACAAAATACCGAAACACACTCACACATACACACAATTTAGCAGACAGTTTCAAGGGACTTGGAAATCACTGTCCAGTCTAATCCACGGATCCCAGATACTGTTTTAAAGGCCTCCAATTCCAAAATGACCCCACCTATTAAAACACATTCTGTTCTCTCCTTGCTACGAAAAATTTAAATGATACCGTCAGTGGCATTAATCTCAAGTAGATCTAAAGGAGAAAGCAATGTAAGTAGTCACAATGGCAAATTGGGATAACACAGAAATGAGAATCCTAAGGACTAAATTTGGGTCCCATCTGTGTCACTGTTGGCTATGATGGCAACTTGTATAGAAGTCCCAACGTCATGTTGGACAGGCATCTCCTCAGCTATGAATGAGGGGGCTGGAATACATCAAGGTGCTAACATGTTATTTATGTATTTTTAAGATTTTTAAGTAATCTCTACACCCAATGCAGGGCTTGAACTCACAACCCTGAGATCAAGAGGTACATGCTCAGGGCGCCTGGGTGGCTCAATGGGTTAAGCCTCTGCCTTTGGCTCAGGTCATGATCTCAGGTCCTGGGATAGAGCTCCACATTGGTCTCTCTGCTCAGCAGGGAGCCTGCTTCCCCTTCTCTACCTGCCTCTCTGCCTACTTGTGATCGCTCTTTCTGCCAAATAAATAAATAAAATCTTTAAAAAAAAAAAAAAGGAAGAAGAAGCATCCTCCACCAACTGAGCCAGGCAGGAGCCGCCAGGCGCCAACATTTTAAAAGGGGAGCATGATTCTTTTGTTTAGTGAATGTCTCAGAACTACAGGCAAATGGTGGGGAAACAAAAACAAAGCACCCCTCAAAGAGCTTGACACACAGTTATAACACTATGTAATTCATACTCCAATAAAAGAATATAGAGATTCAGGAATCACATAACTTTGCCTAAGGAGACCAGAGGCTAGTCTTAAAGAGGTTTCCTAAATAGATAAGACATAGAAAATATTCAACATATGTAAAGACTCCAAATATGAGAAAGCAGGCTATTTTCAAGGAAATTTGAGGAGTCTGTAGAGAAGAGCACATGCAACCATGTGAAACCCCTAATCCTAAGATTAAACAATTGCAGACAATGTGTAATACACACTGCAAAGGAAGTGTTTTAGTACGAGAGAGCTTTGGTTTGGGGCGCCTGGGTGACATAGTGGGTTAAGCCTCTGCCTTCGGCTCAGGTCATGATCTCAGGGTCCCGGGATTGAGCCCCGCATCAGGCTCTCTGCTCGGCAGGGAGCCTGCTTCCCCACCCCCCCACTGCCTGCCTCTCTGCCTGCTTGTGATCTCTATCAAATAAATAAAAAAAATTTAAAAAAAGAAAACTTTGGTTTATCCTATGGCTACCCACTATAAATACTAGAAAAATAGACTTCCCTTGATAGTCTACTTCTAAAACTTGACTGACTCACAAGTGACTCTTACTCTGGCAGTTATCTGAAGTACTAATTTCTTATAAAGAAAAATGACCAGTTAAGAGTTTCACAGTTCCTAAACTCTGATTAGTCAACCAAATTCTTTCTGAGCCACCATTTACTAGAAACATTACTCCATGGCTTAGATGATTTTTTTCTTTTTCTTTTTTTTTTTTTTTGCCATTTCCCTACAGTTTCACTCCCTTCCCTGAAAGCTCATAAAACTTCATTCTTTCTCTGCCCTTCTCATGCCCCGGCCTGATTCAGACAGCAATCAGCAGTGACTACAGACAAAAAAAAAAAAAAAAGCAATCGTGAACATTTCTCAAAAAGCAGTTAACCTGAGACTACATTAATGTTTCATTAGTTTGTCAGTCAAACCAAATTAGACTTTTCCAGCAATCTCACTTCTGCCAGTTGTGCCCTTTCAAGGCCAGTTCTTCCATCTATGTGCTCTTGCTCCCATCAGCACCTGCTTTTCAAGGTTTCTGGCACCAACATTAATCCCTTCTATTTCTTCAACTTCTAACCTCTCTCTTTAGGCTTATCCTCCCCCTCTCCCAAAACACATCAAGTCAGGCTTCTCTGGTAAGAAGTCATTATTCAACAAAGATTTATCATGCACCTACTAAGTGCCTGATATTGTGCAAGGCATTGGCACTGCCTGCATGAAGTTCTAATGAGACAATGCAGAAGAGAAATTCATAGTCTGTTCTGCTCTGACCCCATAACTCATTCCTAAGAAACCTCCTACTACCAAAAGCTATGTTATAAAAGCAACTGTTCAAAACTGGGTAAAACGGAGTAAGGGGCCAAAGAGTTTCACACTCAAAATAATCAATTCATTTTTCCTTTCCTGCAAGACTTTCAATAAGGTGTAAAGCAAAAGTTCTCACTCCACTAATCAAGTCCAACTTCTAGTTATATCTAGTTTTTGCCCAAGAGCAAAGCCTTTCTTTTCCTAATCCAATTAGCACGGCCAAAAAAATTCACACAAATATCACCCAGTCTTGTGACAGACAAAGCAGAGAGCTCACTTAAGCACTTTTTCCCTACTCAAATAATAGTGGTTTGCTTGATGCAAATTTGTGTTCTCTACATAATCTGCTGCACATTACATCCAACGCAATGCTATGAAAGGGGAAGTCGTGGAACACTATGGAGTATGTAACAGGGGATCATATCCTGCAGGGGAGGGGCAGGAAGGCCCCTCACTAAGGAAATGAGACTTCAGGGATGAGTAGGAGGTAGTTAATGGGGAAAATAGGGGGAGAAGTTGTGCTAAGGCAAAGAGAGCTACAATTACGAAGGCCCTCAGGGAAGAATAGACACGTACATTTCAAGGAATAGAGCCCAATGGAAGAGGGAAGAAAGTCATATGGGGAGGAAGACCATGTGGTCTTGTGAGCCACAGAAGGATCTGAATTTTACATTATGAGCAGTGAAAAAACCACTGAAAGTTTTCAGTAAGAAGGGACATAACTGTGTGTCACTTTAGCTACCTACCCCACTCCATCAGTCAGGTTAGGCTTCTAACCTGGTCTCCATTTACATGGAGAATGTAAATGGAGAATGGTCTCCATTTACATGGTTGTACTTCTTCCCACCTTCTCTTCTCCTTGCTCAGCATCTGACTTTCGTACTCCACTGAAATTGTTATCTTTAAAGGTATCTGGGGGCACCTGGGTAGCTCAGGAAGGTTAGGCATCAACTCTTGATTTCAGTTCAGGTCAAGATTTCAGGGTTGTGAGATCAAGCCTCATGCACTGGACTTCACACAGGGTGGGCATGGAGCCTGTTTAAGATTCTCTCTCTATCCCCCTCTCCCTCCCACCCTTTCTCTTTCTCCCACCTCTAAAAACAAAGCAAAACAAAAACACACTCACAAAAAACAAAAAATACCAAATAATAAAAAATAAAGGTGTGATCATCCACTCCTTAAGTCAATGGGCCCTTTCAGTTTTGACTTTATTTTCCATCTGCTGCATTTGGCCCTCCTCACCATCAACTCCTTTCACACCCACAATCAATTTTCTCCCACTTCCATGATTATTCCTCTCTAGTCTTTTTTGCAAACTTCTTTACCTACACCCTTAATTGTTGTTGGCCTTCAGCATTTCCAAACCCTCCATATTTTCCCTAGATGACCTCATCCACATTTAGGACCTCAAATACCACCTATGTGCTCATGATTTCCAAAATCCTATTTACAGCTCAGACCTCCCTGAAGTCTGTATTTATATATTAAACTATTTCCATTTTGACATCTCACAGGCATCTCAAACTGAATTGAACAGTTACAAAACCAAACACATCTTATCCCCTTACCACTTCAAATCAGTATCCCCCCTTCATTCCTCCTGCCACTGCCTTAGTTCAGGAGGTCAGCACTTCTCTTTCGGTTTATTCCAACAGAATACTTCCCTGTACTACCTGCCTACAGAGAGCCCCATCATTCACACCAGCAGAACAATCTTACTAAAAAGTAAATATAGTAAAGGGATGCCTGGGTGGCTCAGTTGGTTAAGCATCTGCCTTTGGCTCAGGTCATGATCCCAGAGTCCTGGGATTGAGTCCCACACTGGGCTCCTTGCTCAGCGGGAAGTCTGCTTCTCCCTCAGCCTGATGCTCCCCCTGCTTGTGCTCTAGCTCACTTGTGCGCTCTCTGACAAAAAATAATTAAAACCTTTAAGAAATAATAAAATAAAACTTTAAAAAATATATATAGTATGATCTTGCATGGTACTTCCAGGCTTAAAAAATTCAATGAGTCCTATCAACTAGCTCCAATTCCACAGTCTGATCTACAGGCACCTAATAGGCTCTGTCTTACTCTCCAGCCTTATCCCTCCAGCACCTCAACTTCATTCCATACTCCTCACGAGGCTAACTTCTTGGTAATCCTCTTGGTGTTCTACGCTCTGTACCTCTGCACACATTCCTTCCTTCTCTGGAACACTAATTCTTCTTCCCTTATTCTCTTCACCTAGCCAACTTGTCCTTCAAGACTTAGGTAAGGCCATACCTCCTGCAGAATCACTACCAGAATTTCCAGGTGCACCCCTTTGGGTGATTAGACAACACTCTGTGCTTAAAACTAGCTTTTGCATTTCTTACTTTTATGTTTTCATCTTCTTACCCATTTACTACTCCCAGTGGGCTGGATCCTTGAGAGCTGGGACTCAGTCTAACACTGATACATAATAGATGTGTTAGGAGTGGATGAACAAAAATAGGGAATTGTGATGAGGCCATCAAAAGAACAAATCGTAGAATTGTGAGCTCCCCAAGAGAAGAAACTTTGCTTCATTCTCTGCCAAATCTCAATGGCCCAGAGCAGGACTGGTACACCACTGGTGCTCAGTACATATTTGTAGTAAGGCTGAATGTACATTCTAGAGTCAAAGGAAAACCTTTTCCATTACTAATTTTCTTGGTTTGTGACCCACTTTTATCATAACACCAGTATGTTTTGCGTGATTTCTACTGACCAAACGAATGCTCTTCTTATTGTTATGAAAAAAATAATGAAAGCATTGACTAAACCACTAAAGGATTCCTTGGCACCAGTTCATGTAAGGGTTTCCTGAATTCCTTGAAATTTAATGTGAAATTTTCAGTGGATATAAGAAAGTCCATTTTTGTGGTGAGAGGGAATTAGTTTTCATTAAATTTTCAAATATATTAATGCTATCCGCACCACCCCAAAATCAAACTGCTTAACCAAAATGTTAAGCTGAATTAAGCTGTAGCATTCACCTTTCTCTTCTCAAATCTGTATTTTGATTTATCAGTAGCAACTTGGAGACAGTAGCTTCTATTTAAACAAATGTAACTGGAGAAGTCACAGCTGGCAGGCTCTCACATAAAGATTCCTACCAGAATTTGAATTTAAAATTTTCTATAATTAGTAAAGCCATTACCAGCGTTCTCAAAAGTTAGTACTCTAATATACTCTGTACTCAAGTGAATCAGGTTATTTATTACACTTCCTGCTAATGTGTTCAAGAAAAAAAAGTTACATTCTGATCATAATGACAAAGAAGCAATTTTTACTGTCCTTTAACTAAATGAATTTAAATGGGGAGAAACCCAGAATCATTCAGATTTACAGGAAAACCTTTTTTTCCCCCCTTTTTCTGCGAACAGCCGAAGCAACATTTAACTCACCAAGCACTCAATTTAATCTTGGGAATAACATGCTAATAATTAAGCAGTACAGACAACTAAATCATTTTCAAAGAGATACAGTTCTGTATGAATTCAAAGGTTCTCTAGCCGATGTGAAGAAACTAGTCACAAAAGAATCCAACTACACGATTCCACTCGTAATGAGTTCGAGAAAAGGCAAGATTACTGTACAGCAGTAAGAAATCAGAACAGCGGTGATCTGGTCTATGGGATGGAAGAAGGAGCATGACGGCACCTTCGGGGTAATGGAAAGGTTCATTATTTTGACCTGGTTGGTGCCTACACAGGTGTACACATTAAGAAAACTCGCTTAACTCCACACATAAAATCTGTGTCTCTTACTGTAAAGTATTCCTCGGTAAAGAAGATTTAAAAGAGAACACCCTTTTTCTTTCTTTTTTTTTTTTTTTTTAAAGATTTTATTTATTTATTTGTCAGAGAGAGTGAGCACAGGCAGACAGAGAGGCAGGCAGAGGCAGAGGGAGAAGCAGGCTCCCTGCTGAGCAAGGAGCCCGATGTGGGACTCGATCCCAGGACGCTGGGATCATGACCTGAGCCGAAGGCAGCCGCTCAACCAACTGAGCCACCCAGGCGTCCCCCTTTTTCTTTCTTTTAACTAACACAACCAAAGCCAGATATTCTCGTTCCTGGAAGCTGGTTGTGGAGGACGACCCACGCGCTGAGACACTGGGCTCTCTTAAGACTGCTGATTCGCCGGGAGCTTCCGCCGTCACCACGGTTTAGGCACTGCCATTTCGAGAGGCCCCGCAGCCACCCAGAACACCAAGGCCAGAGCCGGCTGCGCCTTCGGAAATGGGTGCCGCGGCCGGCCTCCGCGCAGCCACAGAACACCTGGCCAGCGAAAAAGGTATCCGCGGGCAGAGTCAGCCACCAGGGCGTGCGAACTCTCACAAGCCTGCAGCCGGCTCCCCGCCGCCCGCCCGTGTCCCCCGAGGCCTCACTTCCCTTCTCTCGGGCCCCCGCGAACTCTCGGACAGCCCGCGGGTCTCCCGGGTACCTCCCCGACCTCCCAGGTCCCCCCCGGGTGGCGGAGTACGTCCTCGCCCGCCACCAGGCGCCGCTGTGGAGCCACCTTCCAGAACTAACTCTGCGCTTGCGCTCCTGAGGAGCACCCCCGCCCGCCCAAAGTCTTTTTTCAGAAGGGCCCAGAGACCCGGTCGGCGCAGGCGCGCCCCTGACGCGGCCCGCGCGCCGCCACTTCCGCCCCGAGCAGGAGGCGGGGGAGGCGGGAGGGAGCCGGCGGGCGCGAGCCCGGGTCCTCGGTGAGGACTGTGGCTACTGCGCGAGCCCGCGACTCACCAAATACAGCTGCTGCCAGCGATTCTGAGCATCCAACTCCTCAAACTCCCGCTCGACGGTGGCAGACATGGCGGTGGGAGCGAGCTGGCGCGAGCGGAGCCTGCGCCGGCGGAGAGGCTCAGGCCCCGCAGGATCCGGGGAGAGCGCTGGCGCTGCGGCGCATGCGCGCTCCGCGCCCTGCCCCGCCCCCACGCCGGGCCCGGCCGGCCGCGGGGAAAGTACCTGGAGCGTCGGACGTCAGCGCGCCGACTCGCGGCGCCTGAAGTCGGACGGCGGCGGGGCGGGACGTTTGGAGGAGGCGTGCTCCAGAGGGCGCCCAGGTGGAGAGGGGGCGGGGCCAAGGGGACCACCCAGAGGCTGCAGTCGGGGGAAGTGGGGCACTGGGCGGTCGGCTCCTCGGACTTGAGTGGACTGGCCCCGGGGAGGAGGTACAGTACCGTGAGTTTCCCAGAAATGGAGCGGACCAAGAAAGTCCCTTGGGAAGACTTTCCTTCTTGTTGTCCCGTTTCTCTTTTTCTCTTTAGTCTTAGTTTTTTTAAATGCAGTATTTTCGTTTTATTTTACACGTCATCTAGGTCAGTTTAGAGACCTGTGTCCAATTTTGAAACAAATTTCTCAGCTCCCTCGGAGAGTATAAACCAGACCTGATGCCAGCTCGTGTATGCTTGAGGGTTTTGTGCCAAATAAATCACTATAGCAAAAGGAGAGGCAGCCTCTCTTGGAGTTACGGAGAATACGTGATGTTAAGTAAATGTCACACGACTTAAAAATTAATGTTACCTAGAAGAACAAATAATCTTTTACAGCACAAACATGCTGGCTAAGGAAATCATGCCTCTTCAGATTAAGATAACTCATTGTTGGTAAACCATATGCTTATAGTATCTTGTTATGTCATCTTCCTAAGAAATGAGAAGGGTTAGAAAAATTTTAGCGGTGCTACCCAATATTGACATTTAATTTTTTTCTTTTTAGATATTTATTTATTATTTTTTCCAAAGACCTTATTTATTCATTTGAGAGAGAGACAGTGTGAGTAGGGGGAGCGGCAGAGGGAGAAAGAGAGTCCCTGCTGAGCAGGGAACCCAATGCGGGCTGTATCCTAGGACCCTGGGATCATGATCTGAGCTGAAGGCAAAGGCTTAACCGACTGAGCCAGGCAAATGACCCTATTTATTGGGGGGTGGGGGGGGGAGAAGGAGAAAGTTTCCAGAAGACTCCCTGCTCAGCACAGAGTCCAACTAGGGGCTTGATCCCAAGACCCTGAGATCATGACCTGAGCAGAAATCCAGAGTCCGAGGCTTAGCTGACTGAGCCACCCAGGTACCTGGATGTTTAAATTTTAATTGAAATTAAAAGAAATGACAAAGATTCACTCCTTGAACAAATTCTACTCAGGTTCTTCTGAGCACTTTTTCAACTAGGCATTGATTTTTGGACTTCCCTGTTTCTCTGCATTGTCTAATTTTAGCAAGAATCTTACTAAGTCAGTTTATCCAGAATCCACCATTCTCAATATCTAATCACCCTCAATACTTAATCAGATTCCTCATCTTTCACTATCCCTCAGGTGCTATCTGATCACCCTGGCCTGCCTACAGCAAGAATCCTATTAGATCAGTTCAGTCAGAATGCCCCTGATGTTTTTTCGTGTTAAAAACAAGACAATACTCCTAAAATGGAGTTCTTGCTAAGCCCCCTGTTACCAGACCTGTAATTAATTACTGTTTCAACTCTCCCAGAAATGGGATCTTAAATGAGTCAGTTAGGAGTCACCTGACCAGCCCTAGTTAGGTAATCTGTTGATAGACCCCTGCCATCCTCTGAAGGAAAGTAATCTTGCAATAACCAATCTCCTTTTTGCCTAGTATAAGTAAACTTGTTCCTGCCCCCTTTTGCCTGTAAGTCTTTCAATTTGTACAGCTCCTCAGATCATTTATATCTGCTAGATTTGATGATGCCCAGATCATGAATCATTGAATAAAGCCAATATTATCTTTGAAGTTTACTCAATTGAATTTTGTTTTGTAATACCTCTTAGTAATTTTCTATCCACTGACCCTTTTCCTTGGCTATAAATTCCCATTAGCCCTGTCTGTATTCAAAATTGAGCTCAACCCAAGTGATGAATGGTTAAAGAAGATGTGAGATACATATATATATATATATAATATATATATATACACATATATACATATATATAATGTTACATATACAATGGAATATTACTTAGCCATCAAAAGGAATGAAATCTTGCCATTTGCAGCAACATGGATAGAGCTAGAGTGTGTTATGCTAAGTGAAGTAAGTCAGAGAAAGACAACTATGATTTCACGCATATGTGGAATTTAGGAAACAAAACAGATGAGTTCATGGGAAGGGAAAAAGAAGAAAAGGGGAGGGAAACCATAAGAGACTCTTAACGACAGAGAACAAACAGGGTTGATGGAGAGAGGTGGGTGGGGGATAGGCTAAATGGGTGATAGGTATTAAGGAGGGCCCTTGTTATGATGAATACTGGGTGCTATATATATGTAAGTGATGAATCACTAAAGTCTCCTGGAACCAATATTACACTATATATTAACTGGAATTTAAATAAAAATTAAGAAGGGAAAAAAAAGTTGAGTTCAATCTCTCTACCACTGCAAAACTCATTGCAGTGGCCCCTATTCCTGTTACAATAGATCCCCCTCACTGTGAATAAAGTCTTCCTAATTCATCATTTTCGACAAGTGTCATGAAGTAAGTTCCTCAGTTAGTTCCTCAGTTGTACTAGCCACATTTCAAAGGCTCAATAGTCACATGTAGCTAGTGGCTAATGTATCACAGAGCAAACATATCATCAAAGTTCTGTGAGATAGAGCTGTCTGAAAGGATTAAAATACATGGATGAAAAAAAAAAGTCCTTATATACATAGTGAAAATTTTTACCAGTAAAGACAGTAAGCTGTGGGAGGTAGAAGAAATTGTAGTAACAGAAAATTAAGCAACAAAGCACCCTTTCTCTTTACATAGTGTAATTTACAAACACACGAAACCTCCTCTAGAAATACCCCACAACGGTCCTGGTTTCTGAAGTTCTGTCAATGAAACTGATTATTTGTACTAAAGGCATGGTATCTCCTGAGATGGTTGGGAAGGGAAAAGTTTTCCTTCAATCCTCTGGATTCTTTGTTAATCATCAAATTAACATAAAACATTAACAAGAGAAAAACAAAGTTAATTATATGCATATGGGGGCCCCATAAGACATACTCAAGGATGAACCTGTTGATTGAGGCTCTTATGCCATCTTGAGCTAAGGAATAGGATAGGGGTCTAGGGCTTCAAAGAGGAAGAGGGTGAGTCACCGGACAGTAAGAAGAGCAGATATTTGGTAATTTGATGTTTATTCTGCCACACAGGAAAAAAGTTATCCTTGGTAAAAGCTCTCTTTCTGAGCCAAGCCTTCTATCTAAATTCTTTAAGGTAGTTTAAGGAGAGGTAAAGTTTTTCTTGAGTCTGCTGGGTCTTGAGTGTCTTCAGCTGAAAATAGTCCCCGTGTCAAAGTAGCATATTTGGGGGATTTATTCTGAACCCCTTTCCTCACACATTTGAAACTTCCCCAAGAAGTTTCATAGTCTACAGGTTAAGCTCCAGCTCAATGAACCAGGGTCTCAGGCCTGAGAGTAGGCTAGTTCAGTTAAACAGTTGTGTCTCATTTCAAGAGATGGTGATGCAGGTGGGCTCCCAAAGTTAAGCCTGTGGTGCAAATAATCAAATAATAAGAGGCATTTCTATGGGGGGGGGTACAAAGATTAAAATTGGAGCAGATTAGAATCCCAGTTTCTGAATTCTGAAGACTTGTGGTCAAGATTTCTAGATGTCCAGCTTGAAGCATCTTTGGATAGAGTGAGGGCAAGTAGTAACAATCTGATACATTTTCTTGATTTGCAGTTTGAATGTCTCTGGTGGTCTTTCTTAATGGCCTGCATAGCAGCAGCCTTGAAAATTGTCTATACATGAATGGTTGTGGTGATTTCTCTGAAGTTTTTATCAAGTTGTCCAGCATTAGTTTGCATGGCTTCAGGAAAAGGGCAGTTTTAGTTCTCAATGATTCCAAGTCAAAAGGGTGGGAGAAAATTGGAAATGTTAGTTTGAGGAGTTACAGATGAATTTTAGAGTAAATTAGAAGAATGCAGGATCTAGTCCAGTTTATGAGAAAACAACATCTCAAAGACAATTAATAGCACTAGAATTTTATACCCAAAAGGGTATATTGCTGAAACATAATTTTTCCTCTACAGTTTTGCTCATTTTTATCAAAGATAACCATAGCAAGACTCATCTGCAAACTAAATCTCATTTCAATAAAGTTGATTATTTATAGAAGTACATCAAAGGTAGTGATTGACCATATAAGCTGCTTAGCTGGAACTTTTCATTAAGGAACCTAAGATTCAATTTTTAAAAGCCTCTTGAGGCTAAGAAGCCACACCAAACACTCACCATCAGACTTTGCCTGCAATACCTACAGATTTGGGTGAATTCCTCTTTTCTCAAGATCCCCAAAATATCCTGAGGTTCCTGTGCCTGCCAGGAAGCAACCTTTCTTACCTGCTGCTGGGAACCCTATAAGCAAGGTACCAGGCCGATTTTTCCAATGGGCTTTATTGGCTCCATAGAGTCAACTTTAGTTCCTTAAAGCTATCTGGTTGTATCTTAATTTGTTTATATCTCTCTCAAATATAACATTTAGTTAAATGTTTCCAATTGTGTCCTGTTACAAGGAGAATGGATTCTTATTGAACTTATGTCAATAACCATATTGCCATGAAAATAATACTCACTAAGAGTTTCTGAATGCTAGAGGGATCCAGTAGGGAGAAAAACATAAATATTCCAACCCTACTTATAAGAGGATAATTTACCAAATTTCTGCAAGTCATAGTTAGCTCGAGAGGAAAGATTCCCTTATATCTGGAAAGTACAAACTTTGAAATCAGCAATATTTTCTTTTTTCTTAAAGTTTGTTTGTTGTTTTGTTTAAGTAATTGCTACACCCAATGTGAGGCTGGAACTCACAACCCTGAGATCAAGAGTCACATGTTCTACCCACTGAGCCAGGCAGGCGCCCCAAGAATCAGCAATATTTTAAATACAAACTCATAAATAATTGTAATTATCCTACTTAGTTCATGTAATCCAATGTAATTAATTCTTGTTTTGCTTGAGTCCAGTTTTCTTTTCCCTGTTAATGCTGGAAATTCTTTTTTTTTTTTTTTTTTAAACACAGTTCCTTTTTTTTTTTTTTTGGTCTCCTTTTTCCCTGGATTTTTATTTGTTTATTTGACAGAGAGAGACACAGTGAGAGAGGGAACACAAGCAGGGGGAGTGGGAGAGGGAGAAGCAGGCTTCCTGCCCAGCAGAGAGCCCCATGCAGGGCTCCACCCCAGGACCCTGGGATCATGACCTGAGCCTAAGGCAAACACCTACCGCCTGAGCCACCCAGGTGCCCCAATGCTGGAAATTCTTACCCAGTTCAGTTTTACAATCTTAAAGTTACCAGAAATCTGTATTAGTCAAAGTTCTTTCAATCTCCTTGAAGATGAAACACATTTGCAAAAGCATCAGGGTAAAACGATAATTGTCTATAAGTAACAAAAAAACTTCAAAATGCCTATGTTAAAGATCTGATGAGAGTTCATTATAATGTAATTGACAAGGAAATTGGGTTGTTTTATGACATACAACATTTTAAGGTCATAACTAGAATTATTATAGAAGGACAGAATAGAATTTTAGAAATTTTATATAATTTCTAGAACACTTATATGAATAATGTTCACCCATACAATATAACCTAAAGAGGTTTATCGTCACTTATTTGAAAATGCTTCCCATATAACTTAACATACCAAATAAGCTTAATTAATTTCATATCTCTCTTTTATAAGAAGAGATAACAAATCTTTTGAGGTGCTCCAGGAATCCTCTGGAATATCTCCTACCTCAAAGTTAGTTCTAAGTCAAAAAGCCTTTGATTAAAATTTGAATTATGGGGATTTGTCAAAAATAACAAAGAGTTTGAACCTTTGATTAAATAGGATCACAGGGGGCGCCTGAGTGGCTCAGTGGGTTAAGCCTCTGCCTTCAGCTCAGGTCATGATTCCAGGGTCCTGGGATCGAGCCCCACATTGGTCTCTCTGCTCAGCAGGGAGCCTGCTTCACCCTCTCTCTGCCTGCCTCTCTGCCTACTTGTGATCTCTGTCTGTCAAATAAATAAATAAAATCTTTAAAAATAAATAAATAAATAAATAAATAAATAGGATCACAGGTCATTATGAAATGTTACTTTATGTATTTAACCACAGTTACAATAAAACATTTTAAAAGCAAATACGAAAGATTACATAGTTTTGAGCAAAACTTAGCACTTTTAATATGGAAAAGGTTCAGTTTTTTTAAGTAATCAAATATCTAATTAAGACAAAATGAGGGGTACCTGGCTCTTCATTTAGGAGGAGGATGCTACCCTTGATCTCAGGGTTGGGAGTTTGAGCCCCACATTGGGCAGAGATTCCTTAAATAAATAATTTTTTTTTAAAAAGATAAAATGAAAAAAAAAGATAAAATGAAGCACAGGGCTTCATTTTAAAACCCATTGTGGGTTTTTAAAAATATTGATTTATTTATTGGAGAGTAAGAATGAGAGAGAGAGAGAAAGAGAGAGAAAATGTGTGAGGGGGGAGGGGCAAAGGGAAATGGAAAGAGAGAATCCCTAGTGGAGTCCGTGCTGATCATGGAACCTCATGAGGGGCTCAATCCCACAACCCAAGATCATGACCTTAGCTGAAATCAAGAGTCCAAGGCTTAACTGACTTAGTCACCCAGGCCCCCGAGGCATAAGACATTATTTTGATAAAATAAAATTTTTGTTTTCTAGGTAGGTTACTCTAAGAGCAAAGAAAATCCTTTCACAATCTCTTATTATCAAGAGCAGAAAACTTTGTCCTTTTAACAGAGAAAAAAACAAAATTTTAATTTTGTATCATCTTTTGATACTCAAGCTCATTCACTTAATTAAATTTATTTCAATCTCAAACAGTCCTGACCATACCAATAAACTTAAAAATTCCTTTCTAAAGATTCCTTTTCTACAAATCTTTTACAATTTTCTTTTTCCTCAACAAAACACACATTTAACTTGCATGCAAAGGTATTTCCCTTGTTGTTTCAGTAGCATTAATCATGCTACTGAATCAGTACCATTAATCATAGCATTAATTAGAATTCTTAACCATTAGAAACCTTAATTCCTAGTAAAAACTAAAAAGTAAGCGATTGTGAACTGTATCATACCAGCACTCTTTACACTGGCAAATTTATTAATACATTTCATAATTTCCAGAAGCATGTGCTTCTTCACAGTATAATATTTCAATGTGACACATGTTTACCAACAAGTCCAAATATCTTTATCTTCTCTGTAATTGTGTTTTTAAAAACCCAAAAAGTTAAGCTGAGTAAATTTGAAGATGTAATTGGCAAAATTCATGAATCAAATAGAATCCTATCTAGCAAATGTTAAGGAGACCTATGGAATTGAACAAAATGGAAGATTTTGGCAGAAAAGCCAGTAATAAATGTTCAACATTCTCTCTTAATTGGAAATTATCTAGATATTTAATGATTATGCATCATCTAATTTAACTTAGCAGAATGTTTTAAAGTTACCAAAATGAATTGAGGTAAGTATTTAAATAGACAAAACATAAATATTGCTGATACTTTATAAATTTTTATTTTACTTACATCTATTTAATTCATATTTTCTTAACAACTATGTTTAGATTAGTCATGAAAATTTCATGTGATATGAAACAGGTGAACATCATCTTACATTTCTTACTAAAAAATTCTGTAACAAAGATAATATGAGCTTCTATGACTTCTAGTAAACCTAGGGGGAATAAAAGTATTATATTTAATACTAAAGACATGTCTGTATTATTAAGCCAACAAACTTAAACTTGCTTTTATTTTATTTTATTTTTAAGATTTTATTTATTTATTTGAGAGAGAGAGAGCACAAGCGGTGGGGAGGGGCAGAGAGAGAGGGAGAAGCAGGCTCCCCGCTGAGCAGGGAGTCCAATGAGGGACTGGATCCCAGGACCCTGAGATCATGACCTGAGCCAAAGCCAGATGCCTAACCAACTGAGCAACCCAGGAGCCCCAAACTAGCTTTTATTTACTTAAAATTATCTTAAATCACCAGAACTCGAGAAACATTTGGGTTAATTTCTATTGTATTTCTGAGATTTAGAAATGCTTAATTTTTAAGTGCTTAATTTTAAGTCAATTAAATAGAGCTCCTTTACAAATTATTTTTAGCAATACCATTCAGAAGCAGAAAAATATCACACATCTAAACATACACAAATAGAAATACACAGACATACAGACAGACACAGAGATCATATAGTTACTAATATTTGCAGAGATTTTTCCTATGCCCAATTTCCAATACTTCCCTTCTTCTCTTTGTTTTTCTTTCTGTCAAGAAACTTCTCTCTAAAGTTTGCATTTTGAAGAATGGCTCTTAGGTTCTAGAGAAAAAGGGGGTAGAAAATCTTCATCAGAAAGGCACAAAGAAAGTATCCAAGTTCCTCCAATAAAAATGTTGGTTTCTTGAAGGCAATACTTATAAGCCTTTTGAGATAAAGAGGGGGTGTCTGGGGAATGGTTAAAAGGAAAGATTGACTTTGAATTGTTCCGGGAACCATGCTTCTAGTTTTACAAGGATTTGTAAAATAAGGACAGTTGTGTTTAATCCCTCAAGGAATTGGGTTGCAACATAAATGACATCATAGGTTGATCTACCCATCCAACTACATTGTCCTCAGTTTGTTTCTTTCTCTCTGTGTACATAATCTTACTTTAGCTTAGTGGAGAAGGCCTTTAAAAAATTTCTATCAGGCTGAATATCAGCTTCCAATCTGGCCAACTTTTGACTACAGAGCTACATTAAAAAAAAAAAAATTATTTTAACTATCTTGTTAGTTTTCAGCCAGGACCAACAGCAAACATTTCAGAGTTTAATCTGCCTTTGTAATAAAGTGTTAACAAAGGCTTTCCTTTTGAGTGTGCAATTCAACCTTGGATTGATTCACCTTAGGGGAAAAGTCTATCAGCCCCTGAATATTGACCTTCAGCTAATCATTTGTAGGAGGGCCTAGGAGAAATTCTGGTCATCAGTTTCCGCTGGAGGGAATATCCCAGCAGGTCATCTGGCTGATCTGATGACTGCAATATAATCAAGGGTGGAAGAAATACCCCTTAGCAGCCAAACAAGTTCCTTATGTTTGGGGTTGTTAAGTAGCCATTAATCCTTTTTAAATGCAGTGGGATCCTCTGAAAGTGGGGGTAAGGGGGTATTAGAATTTAGAGGATCTGCTGCTGCTCAGGGGACATGAATTCTTTGAGTGAGAGTCTAGGATCTATCTGAAAGGACATTAAATAGGAAGACCTGAGGTTGGGAGAGCCAAATTACAGAACCCAGCAAAGCAAGAGCGACTGCCACTCCCGGGTGCTTTGGCTCAATCCACTTTCTGACTTTCAGCTTGTACACAAGTAATGTGTTTACCTGGGCCTGGAAATCAGGCCCAGAGTGCTGTCTGTAAATCCTATAGGGAAAGGGAAGTTAAAATAGGCAGATGGGGCTGGATTTTTGAGAAGGGACATTTATGTTGGATTTAATTTTTGTTCTAAGTCTAACTCCTGTTCTTTCATCCTATTAAGGAACTCCCTCAAGCTAGCTCTTATATTTTTGTGTGTCCTGTATTTAATTTTGTCCTTCCCTAAGTAAGATCGTTGTTTGGGATGAGAACTCTCTAAAAAAAAATTTTTTTTCTTTCAGATATAATCAATTCAGAGGATCCATTTTCTGGCCAATGAAGAGTTGGCTCTCATTAATCTCAAAAGCAACTCCAACTAATAAGCGTTTTTTATGGCTTAACCAAGGATGAAAGAGGCACCACAAGAGAATGCAAAAGATGCAGCCCTCACGAGATCTAAAAAATTCACTCCCAGACCTAGACTGAGAAAGCAAAGGAGTTCATTGCACAAGCAGCAAGGACAGCACTGTGGAAACAGTGTCTCCAGTTTCCCACAATAACACAAGACACCTCCATTCACAGCGGCTAATTTGTGACACAGGCAGGTCCATCTGGCATGGCACTAATGAGGCAATGAAGGTTAAGGCAACAAAGGCCCCTTCTACACTGGGACCCCTTATAACCACTTCCCCTGAGAGCTGACACAGTTGAACAAAGAGAGCATCACTTGTGACTTCTTGTCTGGGAAACCAGTCTATTCACCTGGCCACTAAGAGGCCACCTGGTTAAGTGCACCTTCCAGCTGACAGAGACCAGAAGAGAATATTCTCACTGGTCAAACACCCAAGCTCTTTGGACACTGAACAAGACAAAAAAGAAAAGCCCCATCTGTTTTCTACATAGGGGATCCACTGTAAAGTTTGTCTAAACAAATGTCAGTCTAGTGAGAACCATGAACTCACCAGTCTATGAGGCTGCCTTCTATAAACACAGGTTTATAGAGCCTGTACCTGCATTCCACCTTATGGTTTTTCCTCCCTATGTCAAACAACTCAATGGACAGAGACAAAGGAAAACAGCAACCATCTCTGGAGGAAAAGGATCAATAAAACCAGGAGTGCTCATAACAAATCTGTAGCAGGGTCCCTATACCCAAAGAAATAGTTCCACAAATATTTCCTCTTGCTACCTAAATTTAGAAAAATAAAAAAAAAAAAATTTCCGCCTGACTCATTTCCACCTGACTCTACAGGTAAAGATCCAGGAAACTAATGAGGTAAGAATTTTTATCTTCTTTGGCACTTGTCAGAGACCCCAGGATAGCTATGCTGCAGCAGTGAGCAGTGTCGAGCCAGCAAAGTATCCTGCCAATTATGCCAATTGTTGGGGAGGAAAATAATTTTAGTTTACCCTCATAGGTTCTTTGGCTGGTCTAATAAATTAACATAGAAGAGATTGACAGGAGAAAAACAAATTTGATTACATATATATATGGGAACCCCATAAGAATATGAGACCCAGGGAGGAGCCTGGCAATTGAGGCTTGCTAAGGAATTGGATAGGAGTCTGGACTTCCAGGGGAAGAGGTGATTCATAGACAATAAGAAGAACAGAAATTTGGTAATTATATGTTTGTCCTGCCATACAGTTTAAAAAAAGTTATCTCTCAGGAATAGCTTTCTTTCTGGGCCAGGCCCCCTATCTAAATTATTTTAGGGAGTTCAAGGGCGAGGTAAAAGCTTTTCTTGAGTCTTCTGGGTCTTGAGTACCATCAGCTGAAAATAGTCCATATGCCAAAGTGGCACATTTTGGGGAGACTTGTTCTAAACTTCTTCAACATCAGTCAGCTTATCAGATTGCTTTCCAGCCTGAAAACACATACTGTTCTATAAGGAAAGGCAACCCATTAGCCCATTTAAATCAACTGATTTTTTCCAAGGTTGGCCTTAGTGGGGGTATCTCCCTAAAAGGAAGAGCCTCTTGATCTAAAAGTAACAATTCTGTCACCAGATATTTACCATCCCTTTGGAACTCACTTATCAACCTCCCTGGTTGGGGGAGAGTAGTGCTTGCCCCTCTAACTGTCTGCCGTAGTTTGCTGAGTGCAGCTAAGTTTCTAAGGCAGTGATTCTCACTAGCATTATTTACATCAACTGTGACCTTGTTAGAAACGCAAATTTCAGTCCCCAGACCAGTCTACTGAATCATTGGAGACCAGGAAACAGTTTTAACGAGCTCTCCAGGGGATTCTTACACATGTTGGAGCTTGAATACTATTGATCTAGAAGAGAGTAACTCTTCTAGAATATCTAGAATATGGCTTGTTCTCACTGACATAGCCCAACTAGGTCCTACCTAGCCAATTCCAAGGACAGCTAACCTAGACCTTTGCCCAGTCTGAAGTTGAGATTGGAAGTTTTCAAGATTTTTAAGTATCAGGTTCACCTTTTGCCTCTAAGTGGTTGAAGTCCCCTTGATAGTAGCTATACTTTTATGTACATATTTTTATATATTTAAGAAAATACAGTGAACAAATCTTTTAATTTAGAAATTCTTTTTTTTTTTAAAAAGATTTTTATTTATTTGACAGAGAGAGAGAGAGAGAGATCACAAGTAGGTGGAGAGGCAGGCAGAGAGAGAGGGGAAGCAAGCTCCCTGCTGAGCAGAGAGCCTGATGCGGGCCTTGATCCCAGGACCCTGAGACCATGACCTGAGCTGAAGGCAGAGGCTTAACCCACTGAGCCACCCAGGTGCCCTAGAAATTCTTTTTAAAATAAATATTAATTAAAAAAAACACATCCATGTGTATTTTCAAATACATTTATATATGTATATGAGATATTTATTCATTTTAAAGATAATTCTTGATGGATTGTATATTTGAATCCATAGTAATGTCTTGGTGCATTCAGCTTCTGCTGCCACAGACAGGAACCACTAATCTAGACCAAAAAAAAAAAAAAAGAGGCATAGCAAGAATTTAGAGTCCCTCCTTTCGCTGGAATAAAGCCTACCTTCTGAATTTCAGTTTTCTGAGAAGTTCTCCTTCCCCAAATTAACAACAGAAATTTATACCCCTTTGCCCTGAAAGGCCCCTTAGGCCCCTTAACTAGAACTTCAAAGGGACAAACATATCAAGCTATAACCCAAAAGCCCACTGTCTGTATAGAAGATGTACATTTACAGAGCTGGGCAGACTTTTGTTTTGTTGCATAGTTTCCAGTGAGAATGGAACTTCAATTAAGTACATACATATTTTTGAAATAAAACTTTTGTTGAAATTGGGGTTTTTTATTAAGAAAAAAGGTCTAGGGGCGCCTGGGTGGCTCAGTGGGTTAAAGCCTCTGCCTTCGGCTCAGGTCATGATCCCAGGGTCCTGGGATCGAGCCCCGCATCGGGCTCTCTGCTCAGCGGGGAGCCTGCCTCCTCCTCTCTCTCTGCCTGCCTTTCTGCCTATTTGTGATCTCTGTCTGTCAGATAAATAAATAAAATCTTAAAAAAAAAAAAAAAAGAAAAAGAAAAAAGGTCTAAAATGCAGTCACGTGTGCTAGGCCCTACGGCAGCAAACCAAGACCCCATACCCAAACTACTTGCAGTTTCAGCCTCGCCCAGGAATGTAACCTCTAACCAACCAATCTGGGATCTCGCGGTCAGCTCTAGTGCGGAAACCCACCTGGTAGACCCCTCCTGTACCCAGCAGGAAGGTGACCTTGTCCAAAACAATCCACTCTGTTAATAACTTCCTTCCTCTGCCTCCTTCTGCCTATAAAATTCTTCCATTCTGTACAAGCTTTTCTTCTTGCTAGGTGGGATGCTGCCCGATTCATGAGTTGCTGAATATAGCCAATTAGATCTTCAAATTTACTCAGTTGAATAAACTTTTAACAAAATATACATACAGAAATAGACACAAATCATAAACGTTTAAGTCAGTAAGTTTTTACAAAGTGAACACAGCTGTATACCAATACTCAGGTTAGGAACAGGAACTCTAACTGATCTCCAGAAACACCCTCTAGCTCTGTGCGAGATACCACATTAACCCTGGGTAACCAGCACCCTGCTCTTTAAAACCACTGATTGGTCTTGCTCTTTTTGTACTTTATTTAATTATACAGTGAATACTTTTTCATGTCTAATTTCTTTGGCTCAACATGTTTGTGAGATTCATCTATATTGTTGCATGTAGAAATAGTTCATTTGTTCTCACTGCTAAATAGTATTCGATTGTTTGATGCTTCCACAATTTGTTTATTTAATCTAAATTTGATTTTCAATTTGGGATTATCATGAAGAGTACCATTTGTATGCGTGCGTGCGTGCGTGTGTGTGTGTGTGTTCGTTTTTTAAGATTTATTTTTTTAAGAGAGAGAGAGAGCACAAGCAGGAGGGGCAGAGGAGGGGGGAGAGAATTTCAAGCAGATACCATGCTGAGCATGGAGCCCGACATGAGGCTCGATCTCAGGACCCTGAGATCACGGCCTGAACCAAAACCAAGAGGCGGACACTAAACCAATTGTGCCACCCAGGTGCCCCACGAAGAGTACTGTTTTGAATATTCTTGTAGTTGTCTTTTGGTGAATATATACACTCATTTCTCTTGGGCACATATCAGGAGTGGGGTGCTAGATCATAGTGTATGTGGGTGTTTAGCTTTACGATGTAATGCTGAACAGATTTGAGTGGTTGTACTCCCCTGAGATTTGACACAGGACAGTAATGCCTACCATTGTCACTTATGTCCAACATTATAAAGCCATAGCAACAGCTAATAAGAATGAAGAAATGGCATAATGAATGCCAAAGATAAAACAAAGTTGATATTATATTATATTACATATTATACAGACAGAAAATCCAAAGTAATCTACAACTAGATTAATAAGTGAATTTAACAATGTCATTAAATACAAAGTTAATGTTTATAAAAATCAACTATAATTTTATCTAACAGCAAACAAATAGAGAATAAAAAAATTTATGATATAAATTATTTGGGGAGAATATTTAACAGAAGATTAACAAAACCTCTAGTCTGAAAACCACAAATTATTACCAAGAGAAACGAAAGAAGAACTACATTAATGGAAGGGTATGTAATGCTCATGGCTTGAAAACTTTAGTGTTAGAATCTCAGAGTATGGAGTTGATGTAATCTCAAACAAAATCCTGCCAGAGCTTATTTGGTGGTGTGAAAAGAAAACTTTCCACAGATGATTTACTGATCTACTAGACTTTTATTCAGCAATCCATTGCTTGGGTAGCCTCCACTCTGGCACATAGAAAGGCATTCTGAGGAGTGAGAGATTTGTATAGATGAAAGTGAGCAAAACGTAAAACTAATTTTTTTAAAAAAATCTGGTGCAAAAGGAAGTTCTATTGGGCATTTGCTGATTGGTTAAAGTGGGGGTATTTCCTTGTATGGAGCCAAGGGAAGTCTTAGATCTGGGTCAGACAAGTTGTGCTGAGTGGGCAAGTACTGACTGCTTGACCTAGGTCTTCCTTTTGGTTGGGAGACCCAAGGGTAGAAAGTTAGGTGAGTTCTGTGGGGCTTAGCAGGAGCAACTCCATCTTGGGACAAGACCAGACACTTTATTTTTACCTTTTTAAAGATTATTTGTGGGGCACCTGGGTGGCTCAGTGGGTTAAGGCCTCTGCCTTCAGCTCAGGTCATGATCCCAGGGTCCTGGGATCGAGCCCCACATTGGGCTCTCTGCTCAGCAGGGAGCCTGCTTCCTCCTCTCTCTCTGCCTGCCTCTCTGCCTACTTGTGATCTCTGTCTGTCAAATAAATAAATAAAATCTTAAAAAAATTATTTGTGTATTTATTTGAGAGAACAGAGAGTGAGAGCAGAGTGAGAGTGAGAAGCAGGCTCCCAGCTGAGTGGGGAGACCAACATGAGGCTAAATCTCAGGACCTTGGCATGAAAACACGAGCCTAAGGCATACACTTAACCGACTGAGCCACCCATGGGTCCCCTAGGCTAGACATTTTAACACTGGAAATTGACAAGCCGAATCTAACATTTATATAAAAATGCAAGGGCCAAAAATAGCCAAAATAATTTTGAGGAAGAGGAAACTGGAGGTTTTGCTCTGTCAGATATTATTACATATTTTAAAGCTACAATAATTAAAACAGTGTGAAGATAGACAAATAGAATGAAACAGAAGAAAATCAGGAAACAAACTCATGGTTCCAAGAGTAGACAAGTAGAAGAATGGATCTGGAGGACTTCATCCCTCCAGATATCAGGATCTATTATAAAGACAGTGTGATATTAATGCAAACGTCAACAAGCTAACCAGCAGAACTAAAAGAAAGTCCAAAAACAGGCTCACACATATACAATTGTGTGTGTGTGTGTGTGTGTGTGTATTTCACAGAGGTTGACAATGGTACAATGAGGAAATGAAGGTGTCTTCAAATGGTGGTCATTCCAAAAAGTAGATATTACATATTTCCATTCATACAAAGTTCAAATATAGACAGCAGACATTTAAATAAAGATCGTATAAGTAGCAGAGTAGTGCTTATTGATGGGGCAGTCAGAGTGGGATGGAGATGTTCACGGTGAAGGAGCATGAGAGAACCTTCTGGGACTCAGGAATTATTCTATATCTTAATCTGGGTTGCATATAATACATATTTGTGTATCTATGTACAAAAATTTATTGAGCTATACATTTAAGATTTCTGTACTTTATTTTATGCATGCTAATCTCAATAAACACTTAAAAATTTAAATAAATAAAAGTAAATGGTGCTTTCATTTTCTTTGGGTAAATACTGAATAGTGGAATTATTGGAGCACATGGTATTTCTATTTTTATATTTTTGAGGAACGAACTTCCTGTTCCTGTTAGCGTGGCGCCTGGGTGGCTCAGTGGCTTAAAGCCCCTGCCTTCAGCTCGGCTCATGATCTCAGGGTCCTGGGATCGGGCCCCAGATCGGGCTCTCTGCTCGGCGGGGGCCTGCTCCCCTCGCTCGCTCTCTGCCTACTTGTGATCTCTGTCAAATAAACAAATAAACAAATAAAATCTTTAAAAAAGATAATGTTAGATTATATTTCTATTATATATATATATTCTACTACCTGTGTGTGTGTATAAAAAATGAAATATTACTCAGCCATAAAAAAGGATGAGATCTTGTCATTTGTGACAACATGGATGAACCTAGAAGGTTTTATGCTAACTGCAATGTCAGAGAGAGAAAGACAAATACTATTTGATTTCACTTATATGCATAATCTAAAAAAACAAAACATGAATAAACAGCAGAATCAGATCTATATATACAGAGAACAAACTGATGGTTGCTAGAGCGGAGCAGGACTGAGGGATGGGCAAAACAGGTGAAGGGAGATGGGAGATACAGGCTTTCAGTTATGGAATGAATAAATCAGGGAAGTAAAAGGTGCAACACAGGGAATACAGTGAATGATATTATAATAGCATTGTATGGTGATAGGTGGTAGCTACACTTGTGGTGAACATAGCCTAACTTATAGAGTTCTTGAATCACTATGTTGTAAACTTGAAACTAATGTAACATTATGTGTCAACCGTACTCAAATTTTTTTAAAAAGATAAATGGTGCTGGTATATTTAGAAATATATTTAGAAATATATCTAACATGCTATTTAACAGGCTTATGTCACCTAGTGAACATAGCAAAAAGCTGTACACAGCTTCCAAAGCCACACAATGTACTTTGATTTTCTCAAATTGCCAGCAACAACAATGTATAGATATGAAGCTCAAGGGATGAAGATGAGAATTCACTCACTGTGACTCCATATTTTACAGTCATAAACGATATCTGCTGTCTAAGTTTGTACCAAATGCAATTAATGATTCTAACAAAAATGTTAATATTTATTCAACTTCATGTATCACTTCCAAAATAGCCTTGGTAAGATCCCAAATAAGTTATACTTTTTTAAAAAATCATCAATAATACAAGAAACATTAGGTGTTGGTGATGATGTGGAGAAAGGTGACCCTCTTGCACTCTTGGTGGGAAGGCAAACAGGTGCAACCACTCTGGAAAACAGTATGGGAGTTCCTCAAGAAGTTAAAAGTAGAACTACCCTATGATCTAGCAATCATACTACTGGGTATTTATCAAAGAACCCAAAAATACTAATTCAAAGGAATGCATGCACCCCAATGTTTATTGCAGTGTTATTCACAATAGCCAAATTATGGAAACAGCCTAAGTGTCCCTTCACTGATGAATGAATAAAGAAGATGTGGTATGTATATACAATGGAATAGTAATAGGTCATAAAAATGGGGCTAGAGAGTATAATGCTAAGCAAAATAAATCAGAGAAAGACAAACGCCATATGATTTCACTTGTATGTAGAATTTGAGAAACAAAACAAACAAGCAAAGGGGAGAAAAGTGAGAGGCAAACCGAGAAACAGACTCTTAACTGTAGAGAACAAACTGATGGTTACGTAACCAGAGGGGAGGGGGGCAAGGGAATGGGTTAAGTAGGTGGTGGGAGTTGAGGAGGGCACTTGTGATGAGCACTGGGCGTTGTATGGAAGTGCTGAATCACTATATTATACACCTGAAACTAATACTACCCTGTTTGTTAACTATACTGGAGTTAAAATTTTAAATTTTTTCAAAAATAACTATGTAACCCAACTACACAGCATATTTGGTAGACTTCCAAATGAACTTTCATTGTCTGTGAGTATCCTGGTTATCAGTTCATGGACTTAAAGCTCCAAAATCTCCTTTTTTGTCTTCTCTGTGAAAAATAGATCTGGGTCCTTTCAACCTGTCCCCCCTGCCAGCTGACCTGATGTTCATCTTTGTCAGAAGAGATCAGTAAAGAGACATTGCAAGAGGAAAGGATGTGCTTCCTGACTCCAGCGTGCTTTTTCAGCAGGTTCCTATAGTTCAGGAGGCTTCTCCAGCCCTGAGCTCCTGCATCACCCTGTTCCTTGGGTGCTTTATGCAGCAGAGTACCTTCAGTGAGATATCTCCCATGAATAGCTTTCCTGGGCCCCCTCGACAGCTGATTTCTAGCAGCCTTCAGAAAGCCGTGTAGCGGGTTGAATTGTGGCCTTCCAAAAAGATGTCTCCTCCAAGCCTGTGAGTGTGGCCCTATGCAGAAACAGGATCTCTGTGGATGTAATTAAGGGAAAGGTCTCAAGATGAGATCATTCTAGGTTATCTGGGTAGGCCCTAAATCCAATGACAAGTGTCCTTAGAAGGGCAGAGAGTGGGACACCTGGGTGGCTCAGTTGGTTAAGCTGCTGCCTTCGGCTTGGGTCATGATCCCAGGGTCCTGGGATCGAGTCTGACATCGGGCTCCTTGCTCAGTAGGGAGCCTGCTTCTCTCTCTGCCTCTGCCTGCCTCTCTGCCTGCTTGTGTTCTCTCTTTCTCACAAATAAATAAATAAATAAAATCTTTAAAAAAAAAAAGAGGTAGAGAGAGATTTGAAATGGGAAACAGCAACGAGCCGAAACACCTGCAGCCACCAGAAGCCAGCAGAGGCAAGAGAAGATTCCCCTCCACCCCCGGTGCCTTCAGAAGGAGAAGAGCCCCACAGATGCCTTCATTTCTGACTTCTGGCCGCCAGAACTGACAGAGAATGGATTGCTGTTGTCGTAAGCCACCAAACTCCTGGTGATGTATTTGGGCAGCCAGCTGTACAGGATTTCCGGCAAGTTCCACTGCTGTAGTTCCACAGGGACTCCTCTGCCATTTGGTATGTCAGAGGCATGGCTTCTCAAGGAGGTGTGGCTCTCAACACCAAGAGGGTGTCTGGTAGGGGGTGAGTAGAGGGGATGCCCTTCCTTGAACACTCTCTCAGCTAGAGGGGTGATGGCTGCTCCTTATACCTACTATGCTTTTTTCTTTTTTTAAGAATTTATTTATTTATTTGAGAGAGAGAGAGAGCATGATTGCGGGTTTTGGGGGGAGAGGCAGAGGGACAAGCAGACTCCCCATAGAGCAGGGGACCCGATGTGGGGCTCCATACCAGGACCCCAAGATCATGACCTGAGCGGAAGGCAGATGCTTAACTGACTGAGCTACCCAGGCACCCCTATACCTTCTATTCTTATATTCTTTGGAGTTCTCTGTAGTTTTCTAGCGAATCCTTTGTTACTCCAGTGTCCTGTTATAGTTAATGAATCTTTACATTTTCTCTCTTCAAATTATTGTGTGATAACTCTCTTCTGATTAGACCCAGATTGATACTCTGAGAAATAAGAAGACTTAAAAAATCATGTTTCTAAATTTAACTTCTTTGTTTTTGAAAAGATTTTATCTATTTATTTGACAGAGAGAGAGCATGTGCAAGTACAAGCAGGGGGAGAGGCAGAGGGAGAGGGAGTAGCAGGCTCCCCACAAAGCAGGAAGCCTGACTCAGGGCTCTATCCCACCCCAAGATAAATTCTTGAGTCAAAAACATATGCTTAACTGACTGAACCACCCAGGTGCCCCAAAATTTAACTTCTTGAATGAAGAAACATCCACACTTCGTTCTTGATAATTGGTTATAATATTTAATTGCTGAATAAATGAATGAATGATACACATATCTATGGAATTCACCTCCCCTGCCTTATGCACTCCCTCCCCTAATAAATAATCATATCAAAAAGGAGGATGAAAACAAAATTAATGAGGCTGAGTCAATTGGATAAGTATATGAAAAAATAAATCTCGACCTTCTAATGCAGACCATCCACAGTAATCAATTCTGATGGACGAGAGAGTTAAATACAGAAAGTAAATAATAAAGATTTGAGGGAAAACTATGAAAAAAGACATATTGCAAACTTAATGGGACATAGAAAGCACGAAACATAACAAAGAAAAAATATAAGTCGAGCTACTTTAAATTAAGAACTTCTGTTCAGTGAGAGACGGCATTAGGAAAGGGAAATGGTGAGCCACAGCCTGGAGAAGTGTTGCAACAGATAGATTTAACAGATGACTCAGGTCCAGAATGCATGAAGACTGGCTACAAATCAGTATGTAAAAGACAACTGAATAAGAAAATGGACAAGAGATCTGAATAGGCATTTTTATGGAGAGGATATTCAGATGGCCAGTCAACGTTTGTAGAT
Organism: Martes martes; assembly: GCF_963455335.1. Classification (NCBI taxonomy): domain Eukaryota; kingdom Metazoa; phylum Chordata; class Mammalia; order Carnivora; family Mustelidae; genus Martes; species Martes martes. The sequence goes on from NC_137901.1 coordinate 60,784,877, forward strand.
GTCACTAGAGATTGCAAAGTAAATCCACAACGAAATCACTCCTCACCCCCACCAGAATGGCGAGAGCCGGAACAATCACAGTTCTTCCCCTGGGGTGAATAAGTACATTTTGACTGGGGGGAAGTAAGGTTCTAGTGAGTCAAGCCTCACTGAACCATTCTAGAGGACAAAAGGTTGCATAAAATCTGTTAAAAGGAGAAGTTGCCTGAGAGGGATAAATATGTAACTTGCCAAATCATTTTGCCTTAAGCAGTCTTGGAAGGAAGTATGAATAATGGGTGAAGGAAGGCAAAAACTAGGCAATGATGACCAGGATTCTAAAATGATTCATTTTTTAATACTTTATTACAACCATATTCTTTTTTTTTTTAAGATTTTTATTTTTTCATTTGACAGACAGAGATCACAAGTAAGCAGAGAGGCAGGCAGAGAGAGAGGAAGGGAAGCAGGCTCCCCGCCGAGCAGAGAGCCCGATGCAGGGCTCGATCCCAGGACCCTGGGATCATGACCCGAGCTGAAGGCAGAGGCCTTAACCCACTGAGCCACGCAGGTGCCCCCAAAGCCTTGTTTTAAAGAAAACAGAGATGCAGAGAAGAATAAATGCATAGCCATAAAAGATCTCTTCATCAAAATCAAAGGCATTAGAATTATTGGGTGGAAAGCCTGGGGATCTTGTAACTCCAGTGTCTTTTGCAACCTCCAGGCACCAGAAGCACACTTTCATTCTTGCTAGGGTTACTGAAGACCTCACCTGAAGAGGTGTCTAAAATGATGTTTCTAACTTCTCAAGATTTACCCCTGCCACCACTCATTACGTCTTTACTGATAATCAAGGGTTCACTCTCAGCACAGCTTGAACGGGGGAAAACAGTCCGTACTCTGAGAAGAAAGCATATACAATCAAAAGGATTGTAAGACCTGGCTAATACCCACAAATGGGAAGGAGAAGAAAATGGGCAACAGTAAAGGTATTGGATGAAGGAAGAGGCAAATATAAGGATTTTTTTTTTTTTTCTTGAGAACAGGAGAATTCAGTGATGTAGAAATACATTGATGATTTGGGAGTCCTGGTGAGAGCACCTGAATCCACTTCTACTTCACTGCTGAGACAGCTTCTTGAAGCATGGACAGGATTATGACCTACAATGAATGGTGAAGATGTTTGACTTTCCTTGGAAGAGTGCTAGAAAAATTCAGTGACATTAGATGTTAGAACGGATCCACTATATGAGAGCAGAGAACTCACCACCTGGCTGTGTTCCTTAGGACAACTCATAAGAGGCACCCTTTATAAATCACAAGGACTACGTTGGTGAGGGAGGCATGGGCATCTTTAATAAGCTTGGTAGGACATGAGCTGACCAGAGGAAGATATTGCCAATGGGCTGCCAAGTATCCATGTGGATGGTAGGATTCTGAAATAGCAGAGGGGAGGCACAGCACAAGGAGGATGAAATTACTGTAATGGGTAGCAAGACCAGAATGGCAATTAGAGTGCAAAGTTCTGTAGTAGAGACTAATAAATAATGGTGCTCTGTTCTAGTGGGTGAGCTAGAATGAATATGCCAGCCAAGTAAGGTGGGTTTTGACTTGGATAATTTTTAAAAAAGAAAAAATTGGGTATTGGAAAGGTGAAGTTTGAAATTAACCACAGCAACGGAAAAATCACAATCCCGTATTCAATTTCCAAAGCTAAATCAATTCACAGACCTAAAAGCACATTGATTGAAGGGAAGGCTGCCAGTTCTCCTTGATAAAGGACTCTGCAATACCACTGAAAGTATAAATGATGAATATTACCCCAATTCTTCCCCAAAGAAACCTACAGACATATATCAGGATAACAGTATCTAAGGAAATGGGTAGAGAATCTCGGTTGATACAGATACTACAGGACCTGAAATACCATGATGTCCCTCCAGTTAGAGTTGGGGCTTATGAAGGGGAGATGATAACATACAGCTTGATCCAAGTACACCTACAATGGATCCACTGGGTCCATGGACCTGCCCTGTGGTTGCTTTCCCTCTTCCCACATATGAAATAGGAATAGATACTTAGTAATTTGCAGAACACTTACAACGATTTCCTGACACATAGAATAAGAGAGATAGGGAGACGTCACTGAAACTGCACCCAACCCAGCCAGGATAAAAGTTAGAAGCAACCCGGGGTGCCAAGGTGGCTCAGTCGGTTAAGCATCTGACTCTTTTTTTTTTTTTTAAGATTTTATTTATTTATTTGACAGACAGAGGTAACAAGTAGGCAGAGAGGTAGGCAGAGAGGGAGAGGACGAAGCAGGCTCCCTGCTGAGCAGAGTGCTCAATGCGGGGCTCGATCCCAGGACCCTGAGATCATGACCTGAGCCGAAGGCAGAGGCTTTAACCCAGTGAGCCACCCAGGCACCCCAGGCATCTGACTCTTGATTTCAGCTCAGGTCATGATCTCAGGGTCCTGAGATGGAGCCCCAGGTCAGGCTCTGCACTGGGCATGGAGCCTCCTTAAGATGTTCTCTGTCCCCTTGCCCCTCTTCCACCATTCTCCTGCTCTCTATCTCTTAAAAAAAAAGGAACCAATCTTAGGAGGAATTACAGGGATTAGTACCACTATAAAGGCTTCAAGGACAGAGGGTGGTGGTCCCATCAATTTACCTGACTGGCCCTTATAAAACTCAGAAGGACTGTGGCAGACAGGGTGGCACACTGCAAATTAACTAAATAGTAGCCCCAATCACAGGTGCCATGCTCCATGCCCTGCTCCATGGACTGAACAATCAACCCAGTTTCCAGAACTTGTTAAGCGGCTATCGACCTGTTAGTGTTGTTCCTCTTAATATCCATCAATAAAAAGGATCAAAAGTAGTTAGGGTAGAGTAGCCAGGGAGGGGATGGGAAGAAGAGGGAATGAACAGTAATACACATTCATTTTTGCCCCAGGACTCTTTGGTCACAATATTGTCCTCTGGGATCTTGATCTGCTTGGCATCTACGGAATATCGCAATGGCTCACTGTTTGAGCTGTTCATTCCAAGCTCAGTCGGTTCAACATCTGACTCTTGATTTCAGCTCAGATTATGGTGTCAGAGTTCTGAGATCAAGTCCTGCGTTGGGCTCTCGGCTCAGCAGGGGGTCTGTATCTTTCTCCCTCTCCTTCTCCCTCTGCCCTTCCCCCTGCTCATGCTCTCTCTCTAAAATAAATAAATAAATCTTTTAAAAGCTAAAAATTTTAAAATTTTAAAAGTATAATCGTTAATAATTGCTTAAGATTTTTATTTATTTATTCGACAGAGAAGCAGTGGGAGAGGGAGAAGCAGACTGTCCGCTGAGCGGGGAGCCCAGTGCAGGGCTCGATCCCAGCACCCTGGGATCATGACCTGAGTTGAAGGCAGAGGCTTAATGCTTGAGCTACCCAGGTGCCCTAATAAACAATTTTTTAAAACTTTTAAAAACCAGAACAGAGTTTTCCTTCGAGGATCTTAACAGGGTGTCAGTCATGATGATGCAATGCTCAACAGAGAAGAGCAGTGGGCAAGGACCCCACAGTGTGGGCCTGCAAGACCCTCGGGATCTGACTCACACTAATTTCCTGAAATCTGAGCCCCTGAATGAATTCCCTCCTCTTCCCACCCCTTTGCTTGCTACTCTACCCATTCTTCAGATCTTGGTTTAGATATTGTTTCCTCTGGGAATTTTTCCTGTTTTCTGTTCCTTAAGACTGAGCTATATTTCCCTCCCTTGTTGTGAGCAGCCCAAGTGCTACCTCGTATCATCTACCACTCTGTTATAAATTCCTGCTGGTTCATCTCATCGCCTAGACTGCCAGATTCTTGAGGACAGGGGCTATGTGGAATTCAACTCTACGGCTCCCACCCAGCACTGTTCCCAGCACTGTTCCCAGCCCTGAGCGCATGCCTCATACATTCCTGCTGTATCGCATAGATTCTTGGCCCAGACAGTGTGTTGTAGGGGTATCTGTGCTGTCAGAGGGTATGATGAAGATGCCAATAGGAAATATTCAAGACAACCCCCTACTGGAAATTGTATTGCCTTATGCTGATTCTCAGGAAGAGAAAGTAAATTCACTTAATTTTTTTAAGACTTTATTTATTTATTTGTCAGAGAGAAGGATAGAGAGAGAGAGAGAGAGAGCATGCGCACAAGTAGTGGGAGCAGCAGACAGAGGGAGAAGCAGGCTCCCCCCTGAGCTGGGAGCCTGATATAGGACTCGATCCTAGGACCCCGGGATCATGACCTGAGCTGAAGGCAGACCCTTAACTGACTGAGCCACCCAGGTGCCCCTAAACTCACTTAATTTTAGTTAAAAACACAATAGCTGATCTTTAGGTGTCATTTTCATTTTAACAGTCCCCTTTAAATGCCACGTTACAATTTATTTAATCGGTCCTCTATTGTTGGACATTTACATTGTTTCCAACTTTTCGCTGTTATAAATAACAGTGAAATAAAGAGCATTTTGATGCATGTTGCCAAATTTCCCTCTAGAGACACTATACTAATTCACTTCCCGACAGCAGTGTGCTCTGTGTGACTGAGGCACGTTAGCCTGGAAATAGGAATATGCCACGAGAAACCAGCAATGCCCCTAGGTTGTGCAGTGCCCTGGACAAAGACACACAACTTGTTTTGAAACGAATATATGCACAGTTTGTTTGAAGAATGTCTTACAAAACTCTTAGGACCATTTGATGTATATGGATTTATTGATACAGATTTGGAACAGTGAATTGAAAAGGGAAATTTCCATATTTATTTATCATCCAGGTAGTACTTGTGAAGATTCTTTGCAGTGTCCAGGCACCAACTCTTCCTGTTCTGTATTGTCAAGTCGCCATTCTGGCTTGTGTTAGAGTTCCCATTTTGAGAAAAAGCAGTCATGTATGTGGCCATTACTTTCAATGCCATGGTGCTGGCACCTGTTCGTGTTGACACAATGGAGACTTTCCTGACTCTTGAGGCTCCCTGGAACCGTGACACTGTGGCATCATTGCTGAGGAGGCCAAGGCATGCTGTCTGCCCGATGCCATAAACACTAGCATCCATGGACGCTCTCCAAGTTGTTCTCCGTGCTTTGCTGATGTGGCCACCAATGCCAGGATTTCCCAGGGTGCAGGAAGATGCAAATGAAGGTTTATTTTCCAGTCTTGGTAAGGGTACTGTTTGGAATTTTATAGCATAATGGTAGAACAACAGCTTTCTAACCATGTTTCTTCTTTCTCCCTTTGGGCTAGAGTTGCTGCACTTTTAGAATGTGGTCTCCTTCAATGCTGACCCCACCATGCTTTCCATACTACCACCAGCAGGGGTGAGAGGGCAGGCAAGAAGCTGATGAACCGAGCAAGAAGGTCATCCTGAAGGACTTAAGACTGACCAGGGAAAGCAAGACATCATCCCATTGGCTGAGGGTAAGAGAGAACATCAACTGGAAGGTCCTGTTGGGGTCCAAGAACAAAGATCATACAAACTCTCAGAAGAGATGACATATGGCATGGTGTTCACAGAGGGTCCAAAGTCACAACTTTGGGTACCAGAGGGGGTGCACAGGGTAAAGACACCTGCTGCCTGCCCTGCTGCCCTCAGTTGCTGTTGACCACAGGCAACATCCAATCCAAATGGGCCATATGGGTCCACATACGGACTATTAGCAACATCATGTGCCAAAGATGATTGAAAGTTACCAAAACCAGTGTGTTAGCCCCACTGTTGTGACCCAATCTCTCAAGATTCTGTGAAAGAAACACTGTACCAGTAAAAAGTTGTGGTCTACTCATGGTCCTCCAGGAAATGCCTTGGTCATGAGAACCTAGAACTACCCCATCAACAGAGAGTCCTCAGTCTCATGGCACTCCCTCTCTTCCACCCCTGGCCAGCTCATTGCCTGGGGGGAGTACAGAGAGTCAGTGTATACTAAAGAAGAGATATGGGTTCTGAGCTCCTGAGGGATCTGGTCTGGGAGCAGGGTGACCACCCAGATGGCCCAGGCTTGGGAGGAGACAGAAAATGTTGAGAAAGGCAGTACACAGCAGGCTTCTGGCCCCAGATCCTAAGAACACCACCCATAGCAATAGCTGAATGACTGCTTTTGCAATATATTCACAGAGAGGAAAGATTATTTTTGTTGCCATTGTTGGTGGTGAGTCTAATACCAGTATTGAGCAAATGTGGGAAGTCTTGTGCCCTCCAACCAGGGGCACCCCAGTGCTGTTTAGTCAGATTGCTGGCAAATGTACAGGAATGGTTTATAGGATAAAGGAGGGAAAATATGGGAACACATAGTTCTCATCAACTAAAAATAACTTTTCATGCTAATTTATTTATTTTTTTTTTAGTGATACTCTTTCAGCTATAAATTTGCTTCGTAGGCTGTTGGATCCTTTGCTCCCCTTAGCTAAGCTCTGAGACTAACTTTTTTAAAGTGTTATTGCAAGACAAGCTAATGTTTTCATAGAGCTTGCCAAAATAGATAGGAATGACTTTAAAAAAAAAAAGCAGTTCCAGGAAATATGTAATGACTTTTTTAAAACAAAGAACTCAGAATCTGAAATTGTGAAAAATGCTGTATTGATACCCCTTATAACATTTTTGGAATCTTTTTAAAGCATAAGTTAATAGTTTAATTAACAACATACAAGGTTTGAAGGATGGTTTGTAGAATTGTTAAAATCTCTTAAAATGAATTTTTGATCGTTTATAGGCTGGTAAGGACACTCCCTTATATTACAAGAGTTAATTGTAATTGTTTCTTCATTACACAGACCTTAAACTTGATAGAAATGTTAGTCCTTAACCATCCTGTGTTCCTTAGGCTCTAACATCAGCTTTCTTTTTTTTTTTTTTTTTTTCCTAACATCAGCTTTCAAGTGAAAACTTTGCATAAGCAGTTCTGCCCTTCTGGTTTTCTTCCATGGAAAAAAGAAGAAAAGAAAGAAAGGGAGGGAGGCAGAATTCAACATTGTGGATTCAGTTAATGGACCATCAATCTAATGACACCCAGGTTATGCTGTGTTTGAAGACCATTACCAGCAGATGTTCCTTCAACCCGGATTCTCAGCAATGCCCCCTTGTACTTCTCTCTGTTCTACACAACCAGGTTGCTGGGGGCAAGCAGGAATTGATGAGAATTATTTTGGAAAACTGACTTCTCTTATTCAGACATAGCTTTTCCGGAGCAGAGTATTTTCAGAACATTTACTGGCAGCATAACATAGATGATATCACAGAAGTAATTCCCGCACTGCTGAGCTGCCTAATTCCCCAGTTAAACACTGCTCTGATGTCAACAGCCTCACAGCCAAGACAACTGCCAAAGTCATGTTGCACTTAAAAAGACTTCTCACCACCCCAGGAATGCCACTTTCTACTAATATTAATTTCAAATAATTATTCTTTTTCTTAATCAGTATTTGATTTATTTTAGTTATGTAGATTTAGACATACTTTAGTTGGTTGTAGAGATTTGAAAATTTTTTTTAGAGATTTTATTTATTTTTTTGAGAGAGAGAGAGGGGGAGAGCATGAACGGGGGGAAGGGCAGAGGGAGAGTGAAAAGCAAACTCCCCACTGAGCGCAGAGCCCAACTCGGGGCTTGATCCCAGGACCCTGTGATCATGACCTGAGCCAAAGGCATATGCTGAACTGAATGAGCCATCCAGGTACTCCTGAGATTTGACATTTTAAACAAAATTTGAAAATTTCAAATGATTGAGACTGATCCTATCATGACATCAATACCATGTAGAGTCAGGGATATGAAAAGACATGAAGTTGAGTTTGAGTGTTTGCCATACCTTTGTCCCAGGTAATATATCATGTAAAAATATGGAAGAATCAAGAATATTGACATTTTGTAGGAATGCCTATTCCTTGCCCACAGAAAGATACCAAAAAGATATCTTATCCTCTTATATTTCCGGTCCCAAGTTTCAACATCTGTAAGAAATAAAATGGCATTTTGTAGATGACCTCTATGGTCCTTATTATTCTAAGAATTCATTGCTTCATGAAAACAGAATTCATGCCTGAGCAAAGAAGAGAATTTAGTGGCCAAGAAAGACCCTCACTAGTAGTAACAGTCTTGTTTACATTATGTTGTAATACGGTCCTGGGATGGGTGAATAGCTGGACGGAGAAGTTACTCTGCTATTACAAGGTTGAGGGTACCCATACCCATTCAGTTTCAGTTAATCAACTTCCAGAAAGCATCATATTCACACCTTTAGCAATCATAAAACAGAAGGCATCCATGGCTGGAATTTTAAGGAGGAGTTTTGGTGGGGACTATTTTCAGAGCTGTGGGCCGTGTTTAGGGCACTGACAAGGGATGTTGAGGCACCCAGGACTAGAAATAGCAGGAGGGTGTGTTACAGGAACCCAGTGGTAGTTGGTCCCATCCCTGGCCACAGCCCACAAAGCTGGGACTGACACTTTTCACCCAGGGAGAACCAATCCACAAGCTCGGCTAAGCCAGTCAGGTATTCTTTCTCAAGGAATTGAACTTAATAGCCAGAGATCAAGCCAGTCATATGACATGAGACCCTTTAGCTATAAGTTCTGGTGGAGCTACAAGCAGTCAGTAAGATCCATCCAAAGACAGAAATGAAGAGAATCACAGAAGAGTCTTGTCTGGAGGGAGAAAGAGATAGATGGAGAGCATATAGAAATTAAAGACCATGGCCCCAGAATCATAGCCAGAGAGATGTCCTCTCTGATATCTTTAAATTCCCAGTGTAACCCAGCTAAGTTCATTTCAGTCCTTAGTCATCAATGACTCATCATACTTACACCCTTTGGTTACACTGGCCCAGAGCAACCCAGATTTTCCTGAGACACCATTAGTATTCAACTAGTATGTAATGACTGTACCATAGTCCACTTTATGAAATAAACAAACCATAGTTTATTTATAAATCTCTCATCATCTCTAATATTTTGCATTATAAACATCCTTGTAATCTGAGTCCATCTATCATTTTTTTCTAGAGGTAAATTCCAAGAAGTGGAACTGCTGGGCTATTTGGATAGTTCGATGTGTACTGTTTGTTACCTTTGGTTCAACTAATTTATATTTGGACAAGCAGTGCATGGGAACCCCATTTCAACCTATTCCCTAAATACTGCCATTCTTATTTTTCCATACATGGCAATATGTTGGGTTTGACAAGTATTTCATTGTTAATTTTTATTTCATTGATTGAGCTTTTTCTCAAATATTGATGGGCACTTATATTTGTATATGTATGTCTTGAATTTATGACCTTTGCTTACTTTCTATTGTTGTAATCAATTTCTCTTATTGATTTGTAAGAGACTTGAATTAACCCATTGTCTGTTACCTTGGTTTAAATACTTTTCCGGTTTATTGTTTGATTTTAAAATTTTGTTTGTGGGTCACTTGGGTGGCTCAGTAGATTAAGTGGCTACCTTCAGTTCAGATCGCCATCCTAGGGTCCTGGGATCCACCCCTGCACCTCCCTTTCCCTCTTCCCTTCCCCCAACCTGTTCTCTTTCTCTCTCTCTCTCTATCATGCATAAATAAGACTCTTTAAAAATAAAGTAAAATAAATTTCTGTTCCTGTTTTTCGACACACAGAGGTCTTAAAATTTTTTTCCTGAAGAGATGATCCCTCTTCCTCCATAGGCATCGTCATGTCTGGATTTAGTGTCTAGAAATGTGGTAGCCATCTTTTGATTTTGAGAACATCTGAGGCCATGTGCTTGTCTTTTGAAGCTGACAGAGTGGAGAGAGAGAAACCTCAGGCCTTGCTAACATCGCTGAACAGGTAGAAACCAGTTACCTCTTGATTTTTTTTTTTGTAATGTGAAATACCACATTTCATTTCATCTAAAACACCACTGATTATAAGATACCACATTATTTTATGTACTAAGAAAAGAAAATGCTGCCAATTAAACCATAGCATGCCATTGGTTAGAAGACTTGTCCTAATTTCAGGGATTTTAAAATGTAAAAGCCTGGATTTTAGAATCGATCAAACATAATCATACATTTCCTCATTGTTTCAGTCAAATGAGTCAAGAGATTTCTGTTACTTGCTGTTGTAAGTAGCATACCTAATATATCCAAAACTTATCTACCTCTTACAGGTATACTAGCACATAAATATAAAGACATAAGACAAGAGAATTCACAGGAGCAAAATAATGACAAAATTAAATGTTTATCATTGGGAATAGGTCAAATAAATTCTAGAAAATCCTGTAGTGAACATTGAGCAGACGTTAAAAAAGAGAAAGAAGAAAAGCCAAATATTGTTGTGGAGAACAATTTTCTAAGGTTTATTGTGAAGTAAAAATAAAAGCATGCTTTATGTGTTTGGAGAATTGTGTATGGTATGCCACCATTTGTGTGTGTATATATATATGTGAACATAAATATATACTATCACATACATATATATATTTATTAATCATATCTTTGCTTCAAACGGTACTGAAGAACTAGTAAACATGGTTGCTTCTCAGGAAAAAAGAAACAGGAACTGGGAGATTAGGAAGGGAGAACTTTGTATTATACATACCTTTCTGCCATTTGATTATTAAAATATAAGTATGTGTTGTTTATATGAAATTGCATACATTAAAGAGAAAAGCTAGTCCTCATGCCAGAATTATATAATATTTTTATTCTGTCATATTACACTTTTATGGTTTTCTTTTAGTTTCAATACCATTCTTTTTCAATGTATACATGCCCCCAGGGCCAGTTTTGGGCCCTCTTTTCATTTCTGTCTACATTTAAACCCTTAATGATTTCATTTAAATGTCTGCCTGTAAATACTATTTATACTACTAAAATACTATTTATCACTATTTATCACTTAAATACTACTTATACTGTACATTCCATCTCCTACCACTGGTTCTCCTCTGGGTTCCAGACGCAACATCCCACAGGCTGGTTGACATCTCCATTCCATTATCCAAAACGCATCTCCAACTTAACATGTCTGAATTAGACAGAATGCTTTGGCCTCCATGTAATATAAGTTGGACTCCAGGATTTGTTGGAAAAGTCCTGTGGTAGTTCAATGAGCAGCATGACTCTTCACTCTTAGCATTGCCCTCCTGTGAGGCTGGCTTCATCCTCAAGCTGGATTCAAGATGATTCCACAGTACCAGCCTCCCTTCTCCCTACTACAGTGTTCAGAGGGAGAAAGGATGTAGCTTTTATTGGTAGATCCCTCTTAAAAAAGAATAAACTTTGTTCTCATAAAGCCCCCCAAAACTTGAACCCATTCCTAAACCTTCCCTCTGGTCAATGAGATGCCTTACAATGATTGGCTTAGGCCAGGACTCCTTAATTAGTCAATAAAAGGAGAGAATGCAATTATCCTTGGACCAAGTAGGCCAACTCTTGAGAAGAAGGTGAAGCCAGGTTTTCCTGAATCACTTGGGATATATGAAAAACTGGTAAGTACATGAAAGAAATCAGAATGCTATTAGGACACCGGCTAGGGCAGTTGACAGTATCCAAATGAGGGTTTTTTGTTTTTTGTTTTTTTAACACTTCCTCCTTTTCAGTCTATTTCTTTGTAGTTCTCCCAACCTTAGCAAATGGCACTGCCATAATCACAACTGCCTAAGACAAAACTCTAGGAGTCATATTTCATTCTTCCATTTACCCACCCTTCTCATCATCTGTACTATTACTGACATACATTTTATTTCAATGTATCTCATAAAAGCCATGATACATTGTTATTATTTTTCCTAAACAGTAAATTAATTTTTGAATAAATTAAGCAAAAAGAAAATATATTTTGTGTTTACATATTTCTTCACTATTTTCTAGCACTCCTCATTTTTTAAAAAATATTTTATTTATTTATTTGATGGAGAGAAAGAGAGCATAAGCAGGTGGAACAACAGGCAGAGAGAGAGGGAGCAGGCTCCCTGCTAAGCAGGGAGCCCGATATGGGGCTTGATCCCAGGACCCCAAGATCATGACCTGAGCCAAAGGCAGACACCTAACCGACCCAGCCACCCAGGTGCTGGCACTCTTCATATCCATGTATAGATCTGGTTTTCCATCAGATATAATTTCCCTTCAGCTTTTATTTAACTGAAAATGTCTTTATTTTACCTATGTTTTTGAAAGATACTCTCACTGGATATAGAGTTCTAAGTTAACAGTTTTTTTCCTTTCTGTACTTTAAAAATGTCATCTAGGGGCTCCTGGGTTGCTCACCCTAAACAAAATTAGGGTTTTGTTTCTCACAAAAATTGAGAGATTTATGACCATTATTTTTCAAAATAATTTCTGTCCCATTCTTTTTTTTTTTTTTAAGATTTTATTTATTTATTTGACAGACAGAAATCACAAGTAGGCAGAGAGACAAGCAGAGAGAGGCGGGGAGGCAGGGAGGCAGGCTCCCTGCCAAGCAGAGAGCCCAATGCAGGGCTTGATCCCAGGACCCCAGGATCATGACCTGAGCCAAAGGCAGAGGCTTTAACCCACTGAGCCATCCAGGTGCCCCTCTTTTTTAGAAAAATTTAAATAGAATGTCCATTTGGCTTTTTACAAAGTTTTTATTTCTCTCTTGAAACACTCTTTTCATCTATATGTATATTTTTAATAAATCTTTTAACATACTTATAATAGTTTTTTAAAGCTTTTATTTGCTAATTTCAATAATGAGTTCGCTGTGAATCTGCTTTAATTGACTGTTTTCTTCTGATTATAGGTTATATTCTCTCATGTATGTCATAATTTCTTTTGTCCTATTCTTTACATAGTGCAAAAAAGAATGGTAGAGACTGAAGTATAGATTTTGTGCTTGTATTTTATTTCTGAAATAAATATGTCATTTCCTTTGTCTGATTGCTAGACTGGGGAGCTGATCATTTACAATACTCATAGAGTTGGGTTGAGTTGATGTTGGGCTACAACCTCAATTAGACTGAGTTTATTTGTGATATACTCCTGATATCCTATATAGCAGTTACCTTATTGGTCTTTTCAGGCTTTGATATAGAAGGGAGTTGGACTACAACTGCAAATATTTTTGATTCACCTTTGGATTCAATTCCATCAGGATACCAGAATCCAAAAGCTGTAAGGGATGCATTGTCTTATATGATTACTCTCTGCTTACCAGCTTCTTTTCCACTACCCTTTTTCAAAATGTAGAGACAGAATGTGGGATTATTCAGTTAAGTGGTTTGTACTTGTGTTTGGTTTGTACTTTTAGATTCTAATCAATCCTATTAGTCTTCACTTTCATCTAAGGCTTAGCCAGTTCCTCCTCCTCAAGTCTTCGATGGCAGGTTTTTACTCGTGTCCATATGTGTTTGCCTCTAGATGTGAAAGCTGGTGTAACTCTATTCACCTATGAAGGTCTCCTTTCTCTTTAAATTCAGTTAATTGGACCTTATTTCCCTCACTATTTATTAGGCTCATAGAAAAGTGTGATAAATCATATATTACTTTATTTAGGTGTTTCTTGCTGTTACTATAACAGGGAAAAATTTTCATGTCCTTTTACATCCTAACTGGAATCAGACTTCAAGATATCTTAAATTTCCTTGACTCTTTTTTTTCCTTCCTCACATCCAATTTCTCTGCACTTCCAGCAGCTATGTCTACGGTATAAATTTTGAATCCATCCACCAATGTCTCCAGTGATTCTACCAATGCTGATAGCTTCAGTGGATTACTGAAGTAGTCTACTAACTCATCTCCATGCTTGTATTCTTGACAACCTCTATATTCCATTCTCCATGAGAAGCCAGAATGCTCATTTAAATGAAAAATCGGATTCCCTTTTGCAAAATCAACAATTGTTTCTTATTTTATCTGGACTTAAATCCAAATTCCTTATCACAGCTCACAGTGCTCTACAACATGTGATTCTTTTTTTTTTAACGTTATGTTAGTCACCATACAGTAGTACATCATTAATTTTTGATGTAGTGTTCCATGATACAGTGTTTGCGTATAACACTCAGTGCTCCATGCAATACATACCCTCCTTAATACCCATCACCAGGCTAACCCATCCCCCCACCCCTCTCCTCTCTGAATCCCTCAGTTTGTTTCCCATAGTCCATAGTCTTTCATGGTTCGTCTCCCCCTCTGACTAGCCCCCTTCATTTTTTCCTTCTTTCTCCTAATGTCCTCCATGCTATTCCATATGTTCCACATATAAGTGAAACCATATGATAATTGTCTTTCTCTGCTTGGTTTATTTCATTCAGCATAATCCCCTCCAGTTCCATCCATGTCGATGCAAATAGTGGGTATTCATCACTTCTGATGGCTGAGTAATATTCCATTGTATATATGGACCACATCTTCTTTATACATTCATCTGTTGTTCATCCATTCATCTGCTCCTTCCACAGTTTGGCTATTGTGGACATTGCTACCATGAACATTGGGGTGCACATGTCCCTTCTTTTCATTACACCTGTCTCTTTGGGGTAAATACCTGTAGTACGATTGCTGAGTTGTATGGTAGCTCTATTCTTAACATCTTGAGGAACCTCCAAACTGTTTTCCAAAGTGGCTATTCCAGCTTGCATTCCCACTAACAGTGTAAGAGAGTTCCCCTTCCTCCACATCCTCGCCAACATTTGTTGTTCCCTGTTTTGTTAATTTTGGCCATTCTAACTGGTGTAAGGTAGTATCTCATTGTGGTTTTGATTTCTCAAATTTTGTATTTCTCTGATGTCTAGTAATGCTGAGCATTCTTTCATGTGCCTGTTAGCCATTTGTATGTCTTTTTTGGAGAAGTGTCTGTTCATGTCTTCTGCCCATTTTTTGACTGGGTGATTAGTTTTTTGAGTGTTGAGTTTGAGAAATTTTTTATAGATCTTAGATACTTCTTTAATTGCATCTCATACCACACTTTGTCTCACTAACAAAATTTCTACCAACATTGATTTCCATACTTTCCTATCACATCCCAAGATCTGTTTTTCTTTTTGCTTCCCACTTACTGGCCTTTGCATTGCTGTTGCTTGCCAGGAAAGCTCTCCCAGATCATCACAACTTTTGGCTGTCAGATTTATCCTCTCTGCATTGCATGGTACCAAAATCTGCAAACACACTTCCCGAGATTCCCTTGCATACTAGGTTTTTGCCTAGGTTCAGCCAAAGAAGAGATCCTACAAGAGGTTAAACATTAGAGGTAAGGGAGCGATTATTCCCCTCACCTCTCTGTGAGGAGGTATCTTCAGCAGTAATTGCATCTTTTCTGTGGTTCTAGCTCTAGCCTGGCAGCCCCTGCCACAGTAATACTATGTCTCATTTGCATAGGACTAGGAGTGGATTTCCTTCCTGCTCATCTCTGGTTGCCTTACCACACCCTGTTTGACTCAACAACTCTTCTGACACTCATATTAAATGACCTCTATTTAACTGCCTGGTGTAATTATTTTGTGTTGGTTTTGTTGCCAGTATAATTCAGCTGATGCATTTGGTTATATGTTATCATTCAGTTCTGAGCTCAGATGATATCTCTTCAAAAAACTATTTGCTGACCATCCTGTGTACAGTAGTGTCCTAGTAACTCTCATTATATCACTTTTTAATTTATTGTCTGTTTTCTCCCAATAGCATATAGGCTTTAAGAGAGTATAGACCTCATTAATCTTGTTCAGTGCTCTTTCCCTGTGCCTAGAATGGTACCTGGAACATAGTAACACCTTAATAAATATTTGTGGAATAAATGAAAGAAAATACCTAGTACTTTTATGAGTTTAAGCTTCACAGTTATATTTTAATCCATCTAAAATTTATTTTGGTGTAGATGTAAAGTATAGATATAATTTTTGTGTCATATAGCCACTAGCATAAACCCATTTATTGAAAAACTATTCCTTTTGCCCTATTTCATACTGATCCCTTTATTTATTATATACAATTTCTTTACATATATTGTACTTACATTTGTAATTGGACTTTCTGTACTGTTTTGTCATTTAACCCATGCAAGTAATACACTATTTTATATCTTTATAATACATTGTAAAAACTGGTGGGCCAAAATCTCCCTTCTTTTAAAAAAAATTGTAGCAAATATATATCATTTTTATTGATCTAGATATACTTAAGAATAAAACTTAAAGGCCCACAAAAATCTAACGTGCATTTGATTGAAACTGTTTTAAATACATGGATTATTTTGAGGGAAAAATTACTTTACAATATTGAACCTTCCCATATAGAAAAATAGTATTTCATTCCATTTTTTCAATTCAGTTGTGTATAGTGTAGCACTTCCATAAAGTTTTAGAACTCTTATTATATAAATCCTGCATAATTTTTCCCCTTAATATTAGCAGTGAATTTTGAGTTCTTACTATGTGTCAGGAACTGTTCCAACTACTTTAAATGTATTAATACTATTTAATGCACACAATCATATAGATAGGTACATTTACTGCCATTATTCCTAAATAATTTATATTTTATTGTTATGTTGAATGAGATGATATCCTTTTGCATTTTCTAACACTTTATATATAGGAAAGCTATTGATTTTTATAAATATATCTTGTAACTGGGGCATGTCTGGTTTTTAAAAAATGAGTTAAAGTAATTACCCGTTCAATGTGCACTTAAGAATGCTGCTCTATGATAAATAAGATATTATGCCTACCCATATTCACACAGAATTTTTAGTAAACTTTAAGTATTCATCATTAGTCATAATAACAATAAGAATTACTACTTATGGGATGCCTGGGTGGTTCAGTCAAGTAAATGTCTCCCTTCGAGTCAGGTCATGATCTTGGGGTCCTATGGTCCTGGGATCAAGAGCCATGTCAGGCTCCCTGCTCAGTAGGGAGTCTGCTTCTCCCTTTCCCTCTGCCCCTCCCTGCTGCTTGAGCTGTCTCTTTCCTGCTCTCTCTCTCTCTCTCTCTCTGGTGTTCTCTCTCTCTCAAATAAAGAAATAAAATCTTTTAAACAAAAAGAATTACTACTATCAAAGAAGATCCTACTATGTGATGAACACTATGCTTGACAATTTACATATATGATATCTTTGAATCCCTGGCACAACACTCTATATAGTAAGAATTATTATACCCATTTTACAGATGAGAAAAACTGAGACTCAGAGAGAATAAGTTATTTTTCCAAGTTCACATATTTCTACTCTGCTGCTTTAAATGTAACTTATACATATAACAACTGTTTTCATTTTCAGAAGTTAATTAATATAAAACTGGGGCACCAAGGTGATTCAGTAGGTTGAGCATCTGACTCTTGGTTTTAGCTCAGTTCATGATCTTGGGGTCCTGGGATCAAACCCCATCTTGGGCTCCATGCTCTGTGGTAAGTCTGCTTGGGATTCTCTCTCCCTCTCCCTCTCCCTCTGCCCCTACCCCAGTCACTTGCACACCTTCTCTCTCTCACAAATGAATAAACAAATATTTTTAAAGTTAACTATATAGAACAATAACTGAATTTTGATAGTATAAAATAAAAATAAATGAGAAAAGTAAAATATGATATTAATTTCTATAGCATTGCGCTCTTAAAACTTTTATTTTGGACTGAGGGTCTTTTTCTTTTTCTGAAATTTTACTACAGTTTAAGGCAGGGCAATGTGATGCTGTCTGAAGGGGGCTTGATTCCATATCCCAATGAATGTTTTGTTTGGTTTTCAAAAAACCTTAATTTCTCAGTGTAATAAGAAAAAAATTTTCAAAAGAAAATTATATGTAATAAGATATCTAGGAATAAACTTAACCAAAGAGGTGAAAGACCTGTACTCTGAAGCAATAAAGCACTGATGAAAGAAACTGAAGAAGATACAAAGAAATGGAAAGATATTCCATGCTCATGGATTGGAAGAACAGATACTGTTAAAATGTCTATGCCACCTAAAGCAATCTACAGATTTAATACTACCAAAATACTAATAGAATTTTTCACAGAATTAGAACAAAAAATCCTAAAATTTATATGGAACCACTAAAGACCCCAAATACACAGAACAATTTTGAAAAAGACAAACAAAGCTGGAAGTATCACAATTCCAGGCTTCAATTATATTACAAAGCTGTAGTAATCAAAACAGTATGGTACTGTAATAAAAATAGACATATAGATCAACGAAACAGAATAGAAAACCCAGAAACGAACCCACGATTATATGGTCAATTAATCTTTGACAAGGCAGGAAAGAATATCCAATGGAAAAAAGACAGTGTCTTCAACAAATGGTGTTGGGAAAACTAGTCAGCTACATCCAAAAGAATGAAATTGGACCATTTTCTTACACCATACATAGAAATAAATTCCAAATGAATGAAAGACCTAAATGTGAGAACTGAAATCATAAAAATCCTAGAAGAGAGCACAGGCCGTGATTTCTCCGATATGAGCCATAGCAACATTTTCCCAGATACATTTCTTGAGAAAAGGGAAACAAAAGCAAAAATCAACAACTGGGACTTCATCAAGATAAAAGGCTTTTGCACAATGAAGAAATTATCAACAAGGGGTGCCTGGGTGGCTCAGTGGGTTAAAGCCTCTGCCTTCGGCTCGGGTCATGATCTCAGAGTCCTGGGATCGAGCCCCACATCAGGCTCTCTGCTCAGTGGGGAGCCTGCTTCCCCCACCTCCCGCCTGCCTCTCTGCCTACTTGTGATCTCTCTCTGTCAAGTAAATAAATAAAAATTAAAAAAAAAAAAGAAATGATCAACAAAACTAAAGGCATCCTATGGAATGAGAGAAAATATTTGCAAATGACATATTGGACAAAGGGTTAGTAACCAAAATATATAAAGAACTTATAAAACTCTAGGCCCCAAAACAAATAATCCAATTTAAAAAATGGGCGGAAGACATAAACAGACATTTTTCCAAAGAAGACATACAACAGACACATGAAAAGATGCTCAACATCACTCATCATCATAGAAATGCAGAACAAAACTGCAGTGAGATGTCAAGTCACACCTGTCAGAATGGTTAAATTAAAAAACACAAGAAAAATAAATGTTAATGATGATATAGAGAAAAAGGAACCCTCTTGTACTATTGGTGGGAATGCAAACTCATGCAGCCACTCTGGAAACGAGTGTGGAGATTCCTCAAAAAGTTAAAAATAAAACTACCCTAAGAACCAGTAACCATACTACTGGGTATTTACCCCCCAAATTAAAAAAAAAAAAAACACTAATTCAGAGGGATAAATGTACCCCTATGTTTATAGCAGCATTATTAACAATTATGAATTGTTAATAATAATTAATTATTAACAAATTATGAATGCAGCCCATGTCCATCGATAAGTAAATAGATAAAGAAGATATGAGATATCAGAGCGCCTGTGTGGCTCAGTGGGTTAAGCCTCTGCCTTTGGCCCAGGCCATGGTTTCGGGGTCCTGGGATTGAGCCCCGCATCAGGCTCTCTACTCAGCAGGGAGCCTGCTTCCCTCTCTGTCTCTGCCTGCCTCTTTGCCTATTGTGATCTCTTTCTCTGTGTCAAATAAATAAATAAAATCTTAAAAAAAAAAGATGTGAGATACACACACACACACACACACACACACACACACACACACACAGGAATACTATTCAGCCATAAAAAATACTGAAATCTTGCCATTTGCAATGACATGGATGAAGTTAGAAGAATTATGCTGGGGCACCTGGGTGGCTCAGTGGGTTAAAGCCTCTGCCTTCAGCTTGGGTCGTGATCCCAGGGTCCTGGGATTGAGCCCCACATTGGCCTCTCCGCTCAGTGGGGAGCCTGCTTCCCCCCTCCCTCTGCCTGCCTCTCTGCCTACTTGTGATCTCTGTCTGTCGAATAAATAAATAAAATCTTTAAAAAAAAAAGAAAGAATTACGCTCAGCAAAATAAGTGAGTCAGAGAAAGACATACAATATGATTTCATATATGTGGAATTTAAGAAACAAAACAAACAAGCAAAGGGGAAAAGAGAGAGAGGTAAACCAAGAAACATATTCTGAACTATAGAGAACAAAAAGATTGTTCAAATAGGTGATGGAATTAAGGAGTGCATATGTGATGAGCACCAGGTGATATATGGAAGTGTTGAATCTCTCTACTGCTCACCTGAAATATTACATTGTATGTTAACTATACTGGAATTTAAAATAAAATTTAATTTTTTTAAAAAGAAAAAATTGGGGCACCTGCATGGCTCAGTCATTAGGCATCTGCCTTTGGCTCAGGATCCCAGAATCCTGGGATTGAGCCCCGCATCGGGCTCCCTGCTCTGCAGGGAGCCTGCTTCTCCCTCTCCCACTCCTCCTGCTTGTGTTCCCTCTCTCATTGTGTCTCTCTCTGTCAAATAAATAAATAAAACCTTTAAAAAAAAAAAAGAAAGAAAAAATTATGTGGATCACTGTCCAGCTCCTAAAGTGCTTGCCTTTGCTTTTTCAAAGTCTATTTTAAGCTACATGAAGGATTTATTTCAAGCTGTCTCACATACTTTGCCTTTCTCCTTAATTTTTAATTTTGCTTAATTTGAAAACATTCACTAAAGTCATGATCAATGCCACTATTAAGTACTTCTATTCCCTTGAACTTCCCAACACTCAGGCAGAAATTATGACAATTTCTTAGAGTTTATGCTGTTTCTGGTACATAATGCTCAGTGTTTCTTTTTCTCTCCATCTAATCCAAAACTTGTAGAAATTTTACCATGAAGAAAATCTATCATTTTATCCTCTTGCCTATAATGGAATACTCAACCCTCATTTTTCATAGCATGCCAGGTAGGTACCCACCCACCCAAAAAAAGTCTTTTCCTTTTGCTTAGAAACTGTAGTCTCTTTCTTTAAGAAAACTCTAGGGGTGCCTGGGTGGCTCAGTCAGTTAAGCATCCAACTCTTGGTTTTTGGCTCATGTCATGATCTCAGGGTTGTGGGATCAAGCCCCACATCAGACTCTCCACTCAGCAGGGAGTCTGCTTTTCTCCCTCTTCCTCTGTCCCTCTCCCAGCTTGCTCTCTCTCCTTCTCTAAAGTAAATAAATAAATATTTTTTAAAAAGAAAGAAAACTCTCTCACAGGATTATTTTATGATTTACATAACTTTATGATAGTTTCAACTCCAAGTTGCACTTAAGGGCAAAATAGTAGCATAATACTACTAATTATTAGGGAAATGCAAATCGTAACTATAATGGGACACTGCCTCACACCATTAGGGTGGTTATTATATTAAAAAACAGAAAACAGTATTGGTGAGGATGTGGAGAAATTGGAGCTCCTTTGCACTGTTGGTGGCAATGTAAAATGGTATAGCCATTGTGGGAAACAGTATGGAGGTTCCTCAAAAATTAAAAATAATATTACCATATGACCCAGAAATTCCACTTCTGGATATATACCCCAAAGAATCGAAAGCAGGGTCATGAATAGATATTTGTGCACCCATATTCATAGCAGCATTATTCACAATACTAGAACGTAGAAGCAACCCAAGTGCCCATTGACGAATGAATGGGATACCAAAATGTGGTATGGTCATACTATTAAATATTATTCAGTCCTAAATAGGAAAGAAATTCTGCAAATATGCAACAATATGGATGAATCTCGAGTACATAACGCTGAGTGAAATAAACCAGTCACAATAAGTCAAATACTGCGGCGCCTGGGTGGCTCAGATGGTTAAGCATCTGCCTTCAGCTCAGGTCAATATCTCAGGGTCCTGGGATGGAGCCCTGCATTGGGATCCCCACATTGGGATCCCTGCATGTTTGGTGGGGAGCCTTCTTCTCCCTCTCCTTTTACTGCTTCCCCTGCTGTGCTCTCTCACTCTCTGTCAAATAAATAAATAAAATCTTTTTTAAAAAGGTCAAATACTGTATGATTCATCTTATATGAAATAATGAAGTAGTCAAAATGATAAAAGCAGAAGGTGTAATTTTGGTTGATGGGACTGGGGAGAAAGGGAGAATGGGGAGTTATTGTTTAATGGGTATAGAGTTTCAGATTAACAAGGTGAAAAGAGTTTAGATAGTGGTGATAGCTGCACAAGAATGTAAATGTATTTAAAACCACTGAACTGGGGGCACCTAGGTGGCTTAGTCTGTTGAGTGGCTGACTTTTGGTTTCAGCTCAGGTCATAATCTCATGGGTCCCAGGACCGAGCCCCATGTTGGGCTCCACACTCAGCAGGGAGTCTGTTTGAAGATTTTCTCCCTCTACCCCTCCCCCACCACACTGGACCTCTCTGGCTCTCTCAAGTAAATAAATAAATCTTAAAAACCAAAACAAAACAAAACCAAAAAACACTGAACTGTTACCTTAAAAACGGTTAAGATAAGCAAGCAGAGTGGGGCAGTGGAAGCATGCTTGGCACGTAACCCAGAATTTGATGGATGGAAAAATGGTTAAGATGGTAAATATTGTTGGGACGCCTGGGTGGCTCAGTTGGTTGAGCAGCTGCCTTCGGCTCGGGTCATGATCTCAGTGTCCTGGGATCGAGTCCCACATCGGGCTCCTTGCCCGGCGGGGAGCCTGCTTCTCCCTCTGCCTCTGCCTACCACTCTGTCTGCCTGTGCTCGCTCGCTCTCTCTCTCTAACAAATAAATAAATTAAAAAAAAAACTTTTAAGATGGTAAATATTGTTATGTATATTTTAAAACAATTTTAAAAATCAAAATTAAATATTAAAATAAAGAATAAGAGTCCATCAGTCACATAATTTATTTGACTATAGGTAGATACACAGGAAACATTGCTTTTACTGAATGCAGACAGGCCATTTTGTGTGGATGGAAAGCCTAAATCTAACTAATGATATTTCAAATCAACCTTTGTTGAGAATTAGTTAATAGCCTTCAGCATGATATATGCTTATAAAATTTATTAATTTCAAATAGATAAATTTAACTCCTTGGTTTTGGAAATTCATACACAATTACTAACATAGAGAAAAGGGCAAGAGCTATGGTTTTTATAAAATGTTACATTAAATAATCATTATTTTATGAATTTAATGGCTCTTCGTAAAAGCTCCTGAGATCATTCAGACTCCTTCTTAATGAAAGAGGTGAGTCCCTCATTCCCTTTTGCAAGCCCTGTGACAAACTAAATGTTAAGAAGAACTGTAAAGAAAAGTTTCACTGCCAAACCGCTAACCATGCTCTGAAAGTGCAAAGTAGAAAAGAAATAAAAAGTCAAACAAAAACAAACAAGATTAGAGTTCTATGAAGACAGAATAAACCACAGACCATAGGAAAACACTATCCCTTCCATGGCCTCAGTATCATCATAGTAGACGAGTGCTGTGAGTGGGGATGTCTGGGTCCATCCAGCCGCCATCTTGGAGCCTCAACCCCATCATTTCCCCCTCTCAGTGGATACTAAGTGAGGATAGAGTGTATTCATGGCTGTGAGCAGTCTTTGTCTCCTCTCCTCTCCATGTTGGCACCCAGAGAGTCTCCCTGTTGGCTGTAGTGTTCTCTGTATTGTCAAGAAAGGTCATCCAAAGTAGCTAACTCCTCAAGAAACTTTGCCAAATCACATTCAGCAAGCTCGATGCATAACAGTTGATTATTTTCCAAGTGGGTAGCATTGATTAGGAAAGGAAAAAGACGCTCTAATGTTTTTACATTTCTTTGTGTCTTCCTCAATTTCTTTCATGTGTGTTCTATAGTTTTCTGTGTACAGATCTTTACCTCTTTGGTTAGGATTATTCCTAGGTATCTTATGGTTTTCGGTGCAATTATAAATGGGATCAACTCCTTAATTTCTCCTTTTTCTGTCTCATTGTTAGTGTACAGAAATGCAACTGATTTATGTGCATTGATTTTATTTATTTTTTAAAGATTTTATAATAAAGATTTTATTTATTCATTTGAGAGAGAGAGAGCACAAGCACGGGGAGAAGGAAAAGCAGACTTCCCACTGAGCTGGGAGCCTGATGTGGGAAATGATTATTGTATCGTACTGTGATTGTTGTTTCAATTTCCTTGCTGATTATGTGTCTGTTCAGGCTTTCTATTTCTTCCTGGTTCAGGTTTGGTAGTTTATGCATCTCTAGGAATGCATATTCTTCCAAGTTGCCTAATTTGTTGGCATATAGTTGCTCATAATATGTTCTTATAATTGTTTGTATTTCTTCGGTGTTGGTTGTGTCCTCTTTCATATGTGATTTTATTTATTTGAGTCCTTTCTCTTTTCTTTTTGATAAATCTGGCCAGGGGTTTATAAATCTTACTAATTCTTTCAAAGAACAAACTCCTGGTTTCATTGATCTGTTCTACTGTTCTTTTGACTTCTATTTCATTGATTTCTGCTCTGATCTTTATTATTTCTCTTCTCCTGCTGGGTTTAGGCTTTATTTGCTGTTCTTTATCCAGTTCTTTTAGGTGTAGGGTTAGGTTGTTTATTTGAGATCTTTCTTGTTTCTTGAGAAAGGCTTATATTGTTATATACTTCCCTCTTTTGAACATGAAAGGTTTTGAACAGTTGTGTTGTCATTTTCATTTGCTTCCATGAATTTTTAAAAATTGTTCTTTAATTTTCTTGTTAACCCATTTGTTCTTTAGTAGGATGCTCTTTAATCTCCATGTATGAGCTCTTTCCAAATTTCCTCTTGTGATTTTCCTCTTCAGTTTCAAAGCATTGTGATCTAAAAATATGCAAGGATTGGTCCCAATCTTTTCCTACCAGTTGAGATCTGATTTGTGACCCAGTATGTGATCTATTCTGGAAAATATTACATGTGTATTCAAGAAGAAGGATGGAATGCTCTGAATATATCTGTGAAGTCCATCTGGTCCATTGTGTCATTCAAAGCCCTTGTTTCCTTGTTGATCTTCTGCTTAGATGATCTGTCCATTGCAGTGAGTGGGGTGTTAACGTCCCCTACTATTATTGTATCATTATTGATGTGTTTTACTTGGTTATTGGTTGGTTTATATAATTGGCTGCTCCCACATTAGGGTTATAGATATTTACAATAGTTAGATCTTCTTGTTGGATAGGCCCTTTAATTATGATGTAGTGTCCTTCCTTATCTCTTATTACTTTGTTGAAAATCGAGTTTGTCTAATATAAGGACTGCTACCCCAGCTTTTTTTTCATGTCCATTAGCATGGTAAATGGTTTTCCACCCCCTCACTTTCAATCTGGACATATCTCTGGGTCTAAAATGAATCTCTTGTAAGCAGCATATTGATAGATCTTGCTTTTGTATTCAATCTGATAACCTGTGTCTTTTGATTGGGGCGTTTGGCCCACTTTCATTCAGAGTAACTATTGAAAGATATGAATTTAGTTCCTTTTTACCTGTAATCACTTTTTACTACCTGTAAATCACTTTTTCTGTATATTGTCTCTGTTCTCTCTGGTCTATGTTATTTTGGGGCTCTCTCCTCACTTAAAGGATACCTTTTAACATTTCTTGTAGGGCTAGTTTAGTGACCATGAATTCTTTTAGTTTCTGCTTATCTGGAAGCTTTTTATCACTCTTATTTTGAATGACATCTACTTGGATAAAGTATTCTTGGCTGAAGATTTTCCTCATTTACCACCCTGAATATATCATGCCAGGCATTTCTGGCCTGCCAGGTCTCTGTGGTTAGGTATTCTGCCAGTCTAATGTTTCTACCCTTGTAGGTTAATGGATCACTTGTCCTGAGATGCTATCAGTATTTTTACTTAGTCTCTGAGATTTGCAAATTTCACTCTTATATGTCATGGTATTGACCTATTTTTACTGATTTTGAGGGGGCTTCTTTGGGCCTCCTGGACTTGAATGCCTATTTCTTTCCCCAGATTAAGGAAATTCTACATTACAATTTGCTCCATTATATCTTCTGCCCCCCTTCTCTCTTTCCTCTTCTTCTGGGATCCCAAATATTCTAATATTGTTTCCCTTTATGGTATCACTTATCTCTCGAATTCTACCCTCATGATCTAACTGTTGTTTCTCTCTCTCTCTTTCTCAGCTTCTTTATTCTCCATCATTTTGTCTTCCAAATCACTAATTCTCTCTTCTGCTTCATTTATCCTCGCATTTAGAGCCTCTGTTTGTTGTTGTTGTTATTGTTGTGCGTGTGTTTTAGGATTTCATTTATTTACTTGTCAGGGAGAGAGAGAGAGCAGAAGCACGGGGAACAGCAGGCAGAGGGAGAGGCAGACTCCTGGCTAAGCAAGGAGCCTGACCAAGAAGCCCAATGTGGGCCTTGATCCCAGGACCCTAGGATCATGACTCAAGCCAAAAACAGATGTTTAACTGACTGAACCACCCAGGCATCCCTAGAGCCTCCATTTTTTATTGTACCTCATTAATGGACTTTTTGATTTTGACTTGATTAGATTTTAGTTCTTTTATTTCTCTAGAAAGAGAGTCTCTAGTGTTTTCTGTTTGTTTTGTTTTTTTTTTTTCAGCTATTATCTCTATAATCATTATTCTGAACTCCAGTTTTGGCATTTTACTTATATCCTTACCAATTAGGTCTCTGGAAGTCAGTACTGCCTCTTTTCTCTTTTTTGAGGTGAGCTTTCCGTGTTGTCATTCTGTCCAGAGAAGAATAGATGATTGATAGAACAAAATATTAAAAGGGTAAGAACAACCCTAGAGAAATATACACTAAACAAATCAGAAGAGACCCAAAACAAAAATAAGTAAGTAAGTAAGTAAATAAATAAATAAATAAATATTTTTTAAAAAGAGAATAAATCTGACAGGTGAACAGAATAGAGAAAATTCACTGGATCTTGCATGTATTTTGGCCTGTTTGTTTGAAAACTAGATCCCAAAATTGTAAAGAAAGAAAACTTATATATATATATATAATGTGTATATATATATATATATACACATTAAAAAAAAAACTAAATCCAGTGAAAGGGTAGAATGTAACTGTACAAATGAAAATTAAAAGAGAAAAAAAAGGAGGAATATGAACAGACAGGTGAGCAATACACTGTATCCTGAGTGTTTTTTGGTCAGTTTGTTAGAAGAAACTACATCTCAAAATTGTTAAGAAAGAAATACATATATACAAAAAATAAAATTAAATACACTGAAAGGATAGAATGTATCCTTAAAGATGAAATTTTAAAAGATTTAAGCAAAAACAGTTGATAAAATTAGAAATTGGTTGAAAAGGAAAGAGAAAAAAATTAAAATTAAAAATTAAAGAAGCCTGGCCGGGGTTGGGGGCGGGGGGGACCCATGACGTCTATATGCTATATTCCCTGGTGCTGGAGTTTTGCCATTCTTATTGATGGGTAAACTTGGTCTTGGCTGGATGTTCTTGCTGATCTTCTCGGGAAGGGGCCTGTTGTGTTGAATCAGATGTCTTCCCTGCCCCCTCCCCTACTCCCAACCCGGGCAGAATTGCACCACCCTTGCCAGGGGACTGTCGGTTGTCTTTTGGTTTTCTTGACTGTTTCCTTTGCTGTGCAAAACCTTTTTATTTTGATTAGTTCATTTTTGGCTTAATTCCTTTGCCTATAGAAATGTGTCTAGTGTTGCTCCAGATTGCTCTATGTGGTCTTGTTCCTTGAAGCCTTTCCACACTGCTTTAGAGGATGAGAATGAAAATGGCAGCCCCCCAATCTTCAGCCCTGGAACGGAAAGCTTGGGACCTCACTCCTCAGTGTGCCCTCAGGGAAAAGCAGTCAATCACTCTTGTCTCCCTGTCTGGGCCATACTCCATGCTCACCCAGGTTGTGACTAAGTATTTCTATCTCAGGCATGTGATCCCATATCAAGTCTCCAAATCCTGCAGACTCCTAGAAGGTGTCTGCCCACTTCTGACGTTTGCTGGGACCCTGCTCAGAGAGCAGTCACCCAACCTTTCCATGGTTCTCAGTTTGCAGCCACTCTGAACTAAAAGCCCTCTCCTGGCCTTGCTGATTGAGCCAGCTTCCCTGCTCTGATGCCTGGAAACTCTGTCACATTCAGGCACCTCCAGTCTTCCTGTGACCCTGGGAATTCTGAGACCACACAGACCACCTAGGATCTGCCCCACTTAGCCACCTGAGTACCTTTCAGGTAGAGACATCCCTCACTGGAGCAGACTTCTAAAAATTCTGATTTTGTGCTCTCCTGCATATCACTTTCCAGTAGCTGGCTTATGGAGGCTCCCTCACCATGGTTTAGCTACCCATATATCATCTTGGATTCACTTTTCCACACCACCTAACTTATAGAAAGTGGTCACTTTTCTATTTGTAGAGTTGCATCTATTCTTTTCTTAGATGTCTGGTTGAGTTCACATGTGTTCAGAATAATCTGATAGCTATTTAGTTGAATTTCTGGGACCAGACAAAACTAAGGTCTCCTACTCTCTGCCATCTTGGACCACATCTCAATAAATATTTGTTTTAATAACTAGTTTTCATCATTGAAAGGAGTGAAGTTTGACGTTAAATAGCTCAGGATCATATACAAAGATGTAAAATAAATTTTACTACAATGAGAAAAAGTCTATCAATAAACTTAGTAAATAGGCATGCATTGAAAAAAAATACACATCTAGAAAATAAATTTTTTAAAAAATTCAGACTCATTATTAAGGAAATATAAACTTTGATCTTTCAGCTAAATTAGGGTGTAACTCAAAACATAAAAGGGACCTAAAATAGGAAATGAAAAAACCTCACATTGTCCAAAAACAGGTAGGATATTTCAATTGTAGTTGCGAGCAAAATTCCAGGTGTTTGGTGAAATATTTATCAAATTTTTTTTTAAGATTTAATTTATTTTATTTGACAGGCAGAGATTACAAGCAGGCAGAGAGGCAGGCAGAGAGAGAGAGGAGGAAGCAGGCTCCCCGCTGAGCAAAGAGCCTGATGTGGGGCTCGATCCCAGGACCCTGGGATCATGACCCGAGCCGAAGGCAGAGGCTTTAACCCACTAAGCCACCCAGGTGCCCCTATTTATCAAATATTTCAAATATTTATATCAAATGTTTACCAAATATTTCAAACATATTTATCAAACATTTGCCATGACTAGTTGGATTAAAGCAACTTTCTCCATCAAATTTATTGGTTTACTGCCCTGGTGGGCCAATGTCCATTCTCCTATCACCACTCATCTCTCAAAAGTGAGAGATGAGACAATGACGGGGCCAGTCAATGAAAACCCATTGCCAAGGGTAGAGAAGTAACACATGTAGTTCCAACTATTCACACAAGTGATTCATATGATCACATTTCTGTATGAACAGCAATATTGTTATTGAAAACTGCTAAATCACTAACATTGTACACTGTTTTGTGGAAAGGAAAGACATAAAACATCCTGTCTTTCTCTTAAATTGTGAATGCTCTGGCATCAAGTAAATCAAACACATATGAAACAGCATGAGGAGAAACTACAAATCAATGTGTCAACAACTAAGAACTAGAATGATAGAATGTAAATTCATGAGGATCATAAATCCTTAGAATGTTGGAATATATGGTCCAGTGGTCAAGTTACTTTATCTTCCGGCAAAGACAACTGAGACCCAGAAAGGGCCAACATGTAACAGCCAAAAGAACTCAAATTCATAGAGATACATAAACAGATACAAGGAAGTAGGGGAAAAGACTATTTTGACAGGTATTATCACCAGTTAGACCCCAAGACCTGCTCTTTACTCCCTATCTGCTTTACCCATTGTCCTTTGACCCAGATTTTTCCTTAAGCTCTTCTTTCTAGTTTATCTCTTAACTCAGGCAAAAGACGCAACAGGCATACCATCCCATGATGGAAACTCCTCAAGCAATAACAACTGCCCATATGAAGAGCTCCGGTGGCCCAGACCTCCCAGACCAGTTTGAACTCAACTCCTGACTCATACCTGTGCAAATGGACCATGCAGTGACCAACAGTTACCTTTACCTCCCGATAATACTAAAATCTTCACCCAAGGAGGAGCCTCAGCCTTATTTACAGAACATACAATGTCTGTATAGGCATGTTTCCTTAAGGTGCATGAATGGCCTTTAGAGGATGAGACAAGGCTTCCCTATCTAAATATTCATCCTAACCCATTCACCCTTTCTCAGGGAGGCATGGCTTTGGAATGCTTCCCTGAAATCTCCTTATTTGCTGAAATAAAGTTTCCTTTATGCAACAACTCCACCTGGTATAGTTCCTATCTGAGACTCACCAAGGAGCAAACTCTTGTTAGTTTGTTTATAGTAGCACCAAAAAGCCTTTGGGTAAAGGTGAGACCTAAATGCATGGTCTATAGGAGGGAGCAGAATAAAGTAGCTAGGTGGTCTCTATAAGATGTTAACAGGAATTTCAAAAATAGAACTTTAATTTTAGAATAGTTTTAGATTTGGGAAATAATTGGGAGGATAATGCAGAAAGTCCCCACATACCACACTTAGCTTTTCCTTTATTATTAACATCTTACATTTGTATTATGCATGTTACAATTAAGGAACCAATATTGAGCCATTATTATTAAAGTTCATATTTTACTCAGATTTCCTCAATTTTGTTAAAAAAAAAACCCACAAAGTTCAACTGAGTAAACTCTGAAGATCTTACTGGTTTTATTCAGTGATTAATGAATCAGGCAGCATCCCACCTTGTAGGAAGTAAGGAGCTCAGAAGAACTGTGCAAAATGGAGATTATTACAGGCAGAAGGGGGCAGGGACAAGGAAGGAGATGATTACCTTCTCTTTCTTTGGGGGACAGAAAGGGTCTGTCAGTTGGGTTACCTCACTACGGCTGACCAGGTGATTCCAGATTGACTGGTTACAGGTTACATTCCGGGGACAGGTTGAACCTGCAATTAAGTCAGTTATTAAGTCTTGGTTTGCTGATGTGGTGCTTAGCACAAGTGACTTCATTTTGAGTCTCTTCTCTCTCTCTTTTTTTGAAAACAGTTTTCATCTGATATCACTTTTTTGTTCCAGGATCCCATCCAGGAAACTTTATTACATTTGGTCATCTTGTCTCCTTAGATGCCTTGACTGACAATTTCTCAGACTTCATGAGCTTTTGATGATCTCAACAGTTTTGAGGTATTCTGTAGAATGTCCCTCTTTTGGGGCTTACCTGGCATTTTTCTCATGATAAGACTGGGGTTATGTGTTAGTGGGGTGGGGAGGGAAGACCACAGAGGTAAAGTGCCCTTCTCATCACATTATAACAAGGCAACATGCTGTCAGTAAGACTTATCACTGTTGGTGCTGACCTTGATCACCTGGCTCTTTGTCACCTGTCAGGGTTCTGTGCTGTTAAATTACTCTTTTTCCTCCTGGATATATTGTATTATTGTATTTATTTATTTTTAAGATTTTATTTATTTATTTGAGAGAGAGAGAGAGAGAGAGAGAGCACAAGTCAAAGGGAAAGGCAGATGGAGAAGCAGACTCCCTGCTGAGCAGGGAGCCAGATGTGGGACTCGATCCCAGGACTCTGGGATCATGACCTGAGCTGAAGGCAGACACTTAACTGACTGAGCCACCCAGGCGCCCCTGTACTGTACTCTTTTAAAGAAGTCACCATGTGCAGCCCACAGTTATGGATTGGAGAGTGACGCTCCACTTCCTTAAGGATGGAGTACCTACATAAATTATTTGGAAGTCGTCAGCATGGGAGGATTGCTATTCTTTCTCATTCATTTATTTTTCAATCATTAATTAATATTGGTACAGATGCCTGGATTTTATACTTTGGGTTATAATTGAATGCTTTATTTACTTTATTGCTCAAATTGTTCCAGTGTTGGCTATGGGAGTTCCTTTGGTTAGCGGTTGTGTCCTTTGAACTGATACTAGAAATCAAGATATGGCTGCTAGATCTGCTTATTGCAACCGGGCTGTTGTTGCCTCTAGGTGACAGAAAGAGAAAATATATGTATATATACTAGTATCTAGAAACATTTCTACGTGTAACTACTTGTATCTATATATATTTTTTATTGTGTTATGTTAGACACCATACATTATTAGTTTGGTTTTTTTTTTTTTAAAGATTTTATTTATTTATTTGAGAGAGAGCATGAGAGGGGAGAAGGTCAGAGGGAGAAGCAGACTCCCTGTGGAGCTGGGAGCCCGATGTGGGACTCGATCCCAGGACTTTGGCATCACGACCTCAGCCACAGGAAGTTGCTTAACCAACAGAGCCACCCAGGCACCCACATCATTAGTTTTTGATGTAGTGTTCCAAGATCCATTGTTTACATATAACACTCAATGTTCCATGCAATATGGGCCCTCCTTAATATCCACCACCAGGCTCACCCATCCTCCTACCCGCCTCCCCTCCAAAACCCTCAGTATTTTTATCTATATTAAGCTAAAGAGAAGTTCATACTGGTGTCTCATGCTCTGATTCATTATCATGTGAATCCCTGCAGCCTCTCCCTTTTTCTTACCTATGACCTCCTACTTCAACAGTGAAAGACCTGCTTCACATCATGTATCCTCCATTTACTAAATTGTTCAATATATGTGTAGTGGTTTCAGAATTGTTAACCTCTACCCCTTGAAAGGAATTTTGAGGTACAGTAGAGCAACTAGAGAAAGAAGAGTAGGTTGGGGAAGAGCCAAAGTGGCCACTAATAGGGTGGCAGTTGTAAGTGGGCTTGAGGGACCCAGGAAAAAGTTTCTGGTGACAGAATGCCAGATTTGTAAGAGCAAAGAGTTCTCCAACAAATGTGGAGAGATGTACAAACTCACTTATAAATAGAGAAATGCAGAATTAAACAATAAGGCCATTATTATTTGTCATATGGGGAAAAAATGAAAAAGCAAGCTGATTTCCCAGTATTGTCTGGTGCCATGGGGATGCTGTTGGTGAGACTGTGAACTGATGTGAGCATTGTGAAAGATAATCTGTCAGTGCTATCACTTACAGTGTATGTGCTTTTTGACCCAGCAGTTTCACAATAATGTTCATAATTGGACAGTGTGTAATAGCAACAAACTGGAATTAAATGTCCATCAATAGGATACTGGTTAAAATGCCTGGCACATAGTAAATGCTCACTAAATGTTTATTGAGTGAATGAGTGCATATGTAAACGTATAAAATGAAACATATATAGCAGTTTAAATATATATACACACATATATATGTATATACACACATAGACACATACATATATACATGTACATAAAGAGGGCCAAGATAAAGTTGAGTGAAAAAAGCAAATCACAAGATAATCTTATTCATAATAGGAGTCTTTTTGTTTTAAAAGATTTTATTTATTTATTTGTCAGAGAGAGAGAGCACAAGCAGAGAGAGCAGCAGCAGAGGGAGAAGCAAGCTCCCCACTTAGCAGGGAGCCTGATGTGGGACTTGATCCCAGGATCCTGGATTGTGACCTGAGCTGAAGGCAGACAGCCAACCAACTGAGTCCAATAGTCAATTTTTGAAAATAATGTTTTTATATGCATAACAAAGTTCTGGAAGGATACATACAGAACATTCTATTTCTGGAGAGTAGAAATGGTAGAGGAGAAAGTGCTAAAGGGATATTTACCTTTCCCTTTGTAGTTTGAATTCTTAAATCGTGTGTCTTTATTACTTTTATGATAAAAAGAACAAACAATCTTGGGGTGCCTGGGTGGCCCAATCAGTTAAGCAGGTAACTATCCAACGTTTGACTTCACCTCGTGTCGTGGGATGAAGCCCCGCATCAGACTCTGTAGTCAGGGGGAAGTCCGCTTGAGTTTCCTCTCTCCTTCTCCCTCTCCCTCTCCCCCCTGCAATCTCTCTCTCACTGAAATAAATAAATAAATCTTAAAAAAAAAAAAAGAACCAACAATCTCATTCCTACATCACTCCCTTTGTGTTTATATGGCACTCTGTGTTTAAACTGTTTATATAAAGGTTAAACTGAGAACAAACAGGTCCACTATTCAATTTTAAGTGGTATTTCTGTGACATAAATGTCCTTTGTAACCCCAAATCTTCGTTGAACTTGGCTACTCACTTACATGCTTTGTGTGCATTTATTTTAGGGAAACCAAGGAAAAAGGTCTATGCTTTAATCCACAGAGCAAAGAGCAGAACACACCAAAATAAGTGTGTGGAGAGAGGGTGAGGATCCAAGGCAGAGAAAGTAGGAAATAAGGTGACTATAAGAAACATCAGCCTGTGGGGAACATTGAGACATGTAGGAAGACCCCAGGTTAGCTGTATGAGCCATCCTAAATGGAATCTTGGTTTGAGCCATGTTTTATTTATATCTGAAAAAAAGGATGAACCCAGTTGAGACTTAGGTTGCAAGTTAAAATGCACAGGCTGTGTCTGGGGTCACATTAGAGGGGTGCACCATGGCCTCCAGGAGCACCCAAGAATGTGTGGCTGGCATCTCTGCCCAAATTGCTAGGAAGACTTCACAAAGGACAGGGTGTTTAGGCTGAATGGTGAAAAGTGTGTAGGGAAGTTTGGTAGGAGAAGGGGTGTTAAGGGAGCACCTCAGGAATAGGAAAAATCTCGTGGTGGTGCACATTATGGTGACTGTACTTCCCAGCAGCCTTGCTGTTAGCCAGTGACCAGTTATGGTCAATGGACCACGAAAGAAAGTGAGGTGTGTCAGCTGCAGGCTGAAGTAATGAAAACTCCCTGTCCAGCCCTCTAGCTTTCTCTTATCCTGCTGAGGTTGCCTGGAAACATGTGCTGATGTGACAGGGCCACAGGGCATAACGGACTGAATCCCCAAGTCCCTACATGGAAAAGAGCCATCCTGAGGAGCCAAGGAAGGCTGAGTAAGCAAAAAATGTAGACTGTAGTGTTCATTCACTGATATTTCAGGGTTAAAGTGTGACTGCAGCATAATTTGGGCTACCCCAATTAATAGACATGTGCTATCTTTCCAAACTACCCATAGTGTGGTCTTTGCTACAGTTTCTGTTGCCTCCAAAGGTCTGTTAGTTCCCATCTATTTTCCAACTCAGATCCTCCAGCCTGCTATTGAGTCTGTGAGCCCCAATATTTCTTCAATAAATTTTCCCCACGTTTAACATTGCAACCAAGAAATCTGATGGGTATGTACATGAAACATAGTAAAAACAAAGTCACTGTATACCAGATTCCATTTATAGCAAGCAGTATTCTATTTTAGTTCTAGTATAATTATAAAGGTACAGCTTTTGAATTAGATTGGTTATTTGCTGAGAGACCAAATCTCACTTTGGCCCATAAGTGGTTTGGGAATAAAATGAGATCTCATCACTTGATACGGATTGAAAATGAAGCTTGGGGGGCGCCTGAATGGCTCAGTGGGTTAAAGCCTCTGCCTTTGGCTCAGGTCATGATCCCAGGGTCTTGGGATTGAGCCCCGCATCGGGCTCTCTGCTCAGCGGGGAGCCTGCTTCCTCCTCTCTCTCTGCCTGCCTCTGCCTACTTGTGATCTCTGTCTGTCAAATAAATTAAAAAAAAAATGAAGCTTGGTAATTAGAAAGGCTTCTGGAAGACCAGAGGCTTCAACTGAGAGAGATGTCCCAAATATTTCACAACATGAATAAATGTACACCAAAGAATATAAGTAAGATGCACAAGGTTGCTGGTAGGCCTATTGACTTAGTTTCCATGGATCAACCAAGTTGGACAATGAACAAAGGAAATTGCAGAAACACAGGGGTTAAAAGCAAGTGGAGGGTAATTCTTCTCTGTGGGACTTAGGACATAATAAGCAGTAGGGAAACCCAACTGATCATGCTATTCAAAATCAGACCTAAGAAGAGAAACAATAGGGGAATAATTATATGCAACAACATTACACTCCACAAAATACTGTCATCGAAGCAATCATATTTATTTATCTATTTATTCATAAAATTTTATTTTAAAAAAATTATATATTTCTTAAAATTTTATTTATTTATTTATAAAAAGTTATTTGCTTACTTTTTAAAGATTATTTATTTATCTTATTATTTTTTAGATTTATTTATTTATTTGACAGAGAGAGATCACAAGTAGGCAGAGAGGCAGGCAGAAAGAGAGGGGGAAGCATGCTCCCCACTGAGCAGAGAGCCCGATGCAGTGCTTGATTCCAGGACACTGAGATCATGATCTGAGTCTAAGGCAGAGACTTAACCCACTGAGCCACCCAGGTGCCCCAATATTTATTTATTTATTTACTTATTTAAAAAATTATTTATTTTAAGCTTTATTTATTTCTAAAAATTTATTTATTTTAAAACTACTTATTTTTTAAAATTTATTTATTTATTTAAAATTATTTATGTATCTTTAAAATCTTTATTATTTATTTATTTTTAATTAATTAATTAATTAATTTAGAGAGTCCGTGCTTGTGAGCAGGGGTAGGGATAGAGGGAGAGAGAGAATCCCAAGCAGACTCAGTGCTGAGCACAGAGCTGGACGCGGGGCTCAATCTCACAACCCTGAGATCATGACCTGAGCCAAAACCAGGAGTCAGAAGCTTAACTAAGTCACCCAGTTACCCCAGGCACCCAGTTACCCACAAAGTAACCTTGTGAGGTAGGTATTATTGCGCCATTTAGAAAATGTGGAAAGCAGGCCTCAATCAAAGGAACGTATTTGTTTTCAACCTGGAAGGCCCAAAAAGCAGGTCCTGGGGCGAAGGCTAAGTGCTCTATTTTATTAGGGAATACAGTTCTTAGGCAGGAGTGAAGGCCCAGGGCAACCGAACAGAGGAGGAAGAGGGGTCAATCTGAGATTATGGTTTTTGACTTGGCCCCTGATGAGTGCAGGTCATGGTCTGCGGGACAGTCCTGTGAGCTGCTGTGCAGCTGAACGTGGGAACGCCAGGGCAAGCATTAAATGTCCGCCAGTTCCTGTATCCTGTTGGATGGAACTTTACCCCACAGGGACTTAACGCCCCCATACTTCTGGGTTCTGTTTGTGTGCGCATTGAGGGGTGGGTCCACTCTTTCCACACCTCATCATCAACTGAGAACTTTGGGCAGGAGGCAAGAGGGACAGACAGAGGCAAAGGGCTATCAGGATGCCCCTGCAGGAGCTCAGCTGGAGCCACGTGGAGCTGATCCCTGCAGAGGCAAATGGAACCAGAGACAAGTGGGTTGAGAAGATAAGAGATGTCTGGCAGCCATTGAGCTGGATCTGAAGTTTGTTCCAGGTCTTCCATTATGTCCAGAGAATGGGTGAGAATGTAAAAGTAGAGGAGGTGGTAGCTAAGTTAAATCTTAGGCCACAGAGAGTTCAAGTTCCTAGAAAGCTTATTTAGTTTCTGAGAATCCCAATATTAGCTTTGGTATGATGTAGGACTTTCCATTAGTCTTAAAGTCTCTGTCCTAGTCCGAAACTGTATAAATTATTTACATATATGAGTGCAATAAAAAATC
Organism: Martes martes; assembly: GCF_963455335.1. Classification (NCBI taxonomy): domain Eukaryota; kingdom Metazoa; phylum Chordata; class Mammalia; order Carnivora; family Mustelidae; genus Martes; species Martes martes. Next base: position 60,822,131 of record NC_137901.1, read on the forward strand.
CAGCATAAAAGAATATATAAAGCTGACTTTCATTCATTTATGATTTGAACAAGTACATTTGCCAAAATGCATTAATCATGTGTTCTAGTTGGACAAAACTATGATCTAGGTACTGTGAATAAGGAAAAACCTTGGCAGAAATTGCCTTTGTGTTTCCCAGGGATGGAAACACAAAGGCAAAAAACTCGGTGGGAGTTTCTGATTCCAAACCTCTCATCTGAAAGTAAACTTCAGGGTAGGATAAAAATCTTCCTTCTCACCTCTGCCTTCTACTCCTAACATAAATAGGGCTCCCACATTAAAAAAACATTCTTAATGTAATGTGAGAAATGGAATCAATATGCCAATGGATGAATCACAAAAATACGTGCAGACTGAGGTTTGTTTGAATTGAATTTCATTGCTATTGCAGATTATTCAATGAAGATTGAGTTATTATTAGCAAGTTCTATCAGTTGCCTGGAAAACATCCATCACCAGGCAGAACAGCCACTAACCGGCAGACATTGATGCTGTGCAAATAACCCATTACGTTCTCCCACGTCACTGGAGAAAAATGGCTCTATGGTAATTCATTGCAAAGGCTTGCACTCTACAAGGACTCCATAAATAACAATATTAACATATCCATTCATCACATACAGTGGCTAATATGTATTTTTCATGCAATCTTCTAAGAATTAGAATTTATTCAGATAGAAAAAGATCTGTCATTTATTTTTGCTGGCATTCTGGTTTATAATCATGAAAACCAATGATTTAATTTGAGTTTCCTTGCCCCTCTTACTGTCATCTAAATCATTATTAAATGGAGCCAAATGATAGGCTTCGCTTCATCCCTAAGTGGAACTTGCCCATTCAATTTATTTTAAAACATTTAGCAAAGCAACATCACTTTCGGAAAACACTTAATAATTGCCTGGCAAATTATTCTCTGATGGCCTGGCGCTATTCTTGTCATATTCAGGAGCATCTTGATGCGGGAAGGCCTCAGGGGACTGAATAAGCAACCATCTCCCTGCTCTAAGGTTGGGCTGATGGGAAAGAAGCCCGGATTCCGCACTCTCTCCACAAACTTATACACTAAATTAGCTCAGCTTCAGTGTCCCGGCTCTCCATCTGCTCCCATCTCTCTGTTATGCACAGAACCTGTCCCTGCAACACAGATAGAGATCCAGAGAGGCTGGGGAGCGGGTCGCCAGCCCAGGACCATCCTAGGATTCAGTACTGCCAGCAAATGTGTGCTCAACAATATCTCCCCAGTTCCACACAGGAGCTGCTTGGACTTTTTCTGTATCCCCAACCTAGGGGAGATATTAAAAACATGGCAGGGTAAGGACAGCTGGTGCATGGTTGAACAGAACAGATGTGCCTCTGTGGGCTGAACTCAGGCTTCTCAGCTAATGGTCCACCCTGCTCGAACCCATAACCAGCCTCCTTGGCCCTCCATCTAGCTGGTCCCCCAGATGATGTTTCTAGCGACAGAAGAGTAGCCGGAACACTTGAGGGGACATGGCCTTGGGAAAGAAATGTGGGAGTAGTGTTCTAATCGGGACAAATAATGGTAAGGAAGATGGCAGGAGAAAAGAGAAATGACAGAGAATGGAGGATAAAAAAGAGAGACAAGGACACACACACACACACACAGCAGTGGGACAGACCCTCAGGGAGCCCCAGGATCTGGTCAGGGTCCTGCCAGGTAGCTGGGACTTGGCCTCTGCCTCCCCCAGCCAGCAGTGAACAGGCAGGAAGAGCTGGGACATTCTGCACACCCGTACCTGGCAGGCACAGTCCATGGGAACAGTCAGAAGGGGTGAAGAAGGCGTAAAGCCCCTTCTGAACATCCAAGGGTGTGCTTCACATGCCTGACACTACTGGCTTCTGCAAAGGAGGTTTAGTTGGCAACAGTGTGTCTCCAGGAGGATTTGGGGGAGAACCTTCATGTCCAGCTGGAGTATTCCACATTATTTTTTCCCTCTGTGTTGTCTTTTCGTGCAGGAGAGTTTCTGTGTCCTTTGCTTTTAGAGAAACCTGATGCCTTTTCACTTTGTTTGCATCTTTGTGTCAAGTTTGCTTGTTGCGACACCAACATAATGTTCCCACATTGGTGGGTAGATTCCAGAATAAGAATGGGAATCTACAGGCCATAGTAGTGCCCTACTTCAGGCCAGAAATCACACTATCTCCATTATTTCTTGGTTCCTTCTGTGAGGCGTCAGGCCTCCTCACTGCCAGAGCTCTTGACAAAGGTTAGGATAAGATGGGTTCTGGCACCAGGACCTTTTTATCACCTGAAGCATTCTTCTGCTCTTTCCCCCTAATTGGTCCTGGGAAAGAAGGACCCATCTAAGGAAAACAACCAAGGTTTGGCTGATCAGTGAGGCTTACCCTTGGAGGGTATACCTGGCCAAAAGCCAACGACTCCCTAATTTTTGTGCAGAGGATAGCAGTGGGGAGTGAGGACACGGAAGACGGCTCCCTGTGGCTAGCTGATTCACTGAAAGAGTGTGGTGTACCGCCTGGCCCTTCAGAGTGTGGTTCATGGGCTCTATTGGTATCACTTGGACACGGACACTCATCCAGCTGAAATACGAGAACTTGTTCCTCACCAGACCTACTAAGTCAAAAATCTGCCTGTGAACAGCATTCCCCCCACCCCACCCCAGGCGATGCAGATTCAAGTTTGAGATGCCTTGGGTAGGGGGTAGGGCCCTGGGCTTGGACCTGGAAAAGTTGACTTCCTACAACAGTTCTGAGTTTCTCTAGCTGTGTGGCCTCGGAGGTCCAGCTTCTTTAACCACAAACTGGAGATGGCTGTCCTTTCTGCTCCTTCCTCACAAGATGGTTACAAGGTAAGTCCACCTAAAATAAATATGTAAAAATTCCTCTAGGGGCGCCCAGGTGGCTCAGTCGGTCAAGTGTCTGCCTTCGGTTCTTCGGGGCCTGGGATGAAGCCCTTTGTGGGGCTCCCTCCTCGGTGGGAGCCTGCTTCTCCCTCTCCCTGCTGCTCCTCCTGTGCTTGTACTCTCCCCCTCTGTCAAATAAGTAAATAAATAAATAAAATCTTCAAAAAAAAAAAAAAACCCAAACAAAACCAAACCTTTAAAGCTCCCGTAAACCATATATCATTTTGATTAAAGCACACTGATAACAAGGCCATGCTGCTTTTAATGTGGATTCAGTGTTAACTAAACTTACTGTGATCATTTAGCAACATATATACCAAATAATTCTGTTGTATACCTCAAACTTGTACAATGTTATATGTCAATTATATCTCAATAAAACAGTGGGAAAGTAAATTATATTAAAATTTTAGAAAAGTTTAATAAAATAACATAAAAATGTGTTACCGCACAAGTGGATTCAATTCCTACGTTGATCTGTTACCTGGATCTGTGTCTTGTCACAGGCTTAGAGAGTTGCCATGCAGACATGAGCCTTGATCCCAAAAGAAGCCAGGTATGAGAATGACCTGGTTTAGCACTACTGAACAGTTGACGTACCCAGTGCCAATTTCAGGCTTGAAACAGTGCATTTGGAAAACCTTCAATGCCAGACTGTGTCATCGCCAGCCAATGCTGACCACCCTACATGTCCTCCCTCCTTTCCTTTCCCTTATTAACTGGAGACCATCCAAAGCACAAGGAGTTTAAAAGACAACTGAATGCCGGGGCACCTGGGTGGCTCAGTGGGTTAAAGCCTCTGCCTTCAGCTCAGGTCATGATCTCAGGGTCCTGGGATTGAGACCTGCAGCAGGCTCTCTGCTCAGCAGGGAGCCTGCTTCCCCCTCTCTCTCTGCCTGCCTCTCTCCCTACTTGTGATCTCTCTCTCTTTGCGTCAAATAAATAAATAAAATCTTTAAAAAAATAAAAAATTAAAGACAAATGAATACCTAGTAGAGATATTATTTTCAAGGATTTCCTTATATATCATGCCCTCCCATGGTGATGTGAAAAATTTACCTAATGTAGAATATTGTGTATCAGTACGAGAAGTTTTTTGTAAAGATTTTATTTATTTATTTGACATAGAGAAAGAGAGAGCACAAGCAGGGGGAGCTGCAGACAGAGGGAGAGGGAGAAGCAGACTTCCCGCTGAGCAGGGAGCCCGATACAGGGCTCGATCCCAGGACCCTGGGATCATAACCTGAGCTGAAGGCAGATGCCCAAACGACTAAGCCTCCCAGGTGCCCCAAGTATGAGAAATTTTAATATGAAAGCCTGCTACTGTCCTGAAGATGCCATAATCCATGCATGTGTCAGCTACCGTACTAATGGCTCTGCATTTGATCTCCTTTAATTATTATAACACTCTTCATGGGTCTGTTATTAACTCCATTTTAGAGATAAGAAAATGAGTACACAGCTATGAAGTGACAAAGTAATTAAACAAGGAGGCCATTAGACTGGGGTGTCTCTGACATCCTGACAGACCATGAAAGCAAACCAAACCCAAGGCCACAGTCAATGTGCTCTAATCCAAGAAAATGAAATTCTGAACAATCTATCAGAAAACTCGAATTTCCCAAATAGGGCAACCGCTTAGGCTACAGTCAATCAAATCATTTCCTCACTTTGCTTCAGTGTCTTCTCTAGAAAAGTCTCTCCCCTGGATCCTGCTGTGAAACACTCCCACCCACATTGGTCTGTGCTGCCCCTTTTGGACTGATGAATGCTCAAACTCCTGAAAATTTTAATGTGCCTCATTTCCTCTATTACCACGATTTACCAAAGATATTGCAGCAGGCAACAGTCAAAGCCATGCCAACACCAGGCAGTCTGACTCCAAACCCTGCACAGTGAACCACCATTTTGCCCTCCAGAGAAAAGGAAATTGGCACTAGGTCAGCGATCTCAACCTTGGGTATGTCCTGGAATCATCTTGGAGTCATGTCAGTCAAACAGATTGGGAAAAAATATTCACAGTTTATTTATCTGACAAAAGCATTCTATCCAAAATATACAAAGAATTCTTACCAATGAACAATAAAAAGACAAACAACCTAGTATTTAAAAATAGACAAAAGACTTGAACAGATGTTAGACAAAAGTAGACGTATGAATGGCTGATAAGCACAGGAAAAAGTGTTCAACATCATTAGTAACAAAAGGACTAAAAATAAGACAACAGTGAGAATCCCTGTCATACCCACTGGGGTGGGCACCATCAAAAACAAGGATAATACCAAATGTTGGCAGATAAGCAGAGCAAGTGATACTCATGCCCAGCTGTCAGTTGGGCATGTAAACGAATATAACCACATTAGAGAACTGTATCAAAATGTGGGCATAAAGTAAAAAACACATTTAATCTTTAACCTAGCAATCTATCTGACATACTTAATGGACAGAAACTATACATAGACTTGTCCAAGAATGCTCATAGTAGCATCATTATCCAGTATGACTAAAAAACTACCCCAAAGTTAATGGCATACAACCACCATTTTTCAGGCTCAGATTCTGTGGTCAGGGAATCAGGAGGGACACAGTGGAGCGGCTCCTCTGTGCCCCACCATGGCCAGGATCCAACACAGCCATTCCCAGATGGCTCACCCACTCACTTCTAACTTCTGGTCTGGGCTGGGCTGGTTGAAGTCTGGGCTATCGCTGGGACTTTCCAAGTGTCTAGAGTAGCCTTCTAGCGTGGTGGGGCCAAGGGTAGCCAGGCTTCTTCCAATGGCAGTTCAGGGCTTTAAGGCAGGTGTTCCCAGACAACTTCCCAGTTTGGGGAAGCTGTACAACCTTTTCTATTATAGCCTCAGAAATAATGTCAAGTCTGTATGATTAGTCCGTTAGGGTTGCCAAATACTGCAGACTTAAACAGGAGACATTTATTTTCTCACAGCTCTAGAGGCTGGAAAGTCCAAGATGGAGGGTTGGTGTTTGGTGAGGTTCCCTTCCTGGCTTGCAGATGGCTACCTTCTCACTGCGTCCCCACAAGGCCTTTCTGTGCCTCGTTTCCTGTTTTTACAGGGACACCAGCCATATTAGATTAGGGCCCTGGCCTTTTGACTTCATTTAACCTTACTGACCTCCCTACAGGTCCCATCTCCAGATATACTCACGCTGGAGGGTAAGGTTCCCACACAGGATTTCAGGGCCACAGTTCAGTCTGGACAGTGTTGCTTCCACTATTCTCTATTAGTTGAATCCATCAGAAGCCTGCTTAGCTTTAGCAGGAGAGGGTGAGAAGACCATTTCGGATGAAGGAGTGGCAAAAATTTTGTGGCCATGATTTAAAATCACTACATCATCTTACTCACAACCACTCAGAACTGTAAACAACTGCAAAAGCCCACAACTTCAAAATGGATAAACAGATTGGAATATATTTGTGTAAACAAATCCTATTCAGCGATCAAAAGGAATATACAAGCACACAGATGAACGTCAAAAACATTATTTTGGAGAAGCCAAACCTATCCCAAAATATGCGTTCCATTTACACGAAGTCCAAGAACAGGCAAAACTCACCTGGAGTAATAAAGGTCAGAAAGTGGCTGTGTCTTGGAGGTGGGGGTGGTCAGAATTCACTGCAAAGGGACATAGAACTTTCTCTTGCAGTAGAAATGTTCTGTATATTGTTTTGGGCAGTGGTTACACAGGTGTAGACAACTGTGAAAACTCTTTGAACTGAATACCTAAGATATGGACATGTTATTGTCACGTGGACTATCTATTTATTTACAAATACATACATACATACATACATATAATGATAACGCCTGGGTGCTACTCCCAGAGATTCTGGTTCAGTGACTCCGAGATATACTCTGGGTAAGAGAATCTTCAAAAGTCCACCATGTGACTCCAATGTGAAGCAAAGGTTGAGGTCCTTTGCACCAGGCCAGTACAAATTCCTCAGCGGAGGGAGAAGCGTGTGTAATAACCAAGAACCCAGTGTTTGCTGTGTGTGTTCTTACTGCTGCTGTAACAAATTACAACAAATTTAGTAGCGTAAAACAACCCAAGTTTATTCTCTTGCTGTTCTGGATGGCAAAATGAGTCTTCAGGGGCTAAAATGTAGGCTCTGTTCTTCCTGGAGACTCCAGGAGGGACATGTCCCTTGCTTCTTGCAGCCTCTAGAGACTGTCCCACATGGGCTCTGATCTTGGCTCCAGTCTCTATTTCTCATCACATTACCTTTTCCTGTGACTCTGGTCCTCCTGCATCCTTCTTACAAGGACTTCTATGATGATATCAGACTCACCTGCATAATCTGGGATCATCTCCCCAACTCAAGACCTTTAACTTAATCCCATCTGCCCCATTCCCTTACCGTGTGAGGTAACCTATTCCCAGGTCCTAGGGATTAGGTGCAGACATATCTGGTGGGCCTACCACACTGCTGCTTGGAATATAACGTTTTAGGGTCACTTGGCTGGCTCAGTTGGTGGAGCATGCAAGTCTTTTTTTTTTTTTTTTAAAGATTTTATTTATTTGACAGAGATCACAAGTAGGCAGAGAGGCAGGCAGAGAGAGAGGAAGGGAAGCAGGCTCCCAGCTGAGCAGAGAGCCCAATGCGGGGCTCGATCCCAGGACCCTGAGATCATGACCTGAGCCGAAGGCAGAGGCTTAACCCACTGAGCCACCCAGGCACCCTGGATCATGCAACTCTTGATCTCGGAGTCATGGGTTCAAACCTCACGTTGTGGGTAGTAGTGATGACTTTAAAAAAAGTTTTAATGTAGTTTTTCAGATATCAGAGGGAGGACTGACTCGTCACCTAGAACATTGGAATTCAAAGGGCAAAGGAAGTTTCCATAGCCATCTCGAACTATTTTTTAAAAGTGACCTGCAAAAATTTTCCTTATCTCCCTAGACTATATAGGATTGCAAGTCAGCTGTCCCAAATAAGCAGGCCCTGGGGTAGTGATCCATTAGCAGAAAACTCAATTTCCTTTCTCAGGTCCCAAGACAACAAGCCCCATTACAGTGAGAGAACTTGAGAAGAGTAACTGCCCTCTATTGTGAGGGAAGAGGGAGTGCACATATTAGTGAGGAATACTTGTAGAGGCATAGATATTCCTACCTCTATTGTGATGGTGGGTTTATAGAAAGCCAACTCTTAGAACAATGTATGTTGGGAAAACCAAGTGTAAGACATTCTCTCTCTCTCCCCAAATGTTTTCAAGGGCTTGCCATGTGCCAAGTGACAAATGTTCAGAAAGAAGTTGTTCTTCCATACCTACTCTCCTTCTTCCAGTTTCCTCCAGGGGTATAAGCCTTCCTAAGACACCACTTTTCTACGTTGTTTCCCAGCTGTTGGAGCACTGATGGCTCTCTCCAGCCTAGGGGATGAAGACCAGGGTCTCTGTCTGGTGTTTGGGGTCCTATCCTGCCTAACATTCTCCTCCAGGACTCACAAAATGAACTTCACACTCCAGCAGAACCAATCTAAATAGAGAGACTTAACTCTTTTCTGTTTTGTCACTTACAGTGTTGATATAAAACATCATACAGGATCCTTCTCGCATGTTACAGACACTCACAGTGCATGGTGTCTCATGCCTTGTCCTGCACAAGGCCACTACCTCCCACCTGGCCACACCAGCCAAGCCAGGCATACCAGGCCATGCCAACTTCTTCTTGCCTAAACTCCTAAGACCTATTTACTCTATTTGATCCCCAGTCAAAAGGCGAACATCCAGAGGGTCAAATACATCATGCTAGGAAAGGGTTGGACCCCTGAAACCCATACATAAAGGCCTGAGGAGTCCTAGGCCCTCAGTTAAGAAACTCTTGGAGAAGGAGAAGGCCATCTCTGAGGTCGTTTCTACTAATAAAATCTGTTGTCCTATAATTTTACTCCTATTGTGTCCTCTTAGTATATAATAGAAATTATAGTGGGAGGTACAGATCCCAGAGAAGTGACTATGGAAAATCTGTTCTTCCTTTATACCCACAATCACAGGCATCCTTGTCCTGAAACATAGACCCTTATGGGCAGTTCAATCCAATTCCCTCTAAAAGCTTTTCAGAAAAGAGATTGAGTCTTTCACCCCAGCCTCAAATGGTGAGAGAGGCTAGAATAGCAACGGTTTCCCTCTAAAATCTCACCAGTGTTCCAGAAACATTCTCTATTCTCACCAACACTTTGTTGGACCTACATAGGAAGGCGACTTTCTTGGGCTCCTATCATCTCCTTCTGCCCTTCTTAGCATGACTGCTGCTTCTGCTGGGGCCACATATCACCACCTTTTCTCTCTTCTTCTGCCCCAACCGGAAAGGAAAACTTGTCCGCAGCTCTCTACACCCAGTTTATACAGGCTCTGCCTTCCAAAGGTCAGGAGCAGAACAGCAAGGAAGTCTGCATGACCACCTTCTCCCTAACCCATTGGAGGGAGATAGGAGGGAGAATACTACCTTCTCAAATCCTCAGGAGGAGAACACCATGAAAGGCCACACACCTTTTGCCCTTGAGGACTGCTGTCAGTGCTCACAAGCCACCTTCTTAATTCTGGAAGTGCACCTCTTTCTCCTTCACCAAACCTTCCCTTGGGAGAGGACCTCTCTCACCTCTGCAATCCTCCTGTCACAAGATGATTCTCTATGGGTCTATCATTTTCTGCATGTCTTACAAGTAAGGCTCTGGCTTCTCTTTGCTCTGGATTAACTTCTCAAGAACATTTGTATAGCGAACAAACCTTCTCCAGGGCAAAGGGCAGTTTGCTTACACCATTGGTGGATAGAGTGTCTTCCTCTGGAACAAACGGGTAGGCAGGCTTACTGCCTACATATTCAGAGTCTCTATGTTCAGAATTCCTTCTGAATTACAACCCCTTGAGTGTGCTGGTGTCACCTGGCTCAGTCATATTGGGGATCAAGGAAATGATGCAACAAAATGTAGGTGCTGGGGCTATTTCTTTTGCCATGAGTAATAACATGGCTTTTGCCAGCAAGTCTCCATGAAACTTGCACAGCCTCCCTTGTTTGCTTACAAGGAGGATGAAATCTCAGACCCTTTTCGGGTGTCAACACTCCCTCGTGCTGGATTAAGGGCAGATTCCACCTCTGCCTATTCTGCCTATTCTGTTAAGGCCTTTGAGTCTTGAGGACTTCAAGTTGATCGAATCAATTACCAGTGAATTTAGAAATGTAAAGATCTCATTTCCAGTTTCATGATATGCTGTCTGCTCTGTTGTAGACCGTGGAAAATTTGGGACTTTGCTTACACCTAGGAATCCCTAACTGGGCAGTTCAAAGTTCTACAGAAGGTGTTTTACCGCCACCTACAGGCTACTAATGAGAAGCTCTAGACCACCGAGTGGCTTACTCCTGCAGTCTATCTACAGCGAGATGGAGGGACTTAGGCAAAGCAGGGCTGAATCTCACAAGTATAATGCAGAGTGAAAGATGCTAGATAGAAAAAATATATATTGTACCATTTACAGAAAGTACAAAACCAGGTGAAACTAAGTGCGTCAGAGTTTTCCTGAGAAACAGAACCTATATATTATTAGGTAATATGTATAGTACTTAAATTCCTTCCATCTCCTTTATTTTTTTTTAAGATTTTATTTATTTGACACAGAGAGAGATCACAAGTAGGCAGAGCAGCAGGCAGAGAGAGAGGAGGAAGTAGGCTCCCTGCTGGGCAGAGAGCTGATGTGGGGCTCGATCCCAGGACCCTGAGATCATGACCTGAGCCGAAGGCAGAGGCTTTAACCCACTGAGCCACCCAGGTGCCCCTTCAATCTCCTTTATATAAAATGTGATATTTAATAACTTACATAAATTAATTTCCCATATATGTAAGAGATAAGTGGGAGAATGCCAATATTTATATTTCTATTAAGGGATTTATTTTGAGGGATTGGCTCATGTGATTGTGGGGGCTGGGAAGCTGAAATCTGTAGGTCAGTCTGGCAGGCTGGAAACACAGGCAGGATTTTTGTGTTACAGTCTTGAAGTGGATTTTCTTCTTTTCCCCTGTGAAACCTCAGTTTTTGCTGGTAAGCCTTTCTACTGAATAGATGAGGCCCATCTACATTATCAAGGATAATCTTTAAAGTCAAGTGATTATAGATGTTAATCACATCTACAGAATACCTTCACAGCAACTTCTAGACTAGTATTTGACCTTACACCTAGGCACTATAGTCTAGCCAAGCTGACACATAAAATTAGGCATAGCATTGTCAACTTGTTACCTGTACACATTTCCTTAAACCATAATTAATTTCTAATTAAAGACAATAACATGGTCATAATTCTGCCTAGCATGATACAACTATCTTGTATGCAACCAATCCCTTCCCCAGGAGAGGTGGCCAAGTCCTTGAATGACGTTTACTCCTCTCCTTAAATATTTTTATTTTATTTTAATAAACATATAATTTATTTTTATCCCCTCCTCTCCTTAAATATTATGATATAAAAGTCTCAATACTATAATGTAAAGTTAACACATCTTACATTACATAAAAGGGAGTAAGAGGGGAAAAAGACAAAGATATTTTACACACACACATTTGTAGCCAAATAAGGAAGAAATACTCATTATAATCACCATCCCCATTTCTGCAACTGATCGTGTAGTCACAGCTGTTATTTATAACTAACTTCTTCCATTGCTTATTATGTATTTCCTTTGTCTTCAGCAAGCAACTCTGCTGGTCATGATTCTTTGCCTGGTGGGTGACTCAAACCTTCATTCTTGCTCTGCCTGAATTGGGTGGTTGAAGTTTTCCATTGATCTTAATTCTAGGGCATAATTGTACTTAGAGAGAACCTAAAGGATCTCCAGTATTCCAGACATACTCTTCCCTACTTCCGCTGTAGAATAGCAGCCCAGTTTCCCCTTAGTACTCCTGACTGATCACCCCAGTTAGCACAGTAACCCCTTCTTTTTCTGCCAACTCAGAAACATGAGGAGCCCACAGTGGCCAGTCAGTAGTCTTAATTTCTAGTTCAACAGAATCATTTTTGTGTCTCTCAGTGGAAGCACTCCTTCCTTTGAAACTAAGATTTCAAGACCATCAGAAAGTAAAAATTTTGCTAGTGGGTCACTAAGGGCAACAGTGAGTGGTGTCCCTCTCATTCCCACCCCTTGATTCCTGGTTATGGGAAAAATAGCACCATGTATTGGATACTGACTCAGAGCAATACAGCCTCCTAGAGAACACTGCTCCAGGCTTGCCAGGTATTGCCACCTAGTTCACTGCCTAGTCACTGGCTGTAACTGAGTCTTCAAAGGCCATTCCACCATTCTACCATGATTGCTGCTTCTGGATGATGGAGAACGTAGTAAGACCAGTTAGTCCCATGAACATAGGCCTACTGCCACCACACTTCACTTGCTATTAAGTGAATTCCTTGATCAGAAGCAATGTTGTTATGATGAATAAGACATTCTGTAAGTTCACAGATGGTAGTTTTGTAGAAGCACTGCATGCAAGGAAGGTAAATCCATATCCAGAGTGTCTCTTCCAGTAAGAATAAAACATTGAATCTTCCATGATGAAAGTGGTCCATTGTAATCAACACGTTACTGGATAGTTGGCTGATAACCCCAGGGGAATGATACCAAATTAGGGACTCAGCGTTGGTCTCTGCTGCTGGCAGTTTGGGCATTCAGTAGTAGCCAGGTCAACCTGGGTGAGTGGCAACCCATGTTGATGAGACCCTGCGTAACCTCCATCCCTGCCACCTTAGCAATTTTCATGAGCAAACTGGGCAGCAACAGGGTGCCTGGGACAAGAGGCTGACTGGTGTCCACAGAATCTGTCATCCTGGGGTGCCTGGGTGGCTCAGTGGGTTAAAGCCTCTGCCTTCAGCTCAGGTCATGATCTCAGGGTCCTGGGATTGAGCCCCACGTCAGGTTCTCTGCTCAGCAGGGAGCCTGCACCCCACCCCCCCGGCCTGTCTCTCTGCCTACTTGTGATCTCTCTGTCAAATTAAAAAAAAAAAAAAGAATATGTCATCCTATCCACTTGAATATTAAAATCCTTCTCTGCTGAGGTCACCATTGAGCGACACAGGTCACAAATATCTTCATGATTTTTTTTCCCCCTTTCAGAGAGGTCTGTCCATACATCTCTTCCCCAAGTTTCCTTGTCACCAATTTTCCTATCATGTTCCTTCCCCATCCCTGACCATCAAGCCACAGATCATGAATTGGTATATGATTGCATTTCTGGCTATTTCTCTCTCCAAGCAAAACAAACAACCAGATGTACTGCTGGAAGTTCTGCACACTGGGAGGATTTCCCTTCACCACTGTCCTTTGGGGATGTCCCAGAGAGGGGCAGTAGTGCTGCCACAGTCCACTTCGGGCTGGTGCCTGCATATTGGGCAGAACCTCTGTATATGTTTTCTCTTCCCAGTCAACTGGTTATAGGCAACTCTCCATGAGTCCACGGGGGGTGGCTGCAACAAAGAAGGTAAGTAGGCAGAGTGGGAACCAAGGGTTCCACTCAAAAATAACAAGTTTTTGGGTCACCCAGTAAATGGGTGGAGTAGAAAACCCAAATGAAGACTGTTTTGCCTCCAAAGTCCTAAAAGGTCCACTACACATTGTACCTCTTTTTTGGTTATAGGAGGAGACAGATAACAACAATTTATCCTTCCTCTTATAAGGGATAACTACACATGTTCACACTGCTGGACCCCTAGAAATTTCACTAAGGTAGAAGGCCCCTGAAATTTTGTCAGATTTATTTCCTACCTCCTGGAACAAAATGTCTTACCAGTGAGTCTAGAGTGGTTGCTACTTCTCACTCACTAGGTCCAATCCACATAATGTCATCAGTGTAATGCATGAGTGTGATATGTTATGGAAGAGAAAGGCAATTAAGATCCCGGTGAACTCACTTTCTAAGATAAACCTGTCTCAACATCAGGAATCCTTTCTCTGTAAACTTTGGCGAGACAGTTAAAACATACATGGTGCGTGTAGGAAATGTGGTTTGCTTAGGAAAATCTCAAAAGATTTTGGTTGGCTTTACTGCATTTTAATTGTTATTATAGCCAAGAACTATAGATTATAATAAAGTTACTTTGTTTTAAAAAGTCTTTGTGAACCAGGAATGCCGGCTGACTCAGTCAGGAGAGCATGCAATTCTTAATTTTAGGGTCGTGAGTTCAAGGCCCATGTTGGGTGTAGAGATTACTTTAAGAGAAAAAAAAAAGATCCCTGTAAACTAAAATATGACATAAGGCTGGAGAGCTGATATTCTCCTGAGGTAGTATAGTGAAGGTGTATTGCTGGCCTTGCCAGGTGAAAGCAAACTGCTTCTGGTGCTCTCTATTGACAGGTATAGAGACAAAGCATTTGTCAGATCAATAGCTTTATGCCAGGTATCAGGGGATGCATTGATTTGCTCAAGCAATGAAGTCATATCTGGTATTACAGCTGCAAGTGGAACCACCAGAACACTAGGGGTTGGGGCTTCAACATATGAATTTTAGGGACTTGATGTGACTATGTTTGGAGATCGTGCTTATAGAGAGGTAATTAAGGTTAAATAGGGTCATAAGGATGGGACCTAATCCACTGTGACTGGGATCCTAATAAGAGAAAGAGACATCAGAGGTCTCTCTCTGTTTGAATGCACATGGAGGAAAGATCAGGTGAGGACACAGTGAGAAGATAGATGTCTAAAACTCAGGAAGACAGTTCTTAAGAGAAATTTGATTTTCTTGCACCTTGATCTGAGACTTCTAACCTCCAGGCAGAACTGTGAGAAATAAAATTTCTGTTGTTTAAGGCACCCAGTCTGGAATATTCTACCGTGGCCTTCCAAGCAGACTTATACAATAGTGAAAGTGCATCACTGGCCTTGTTGGCTGAAGGAAAATTGTTTCTGGTGGAAATCTTTTTGATGAGTACTGAGGAAAAAAGCAATTGCTTGATTGATAGCTGCAAACCAGGTACCAGTGATGTGTTAATTTGCTGAAGCAATGAAGCCGCATCTGTAATAGCAACTTCAAATGTACTGACTGCCTGGGTAAATTTATGATAATCCACCGTCATTCTCCAGGATCCATTTGTTTTCTGCGCAGGCCAAATATGTGAGCTGAATGGGCGTTCTTTGAGTCCTTGATGGTGGCCCTAGTCTCTGCAATCCCAGGAATGCAGTATTGCTTTTGGTGTACTATTGTCCTAGGTAGAGGCGGTTCTGTGCCTTCCACTAACGGCTTCCACTTGCACTCCCTCTATTGGTCAGAATCTATGTGAAGATCGGCCAGCTGCTGGGTATGTCTGTCCCAGTTATACATTCCATAACTGGGGAAATAACCACAGAATGGGCTTGGGGACTCACAATGAGATGAACCTCAGCCTAAAACCCTCTGCTTGCCCCGATCTCCATAAACCCCTACTCTGACTGGTGGACCACTATGATGTTTTGGGTCTCCTGGAATTACTGTCAGTTCAGAGCTAGAGTTTAGTAATTCCTGAAAAGTCTAATTATTTCCTTTGCCCCAATGCATAATCACTATGGTTAAAGGCCATAGGTCCTGAGGGAAGGCTGAGAGGAAGATTAACAGTACATACTTTTGGCAGTGCAGCACAGTCCTTCCTCAAGGGGATCTGGCCTCCCCTTTTATTCAAGGGTTTTGGGGTCTGTAAAGTGGGTCGAGTCGGGAATGGGTTGAAAGGCTGTGACTCTTGGTTTTATGATATAAGTTAGGCTTTTGTGCACTTGACCTAGAACTCTTCCACTTTTACAGAACAAAGAAGAATTTGATAGACTGCCTATCTGTCCCTTCCAGGGACACCACGATCTACTAGCCAATGCCATAGGTCTCTGCCAATAAGACTATCCTGATTGCTGTTTTGAATCTCTTGTCAATTATGGTAACTGGTTCTACTTTGTCTTTGGCAATTATCCAATGCCCTGGGATTCAATTATTCCCATTGCACTTAGGGATCCCAGTTTAGAAGCAGTAATTCCCAACGGTTCTTCCTTTCTTTCTTCCTACCCACCTACCTCCCTTCCTTCCTCTCCTCCCTCCCTTCCTTCTTCTCCTTCTTTCCCCCCTTCCTTCCTCCCCCCTTCCTTCCTTCCTCCCTCCCTCCCCCCTTCTCTCTTTCTCCTTTTTTCTTTCTTTCGTTAGTTTTTATTTAAATTCCAGTTAGTTAACATATAGTGTAATATTAGTTTCAGGTATGCAATATAGTGATTCAACACTTCCATACAACACCTGATGCTCATCACAGAAGTGCCCTCCCTAATACCCATCACCTATTTAACCATTCCCCCACCCACCTCTCCTCTGGTAATCATTGGTTTGTTCTCTATAGTTAAGAGTGTGTTTCTTGGTTTGCCTCTTCTTTTGCTCCTCTGATCATTTGTTTAGTTTCTGAAATTCTATATATGAGTGAAATCATATGGAATTTGTCCTTCTCTGATTTATTTTGCTTAGCATAATACTTTGTAGCTTCATTCACATCATTGCAAATGGCAAGATTTCATTCTTTTTGACGGCTAATATTCCACATATATATATGGTTGACTCTTTCCAAAATTTGGCTATTGTTGATAGTACTGCTATAAACATTGTACCCCTTCAAATCTGTATTTTTGTATCTTTTGGGTAAATACCTAGTAGGGTGATTGCTGGGTGATAGGGGAGTTCTATTTTTAACTTTTTGAGGAACCCCCATACTTTCTCCAGAGTGGCTGCACCAGTTTGCATTGCCACAAACAGTGTAAGAAGGTTCCCCCTTCTCTGCATCCCAGCCAACACCTCCCAGCTGTTATTTCTTTTCTTTTCTTTTCTTTTTTCTTTAAGATTGTATTATTGATTTATTGGACAAAAAGAGCACAAGCAGGGGGAGTGGCAGCTAGGAGGAGAGGGAGAAGCAGGCTCTCCGCTGGGCAGGGAGCCTGATGCAGGGCTCGATTGGAGGACCCTGAGATCATGACCTGAGCAGAAGGCAGATGCTTAACAGACTGAGCCTCCCCAGTGCCCCAGAAGAGTTGCTTCTACCAACAAAGAAGACACATAATTTAGGGCTCAATGTCCTTAGCTTCATCAGGCTCTATCCATATGCATCCATTCCAATTTTCAGGGTCTTGTTTTTTTCCCCTAATCCATGACCTTGCAGCAGTTCCCTGTGAAATTGGGGATTCAATTTGTGTTGTAATTGAACCACCTGCAGGATGAGACTCTGGATTCGGTTTTCAGAAATCTCAGCTCTGTGGTGACATCACCAGCTAGACCCCAAGACCTGATCTTTACTGCCCATCTGCTTGTACTCACTAACCTCTTGTCTTATATTTTTCCTTAAGCTCTTCTTTCTGGCTTACCTCTTAACTCAGGCTCATGAAACCTGAAACCACCCCTCAGGGAAGACCCCCTGCTGGCCCAGACCACCCAGACCCTTCAAGCTAAAGCCCTGACTCCTGCCTGTGCAGACAGATGGTGGAGTGACCCCTTGAATGACAGGCACTTGCCTTCACCTCATTTTAATACTAAAATCTCCACCCAAGGAGGAGCACCAGCCTCATTACATAACATACAAGGTATGCATAGAAATGTTTCCTTAAGGCGCGTGTATGACCCTATGCCTGCCTCTACACACAATGAAAGACTTCTCTATCTAAATAGTCATCCTAACCCTAAATGAAAGGAATTACCCATTCAACCTCTCTTGGAGAGTTATGGCTTTGGAAGCTATTTCCTGTGATCTTATTTGCTTCAAATAAAGTTTACTTTGTGTGACAACTCTACCTGGTGTATCTGTGACTCACCAAGGAGGGAACTCAAGTTGGTCTGATTACAGTGAAAAGAGATAAAAGATTCTTTCAGGGCAGACACAGAAACTTTCCAGTTAGTTATGTGGTGCTTGAGCTGGAAATTTGAAGTCCTGAGCTCATCCTTTTCTTTCCCTATTTTTCTGGCACAGGTAAGATTAAACAGCCAGTCTCATTATACTCATTAGTTTAACAAAAAGATTCTCAGGTATCAAATATATGGTAAACCTCAGAACTTTGTTTCTCATACGTGTTTGACTAGGAGTATCCAATGTTGATATTTTGGGCATCTGTTTTGCAACATCTTGCCATGGACTATTGAAGCGCCCTCTCCCTTCTGGGATTAGAGTCATTATTGCCTTTACATCTATTCAGATTAGAGAACTAATTCAGAAAATTCATCCTCAAGACTCTCTTTCTTTAGAACCACTCTTGGTATTAAAATCTGTACCAGAATTTTCCAGACATATGGGGCACCTGGGTGGCTCAGTCAGTTGAGCGACTGCCTTCAGCTCAGGCATGATTCCAGAGTTCTGGGATCAAGTCCCACATCGGGGCTCCCCCTGCTCTGTGGGGGGCCTGCTTCTCCCTCTCCCTCTGCCTGCCAGTGCCCCTGCTTGTGCGCGCGCGCTCTCTCTCACTCTGTGTCAAATAAATAAATAAAATCTTAAAAAAAAAAAAAGAATTTTCCAGATATATATTTTCTACTGGTTCTGATCTCTATGTATTTTAGGGAATTGGCTTATGTGATTGTGGGGGCTGGCAAGTCTGAAATCCATAGAACAGGCAGGAAAACTGGAAACTCAGGCACCATTTCTGTGTTTTAGTCTCAAGGCTAAAGTCCTTATTTTCCCCCAGGAAACCTCAATCTTTGCTCCTAAGCCTTTCAACTGAATGGATGAAGCACATTTACCTTATTGACGCTAATCTCCTCTACTTAAAGTCAAGTGATTATGGATGTTAATCACACCTACAAATGTGCTGTTGCTTCACAGCAACATCTGGATTACTATTTAAACAACTGGGCACCATAGCTTAGCCAAGCTGACACATAAAATTAACCACCACACTAATTTATGCTCTTGGAAATGAGGATAGTGGTTACCCTTGGGGCAAGGGTATAATGACCAGAAGGGAATATAAGCACCTCTTCTGGGGTGCTGGTCATGTACTATTTCTTGATCTAAAGATGACTACATTGATGTGTTCAGTTTGGAAAATTCAGCAAACTGTATATTTATGATTATGTGTACATTTTGGAATGTATATTTTACTTCATTAAAAAGTAAAGTGTTTGGGGCACCTGGGTGGTTCAGTTGTTAAGTGTCTGCCTTTGGCTCAGGTCATGATCCTGGGGTCCTGGGACTGAGGTCCGTTATCAGGCTTCCTGCTCTGCAGGAAGTTTGCTTCTCTCTCTCCCACTTCCCTTGCTTGTGTTCCCTCTCTTGCTGTCTCTCTCTGTCAAATAAATAAATAAAATCTTTTTTAAAAATGCTTAGAAAAAAAGAAATAAGACAACACAATAGAAACAAGAAAAAAAAGCATTACATCATTTATGGAGTTTTTTTGATTATAAGAAATTACCAGATGCCACTCTATATTGAGATATTTAAAATCTTAGTGAAATGATTGCTTTTTAAAGGAAAATAATGATGAAAATTGACTTGGAAAGGTGGGAAATCTAAAAAGACCAAGAATTTTTTAAAAATTTAAAGGTAATTAAAATCAACCACTTCCTCACTGCCAAAGGTATCCGGCCTATATAATTTTGTGCATGTCATCCACAAAATATTTTAGAACAGTTGTCCTATGTTATTTAAACTAGTCCAGAACAGAAAAAGGTGAAAACTTCCTGACTTATTTTTGGTTAATTCAGAAACCATAAAAGGACAAGAACAGCATGCATGTGTGCATGTAACGTACACACAAACTGTCTGCCTATGTTCCTTATAAAGACAGAGGCGAAAATCCTAAATAAAATATTAGTGAACTACCAGCCATGTATTAGAACAATAATGGTTTGGCATTAGCAAATTTATTAATGTACTGATATGAAAAAGGTGATAAAACATTAATTCCTTTTTTAAAAAAATTTTATTTATTTATTTGCAAGTGAGAGACAGTGGGTGGGATGCGTTTCCTGCAATTATTCATCTCTCTGTTCCCTTTTTGTTCTTAACTTATACTTCCAATGCATTTATAACCAATTTCCCAGTGTTGAATTCCCTGTTTCAAAGAACTTGAATGGATACTGTTTTTGTGATTGGATACTGACTGATACAAAGTATCTATAACTCATCGTTTGTACCTGGTATGATTTTTTTTTTTTTTTTAGCTATATACTCAAGAAATTCAACGTAGAAGCCAAATGAACTAAGGGCCCAATAAGGGAACAAATATAAACATACAAAATTTAGTGGTGCCTGGGTGGCTCATTTGGCTGGGGATTGGACTTTTGGCTTTGGTTCAGGTCCTGATCTCATGGTTCATGGGGTTGAGCCCTGTGTCAGGCTCTGCACTGAATGGGAGTTAGCTTGGATATTTTCTCCCTATGTCCCTTCCCCCAATCCCTCTAAAATAAGTGAAAATCTTTTTTTTAAAAAGATTTTATTTCTTTATTTGAGAGAGAGAGGGGGAGAGCATGAGCATGGGAGGCACAGAGGGAAAGGTGGGAGCAGACTCCCCATGGAGCGGTGAGCCTGATGTGGGGCTCGAACCCAGGATCCTGAAATCATGACCTGAGCTGAAGGCAGATGCTTAACCAACTGAGCCACCCAGGCACCCCATGAATAAATCTTTTTTAAAAATAGACAAACAAAATGTAATAGCTTTCTTACAAACAATATAGAAAAAAAGAGTTCTACCCCCAAAAGAGAGCCCATTCATAATAGTATAAGAAACTGTTAAAAGATTTACTAAGCCTAATGAGAAACATGTACAATTATATGAAGAAAAACTAGCAGCACATATAATTAAACTTATATGAACTTACTATGGTGGTCTTCACATGTTAGTACATTAGTAGGAGAATGGTTAAATAAACCACAATTCATCCATATTTTGGAATGCATAGGTCACAAGACTGAAAGAATGAACTGGGGCCATGTAGAAAGATCTCTAAGACATACTGGATATTTTTTAAAAAGCCAAAAATGGTATAATATTTGTAAATTTATTTTCAAAAACTCAAACTTTCTGATACTAGGTACACATATATGTTTTATGTTCTGTAAATCCTTAGAAAATGTGTGAAGGGGTAACACAGTAACAATCATATCTTTTGGGTAGGAAGATTAGATTGTGGGATGAAAGGGAACCTTAACTTTTTACTCTATATAAACTTGTTTTTTTTTTTAAAGACTATTTATTTGAGAAAGAGAGTGAGAGCGAGAGAGAGAGAGAGCACGAGTGGGGTGAGGTGCAGAGGGAGAAGCAGACTCCCTGCTGGGCAGGAGCCATAGGAGGGGCTGGATCCCAAGACTCCAGGATCATGACATGAGCAGAAGGCAGGTGCTTAACTGACTGAGCCACCCAGGTGCCCCTACATAAACTTGTATTTCAAACATTTCTTCCTTCTTTCCTTCCTTCCTTTTAAAGATTTTACTTATTTGAGAGAGACAGACAGACAGAGAGAGTGAGCAGGGGGAGGGGCAGAGGGAGAGGGCATAGACTCCCTGTGAAGCAGGGAGCCCAACACAGGGCCTGATCCCAGGACCCTCAGATCATGAGCTGAGTTGAAGGCAGATGCTTAACAGACTGAACCACCCAGGTGTCCCTCAAACATTTCTTACAATAAATAGTCTTAACAATAATTATGTAAGAAATGGCCAAGAGAATGAGAAGATAAGCCACAAAGTAAGAGAAAATACTTGCAAAAGACACATCTGATGAAGGACTATTATCCAAAATACACCAAGAACTCTTAAAACTCAGAAATAAAACAAAAACCAGGTAAAAAAGTGGGGGAGGCAAAAGACTTGGACACCTCATCAAAGAAAATATACAGACAGAAAATAATCATACGAAAAGATGGTCCATATCATATGCCATCAGGGAAATGGGAATTAAAAGAATAATGAGATACCACTACACACTTGTTAAATGATGAAAATCCAAAACATGACACCAGATGCTCATGATGATGTGGAGCAACAGGAACTCTCATTCATTGCTGGTGGGAATGCAAAATGGTACAGGCAGCTTGGAAGACAGTTTGGTGGTTTCTTGCAAAACTAAACAGACTCTTACCGTAAGATACTTCAATGAAAGTCCTTGGTGTATGTCCAAAGAATTGAAAATTCATGTCCACATAAAACCTGCCCATGGATATTTATAGCTGCTTTGTTCATAATTGCCAAAACTTAGAAGCAAACAAGATGTCCTTTAGTAGGTGAATGGATTGATAAGCTATGGTACATCCAGACAATGAAATATTATTCAGACCTTCAACTATACTTCAAAAAAATAAAGTCAGCTATACATTAATAGAAAAATATTATTCAGTGCTAAAGAAAAATGAGCTATCAAGTCCTGAAAAGATGTGGGGGAAACTTAAACATACATTACTAAGTGAAAAAAGTTGACCAGGGAAGGCTATGTACTCTGATTCCAACTTTATGATATCCTGGAAGAGAAAAAACTTGGTGACCATTGATCAGTGGTTGTCAGGGGTTGGGGGGAGGGTGAGATGAATGGGCAGAGCACAGAGAATTGGTAAGACAGTGAAACTATTCTGTATGATTCTACAATGGCGGGTATATGTCACCATGCATTTGACAAAACCCATAGAATATACATTTACCCAGAGTAAACCCCAAGGGAAACTATAGACTCTGGGTGATGGTGATGATGATGATGATGAGTCAGTATAGTTCACCAATTATTACAACTGTACTACTGTGTTGCTAGCAATTGATAGTTGCTAGCATCCATTAACACTACTGTGTGTGGGGGTAGAGAAGGCTTGTATACAAGAACTCTATGTATTTTCTGCTCAATTTTACTGTGAACTTAAAGCTGCTCTAATAAATAGTCTTAAAAAAATCTCTTGTACTTCACCTATTCAACCCTCCACCTGGATAATCTCTGGCAAATATTGATCTGTTTACTGTCTCTGAGCTTTAAAAATGTTTTTTAATTAAAAGATATATTTTTAAAAATTTTATTTATTTTAGAGAGAGACAGAGAGAGTGAGAGAGAGGGAGCATGAGTGGTGAGGAGAAGGAGAAGCAGGCTCCCTGCTCAGCATGGGGCTCAATGTGGGGCTCCATCCCAGGATGCTGGGATCATGACCTGAGCTGAGGGTAGATGCTTAACGAACTTAGCCACCCAGGCGCCACTCCTGTATTATTTTTAAAATTAAAAAATTTAATTAACAAATAATATAATTAACAAATAATGTATTATTTGTTTCAGGGGTACAGGTCTGTGATTCATCAGTCTTATATAACAAGCACCCATTGCTCATTGCAGCACATACCCTCCCCAATGTCCTTCACCCAGGTATCCCATTGCCCAACCCCCTCCCCTCCAGCAATCCTCTTTGCTTCCTAAGATTAAGAGTCTTTTCATAGTTTGTCTCCCTCTCTAGTTTCGTCTTGTTTCATTTTTTCCTCTCTTCCCCTATGATCTTCTGCCTTGCTTATTAAATTCCATACATCAGTGAGATCAGATGATAATTGTCTTTCTCTGACTGACTTATTTCATTTAGTGTAATACCCTCTGGTTCCATCCATGTCATTGCAGTGGCAAGATTTCATTTTTTGATGGCTACATAATATTCCACGGTATATATATATACACCACATCTTCTTTATCCATTTATCTGTCAGTGAACAAATGGGCTCTTTCCATAGTTTGACTATTATGGATATTGCTGCTATAAACATATGGGATGCACAGGCACCCCTAATTTAAAGAATATTTTTAAAAAGTTTTATAACTTTTAGGGGCACGTCGCTGACTCAGTCAGAAGAGCATATGACTCTTGATCTCAGGGTTGTGAGTTCAAGCTCCACATTGGGTAGAGTGATTACTTAAATAAACAAAACTTTAAAAAGTTTTAGAACATTTCTAAATTGATTGAATTTTGTGAGTACTGTTTTTGGAAATGAGTCTCTTCAACCTTAAAGCAGTTACAGCTGTTATTAGTAACTGTTATACCGGCAACTCATAGATTTGGAGTCTGTTAAAGTGTCAGTAACATCTTACTTTTCTTTTCTTTCTTTTTTTTTTTTTTTGAGAGAGGGGGTGTGGTGGGGGAAGAGGAGAAGAATCTTAAGCAGGCTCCATGCTCAGAGTGGAGCCCAACATGGAGCTCAAACTCACAACCCTGAGACCATGATTTGAGCCAAAATCAAGAGTAGGGTGCTTTACCGACTGAGACACCCAGGTGGCCCCAAATCTTATTATTTTTAGATTTAAAAAAAAAAAAAAGGGCAAGCAAAAAAAAAAAAAAAATTCCAGAAAGTCTAAGTCATTTCTCCACCTTCCTCTGCAATCCATCGAAGGACAGCTGGGACTAATTATTTTGAAAACTTTCTAGCCTGCTAATCTCATTATGCCCCACATTCTTGTCATTTCTCATTTCTGGCCATAATCCAAAATATAAGCCCTTTCTGCAGGCTTATTTTTGAGATTTTTTTTCTATTTTCATTCTCCAAATATTCCACCATTTCCCATTCTCATTTTACCACAAGGCCTCTAGAATGCCTGATAAACAAAACACCCTAAATCGCTACACTCTCTGCAGAATAGAGGCATGCTCCTCTTTTCGAAAGTTCATGTTACACCACTTTGCTTTCATGCGAGGCCTACATCAGTACCTGTTTTTGCTAACAACAAAAAAATCTAAAGGGGACTTTTTACTTTTACAGAAAGATCCAGTGTTTGTTTTGCAGCTAGCTGTCATAGAAGCAGCAGTAACTGTGAGCATCAGCGGGGATGCAGAGCTTCTTCCCTGGGAACTAAACAGCATCTGAACGTCAGACTGCCAAAGCTTTGAACTGTGTGTGTGAACATCTGTTCCTTATGTTGATTTATTTTGTGCATCCATTAACAAGATGTGACCTAAGGTGCTATCAGAAAAGCCCAAGAGTATTTATTTTTGGGGTCTGAAACCGCTTAAGAAATTTCCATGTAAACTTAGGGTAATTGATTCTTCCCTTTCTGCCATCTCATCTTAGTAAAGGTTTTATAGGAATGCTCTACTTTCAGATAGGCAAGAGAAATCCGTATTCCTCCACTTCCGCGGTTTGACAAAATCATTGATTTGAGGGGTCTTTTCCAGGGGTCTCTTCCCAGGGTTGTTTTGCTTGTTTGACTTATTTCTTTATTGAGGACTCTGGCTCCAGATTTCTCAGTCTTCCAGTTCATTTTGGATACTGCTATTTTCTTAGGTGACTTGAGTTTCTTCATAAAGAACTTTTAAACTTCTAGTATCTCATTGCCCATATCTTGGTTCTTGACACCAAAAGCCTGTTCTGTGTAAACTTTAAAACATTTTGGTGACTTTGGATCCTTACCTTTTCTCTCCTTCACACCAGCTCTTCGAACTCCAAAATCCCTCGGTTTTTCCCTCTCAACTCTATCCCTCCTGTCTTTACTTTTCGGCTGAGTCTGGACTCCTCAGGCATTATTTCCACCCGTTCTTGCTCTTTAATTGTCCCAGGAAAGCGCCCCTCCGTCTTCACTTGCTCTCAGCCAGTGTCTGGGTTGGGGCTTAGATACTAACTAACCAATACTGACTCAAATCCCACGGCTGTGGATGGTTCTTCTTTCTCACTTTTCCCAATTATTATACTTTAACAACTAATTCTTTTAATTTTCATTACAGCACAGCAAAGCTCAATCTTCCATGGCCTTCCCGCCGCGGGACTTTCTTCAGGCGGCGCAGGCCCAGTCGCCCTCCCCGCGGCCTCTCGGGGCATGACGGGTAAAGGGGCCGGGCGCACGACTCGGGGGCGCGCGGACATCACGCGCTGTGCGCGCCCTGTCGGGGGCGAGGTCCTGGTGGGAAGCGGTCCCCGCGCCGCCGCGGCCGCCCTCTTTGGTGGTGGGAGGGGCAGACCGAGGAGGCGCGGCCTGACGGAAGCCATGTTTGTGGCGCGCCACATCGCGGCGGACCATAAAGATCTCATCCATGATGTCTCTTTCGACTTCCATGGGCGACGGATGGCTACCTGCTCCAGCGACCAGAGCGTCAAGGTGTGCGCGGAGCCTTGGGGGTGGGACCGGGCCCAGAAAGGGGGGAAGTGAGAACGTGCACGACTCCCTGTTAGAGCAGAGCGAGCCGCTCTTGGATTTTGAGGCGTGCCGCTGGGCACGAGGTTTGGAGCCCAAGGCGGGCGGTCAGCGGGTATGCTCCGCCACCCTTGCCTCAGTATTGTGGGGTCATAGCCGCCCCCTGGCCCGGGGTGGGAGGTGGCACGCTGCCTTGCGCCTGCGCGGACTGGGAGGGCGGGTGTCGTAGCCACGTGCGCGCTCCCGCCACTGGGAGCCTTGGGAGCGCGCGTGTTCCAGCCCGCGCAGGCTTGAGTCCTTGTGGGCAAGAGCCGAGAGAACCTCAGCCTTGTCTGCGTGAGGGGCTTTTCAGACTGCGCGGGTTTGGGGGTGGTTGTGCTGTTACCACGCTGGTTCAGCCAGGGGACCTGGCCTTGAGACTTGTAATGCAGTCCGTTCTCCGTGTTGTCTCAAGTGCTGTGTGCCTTGTCCCTGTCTTGGGGAGATTGTTCTCTCCTTACGTTCAGACGGGAAGCTTACCTCTTTTCGCCCTGGAAGAAACCTAAATCTATGTTTGTTTCTTAGAGTTCGTGTAAATGTACACGGCTCTGACAAGCAGAACTTCTGTGATAAGAGGATGGTATTTGGGATTTAGGAGCTTTAAAGATTATTATACAGTAAATGATAGTAGTTTTGAAGTTGAAAGCTGGAGTGTGGATTATTTGTATTCTCGACGACTCCAGAATAACTGAAAATCTGAAGGACGTTTTTACTAGTTTTCACGGACAGGTTTGATGCCAGCGATCCCTCAAAGATAGTTATTAATAACAACCTGCTTTGGGGCGCCTGGGTGGCTCAGTTGTTTGAGCGTGGGACTCTTGATTTCAGCTCAGGTCCTGATCTCAGAGTCGGCAGATGACCTGCATGGGGCTCTGAGCTCGGCGAGGGTCTGCCTCTCTCCTCCCTTTACCCCCATCCCTGTCCCCAGAAACACTCTCTAAAATACGTACATGTATACATACATAAACTCCCTTTTGAAAAATCGTATCGTCAGATCCATGGAATTAATTATAGCATTATAGTTCCTAAAAGGTTTAAAGTCACCTGAATTTTTTTTTATTCTTGTGTTAAACTAACCATCTCCAAGTGTATTTTATAGTTAACTGGCATGATGCACAACATTCCCATTGTTGTGCAGCCATCACCACTATTCATCTCTGACACTTATTTTCATCCTAAACTAAAATTCTACTCAGTAACTTCTTCCCCACTGCCCCCATTTTCCCTATCATCACCCCCCCAGCAATCCCCATTCTACTTTCTGTCTGTGAATTTGACTACTCTAGGTACCTCATATAAGTGGAATCATACAGTATCTCTCTGTTTTGTGACTAGCTTATTTCACTTAGCATAGGGTCTTTGAAGTTTGCACCTGTTAGAACCTGTGTTAGAATTTTCTTCCTCTTTAAGGTTGAATATGTATTGTAAATATTTCTTCCTTTTTAAGGCTGAATGATAGGCAAAATGTTCTTCAGAATTTCTTCCCTGCTTCCTTTCAAGGCTGAATGTGTCTTGTAAATACTACATTTTGCTTATCATTCATCTGTCAGTGTACTTAGGTTGCTTATATGATTTGCTATTGTGGATAATTCTGCTATGAATGTGGGTATACAAATACCTCCTTGAGACCCTGCCTTCAGCTCTTTTGGGTGTATGTACCCAGAAGTGGAATTGCTGGATCATGTGGTAATTCCATTTTTCATTTTTTGAGGAATTTATTACCTTTTTTTATTTTTAAAGATTTTATTTATTTATTTGACAGAGAGAGAGCGCGTGCGCTCACGCACAGGTAGGCTGAGTGGCAGGGAGAGGGAGAAGCAGGCTCCCTGCTGAGTAGAGAGCCCCATGTGGATTCCAGAGAGGACCCTGGGATCATGACCTGAGCCCAAGGCAGCTGCTTAAATGACTAAGCCACTCAGGCGTCCCATCACTACATTTTTTAAGAGCTTAAAATGTTGTCTCATTACTGTAATCTATATTTGTATATTTTTATTTTTTAAAAGATTTTCTTTATTTATTCGAGAGAGTGAGAGAGAGAGAGAGCACGAGTTGGGTGAAGGGCAGAGGGAGAAGCACACTCTCTGCTGAGCAGAGAGCCCAACATGGGGCTTCATCCCAGGACTCCGGGATCATGACCTGAGCCGAAGGCAGACACTTAAACAACTGAGCCAACCAGCAGCCCCTGTCATCTATATTTTTTCTTGATAGTAAGAGCCAGTGTTTTGCTTTTGTTTGTTTTATATGTAGTTGGTCCTCACTATTTGCAAATTCTGTATTTGTGAATTTACCTACTCTGTACAATTTATTTGTAATCCCATAACCAGTACTCACGGTTACTTGCTGACATGAGCACAGAGTAGCAAAAAATTGGAGTTGCCTGATGTGCGTGTTTCCCGCTGAGGTTAAACAGGGTGATACTGCTTTCTTATTTGGGCTGTCATTCTGTAAACAAATATCCTTTTCCTTGTCTATTTTTTGCTGCATTTTTCACATTTTTATTTTTTGCTCTTTGTTGGTGATTTCACTGTTTAAAATTGTCCCCAGGTGTCATGCTGAAGTGCTGACTAGTGTGCACTAGGTAAGAAGGCTGTGATTGCCCTACAGAGAAAATGTATGTGTCAGGAAAGCTTCATTCAGACATGAGTTGCTGTTAGCTGTGCTTTCAGTGTTAATGAATCAATAATACACACTAAAAAGGTGTCTTTAACAGGTACATACAGAAAACAAGGTTATGTATTGATTGGTTGACAAATACTTTGTGACCACAAGCTCCTGTGAATCTTAACCTTGTATTTTCCCTGGGAGCAAGTGGTTCAGAATTTGCTGATGCAGTGTTCCCAGTGACATTGTAGAACACAACTAGTACAATGACAAGACTGGACTGCAACTGCAGTCGTCTTTGTTACCTATGAGAGCACAGATTCCTTGACCCCTCAGTGCTCAGCCTGATGCCTGGCACTCCTCAGGTTCTCAATTAGTATGTGAATGAATGTTTACTTATTGGTTGTTATTTTGTGAATTTATGCTCACTTCTTTTGCCCTAATGCTGATCCAGTGTTTTTCATGTTTGTAGACTATGTAGGAATAAAATATGTCTTTTATTTTTTTTACAGGTCTGGGATAAAAGTGAAAGTGGGGATTGGCATTGTACTGCTAGCTGGAAGGTTAGTATTTTTACAGTGCTTTTTAAAAAAACTTAAATGTTTACTATTTATTTGGTATCATCAGTGACTTACTATACATCTGTGAGAAAATTGTAAAATGTATACTTCTTTTCCTAAAGTATCTTATGTTTTTAACTATTAAAGTAACAAAAATATACTTCAGAAATTTTGAAAATAGGAAAATGTACAATAACATAGAATTCTAATATAACTATTTTTAATATTTCAATATTTATTACTTACTTTTTCCTTTGCATATACATATATGTATATATTTTTAAGGAGGCTCCACGCCCAGTGTTGAGCCCAGCACAGGGCTTGAACTCATGATGCTGAGATCAACACCTGAGCTGAGCTGAGCTGAGCTGGGCTTCTCTGAATTTGATCGCTCATTGCTGCTTTTCCTGGAATAGTCCACTGTCTAGCCAGGTTTTGGAATTGTTTAAGTGTTTTATTACTACAGTTTCTATGTACTGTTAGGTTTTTGAAGCTAATAATTTTGATTAGTCTTATTTATTTTATTAGGTGGCTGTTTCCTGTAGAGGGAATTTGCAAGTAAAAAAATGGTGGACTGGTAGATCTTTTTTTTAAACCCTGGTTAGGCTAAACTCTGAAGCAAGTCTCTGTTAGCACTGGAAGAGGTCAACTTTATCCAGCTGGATTTTTACTTATTAGTAAAATGTTAGAAGGACTTGACTCCAGAACAGCCACAATCCTAAATAGAGAATATCTTCTAAAAGTTAAAAATTTCTAGAACTTAACTTTTTATTTAAATGTGAAATTAGGGGCGCCTGGGTGGCTCAGTCGTTAAGCGTCCACCTTTGGCTCAGGTCATGATCCCAGAGTCCTGGGATTGAGCCTGGCATCGGCCTCTCTGCTCAGCAGGAAGCCTGCCTCTCCCTTTCCCACTCCCCCTGCTGTGTTCCCTCTCTCGCTATGTCTCTCTCTATTAAATAATAAATTAAAAAAAAACTTAAAAAAATGAAATTAAATAGCTTTCTGCTCTTATTGAAGTAAATATATCTGTGGTCTATTTCCTCAAGTAAAATTTTATATGTGTGAAACATGAGTAAAGTCAGTTTTTTATTTTTTTGTTTTTTTAAATAATTCCTCAGACACATAGTGGATCTGTGTGGCGTGTGACGTGGGCCCATCCTGAATTTGGACAGGTTTTGGCTTCTTGTTCTTTTGACCGAACAGCTGCTGTGTGGGAAGAAATAGTAGGAGAATCAAATGATAAACTTCGAGGACAGAGTCATTGGGTGAGACATTTGTTGGTTTTCAGGGGTTGGGAGGGTAGAATGGGGAGAAGGGTACATGAACATCCCAAGAGCATCAGTCTTTCCAAGAACGCTTCAGGCACTTGATAAGATATTCCCACTCCTCACTATATTTACTAGTTCCATTTTTTTCCTCTTCTATGTTTTTCTCCTACTTGTTTATTTAATTTTGTCTTGGGCCTGAAGTGGTACTGAGGAGCACTAGTGGCACTGTTTAATTTTAACTTTTATGATGGATCTGTGTTATTTCCTTTGTCATACAGTGAGTGCCTTCTAAGAATCCATTAAAAAATTCTTTTTTCTCTTTTGTGGTTACCTTTGCTTCTTATAAAATATATTCTTATCTGTATCTGCTATTCACTCTAGCTCTTCCCTGATTGGATGTTCAAATTTTAACAAGAGTATAGTGTGTGTATTGGCCAAGCTCCAGAATTGAACTAGATTACCTTTAAGACCCATTCCAATGTTTTCTTTTTCCTCCCTCTTTATTTTTTGTAATAGATAATCAGGTACACGGTATAAAATGTGAAAGGTACAAATGAGTGTAAACAGTGACAACTTCCTTCTCTTTGGCCACACATTTTGTTTCCTAGAGGCAACCACCATTATGAATTTTTTCTATATTCTGGATATATTCTGTGCCTTTTTAAGGATATTAATATAGTGTTTTCTTCTCTGTTCCTAATAGTCTTCTTTACCATCCAACGCTGATGTTTTTATGTTGTCAGTACTGCTCTTTTTTTTCTGCTGCACTTTATAAATTGTGGTTTATACGTATTTATCATGTTAACTATAAATGTACAGTTCAGTAGCATTTATTACATTTGCAGTGCTGTGTATATATCACCAATATCTATAGCAAAACGTCGTCATTTCCAGCATAAGCTCTTTACCATTAAATAGTACCTCCTCCTTCCATTCTCCCAACCCCTGGTAACCTCTATTCTACCTTCTGTCAATTCAGCTGCTGTAGCTACCTCATACAGTGTTTGTCCTCTGTCTGACTTATTTCACTAAGCAGAATGTTTTCAGGTCCATCCATGTTGTCACATTTATCATTTTCACTCTTGTTATGGCTGAATAACATTCTGTTGTGTGTATATCCCACATTTTTTTTATCCATTTATCTGTAGGTAGACTGTTGGGTTCTTCCTCCCTTTTAGCTATTGTACGTAATGCTGTAACCGAACTCAAGGGATTTGCTGTTGGGGTGCATCAAATTGAACACAACCCCAGAAAGTGTTGAAAGCAAAACACTTTTAATTATTTGTTACAAGTAAGGAGACAAGGAGATAGTTTCCAAAGCACTCTTGTGTGGGGTTAGTATAGGAAGCTTTTATTCAGTGTATAGGGGGCAGGGACAGGGAGCTTGCATAAATACTTCAGTTCAGTTGCACATGCCTAGCATATCAGCATGCTAGTTCAAAAAACACATGTGTTCAAAAAAGGGTGGAAAACTCTGCCCGTAGAAGATCTTAATATAATGAGCTAAAGGTCAAGGGCTTCTAGTACAGCTCAGAGTGGCTCACCTAAGGGGTTATGAGGTGAAACACCTAGTCGGGGGGTCTCCCGGCTAGGGCTTTCGGTTCTCCAAAACAAAACATATTCTTCCCTGCTTTTATCCCTTCCCCCTTCCCCTTTGCTGATAGCTTTCAGCCTTTTTTTTTTTTTTTCCCTTTGAGCCTTATTTGAATAAGTTCCCCATTGCATCCTAGCTAACTAACATTGCTACTGTGAACATTATTGTACAGAAACCTGTTTCAGATCTTGGGTTCAATTCTTTTGGGTATGTACCTAGGAGTAGAATTGCTGGCTCATATGGTAGTTCTGTGTTTAACTTCTGAGAAACTGCTAAATTGTTTTCCCCAATGGCTATACCATTTTACATTTCCACCAGCAATGCATGAGTGTTCCAGTTTCTCCATGTCCTCACCAATGTTTGCGGTTTTTGTTTTTCTATTGCAGCTGTCTTAGTAGGTGTGAAATGGTATCTCTTTGTGGAGGTCTGTCTTCTTCTTCTTCTTCTTCTTCTTTTTTTTTTTTTTTGCATTTCCCTAATGGTTTGTGATGTTGAACATCTTTTTATGTGCTAATTGGCCATTTGTATATCTTTTGTAATGTTTTGATTTATAAGAAATGTGTTTTTCTTATGTGTTTGGTCTTCCTAATACAGTTCCTGACTTAAAGCTCCAGGAGTTGTTGATGTTTTCTAAATGTTGCAAGTTTGCAATATTAATGGGGTGACTTTGGGGGCTGGTAGCCAATGGTGCCAACCATGTGATTGGAGGTGAGAAACTTCAGTCCCACCCCCTGACCTCTGGGGAGGGGAGAGGTGTTGGATGTTGAATTAATCACCAATGGCCAGTGCATTAATCTCTCATGCCTATGTAATGAAGTCTCAATAAAAACCTCAAAAAATGTGGGTTCAGAGGGTTTTTGGGTTGGTGAACAGGTGGAGATGTTGGGAGAGTTGTAGGCCAGAAGAGGACATAGAAGCTTCTCATGCTTTTCCCCTTACTTTACAATTTACATCTCTTCATCTGGCTGCTTCTGAGTTATCTCCTTTTATAATAAATGGGTTTCTTTTAAGCAGATTGCCTGTCTGTGTTTTGATAACTGTTCATGTTTCTGAAGTGTGGGAAGTCCTACAGGATTGATAATCTGTGGAATCTGATGCTATTTCTGGGTAGATAGTGTCAGAATAGATTTTGAATTCAGACAGCCTGTTGCTGTGTGAGAATTACTTGTTAGGGGGGTTATCCCCTCTCCAATAGTCCCCGAATTGGCATTGGTACCAGAGTCCTTTACTTTTTTAGGGAGATATCTATTCAAGTCCTTTGCGCGTTTTTTAAATTGGGTTGGTTGATTGTTTTTTGCTGTTGAGTTGTATGTATGTTCTTTATATTCTGGATATTAGTACCTTCTCAGGTATGATTTGCAAATATTTTCTCCTGTTCTGTGAGTTGCCTTTTCTCTCTCTTGACAGTATCCTTTGATGCACAAAATTTAAAAATTTTCATGAAGTCCAATTTATTTTTTTCTTGTTTCCTGTGTTTTTGGTGTCATATTCAAGAAACCGTGGCAAATCCAATGTCAAAAAGCTTTCCCCAAAGTTTTATATTAAGAGTATTAAATTGTAGCTTTTTAA
Source organism: Martes martes (assembly GCF_963455335.1). Taxonomy (NCBI): domain Eukaryota; kingdom Metazoa; phylum Chordata; class Mammalia; order Carnivora; family Mustelidae; genus Martes; species Martes martes. The sequence continues at coordinate 60,855,713 of NC_137901.1, forward strand.
AAAAGATTTTGTCAGAGATGAGTGAGAGAGCGTGCGCATGGGGAACAGCAGGCAGTGGGAGAAGCAAGCTCCCTGCTGAGCAAGGAGCTGATTCAGGACCCTGGGATCGTAACCTGAGCCGTGGGCAGACACTTAACTGAGCCACCCAGGCGTCCCTAAAATTTTAGCTCTTACATTTAGGTCTTTTTTTTTTTCTTTCCATTTTTATTTAAGTTTTGTATATGGTGTAAAGTAAATGTACAACTTTTTTTTTTTTTTCTTTTTAAGTATTCTCTACCCCCAGTGCACAAATTCATGACCCTGAGATCAAGAGTCACATGCTTTACCAACTGAGCCAGCCAGGTGCTTCCAACTTTATTCTTTTGTGTGTTAATATCTAGTTTTCCCAGTATTTTTTTTTTTTTAAGATTTAAAAAAATTTTTTTTAAATTTATTTGACAGACAGAGATCACAAGTAGGCAGAGAGGCAGGCGGAGAGAGAAAGGGAAGCAGGCTCCCTGCTGAGTTGGGGGGGGGTTCTATCCCAGGACCCTGGGATCATGACCTGAGGAAGGCAGAGGCTTTAACCCCCTGAGCCACCCAGGCACCCCCTGCCCCAGTATCTCTTTTTAAGTTATTAAATGTATTATTTGTTTCAGGGGTACAGGTCTGTAATTCATCAGTCCTACACAATACACAGTGCTCACCATAACACATACCCTCCCCCAGTATCTTTTATTGGAATGACTGCTCTTTGTAGAGGCTGCTTTTAGACAACAGGCTTGAACAGTGGAATATAAAGCAAGGCTGAATACAAACAGGCCCATAAGGGCCACCCACCTCAAAATATCCATAGGCCCTAACTAACCAATGGGCTACTTACAACCTGGCACAGTTACCAAAAAAGGGAAAATTCCAGAAGTCCCCGTACCTCCTTGTCTTCCTCCTTTAAATACAGCCCCCACCCACTGCCTCCTAGCAGACAGTCTCTATGGTGTTCTGCCTGGCACTCCCTTGTGGTGCATTGGATAAATTCCTACACCTACTTCCTTTGTTCTGGTGGATCCTTTCACTGCCTGTTTTTCAGGCTTCTGCCCAGTTGGGTTGCTCCACATTTGGGGGCCACCATCAGATTGGGAGAGACGCTTTCCCCTTTGAATGGTCTTGGCGTCCTCATTGAAAATCAATTGACTGTACCTCAGAGTCCAGTCTCTCATGGTTCATCTCCTGGGTTTTGGAGGGGACGGGGGTGGGGGTTGGGTGAGCCTGGTGGTGGGTGTTGTGGAGTGCATGTACTGCATGGAGCACTGCGAGTGGTGCATAAACAGTGAATTCTAGAACACTGAAAAGATTAAAAAAAAGAAAAATGAAATAATGAAATAATGAAAAAAAAATCAATTGACTATATATAGAAAGAAAGTTTATTTTTGGGTTGTATTTTGTTCCATTGGCCTATGTGTCTCTCCTTAATGCCCATATCGTATTCTTCTGATTACTCCAGGTTTGTAGCTTGCATGCTATTCACAGTTTTACAATTTTTTTTTTTTTTAAGATTGATTGATTGAAATAACCTCTATACCCAGTGTGGGGATCTAACTCACAACCCTGAGAACTGGAGTCATCAGCCACGTGCCCTTAAAATTTTTTTTTTTAATGTTGGGAGGGGTTGGTTTAATTGCCTTTTCCCTAGGGAAAAGGCAAACAACTGCTTGAGGGGAGGAGAGAAGGGAAATGTATATAATTGGAGGGAGTTTTCTAACAGTCAGAAATGGGTTAATTAGTATGGTAGGTTGGGTTGAGGAGTGGTGGCATAGAAAGGATTTTTGTTTGAACTTAGAGGTAAAGGTTTCCCCCATGATATGAATGTAGAGCATTCTTAGGAAAACCTTCGTAAGCTGAAATGCCATAAAGTAGAGAATCAGTTAGCACTAACTTACATGGAAGAATTTTTGAGTGTTCCTGAGCCAAAAAATAACCAACCTCTTTTAGGCTTTTCTGATGCCTTAAGACACACTTTGCTAATGTTAGCACAACATAAATCAAGATAAAGCACAGATGCTTGCAGACACAATTCAAAGCTCTTGAGGCTTGATGTTGAGATGCTGTGTAGGTCCCAGGGAAGGAGCTGGGCAGTGCCATTCTTATACATGAGGGTGCTTGCTGCCTCTAAAGACTTGTAAAACAAATGACAGTGCTATTTTCTCTTGTCGTAAAAGCAGGGATCCTCTTCAGATTTCTTTTGGTTAGCAAGAAAGGTACTAAAGTAGGTCTTTGTAAAAGCAAAGTGCTGTAACATAAACCTTTGAAAAGCAGGGGACATCTGTATATTTATTTGTATTTAGTTAAATCAGTTGTCATTAATGCATTTAATATTTTAGCAGTTGTATTGGTATTGTTTATTCAGTGGTGTTCATAGATAGATGTTTGCAAGGATATAATCTTTGGAGTTTTATGTGCTCTTTTTCTACTATTGAGACTCCTTAAGATGTATTTGAGTAACCATAGACAATAAAGTGCTGATTTCTAAATTTTGCTGATATTTTCAGTCAGAAATCTAGATGCCAGAAAGTAGCTTGAACATGCTCTGTTGGCATTCTCTAATTATCACAATGCCAGCTTTGTACCGTTCTCTTGGTCTCTAGTAAACGCCTTCTCTTAAAGTGGTTGGTGGTGATCCAAGTAGGGCTAACTGGCATTTATGTTTAAAGGAAGAAGTTGCATGCTTTCTATTTTACTGTTAAAGAATCTTAATTCATGTAATTTACTGCTTGCAGCATACTGTGCAAGACAAAACTACCTATATTAAAATTCACAGTTTGTAGTTTAGTGACTGGCCTGCTTAAGGGAGAGTCCTTGCACTCTTAATAAATTTAGACTTTCTAAGGCAAACTTTTTTTCTACCTTAAAGGGAATAATTAATTATAGGTCACTAATTTGTTACGGATTGCCAACTGTGTATGTGGTATTTTGCTGTGGAGGAAATTGAGACCCAGGTGGTTTTTAAATAACTTATTCAAGGTTATATACCTAGTAAAATGGCAGTGGGATTTTAAAACCCATGTTCTTTCTACTCTACCATCCTTCCTTTTTGTATGTAAATAATTTTTTTTTTCAGGTTAAGAGGACAACTCTAGTGGATAGCAGAACATCTGTTACCGATGTGAAATTTGCTCCTAAACATATGGGCCTTATGTTAGCAACCTGTTCGGCAGATGGTATAGTAAGAATATATGAGGCGCCAGATGTTATGAATCTCAGCCAGTGGTCTCTGCAGCACGAGATTTCATGTAAGCTAAGCTGTAGTTGTATTTCTTGGAACCCTTCAAGGTAAGCTTACACAGAAAACCTGATAATATAATCCTAGTAAAGCAAATTAGTAATTTTTAAGCTAAGCATTTGATGGGTTAATTTCCTTAAAATATTTTCTTAGTCATGTTTATTATTTTAAAAATACATGTTATATAGAATAAAAATTCTCCTTAATCTGCCCTCACCCTGTTATGTCTCTTGTCCCCTATTTTTATTCCATAGAAGAGGCCAGCCATTATAAATATTAGGGTGTGCAACTTCTGGGCTTTTTCCATGTATATACAAATAAATACTCCATGTGTTTTTAAATACACAAATATAGGCAACATGCACATATACTATCATGTAAAGGTAGACCAGAACACACAGACATGTATAGACATATATTCTCCTTACTTGAAATTTGCTTTTTTCATTTACAAATATATTGTGGGTATTTCGCAGTGTATTAGTATATATATATCTAGTCTTACATTGTTTTTTTAATTGTTATACTATATCATAGTTGCTTTTTTTTTTAAGATTTTATTTATTTATGAGAGAGAGCATGAGTGGGTGGGAGGGACAGAGAGAGAGAGAAAGAAGCAGACTCTTGCTGAGCAGGGAGCCTTACATTGGGATCGATCCCAGTATCCTGGAATCATGATCTGACCCAAAGACAGACCCTTAAGCAACTGAGCCACCCAGGTGCTCCTCATAGTTGCTTTCTATTAAGTTATTTTTTAAAATTAAAAGAATAATGAATTACTTGGTAGAGAAAAAATTTCATGGGCACCTCGGTGGCCCACCCTCCCCCACCATGGTCTTGCTTTCTCTCTCAAATAAGTAAAATCTTTAAAAAGAAAAGAAAAAGAATAATTTCAAATCTAGAAGAGTACAAAATGAAAGGTTAAAAGTTCCCCTACCTGCTAAAAATGCCCTCCATAGTTCTGATTTTAGATTTTAATTCTGCCAGTTGCTATTGTATTTTTTTAATTAAAAAAAATATTTTTTTTAAGATTTTATTTATTTATTTGACAGACAGAGGTTGCAAGTAGGCAAGAGAGGCAGGCAGGGAGAGAAAGGAGGAAGTAGGCTCTCCGCAGAGCAGAGAGCCCAATGTGGGGCTCGATTCCAGGACCCTGGGATCATGACCTGAGCTGAAAGCAGAGGCTTTAACCCACTGAGCCACCCAGGCACCCCTTAAAAAATTTTTTTAAGGATTTTGTTTTTAAGTAATCTCTACACCCAGCATGGGGCTTGAACCCACAGCCCCAAAATGAAGAGTTCCATGCTCTCCCAACTGAGCCAGCCCGGCACCCCAGTTGCTATTATATTTATAAATGATTTACTTATGCCTCAGGTTTTTGCTATGTTAGCTTTAAACAGTACCTATACTCACTATAAGAAAGATGAATTTAGTACATTTACAAAAGCTTTTCCATTTCTCAAGGTATGACTAGATAGATATCTCCTTTTTTTTTTTTTTTTTTTTGTTAAGATTTTAAGTAATTTCTACCTCCAACGTGGAGCTCGAACTTACAACCCTGAGGTCAAGAGTTGCATGCTTCGCCAACGGAGCCAGCTGGTTAGAGAGATCTTATTTGTGGGAATGTCGGTGATGGTTTTTTAGTTATATTGGTAATTATCAGAATTTCAGATAGTGTATCCATTTTCTACTTAGTGATTTATCAATTTTTAGATTAGATATGGACTCACCTCTTTTTTTTTTTTAACAAATTAGCTTATTTTGCTTATACCTCTCATTCACCTATTTTCTAATATTTTGTTATGTTGCTTATAACTGGCAAGGGGACAACTGAGTATTCTACTCCTTGGGGAGATACGGGATTGGTTTCCCATGAGCCTTTGATCACGTTTTTGTCAACTAATAAATACTTAACCTTATTTTATGAGTGTTTGTGTTTAAAGATACCTTATTTAGCATATGTTGCTGATTCATTAACATTGAACTCTGCCAACAGCCTTAAAACTCATGCCTTAACAAAGCTTATCTAACACAATATTTTCTCCATAAGGTATATCATAGCCTTCTTGCTAAGCAACACTAGACTGTACTTCAGTACCACGTTTGGGAACCATTTTAAAAAAAGAGATCACCTATCCACCACAAAAATGCAAAAAGCATGGTGGTAAATAGAGTGCAACACTTGTTTTCAGTGTGAGAGCTGAAATAAGAAAGCAGAACCTTACCTTGTTTGACCTCAGCATGGAACATGTAGGTCGGATGATTCATTTTTTGCAGAGCTGCTGCAGGCATGTTCATGAGTTGACCGTGAAAGCCCCAAGTATTGGATTTTGGGGGTTACAAACAAATTCTGGTAAGCAGGCCGGTTTACAAATAAAGAACCTGCAAATGATGAGGATTGGCTGTATCTACTTTCTCAGAGATCATTTTTATACCTTGGTCTTTATTTTCATGCATCTTGGTTTCCTTGTGTGTTAGTCTTTGCTTGTCTTTTTGTAGTTACGAGCAAGAGAATAGTATTTATAGCTAGGAACCGGTATTGGTATTTTTCTACTGTTAGGTACTCTGTTTTCTTAGTAGCACACTCTCTTACCTAGGGCTTGGCTGAGCAAAGGAAATCAGTATTGAGGTAACTAGGCGTAGAAATTAAAAAAAAAAATTCAATCTAGAGTTCACTTCAGTAGAGGTCATGCTTTTATTATCTTTTGCCTTTTTAACAGACTTTTTTTTTTTAAAGATTTTATTTATTTATTTGACAGACAGAGATCTCAAGTAGGCAGAGAGGCAGGCAGAGAGAGGAGGAAGCAGGCTCCCTGCCGAGCAGGGAGCATGCTTTTATTATCTTTTGCCTTTTTTAACAGACTTTTTTTTTTTTTTAAAGATTTTATTTATTGGGGCGCCTGGGTGGCTCAGTGGGTTAAAGCCTCTGCCTTCGGCTCGGGTCATGATCTCAGGGTCCTGGGATCAAGCCCCGCATTGGGCTCTCTGCTCAGCGGGGAGCTTGCTTCCTCCTCTCTCTCTGCCTACTTGTGATCTCTCTCTCTGTCAAATAAATAAATAAAAATAAAAAAAAAAGATTTTATTTATTTATTTGACAGACAGAGATCTCAAGTAGGCAGAGAGGCAGGCAGAGAGAGGAGGAAGCAGGCTCCCTGCCAAGCAGTGAGCCCCATGCGGGGCTCGATCCCAGGACCCTGGGATCATGACCTGAGCTGACGGCAGAGGCTTTAACCCACTGAGCCACCCAGGCACCCCTCTTTTGCCTTTTGAAAAATGAAGTTGACCACAAATGAATCTAGAGAAGAGAATGACATGTGGGGAACATGCCTTCTTGAGGGCTGATCTTTTTCTGCTTTTCTTCCTTCTGTCATGGTTTCTTCTTTTTGTACAAAGCACTTAAAATCCTTTTGCCACGAATTGGTCGCCATGGGATTACTTTTCATTTCATAGTTAATGACCAAACCTTTCAGGAAGAAAAATTCTAAGACCTCCTGGCTGTCTTTTTTTTTTTTTTTTTTTTTTAAACTCTACTGAATGCTTGAAACCTTTTGGGAGAAGAGCTACTTTTTTTTTTTTTTTTTGATCATTTATTTATTTTAGAGAGAGCACACGAAAGAGATTGTGCACGAGCAGGAGGAGGGACAGAGGGAGAAGGAGAGAGAGAATCTCAAGCAAACTCTGTGATGAGTGCAGAGCTCGACACGGGGCTTGATCTCATGACCTGAGCCAACAATCATGAGTCGGTTGCTTACCCTTGAGTTACTAGACGCCCCCAGAATTACTGTCTATTAGCAAAAGGATGTTATTATTTGTCCCCATGTTGAGCATTCTCAAGGACATACCTTTCCAAGGTGTGGCTGTGTCAGATGTATGGCAGGGATCTAGTCATGGTAGTGACATGCTTATTTGTGGGTTATAGAGCTGCCTGACGCCAGGTTTTTCTAATTCTCTGAATTAGATGTATATTAACTTGATAATTATGTAAAAAAGTTTTTACTTTTCATTTCTAGCTCTCGTGCTCATTCCCCCATGATAGCTGTAGGAAGTGATGACAGTAGTCCAAATGCAATGGCCAAGGTTCAGATTTTCGAGTATAATGAAAATACCAGGTTAGTACTGCTTTGGTTTTAATTAGTGTCTGAAATTGCATTTAATTTTTAAAAATGTTATTTCTTTATCCATTCATTGAATTATGCATGATTCATTACCTATTTACTAATTCCTGTGCTATGCCAAGTTCTGCGCTAGGCTCTGATAATATAAAATTAAATAGTATAGAGGAGAAGGTGACTGATTTTCCAGTATGTACCATCTCGCTGGGAAAACAAACAAAAATATTAAAGTGATGATGAATTTTATAAACTGGGAGAATTGGGGTGTTAAGGGTTTACTATACCTAGCGGGGAGAGGGCCAGGAAGGTTCTCCAGACAGAACTTACGGGATGAGTAAAAGTTAGCCAAGGAGGGCAAAACGTTCCAAATGGAGAAAACTACAAATGATGAGGTACGTGAACAAGAGAGAACCAATATATTTTTATTGTAGTTGAAATGTAATAGGCAAAAAGGAGTGTGGTGAGAAATTAAGCTTAGACCTGTGAGACCTAGTGTTCCATGTTAGATTTTATTTTATGGGAAATGAGAAACCATTGATAGATTTTTGAGTTGGGGAATGATGGGCTTGGATTGTAGTTTAACTCTTCCATAGGTATGGAAAGTATTTTTGAGGGCAGAGGTTGAGGTGGGAGATTGTTAGCTTTGGGATAGAGTAGTGGCAATGGGGATGGAGAGAAGTAGGCAGTTGGAGATTAAATTAAATGGTATCAGTAGAATCTGATGACTGGATGTAGAAGGTGAAGAATGGGGGAAGCTTTTGAGATGACTTTCAAGGTTCTGGCTTAATAGTTCAGTGGATGGTATGTAATTTCTTAAAATAAGGACATCTGGAAATAAGACAGATTTGAGTAGAGTATAGCAGCACATGATGGAAAATTTATGTTGGGTCATGTTGTGATACCTGCAACACCTCTTAGAGCTGTAAAGAGGTGTATTCAGAGTCATAGGAAAAGAGAGCACACATCAGTTGATCAAGTGGGCTTCACATGTGCTAGACAACAGTCTTGAGTCGAGGAACCAGATAGTGGGCAGGGCCAGAAGCAGAAAAGAAGAACTAGAGTTTTCCCCTTATCTATAGGGATATGTTTCAAGATCCCCCAGTGGCTCCCTGAAACCTGAAATAGTATGAAATTGTATATACTCTATTTATTTTTCTTACATACATACCTATGATAAAGTTTATAAGTTAGGCAGAGTATGAGATTAACAATAGTAGCTAGTAGTAACATGTAAGAATTGAAATAATACACTGTAAATAAAAATTATATGAATGCAGTCTTTCTCAAAATATCTTACGGTGTGTTGGACTCACACTTCTTCCTGTGATGATGTGAGATGATAATGTGATGAGATGGAGGGAGGGGAATGGTGTAGACCTGTGACATAGTGTTAGGCTACTGCTGACCTTCTGATGATATATCAGGAGGATCATCTTCTGAATGGCAGTTTGATCGTGGGTAACAAACTGTGAGAAGCAAGACTGGCTAAGGGGGGGACCACTAATTCCTTTGGGCTCTGCAATTCAGAATGTTACTAGGGTTTTTGTGGAGTTCTTATACCAGCTCTCTAACTTCCCAGATTATTGATTTCTTACAGAGAGTCTCTGCTTACGCAGTGTTATCCAGTAGAACTTGCTGTGCTGATGGAACTGCCCCATGCCTGTACCCGCTAACGTAGTGGCCACTAGCCACATGCAGCTGTGGAAGCTCAGAATGTGCTACTACAGCAGCAGAACTGCATTTGTTTATTTTTATAAATTTAAATTTAGATAGGCACATGTGGCTAGTGGCTGCAGTATTGGCCAGCATAGTTCTAGATTATAGGAACCTTCCTCTAGAACTTTTGAGGCTTTTGTAACCTTTTAAGCTACTAAAGCTATGACCAATATTAATAGCACATTGTTTTTTTTAATAAACATTTCTTAAGAGATTTTATTTGTTTATTCATGAGAGACAGAGGGAGACGCAGACTCCCCACCGAGCAAGGAGCCTGATGTGCTGGGATCATGACCTGAGCCGAATGTAGACACTTAACCGATTGAGCCCTATAAACATTTTTTTTGATTAACATATAATGTATTGTTTGCCCCAGGGGTACAGGTCTGTGAATCATAGGCTTACACATTTCATAGCACTCACCATAGCACATACCTTCCCCAATGTCCATAAACCTATCCCAAACCCCCCAACCCCCGCCCTATAAACATTTTTTAAAAAGATTTATTTGAGAGTGAGAGAGCATGCACATGCATGACAGGGGAGGGGTAGAGGAAGAGAATCCCAAGCAGACTGTCTGCTGAGCATGGAGTTTGATGCAGGACCCGATCCCGTGGCAGAGATCATGACTTAAACCAAAACCAAGAGTTGGACACTTAACCGACTGAGCCACCCCAATAGCATATTTTAAAGAGGCTTCATGAAGAGTTAATATTGTTAAAGTAATTTCTTTTAGCCTTAGCTGAACAGAATGAGTTTGGAGGCATAAATCAAAAATTTAAAAGGGGGACCATTTCTAAAACAGGAGAATGGAAAGTACTTCATAAATAATAATTGAATAACGGGATAAGAACTTCTAGTTAGTTCTGAAAGAAAATATAGGGTAGATAGAAAAGAACGTAAAACTTAAACGAATTCAGTGATAAAGATAACCGAATGAATCTCTTAGCTAGCAAAATAAATCTAGATTAGGAGCTGGATTTCCTGCATTATCTCCTATAACAAGGAGCCTGGCCACAGAGCAGTTCTGGGGTCAGTTAAGCAGCTCACTTGGTGCAGTGGCCTTGGTATTCCCCCCTCCCCCCTTTTTTTTTTTTTTTTTTGCTGTCATACTTAGTGTGTGGTGACAGCTCCCTCTTGGATCACAAGAGCCTTTTTAGGTTTTCACATGCAAATACAAAGAAGGGCATTTGCTTTCATGTCTCTTTATATTAGGGAGAGAGAATATTTTCTGAAAGCGTCTTAGCAGGCTTTTTCATTGGGTCCCCTGGCCAGAATTGGGTCACTTACCATGCTTTAGATGCAAGGGAGTCAAACAGTAAGTGCCTGGTATTTTCTACATATGACCGGGAAGTGGCATTGGGTAGGTAAAAGTGTCTGTGTGTGAGTGTGTGAGGGATTGACTTAGGAAGTTATCAGACCTTTAAGTTCACCCATTTTTTGATTTTTTTGGTCTGGTTCTTTGAAGCAGGAGTTCGAAGGTTCTTATATAGATTGAACATGTTAACATAGAGTGATAGTGGACTATGTAGCATGCAGTGATGAATACTTAGTTGATCTTCCTGTAAGTTATAACACCATTTAGTACACAGGAGACATTTGTCAAATTAACCAGTGTTGGATATTTTTATTTCTTTGGTGAGTGAAAATATTAAGAAAGACCTGGTCTTCATAGTGATTTAAGTGCCTACCTTTATATAAGGCATTTTCACATATTTTATGAAATTCAGATTCTAACAATCATCTTATGACTAGGGTAGGTAGCTTTTATATTAGCCCCATTTTATAAATGAAGAAACAGATCAACAAGGTAAAATGATTTGTCTAAGATCAAACAGAAGTCAGGAGTAGAAGAGTAGAAGCAGCAAAGCTGTGGATTAGATTACTCAGGGTGAGCAATATAGGGTGAGGAGAGGCTAAGGAAAGAACAGTGAGGCATGTCCTGGCTTGGAGACATTTGAGAAAAATGTTGGGGTGAAAAGAAGGCCAAGCATAGAATATTGGGAACACTAGTATTTCAGAGGAGGGTAAGGTAGGTACCTCTCTCTAACTCCTCTGTTACACACAGGGTTCTGTGCTTCACTTCTGTCCCTGATGTTCAATTGATGACATAGAAAAATGGAATAGGAAACTCTTAATCTGTTGTTTCCTTCATTGTTTTCTTCTGTGTTTGCAGATAGAGAAATAGAATTGTAGGGATGAAGTAGACTTTGGTATAGCTTCCTTTATCCCCACTAAAATTACATTCTTGCTGTTATCAGGTTCATTTTTCAATTGATACTCAAGTACTTAGGAATTGAATTACTCTTTTCTTAGAATTAGATATTAATGGCTAATAAATCAGGATCTCATTTAATAATTCAAGTTTTTTTTAAACTGTTCTAAGCTAAACTTACGAAGTCAAAGAAAGAAACCCAGGTGGCTTTATTAGTTTACTAGGGTTGCCATAACAAATTACTACAAACTAATGGCTTAAAACAGAGATTAATTCTCACAGTTCTGGAGGCCAGAAATCTGAAATCAAGGTGTGGTCAGGGCGTGCTTCCTCCACAGTCCTTCCTCGTCTTCAGGCTTCTGGTGGCTTTGAGAGGTCCTTGGCATGTGGCTGCATAAGTTCAGTTTCTCCCTCTGTCTTCACATGCCACCTTCTCTGTTTCTCCTTTTCTGTCTTTTATGCAAATGATCCAGGATGATCTTATCCTGAGATCCTTAATTATATATGCAAAGATCCTTTTTCTAAATTAGGTCACATTTCTGTTTCTGGGGATTAGGCCTTGGCCATATTGTATACTGCTGAGGTAAACACTGCTTCAATCTGGATTTTTAAAAATTTACATTTCTGAAATTTTTATCTGAATTGGTTTTTCATTAGGAAATATGCAAAAGCTGAAACCCTCATGACAGTCACAGACCCCGTGCATGACATTGCCTTTGCTCCAAACTTGGGAAGGTCTTTCCATATTCTAGCCATAGCAACCAAAGATGTGAGGATTTTTACATTAAAGCCTGTGAGGTGAGTTTTTGAAGCAGTTACTAATTTAAAACTGTTCTTAACTCATTATTATTTTCTTCCACGGAGAAGAGTGAAGAGGCAACTGTGAACTGAAGTATGGATTCTTTATTGAACATTTTATCTACAAATATATGAGTTTTGGGGTTGGAGAATGGAATAAAGACAGGAGATTTATGTTTTCTTAATTGCATTTTCTTTTTTTTTTTAAGATTTTATTTATTTATTTGACAGACAGAGATCACAAGTAGGCAGAGAGGCAGGCAGAGAGAGAGAGGAGGAAGCAGGCTCCCTGCCGAGCAGTGAGCCCCATGCGAGGCTCTATCCCAGGACCCTGGGATCATGACCTGAGCCGAAGGCAGAGGCTTAACCTGCTGAGCCACCCAGGCGCCCCTTAATTGCATTTTCTTTAGACTGATATGATGATTTGGATCCTCTGAATATAATTGGTACTCTGTAAATGTTTGAACAAATGAGAGGTGGGAGTTTACGTAGGAAAATTAAATTAGCACTGAGACATTCTTGTGAATAATCTGTTCAACCTTTAGTTTTGGAATTGTGAGTTTCAGTTCTTTTCCTTTTTCCTTCCTTTCCCACTTCTCTTCTTTCCTTCCTACAGCTTTCCTTTTCAAATTGTCATGTATTTTATTTCTCAGTTTTGTTTGGGGGAATCCTCTTTTGTTTTTCTTTCTTTTTTCTTTTTTTTTTTTTTAAGACAGAGAGTGGGTGGTGGGGGGCCCAAAGGGGCAGAGGAAGAGGGAGAGAGATAATCTTACGCATGCTCCAAGCCCAGCTCAGAGTAGTGACGGGGCTTAATCTTGCAACTCTGAGATAATGACCTGGGCTGAAATCAAGAGTTGGACGCTTAACTGACTGAGCTACCCAGACACTCCTGTTCCTTTCTTCCATGAAATAATTACTGAATAATTTTTACGTGGTAGGATCATACCAGGTGCTGGGGAGTCAAATGAAAGCGACATGGCCCAGCTCTCAATGACTTAAGGTTGGAGGGGTGTGGGAGGGAAGGTGGTGGTTATGGATATACACAGTTTTATAATGTTATATGGTAAAAATAATATAGTATGTGAGACCATTTGTATTTTTAAAATTAGAACTCTGTGTGTGCGTGTGTGTGTGTGTATAAAATCTTTAATCAGCATTTCTTAGGGAAATTTTTTTATTAATAGGAAAGAACTTACTTCCTCTGGTGGACCAACAAAATTTGAAATCCATATAGTGGCTCAGTTTGATAATCATAATTCCCAGGTCTGGCGAGTGAGTTGGAATATAACAGGAACAGTGCTAGCATCTTCAGGAGATGATGGCTGTGTAAGATTGTGGAAAGGTAAGATTTTAATGAAGGAATTGTTGCTCTGTGTTGGTACATCAGAATTTTGACTTAGAAATGTAAATTCAGAAATACTTTGGAAAAAATTATCTTTCTACAGTTACTTAAATTGATGTCTTAACATTAATTTGTGTTATTTTGAACCTCCATCCATTTATTTAGTTCATGGCAGTTAGGACTCATTGAATTGTTTTTTAAGTTTCCATGCGGAAAAAAGCAACTTTTAAAACTAAAAGTAATTGTAACAGAATATGCGGTATCTCTAAAAGATACCGTTTGCTATATTATGCAGTATCTCCAAAAGATACCATTTGCTATATATGTAATCTGTGTGACTGCTCTACAAACTCAGGATAGAACTACAGACATCTCCTATTAAATAATTGCTTTTAGCCAACCAGCCCTCATAGGACAAAATCCAGTATCTACCCCACTTCCTCTCTGTAGCTCTCAGAAGTTGAAGCTTCTGGCCACTGATACTGAAAGTTTCTTGTGCCATGCTGAGAATTCCTTCTAGTAACTCAATGCTGCATGGTCTGCACTTTTCCATGGAAGTTTATCCACTGGGTAGAGGTGTCTCTGGTCCTTGTACCACTCTAGTTGGTGGTATCCCACTTTTAGGATCCAAACTTAAGCTTAGTTCATGTACCTTGAGCAGTTACTGTTTCTCAAAATGCAGTTTGACTGAGTCTCCCATGGCCAGTTTTAGGCTGTGGTAGAACCAGCCCAGACCTCAATTTCCTCAGTGTCATTTGATATCAAGGGCTTTGCTTCCTTTTCATGCCTCTGGGCTTTAGTCAGGACCACACAGTTCCACCCCAGCAGGCTCCCTAACTTGAGTTTCCTGGGCCCAGTGTCTCCAGCAGTCTGTTTGTTTTGCATTCAGAGAATTAGGCCATGTTGGGTAAGCCACTCAAACCCTAAAGGTTTGTTAGTTACATCCATCTCTGAGGACATTAGGTACCCACATGATCTATACTTGCATAACTAAGAGGACAACTCCATTACCCTCCATATACATGTGATTGAAATTCATTTTCCTGAAGACGAAGAATTTATTTTGATAGTAAAATGTTAATGTGGTAAATTAGAGAATAGTCTTTGTTAATATTTATCTTGTAAGGAAGGAGAATGATAAAAATTTTGTTTTTTAAATTAGTTCTTGTAAAACTTTACAAAATAATTGTTAAAATTGAGATATATGTATTTCATTTTAAATGTCTAATATATCTTGAGAGATATATTATAGTTTTTTTAATTATAGTTATTTCTTCTTGTTTTTTTTTAATTATAGTTAAAGGACTTGACCACAAATTTGTGCCCTTGAGCATAGCTGTTAGTCATGTTAATGTATTTGACCATTTTCTTTTCAGCTAATTATATGGACAATTGGAAGTGTACTGGTATTTTGAAAGGTAATGGGAGCCCTGTCAATGGGAATTCTCAGCAGGGAAACTCAAATCCTTCCCTAGGTTCAAATATCCCAAATCTTCAAAATTCATTAAATGGATCTTCTTCTGGCAGGTAGGCTGTTTTGTGGGAAAACTAGAAATTATCTCCTTTTTAAATCATTCTGGTAGGCATACTATAAGTCTGTGATTTTGTGGGTTTTAAGATTGAATGAGGAAATTGATACATAAGTAGAAAAAAATTCACTTTGTTAGCTCTGTGTTTAGCTTACGTGGTCATATTTATAGGTAGATTGTTAACCTTTAAACTAAACTATATTCTGAAATTTAGTGGTCTCTCAGAAATGTTTATAACTTTAAGATTTTACTTTGCTTCTAAAGTCAGATGAAGAGTAAATCTGGCATAATGCTGAGGATTTTTTTTAGTCCTAAATGAGCATGAGTAGTATGTTAGTGGTAGTAGTGCAGCCTTTGAATCAGGTCAAGCTGAAATTTTAAATAAACTGCATTAACCAAGGCTTTGTAGAAGAGAGTGAGTTAGATGTGTTTTTTTGGTGTGTGTTTAAAACTTTAATGGATATTTAAGAGGAAATGGTAAATTCTGCTTTTTTGATTTTTAGAATTTTTAACATATTTTAGATTCTTGTTTATCTTAAACAATGTTTGATGTGATCTCAAGAGTCATCCTTTGTTTTTATATTCAAATTTCAAATATGTGAATTGGTAAGATAAAGTTATTTTAATATGCCTTTGTGAATAATTTGGAATACAATTCAGGAAACTTCAAAGCACAGCCTTAACAAATTGTCCTGTGGTTATCCTGTTGTCATCTTAAATACAGAATTCTATTTAAAATTTCAACTATTTTTATATTGTTATATTTTTATATTTAAAAAAAAGTCCTGATATTTAATTTTGAGATTTAAGTATTTGCATGAAAACAATTTCAGGTTACCACAGGAAATACCAGATTATAAAGAAGTTTTCATGAAACAAAGGATACTACCGTTAATTAAAAAAAAATCTGGTTTGTGGTTGCTGTCTGTACTGCATATATTGTAAAGAGCTTTGAAGTTTTGATCTGTATTCTTATTGTGCCAATAACCGTGTGTGTTAGATCTGTGATGCATTTTTCCCTTCTCCATTTGTATTATGTCCTTTAACAGAAAGCACAGCTGAGTACCAGCTAACTGGAGTAACTTTGCTGTTTTGCTGCTTGTTGCATGCACACAGGAATGGAAAGCGAGCTCCTTTTCCCCTTCCCCAGCGCCGTTTGACCTCTCCCAAGATACACCAGCAGCCTGCTTACTACTAAACGCAATCCAAAAGGCCTTTAAAAATCCAGTGTATATCATTTTTTTGTACTAGCAGTTTATTGACACTATTTGAAGCTTTTGAAATATAAGTGGAGAGGCTTTTTGTTGAGACATTGTCACCAAAACAATTTTTTGAAATGTTCCTGAAACTAACATGGGTTTTAAAATTAAAAGGATTGTTACTATCCTTATAAGCAGTTGGGAGGAGGGTAAATATCACTTTATTCCATTTGGAGAAAATAGACTTATTTCTTTTGTTTTCTAAAACAGTAGGCTAAAATGATGAATTTTTATAATTTGAAGGTTGAATAAATATTTTTCATAAAGATTGTTTTGAGTGCTAATTTGTTTACCTTTTGTAGAATTGGTTTATACATGGTATTATTTAGTACAACTCTGTCATTTCTTTGTAATATTTAAAAAATATTAGTAAAGGAGTGAGAGAAGTAGTAGTAAAATGAAAGTGATTTGACTGTACAGTTTGCGGCCAAATTAAACATTTGGTATTGCTTCATTTTATAATTTGGTAGTAAAATGAAGACATCTTTGTAAATTTTCAATTCATATTCACTAAAGAGCTTAACGTTTCTAATATGTGCTTGTATATTTTTTTATGGTATGATTCCATGGCTTAAGTTTTTCTTCAAAATTTGGAAGCCTACCGTAAGAGGAGCAGTTAAAAATTTGCTAAAATTGTGCATGCACATTAACCTCCACATTCCAAGTCTCAGGAATTTAATTTAGTTGGCTGCTTCATTTAGTTCATATTCTCTAGAACTTTGACCTTAATGATAAAGCTATAAGTCTTTGCTAAAATGCTTAAGTATTACGGGTAAGTTATAAAATGGCAGAAGAATAACAACAAGGACATATTCTTTGAGCTCTTTTGCTTAACAAAATTTTGTACTATTTAAGGTTTTTGCAGAAAAGCACCTAAGTATTTTCAAAGATTGTATTTCTTCAGAAGTATATTGCAGTAGCTGGCCATATTATATGAAAGTATATTTGGATTGGTTCTCAGTGTCATGTATACACTAAAAAACCTGTGCCTGCTGCTACTACAAACGAAGCATTGCTTAAAATAAAGAAAAAGCTTATTAGATTTGTAAATTTACAGGATAGCATCAAATATGTTTCTGAAAGATTAGAAAATGTTTTAAATTATAAAATGTCTTTTTTTGTAACATTCATACTGATAATTTTTTTTAACATTTTAAGTTTAACAGATTGTATTTCTTTCTTTCAAGTTTCTATACTTGCTTAAGCAAGCTTGATTTGAGTAAGGGTCTTGATTTTTGCGATTATGTTCTGTTAGTTTTGGCATGAATATACTAAAGCTTTTTTTTTTCAGCATGTGTTTTCTCCTCTTTGGTTCTCTTTGTATTTACTACTTTTCTCTTTTTCTTCTGTTTTTTCTTTTTTTTTTTTTTCTGTTGTTTTTGTTTTGTTTTGGTGTTTTGTTCCTGTCTTCATTGTTTCAGGTATTTCTTTCCCCCTCTGGATTCCCCACGGGCTGGATCGAGATGGTCCAGTTATGCCCAGCTCCTTCCTCCTCCTCCTCCTCCTCTGGTAGAGCACTCTTGCGATGCTGACACTGCCAACCTCCAGTATCCTCACCCTCGCAGACGATCTCTCTCTCGGCCTCTTAATCCCTTACCTGAGAATGAAGGGGTTTAAAACACTGATTTAACACTTAAAGGCCTTATTCAAGTGCTTGTAAATGCTTTCATTCCTGGCTGCTTTTTGTTTTTCTTCATTTTCTTTTAGAAGATTTTTCTAAGTTAGGGTCTGTCTTGCATGTATTACAACCAGAACACAGTGTTTTGGAACCTAAATGTGTTTGTGCTTCTGCATCAAAGGAACATTTGCCTCACTGGTTGATAACCTTTGATGAAATGAGATAAGTACAAGTAACATGAACTGTGAGTTACAGTAGCTGATTTCAATTTCAAAGTGCCTATTCTGTAAGTTTTATTTTGAACTGTTATGGTGTTAGTTTTCTTATGGTTTGTCATTCTGGTTCATGTGAAAGGATTACCATAAAGTTCACTTTGCCTTTGAGACGTACTAAGATATGTTTTACATTTTACAGGCTATTGTTGCAACCAACTAGTTTGTAAAATAAATCATTCCTGTGTATAAAGCAGCAAAACATAATAATGGACTGTTGGGTCTTTTTTTTTTTTTAAAGAAATTGCCTTTTACTACTTGGAATTATTGTTTAAAGCTTTTGTAATTATTCTCCAAGTAGATTATTTAATAAAATATATTTTAAAAGATATGAATCTCTTGCCTTATGAAAAGAGAATGTACAGCTGGCCCTTGAACAACATGGGTTTGAACTGCACTGATCCACTTATACATAGGTTGATGGTTCCCCCCTCCAATAAATGCAGTTTAGTACTGTAAATGTACTTTCTCATCTTTATGATTTTTTAATACTTCTTTTCTCTAGCATACTTTATTATAAGAAAACATTAGTTTGTATAACATACAAAATAGGCGTTAATTGACTGTTTATGTTACTGGTAAAGCTTCTCTCAACTATAGGCTATTAAGTTTTTTTGCAAGTACAAGGTTAAGCCCAGATTTTCAACTATGTGGGTGCATTGGCACCACCTAAGCCCTTGTTGTTCAAGGATCAACTCTATTCTATTTGATAGATGGTAACGCTTGTATCTCCTTATAATAGTACATTGCAAAAAAAGAAAGAAAAAGAAAAAACCCAAACAATACAAAATTGGGAGATGAGCATGACATTTATTTAGAAGGTAGAAAGTCAATGTGTAGACTAACATCTACAACTGACAGATGTTGACTTCCAATCTAATTACACATTATATTATTTTTTAATACTTTTAAAATTTGAAATCAGAAAATAATTGACAATAATTATGGTAAAGTGATTCAAACTATGAGACTAGTAATATTCTTTTTAGTTCAATTTTCTTAAGAATTGCCAAGGATTTAACTTTTCTTTAGAACTAGAGAAGGTGTAATTTGAATAGCATTTCGTATGTGTCTAAGTTAATCACATGTAGGTACAATTGTTATAACCATATAATTTCTTATCTAATTTTCAAAGACACCTTTCCTTTGTATAGTGTCATACCCTTGAAACTTCTTAACCTGCAAAGGATAAAGAGCTAATAAGAGTAATTTTAACATAAGGAATATTTGAGTTTTGTGGTGACTGATTAAAATGTTCTTTCTGTAAAGTTGTTAGCATTTTGGCATTTCAATCTATGGTGAAGAACCTTTTCCAAATAATTCTCAAAGGTTTTCCTTCTGTTAAAGGACTTGTTTTAGACTTGTTAGCTTTGTTTATGTTCAAAGCAAGGGGTCTAACTTAAGGCTGAATCTAGCTAAGAATTAAAAAATTCATGTCTTTGAGATTTCAGCTGTAGAGGTGCATGGGGTTAGAATGGGCAAATGAAATGAGACAGATTCTCCAATTTAATGAATATCAAGCATCTTCTAAGTGCCAGATACTGTGCTGATACATAAAAAAAAACAACAACAAAATGTAGTCTGCACACAAAGTTATTCTAGTGGGAGAAGCCTTTTACAGAATTTACAAAAAGTAACCAGGATTCGGTTTCATAATAAAGGTGGAAACACAGAAAGTGATTTATTTGGTCTGACCAGGTTTGGAAGCAATGTGGGATGGTATTCAACAGGTGGAGTAGTTGAAGCGGAGGAGGGTAGGAGTTCTGAGGTGATGGCCCAGCGGTAAAAGAGGACTGGTTATTTAGGCAACAAGTTATAAGCATTAGTCTGATGTGAGGTCCATTTGGGGAGCTGGTGGGAGATTAATCTAGAATCAAACTTTGTGGTCACATTGTATGCGGCTTTATATATCTGTGGCTGAGGTTTGCCACAAAGCAGTTGGGAGAGGAGAACTATGGGAGATGACTGCCTTTTCTTAACTGGATAAACATCACTTCTAATTCCTGGGAGGCTTCCCTAGCCCTGAGACTTCTGCAAGATCTAGCCAGGGTCCTGGGTGATGGATATTAAGGAGGGCACGTGATGTAATGAGCTCTGGATATTATAGAAGACTGATTTTCACTGAACTCTATCTCTGAAACTAATAGTGCATATGTTAATTAATTGAATTTGAAAACAAAACAAAAAGATCTACCCAGTGTCTAAGGAGATTTGAAATCATTGGGAGTTGTGTGCCTCTTTTTCATTTGGCAAGTAAGTTTGGATAATAGCTAGTATCTGTTGAGTACATCCATGTGTCAGTGCTCTTCTAGATACTTTATGTGAATTAGCTAATCTCACAACAAATCTCTGAGCCAAGTGCTCTAAGTACCCCATTTTACCTGTAAGGAAATTGGAAGGTTAAAGCTCTTTGTCCAAGGCTGCACAGCTAGGAAGTGAGAACTAGAATTGAGATTTTGGCAGGCTGGTATCAGTCTCCGCTCTATTGCTTGCAGATACTTTGGATCCTTGTCTTTAGAGTTTCACCAGATTGCTGGATGTTGTGGGGAGAGCTTTGGTCACTTGATTTTTATGGAAGAAGGACATTTATTGAGTTGGGTACAAGGATACAGGGTGAACAAATAGACACATTCCAGTAGTTCACCTCCAATGTATGCTTGTGGTGTAGACAGAGTAGTTAAGATACTTTGTGAAACAGGATTGCTCGTTACAGTCAAATAGCATCCTTTTAGTTCTAAAGCTAGTAGGTTTATTTTTCTGGATTCAGAAAACCTTGAGATTTTCTCCACTTACCTTTGTTCATTGAGTATGGACAAAGGTAGAATAGGGGTGATTAGAGTTTGCAAATGCCAAAGCTGGAGGGTTTCAAGGAAAAAATGGCAGGAGAATTGCAGAGACATCAACTGAGTTTGACAGGAGGCTAGTTCTAATAAAATAAGTGGTGAAGAGGACTCAGGACCAAACCAGATATCATAGGATGAATGGCCATAAGGTGTGAAAGTGAAGGTAAGGTTAAGGGTAGGAGAAACAGAATGGTCTTAAGGTGATAAAACAGAATCAAGGAAGGGTGAGTTGGTTTTAGGTGGAAAGTTGCAGCATTTCTAAAGGCAGGTACCAGTAGAGAAGGTATTCAGGAATGATAATTGAGCAGTGTTTTAGAGGACACAGAAAAGTAAAGTGATGAAATAAACATGTCATTCCCCAACAGGCTAACATTAGGAGTAGGGACTGTTAAGCTCAACTTTTTCATTTTCTCCCCCAAGTGTGCTGTTGCATCTTAAACATTAAATAACTTGCATGAAATTAGCTAGCTTTGGAAAAGAGGGACTCTTTCTTAGACTGTATGGAAGAAATTTTGAGATGAAGGAAAGTAAAAGGCACGAAATTGAATTACCTCTGGTTTCAGTATAGTAGTAGTTAAAGCAGTGGTGGCATTTGTGGCCTAAGGAGAACAAGAAAACGTAGGGAATAATTAGGGATGAATTATGTCTTCTCAGCTCTTTCCACCCTCAACCAGCCTTACAGTCACAAAGAGGCGATTAGGTGTAGAGAACTGTCATGAAGCTTGGATCCTGATAAATGACTTCCTAATTGAAGCTTTATTGCGGTTTATAACATAAGGCAAATGATGACACATTTCAGTGTCTGCCAAGCAGCGGTAGAAAAGATCCGCATGGTAGAAAAGATCCGCATCTGCTTTTGTATAAAGACAAAAAAATGACACAGTTCTAAACTCAGGGTAGTTTCAGATGACTTGGTCACCGGAAGTATTGTATAAGGTGAGTGACGATGTTTTGGGGTTCCAGACTGAATACGGTAAGCAGTTCCCCCCCCGCCCCCCGAGTTGGCCAAGGCCTTAATTATGTTGCGTTCGGCTCAGTTTTGAGGGGAAGGACTTTCGCAGTGTACCCAATCCTTCCGAATACCGAGCTCCTCCTCCGGACCAGCGGAGCGCGGTTTCCTCGCTTCAAATTCAGGGACTAGCGGTCCTCGCCCAATCGTCGGCCTCCTGCCCGCCCCGTCCCTCGTCGCTGTCCAATCCAAGGCCAGCTCCGAGTCCCCGCCCCGTTGCTCGTGCCGCGAACAGACGTAAACCTCAGGGGCGCGCTGTACGGCCAGTCCGAGTGGCCGAGGGAGCGGGGGGTGCATCTTGCGCACGCGCATTTGCAGAGACACGGGGACGCCCCCTCCCCTGGACCTTTCTAACTAACTCTCAGCTCCTGCAGCTGGAGTCGCGGGCTTGGTGAGGTGGGGTCTGTTGTGTCTTGACTGCGGTTCGGCAGGGGGCACGCGAACCCGCTTTCCGCAGGCATTTGGGCTGCCGGGCGGATGGGGCAGTAGCGGTTGGGCCAGGGTCGGGCGCGGGACGCAGGCTCCGGGCCAGGGACTGCAGGGCGCTGGCTAGGGTCTGACGGCCTTGCTCCGTCCGCCCCTGCGTACTCAGCCCGGCCACCACGCAGAATTCCGCTCAGTGAGTTTAATTGGGCGCCTCTGAGAGATTGGCTTTTAAAGAAACGGGTTTTGATTTTGGGGATAATATCCTGGTAGCCCCCCACCCTCTACCACTTCCTGACTTCTAGGGACCAACGCACTTTGCGCTTTGGTTTGGAGTTTCTTGTTGCAAAGTGCTCTTGACCGGGTGTTTGCTTCATGTGTGTCGTGATAGGCGGTTCTGTTTCTTTTTTTGTCCAAAACTGACCCACGAAGGAAGGTTGTTAACTAAATGTCGAGGGGTCTGCTAGTGTCACCCGGGTATTCACTTTTTTTTTTTTTTGTTTCTGCTAGGCCGCGTTCTCATTTACTCCCAGTACCTTTACTGCATTCTTCACATCTAATTTCTTTGTGAAAACAAACAAAAAACAAACCATGAAAGAAGACAGTGTTTAATATCACTATACTTTTGATCTCTCTTAATTACAGACTTCGTTTAGTAAAACATGAGGTCCCTTTCGAAGCAGTCTTTTGGAGAACAGCTGTTTTTATGAAAGTATTTCCGTTTGCTGTTACCATTTTGAGGTCATTCGACAGGAGTTTTTACTGCTCCAAAATTAGTTTTTTCACCGAATTTCAGTTTTGTGGTCAAAGTTCACGGTAAGCTTTGAAAAGTAATATATTAAATGCCTTCCTAATTACAGATTATTTCTTAGAACACCAAGAGTAAATGATGAATGTTAGGGAAGCTTAACAGCATATGCTTTTGAATGTGTTTAACTGTACGTGTAGACTTTCAATTAATGACTACAGTAAATGGTATTTTACATACCCAGAAATGTAATTAAAGCAGTTAAATATTAGTCAATTCAACTGTGAAAATTTGAGGTCTCTACTTTAAAAAAGAGCTATCCCAAAGATGGCTGCTTAGTTCAGATATAGTAAAAGAAAAGGTAATGTTAAATTTTCTTCACTTTAGGTGATGGAGGAGGGGTGGCTAATGCAATATAGAGGGAATTCAGGGAATTTTTCCTTTTAGGAGAACTTTAGGAATGTGGTATATCCATGGATGGTTTAAACAAGTGTAATACTTTCTGGAAACGAGAGATTAGGTATTGGATTACATCTCGAAGAATCTTCCACTGGCTTCTATTACCCCTGCACCCATAGCCAAGCTCCATCTCAGCCCTTAACACTGTCATAATTAATAGGGAGCATAAGTGATTACAATTGATGAGAGTCATCAACTCTGTGAAGGGGAGCTGCTTTATTTTTGTATTTCCAGAGATTAAGTAGAGTGTGTTTCATGGTTTGCGCTTGGTAATGATTGTTGCATGAACGATACTTGCTTAATATCTGAATTTTCTTGGATTTGACTCTAAATAGAGATGAATCCTTAAAGAATTTGGGATATATTTTAATGTGGTTTACATGTCTATAAATGAATGAATAACTTAGTGATTACCAGA
Organism: Martes martes; assembly: GCF_963455335.1. Classification (NCBI taxonomy): domain Eukaryota; kingdom Metazoa; phylum Chordata; class Mammalia; order Carnivora; family Mustelidae; genus Martes; species Martes martes. The sequence continues at coordinate 60,879,730 of NC_137901.1, forward strand.
TTGGACATGGGAAGGCAGGCTACTTGGAAGACTTATGCAATAGTTTAGGTTAAAAAGTGGTAGGGTGTTGGGAATATAGAAGTAAATCTCCGTTTTAGAGATCTATTTGGAATTAGAGGCATTAGAATTTGATAACCGAGAGAACAAGAGAAATGGTCCCAAAGTGTCTGGCTTGTATAGCAAGAGAATAGGGATAACATAGGTCAAACTAAAGAGAGAGAAAAAAAATGAGTTTTGTTTTATATTTGTTAAGTTTGCACACTTGGGAGGGTGTTAGGGGTGAGCCATTTGGAAGTGGGAGTCTAGAGCTCAGGATAGAGAGCTGAGGTGATTTGAAAACGAGGAAGATGGCGTTAGTGCAAAGGAAAGACTGCTCTGGGGCCACTTGCCTGTCTGTGAATCCTCTGCTCCCATTCATGCTATGTGGCCTGGAAAATCCTCATAATTCCCTCTCTTGGCCTCAGTTTCTTCAACAGTAGGGATAATAGCTACCTTTGCAGATCTGATGCATGGATTAGAGGAATGTATATGAAATACTTAGTGCATTACTTGATAATAGAGTAGACACCACATGTCAGCTAGATAGCTAGGGAGTATAGATTATTTCTTTCAACTCTTTTTTTGTTCATTTTGTATTTCCAGCACTATATCAATTACTGGGAATATATGGGTGTACAAGATTGAAATGTCCCCAAGATACTGATAATCTAAAGTCGAAGATGTTGGGGCCCCTGGATGTCTCAGCTGGTTAAGTGTCTGACTCTTAATCTCAGCTCAGATATTGATCTCAGATCATGAGTTCAAGCCCTGGGCTCCACACTGGGCATGGAGCCTACTTTAAAAAAAAAAGTGAGAGAGGGGCTCCAGAGTGGCTCAGTCGTTAAGTGACTGCCTTTGGCTCAGGTCATGGTTCCCGGGTCCTGGGATCGAGCCCCGCATCGGGCTCCCTGCTTGGTGGGAAGCCTGCTTCTCCCTCTCCCACTCCCCCAGCTTATGTTCCCTCTCTTGCTGTGTCTCTCTCTATCAAATAAATGCATAAAATATTAAAAACAAATTAATGCACATTTAAGGAAAAAAAAGAGTGAAAGAAACCAATGTTATAAATGTTTACTTAAAAAATTATAAAGTCAAAGATATTGAAGATGTTAATCGTTCATTTCATAAATATTTCATAAATATGTGTTAGGCATTGTTATAGGTGTTAGGTAAAAGTGATGGACAGATTGGCAAGGCCTGTGCTCTCAGGGAGCAATCTTTTTAGTGGGGGAAGAAAAGTATAAAAGTAGTGATGAGTGCTGGATGAAATTAAAACAATTGTGAGGGACAGTGGGGCTACATTGGATTAATGATGAGGAATCACCTCACTTACAAGGTGACGTTTAAATTCAGGTGAATGTTAGGAAGAAGCTAGTTGGTGCAGAGATTTAGCAGAGTACTCTAGGCCCCCAAGGTAGAGATGGGGCTTGGATGTTACAGGAACAGAGACACCAGTATGTGGTGTGTCATGAGCCTCAGGGGTGTCTCCCTGAAGTGTTCAATAGGGGCATATTTAATGGTGCATTTGGTTGCCATGTGGATATTTAACTGTAGGGTGGCAAGAATAGAAGCATGGAGACCAGTTGGGAGGCTTTTCAGTACAATAAGGTGGTGGTAGCAGACATTGAAAGATACAGAATGATTTAGGGTCTGTTTGGGATATAGACCTGTTTTGCCCTCCGGAATGGGTTTCACCAGTAGATCTGTTTTATTTTGCAACAGTGTTTCTTACTGAATTGAAATTCGTTCACGTGGGGTCTATAACTTCTAGTTGATCTCATCTTACAGTCCTGTTGTCTGACAGTATTAGTGCCTAAAAGCATTTGAGTTGGAGATCCCTACCTAAGAGTATAAGATGTACGTTGTATAACAAAATCTGAGGTCAGAATCCTGGGTATCCGTGCCGTGTAAGGAATAGATGGAAGAAGAAGATGTCATTGAGATATAGAAGTTATGGTTTGGATTCTTCTAAGACACTTGTCTTTGAAGGGGAGGTGAGAAGGTGGTGGCAGGAAGCACAAATGAAGGATGGGAACAGGTTTCCTACCTCCTCCATCCTACAGTGGGATCATTTTGAACATGTTTATAGAAATCAAGAAAAGGAAGTAGAAATAAAAAGGAAAATGCTGGGACATGATCTGAGAGAAGGGTGCTTATATGATAGTTGGTACTAAATTTGCTCTGTATTGAAATAGTTTGAAGACATTCAACAGATTTATTGAGAATTACTCTGGGCAAGGCACTGCTTTAAGTAGAAATTCAGTAGTAAAATAGGCCAAGTCCCTGCCCTCATGCAGCTTACATTCTAATATGGAGGAAAAATAATAGTTAAATAGGTGAATTATATAACATGCTGGATGGTGGTCAGCACCAGAGAAAAAAGAAAGCAGGAAAGAAAAAAGAAAGCAGGAAAAAAAAAAGAAAGCTTGGAGTTGATGAAGAAGATTGGTGAGGGAGACCAGATAGATAAGTGGACTTTTACCAAAAACCTGAGAAAAGTGAAGGAGCAAGATGGGAGGTCATCTGGGGCATCAGTGTGCTGAACAGAGGTTAGAGCCAGGGCACAGTCCCTGAAGCTGGAGCCCTGGCAAGTCGTGGGGACAGCGGAGAGGTTAGGATGGTGAGGATGGAGTAAAAGCAAGGAAGAAGAGTAGTAGAGAATGAGATCAGATTATCCAGCTCTCATTTGGCCATTGTAGGTATTAAGTCTGAATGAGGTGGGAAACCAGTGGAGGGTTTTGAGCTAAGGAGTGGCAGTATTTGACTAACTTAGCAGGATAATTTCAGTGTATGGAGAATAGGCTAGGGGAGGAAGAATGGAGGGGTGGAGATAGTTATATCAATATAAAGTGTTATATAATATAAAGGGTCTTGTAGTGAGTATCCATGCAGGAGGTGGTGGCGGCTTGACCAAGTGGAGGCAGTGAGAAAATGGCAGGTTCTATATATTATTAGGTAAAAACATTGGGATTTGCCTAGGGATTGCTTTTAGGGTGTGTGTATGTGTGTGTGTTGAGGGGTTGGAAGTGGTGGTTAGTAATCACTAAGGTTTTTGGTTTGAGCAGCTAGAGGATGGAGTTGTCATTTTCTCTGTGGGGAAGCTCGAAAAGCAGGCTTTTTTGAATGGGTTGGAAGGAGATGGAATCAAACTTCAGGTTTAGGTGCCTGTTAGATAAAACTAAGTGGAAATTTCTAGTCAGTAGTTGCATATCTCAGGTTCAGGGGAGAGGTCCAGGCTGGAGATATAAATTTCATATTGTATTTAAAACTCTGAAACTGAGGGCAGTCACCTAGAGAGGTTGGGTAGGTGGAAGGGATCCAGGAGCAACCCCTCATACCTTTACTGTATGGCAGTCCAGGAGATGAGGAGGAACCAGCCAAGGAGAAGGAAAAGAAGCAGCCGGTGAGATTGGAGAACCCAGACAGCTGTGTCTTGAAAACCAGTGAAGAAAGGATTTCTTCAAGGAAGGAGTACAAATCCCATATTGTTAGGTCAAAGAAGATGGGACTGAAAATTGACTGTGGGGTTATGGGTTTGGCAACAGGGAGCTCAGTGGTGATGTTGGCAAGTGTTTTGATGGGGCCGTAGGATAAGAGCCAGCTTGGCATGGGTCTAGGAGATGACAGGAGTGGAAACAGATGGCGGTAGTGATTCCTTTTGGAGGAGTATGTGGTAAAGGGAGGGCAGATAGAAGTGGTACAGCTGCAGGGGGACAACAGGGTATGAGACAGGGGAAGACTTTTTTAAAAGATGAGGGAATAACAGCATGCTGGTAGGAATGGCTGCACGGAGAAGTTTTGACGACGGATAGGAGGAGGGTAGTTGCTGGAGTGGTTGTCACTGCATTTGTGACGGGTGGGATCAACTGCAGGTAGAGAGGTGAGCTTCCCACAGGAACCTGGATACTTCACAGTCAAATTCGTTCTATAGCTCTCTAAAAGTCTTAAATATTTTCTACTCTATAGAGTTAGTTAGCCCATTCTCTCTAATACCGATACTTGAGTGCATTTGTCAATGGCCCCAGCATAGTCTGTCGTTGGTCTCTATCTCACCAGTTGTGGTAGTTCTTTGAATATCCTTTCAGGTGTTAAGCCCTCTCCCTTCCTCTGTCAGCATCAGTCCTTCCCTGGGCTGCAGAATACTGTCCATACTTCCTAAGGTACCTTTTAAGACTTTTAGAATCTGACTTCATGGTTTCATTCACTGTGTTTTTTTGTACACCCATTGCCAAAACACATTGAAGCACTTGTCTATTGCCTCCACACACTTAGTACTTGGGGTGGATTTTGGGGTCAGACCTGGGTTTGAATTTTACTAATTGTGCAACCCTAGTACATTTAGCTAATTTAGTCTCTGTTTCTTCATTCATAAAGTGGGATAAACGAGTTAAAGTCTTGAATAAACAATAAATCTTAATTCTGTTTCACCTTTGCTCATGTTTATTTGTTATCTTTGAGAGCCCCCTCATGTCATTCTTGGCCTGTCAAAGTTCTACTCATTTTTCAAGGCACAGGGCCAATACTCTCTCATTTATTGAGCCTTTCATGATTTAATTTTTTTACTGAATTCCATATAACCCTTACATGATAAACACTGAAGTAATTTTGAGATTACATCTTCTAAGTACTGTAATCAGGGTTAAGTAGAATGAGGGCCCAATGTGGGCTGGAAGATCTCTCAGTAATAAGATTCTGTGTCAGATAAGTCCTTTGTATTTCCAGAGTAAGTCCTTTGTATACCACTTTCACCATTTTTGTCTTGTCCATGTGCCAGCTAGACTTGATTTAACTTTAATTTTTTCCTTCAATGAACTTCCCTTTTAAACTAACATTTACTCCTCCTTAAGAATATTTCTGAAATTAGGGGCTAGATTTTGCTGGTTTAATATTTTTTTTCCTCTTCCATGTTAGAATGAAGTACTTCCTGAAATCATCTGTATATTCGTTCAGTGTTGGGTCTCTGCTTCTTTACTAGACAAGTGTGGCAATTGATATTCTTTGCGATAGTAAACCAAGAGTAAATTAATCTGTGTTATATTTTACAAATTTGTTATGTTATTTATAAATAACATTTATGTTATTAAGTTAATTATAAAAAGATAGTTTGACATTTGTAGTCCCAGCTGTGAAGTAGCAAAGTATTCTGAGAATTACTTTACCTCCAAATGCTTGTTGATTTTACCCTCTTCGTGCTGTTCCCAGAAAATGATTTTTCTCTAAGATTTATCAGTTTTCTAAGATTTTTGAGACTTTTAATCATTTGGAAAGGTTTTATAGTAGTATTTGATTTTTAAAAAGCTTTTATTGTTGTAGTGAGATGGAAGATTTCCGAGGAATAGCTGAAGAGTCATTTCCAAGCTTTTTAACCAATTCATTATTTGGTAATAGTGAGATTTTGGAAAATGTCACTCTTCCTTCAAATCTTGGCTTGCCTGTTGCTGTTTCAACACTTGCTAGAAATAGATCCAGTGCTGACAACAGGTAAGAACTTTTAGAACTCATGATTTTTTTGTAAGGTCTAGAAAGCCTGCAATACATTGATACTTCTGTAAAAATTTCTCAGCCAAGGGGCACCTGGGTGACTCAGTTGGTTAAGTGTCCCAACTCTTGGCTTTGGCTCAGGTCATGATCTCAGGTCCTGGGATTGAGCCCTGAACTGGGCTCCACACACTGCAGGGAGTTGGTTTGGGGATTTTCTCTCTCTGCCTCTCACCCCTGCATGCTTGTATGGGTACACGTGCGTGCTCTCTCTCCCTCTCAGATAATAAATATATTAGAAAAACTTCTCAGCCAAGCTTGAGCTTTTGCTTTATATATATTTATATATTTAATATGATATGTATATCATATATAAGTATATGATATATGTGTGTATATATATGTTATATATATTCATATATATATATAATTGTTATGAAAAACGTATGCATTTCCGTATTCCATTGCCTTAATCAGTAGCGGGTGGGTGGATTTGGAACTGAGTACGAGTGACCTTTTGGTCTACTAATTGTTTTCTCTGTTCATAGTGTTTTGGATTTGTATTAGTTCAGCCTTACTGGCAGCCAGTAATTTGAGTTGCATCTCCATATGTGATGTGTACAGCTCATCCATCTTGTATGATGCGTAAAGTTTGCCTATGCTTAAATATCTAACTACTTTCCTGTCCTCCTCCCAACCTGAATGTTTGGTAAGAAGCATTATCTTTACCTTTAGAATGAAGAGTTTAACTCTGAAAACTTTTAGCTTTAAGATTTCTGTGACTCTTTGTTTAGTACGAACACACCTCATTCTTGACACATAGATTTTCAGTGCTTTGCACATGAGATGATGGTTTGAACACTGGGGGCCCTATTTATTTTTATCCCCTAGCAGTTGGTTTTATAGTCATGTGGCCCTAATGTCATGGTGAATTTTAAATATGCATAATTTAACTATTAACAAGACAAATTTTTTTGTATATGTGTAGGTATTCTGATATCCAGGCATCTTATTTAGTAGAAGGGAAGTTTTCAGTTCCATCTGAATCATCTCCCAGCAGCCAGAGTGAAGGTGACCCAAGAGAGAAGTTACAACTTAGCTTCCAGGATGATGAGTAAGTTCATACCTTCATTTTGTTTTTGCCATGTTAAAAGCAGGTCTCACTCAGTCTTATGGAAAATGAAAGTGTGACTATGTCTCTGAATAGTTCTAATTATAAGAATCTTCTTAAGAGTTTTCTTTGTATGTTTTTAATCGCAACCATTTTTAGTCTTTCAGAATACCTTTTCTCATTCCAAAAGTAATATAAGCTCATTTAAAAAAGTAGAAAATGCAAAGAATTGTAAGGAAGACACTAAGTCTGTAGTTTTACTAACTGGAGAACAGTCACTGGGGCACCTGGCTGGCTCAGTCTGCGGAGCATGCAACCTTTGATCTCAGGGTTTTAAGGTCGAGCCCTGCACTGGGTATAGAGATTACTTAAAAATAACATCTTCAAAAAAGTAAGAGAGAATAGTCATTGATTATCTATTTATAGTCTTCCAGACTGCTTTCTTTCTTTCTTTTTAAAAGATTTTATTTATTTGACAGAGAGAGCAGGAGCAGGGGAAGGGGCAGATGGATAAGCAGGCTCCCCGCTGAGTACCAGGACTAACACAGGGCTTGATCCCAGGACCCTGAGATCATGATCTGAGTTGAAGGCAGATGCTTAACCAACTGAACCATCCAGGAGCCCCTTCCAGACTGCTTTCTGCGCATTTATACATGTACATATTAAGTTTTTTTTTTTTTTTTTACAAATAGGGGATTGAACTGTACATACTATTTATAACTTTTTTTTAAAGACTTTATTTATTTATTTGACAGAGATCGCAAGTAGGCAGAGAAGCAGGCAGAGAGAGAGGGGGAAGCAGGCTCCCTGCTGAGCAGAGAGCCTGATGTGGGGCTGGATCCCAGGACCCTGAGATCATGACCTGAGCCGAAGGCAGAGGCTGAACCCACTGAGCCACCCAGGCGCCCCCATACTATTTATAACTTTAAAAAATTAGTGTATTATGCTCATCTTTTAATTATAATTAATGTAGATGTATGTTGTGTTAATGGCTGCACTACGTTAGACATTTAGATTATTGGAATTTTGCTATTATAAATTTACTGAATTTTGTTTATTCATTTGCACACCTAGCAAATTATTGTATTCAGATAAATTCCTAGGATTGAAATTGCTGAGTTAATATTTAAAGACTGTTACAAAGCAGCACATTGCTCTTTAGGAGATTTGTTCCACTTTACACTCCCACTAGAAGATGTACATGAGAAAGCCTTCTCTGAGCCCTCCCCAACATTTGGTGGTATTATTTTTAATCCTTGAATTTAGAAGTAAAAAAATTTGTACACATGCATAAATGCATAGAAGAAAATCTGGAAGGCTATAAACCAAAATGTAAATGGTAGTTATCTCTTGATGGTGGTATTACAGGCATTCTTAAAGTTTCTGTGTTTGAATTCATAATAGAGTATTTATGGAATTGAACATACTTTAATGTTTATTCATTACTTATATTTTTGTTGTGAGTTGCCTCTTGGTAACATTTGGATATAAGCACTTTCTATATATTAAAGATGTTAACTCTTTGAATACTCATTCATTCCATGTGTATTTTTGACCGCGTGCCTACTGTGTGCCAGGTACTTCTCTAAGTACTTGGGAAATACCAGAACAGACATTAAAACAAAAAGACATTAAAAATATACCAGTTTTATAGTATATTTGAAGGGAAAAGTGCTAGAAAAAAACCAGAACATGGTAAGGAGGGTAAATGGGTAAGCTGAAGGGAACGGTCAGTGTGGGTCTCTTTGAGGAGGTGTAAGATCTGAGTGAAGACTTGAAGGAGGCAGTTAGCCATGTAGACATTAGGAGGAAGAGGACTTCAGGCGGAGGCTGCACGAGTGTAGAGGCACTAAGGTCAGAGCATACCTGTGTTCAAACAGCAGGAAGGAGGCTGCCATGGGGTGAGCAAGATTTTGAAAGAGGTGGAAACCATTCGAGGATTATGTTTTAGAAGGTTCACTCTGGCTACAGTGGGGTGAACAGACTGTTGGGAGGCAAGTCTGGAAACAGGAAGACCCCTTAGGAGGTTGGATTATCAAAGTGGGGAGGTAGATGGAGAACAGGAGAGCACCAGGGCCTCATGTCGGCATACTTCATTGTTAAGTTGGGGAGAGGAGGAATAGACATGGAGGCTTAGGATTAGTGGCTGGAGGTTGGGCAGACAACAGAGTGTTTCAGAAGCCACAGAAAGAGCATATGTGAAAGAAGAGAGAGGGATCCAGTGTGTCAAATAAAATGAGGACTAAGAAGTGACCATTGGAATTAGCGTAGGTTTGGTCATTGGTAACCCTGATAAGTGGTTTTGGTGGAAGTAGGAGGAGGCACAATAGTATAGGAAAATGAGTTTAGGAGAGAATGGGAGGTTCATTTTGGAGATGGTGAGTTTGCTGCAAAAGGCAACCAAAAAATGGGGCTCTGATACCTGGGAGTATAGTGTGTCAAGAGAAGTTTTTCTTTATTCTTTTGTGGTGGGAGAGGTTACTGCAAGTTTATGTAGTAATAGGAATGATCTGGAATAGGAAAATCTGATTATGTAGAAAGAAGAGAATTGCTAGAGCAACACTTCTACAAAAATAAGAGGCCAGGAACTAATGTGTCGTGGAAGGAATGACTAGAGAGGTAAGACCATGGATAATTCCTCTGTATTAACCAGTGCGAAGGCAGAATGTGTGGGTACATGTCCTGGTAAGAATCTGAGGAAGTTGTCTTTTCAGTGCTTAGGGTCTCTCAGTGTAGTGGGAGACATGACATCAATTCAGGGTAGAGGAGCAGCAGAGAGATGTAAACAGTCATGGGCATGTGGGAGGGGAGGAGAGAGGAAAATAGTGGCATTGTCAGACAGCATCAGGAGTCCCACTCAGGGGTCATGGTCATGAATTTACTGTGATTGTGATGTTATCTCCAACCACGTTCAGCTGTAGGGGTGCTCGCAGGGTGTGAGGAGAGAGTTGGGTTTAACTAGGCTTGTAGTTTGATGAAAGCAGTGAGGGATGAGGAAGCTGAGGTGTGTGATGATTGGCCATCAGATTAGGTTAAGGAAGAGGAGAGGATAGTAGAACGGCAAGAGAGTGTGAGATGTGGTTATATGAATGGATTGGGGGCTTGGGTTACAGCAGAGGGTTATAGAGTTGAGGTACTAAGGCAGATGCTGTGAGGGGTCATAGGTGACTCCAGGCTAGGAGGCTTTAGTGAGGATGATCTGAAAGTTGGACTGAGGGGACATGCTGATGGAGACACCCATTCCATCTCCACGCCCAGTGATTCCAAGGCTGTGGGAGAGACGAATAGTCCTTACTTGCCAGTGTTTAAGGGAGCAGTGTCCTCACAGGACATCCAGGTTTTCCGTAAAGCAGTGAGGTGAAAGGGATGTTCATAGAAGGGTTCAGGAATAGCAAGATTTTGCTGATTCAGCATTGATTTGTAGGGCTGGGTGGAGGGAGTATGCTTGTGGATCTTTGTCAGTGGTAAGGAGTCCTGGGCTTATTGAAGGGCATCATGAAGTTAGTCCCACTGAACTGATGTTGGCAATGAGACATTAGACATGGCGGAAGGGGAGGAGACTATCGGAAGTAACTCTTGACTCTTTGATGTGGGCCAGGAGATCTGGGAAGTGGTCTTGTTGATCCCTGTTAATGGAAGATAGAAGACCTGGTAAGGTGGAGTCCTACATGCAGTGTACTGGCCTCACTCTAGACTTTGATTGGGTAGAGGTGAGTGTTTTGGGGCTGTTCCTTGCCCCCACTGAGTAGTCTGAAGATCTGGGTTGTTAGTCTGAGAGCCTGGACTTCCTGTGGGCTACTTGTGATGGTGGGTGCACAGCCTGCAGAGGTATGCTCTTATCCCTGTGTGAAGGATGGCTTCTGTGGCTCCTTCTGGGGGAGGGTGGAATTTATGTTTTTAAAATATCCTTATTCTAACTTTGGAATTAATGAATATTTTAACTGAGGATAGGATTTAAAGATAAAAATAACTTTCACAAAATTTTGAAGGCACTGCTACATAGTGTGAGAAGTCTGATGTCATTTTGATACTTGACCATTTGTATCTGAACTTTTTTCTCTCTAGAACTCTTAGAATCCTCCCTGAGTCCGTGGTGGGTGCCCATACCCCCAACCAAATTCTAATTAGCATCAATCCAGAGATTTGTATGCTTTAGTTCTAGATAATTATTATTACTTTGGTATTTTTCTATTTTCCTTCTTTCTGCGACTGCTGTTTGGATTGCCTGGGTTGATCTATTTCCATTATTTTTTTCCTTTTTTGTTTTTGTTTTTCTTTTGTTTCAGTGCAAATAGGCAGTGTTCTAGATAAAGTTCCTAATTTTTTCCCTACCCTTCTATTAAATCATTTGGCAGTCATAATTTTGAGAGCTCTTTTTTCTGATCTTTTCATTTTTTTTTATAATGGCTCCTTTTTGTGGATGTAATAGCGACTTCAATGTTTTCTGAGAATTCTAATTGAGATTTTTCAAAGTTCTATAAATTATCCTTGTGTCTGGGGTTGTTTACTTTGTTCATCTTTATTTTTATCTCTCAAGCTGCTCCTTCTCCTGCATCTGATTTATGGCTGTCTTCTAGGTTGCTAGTGTGGGCTAGTGGGTATCCAGATCTCATTTCTGTTAGGTCTTCGTGCAAGCTCATGGCCGGCTTCACTTTACGGATTCCATGCCTGGTGTTTAATGCTGCTGTCACCACCCTAGCTTCATTCTGCACAGGCGTTTCATATGCCTTCCTAGAGGAGCCTTCCTAGGTGTACAGCGACATGTTGACACTGCTGTTTTGTTTGTGTGGGCTGGGGAGTGAGAGTGGAGCACTGCCCAGCACGGACGCCTGATAGACTTTCAGTCATCCCTTCCCTTTGGACTCCCTCCTGCCCTCCTTCCTATTGTAGTCAGAAAACATTTCTGCAATTCTTCCTGGCAGGTTTGTTTTCTGCTTCCGGGCCCTTTTGTTCTTGTTCTGGACCATGCTTATCTTTCTCCTGCATATCCCATCTGCTGTTCAGATTCTAGAATCTGAGGTAAGCTTGGGCTAGGACTGGTGGCTCTCATCCAGATTGCTTCACTTTTTTTTTTTTTTTTTTTAAGATTTTATTTATTTATTTGAGAGAGAGAGAAAGAGCACAAGCAGAGGGAGCAGGGGTGGGGGAGGGAGGAAGCAGGCTCCCTGCTGAGCAGGGAGCCCCATGCAGGGCTCGATCCCAGGACCCTGGGATCATGACCTGAACCGAAGGCAGACGCCCAACCATCTGAGCCACCCAGGCACCCCAGATTGCCTCACTTTTATAGAGGTCCTTTATTGTCATTTTCATGCACTCCTAGAAGTTACTCTTTCCACTTTAACTTGAAGCTTATGTGACTTAATATTTGACTTAGTTTGAGGAATTTTGATGGGCTAATAAGAACAAGGGATAGCTATAGTTGAGAAAGTGGATTTAGGGGAGGTGGTTAATTTAACTGGCTCTGTTATAAAGTTCTAATGGTCACGCTACAGTTGACCCTTGAACTGCATGGGTCCACTTACATGCAGAGTTGTTTCAGTAAATACATAGTACTAAAAGTGTATTTTCTCTTATGATTTTCTTAATAATATTTTCTTTAGCTTTATTATATGAAATAGCATATAATATATGTATTAACTACTTAATTGAACTACTGTTGACTGGAAGCCTTACAAATAACATATACAGTTAATTAACACACACTTTGTGTGTGTATATATATACATACATATAATTAATTGTATATGTTGTGTATATATATACATACATATAATTAATTGTATATGTTATGTATGTATATGTATATATGTTAATTGTATATGTTATGTATATATACATACATATAATTAATTGTATATGTTATGTATGTATATGTATATATATACATACACAAAGTGTGTGTTAATTAACTGTATATGTTATTTGTAAGGCTTCCAGTCAACAGTAGTTGTAGTAGTAGTAGTAGTAGTCAACTACTGTTGACTGGAAGCCTTTTATATTCTCAATTATTTGAAATATAGTTGACATAAAACATTATATTAGTTTCAGTTGTGCAATGTAATGATTCAATATTTGTATATACTGCAAAATGATCACCACAATAAGTCTAGTTAATACTGGTCACCTTATGTAGTTACAGAAATTTTTTTTCTTATGATGAGAACTTTAAAGATTTATTCTTGTAATAACTTTCAGATATGCAGTACAGTGTAATTACCTATAGTCACCGTGCTATACATTATATCCCCATGACTTACTTATTTTATATCTGGAAGTTTGTACCTTTTGACCCCCTTCACCTGTTTCTCCTGCCATGATCCCCTACCTCTGGAACCATTATTCTATCTGTGAGGTTAGTTTTTTTGTTCTTATTTTTAGATTCTGCATATAAATAGATTATGTGGTATTTGTCTTTCTCTGTCTTACCATAATGCCCTTAAAGTCTATCCATGTTACTGCAAATGGTAAGATTTCCTTTTTTTATGGCTGAATAATACCCCATTGTGTATATATACAACATTTTTTTTATTCATCTGTCAGGCACTTAGCTTGTTTCCCTCTTGGCTATTGTAAATAGTGCTGCAGTGAACATGGAGGTGCCATATATCTTTTTTTTGAGTTAAGGCTTCAGTTTTCTTTGGATAAATACTCTGATGTGGGATTGCTGGATCATATAGTAGTTTTATTTTTAATTTTTGAAGAACCTCCATACGGTTTTCCATAGTGACTGCACCAGTTTACATTCCCAGTTCACATCCCAGCACTGCACATCCTCACCAACACTTGTTATTTCTTGTCTTTTTAATTTTTTTATTTTAATTTATTTTTAAAAATATTTTATTTATTTGTCAGAGAGAGACTCTGTGTGTGCACAAGCAGGGGGAGCAGCAGGCAGAGGGAGAAGTAGACTCCCCGCTGAGCAGGAAGCCCAATGTGGGGCTCGATCCCAGGACCCTGGGATCATGACCTGAGTCTAAGGCAGATGCTTCACCGACTGAGCCACCCAGGCGTCCCTCTTGTCTTTTTTATAACAATTATTACAACAGGTGTTAGATGATGTCTCATTGTGGTTCTGATTTGCATTTCCCTGATGATTAGTGACATTGAACACCTTTTTTAAAAAAAAAATATTTATTTATTTATTTGACAGAAATCACAAGTAGGCAGAGAGGCAGGCAGAGAGACGGGGGTAGGCCGTCTCCCTGCCAAGCAGAGAGCCTGATGTGGGGCTCGATTCCAGGACCCTGGGATCATGACCTGAACTGAAGGCAGAGGCTTTTAACCCACTGAGCCACTCAGGCGCCCCAAACATCTTTTCATGTACCTGTTGGTCATCTGTATGTCTTCTTTGGAAAAATATTCACATCTGCCCATTTTTTAATCGTGTTGTCTGCTTGTTTGCTTTTTGGTTTTGTTTTTGATATTGAATTGTATGAGTTCTTTATATATTTTGGATATTAAACCTTTATCAGATATGATTCGCAGATATTTTCTCCCATTCTGTAGACTGTCTTTTCATTTTGTCAGTTTCCTTTGTTGTGCACATCCCCACACTTCTTTTTCTCTCTTCTCTATTGTACAACTTTGTATCCACTTACAGTCTTTCCACCTACCTCTACACTCTCTTTTACTCGGCTTCTGTTTGATTGGGATGAGACTTTCTTATATCGACCTGTGAATGCACCTTTGGATTGAACTGTTGGTAATGGCTTTCTATGTATTACAACCCCAGTACAGACATGGAGAAACTGGGAGGTAAATTACAGTTGGGAGTTGCCTCAAGCAAAGAGGGTTAGCACTCGGAATATGTGGAAGGACTATCTTTTCATTCTTCCTGGTCAGATTTAGCTTAGCCCTAGGTAGCAGTTTGTCAGATGATGGCTTTATTGCATTTAGAGGCATTTTTCTAAAAAGTTCATCCCTACCCCTCCTCTTGCTGGCAGAAGGCTGTGATGAGCTGCATGAGACCCACGAGCATTTGCTAAAGATTGGGAGGAAAATTGTCTTTAAGGAAAAACATTGTCATCCAAATATAAAACAACAGATATACAAAGATGAGGACAAAGCCAGTGGCAGGGGCTAAAAGTAAAACTTTTAAAGCACTTCATAATTCAGAGAATCAGCTTTTTGGCATATATACTAGTGTCCTTGAAGTCTTCTTTGTTTTTAGAAAGCTGAGTTTTTCTCCATATATGATAGATTCAGAGATACTTATTTAGGAAAGAAAAAAAAAACCCCCTCATTTTATCACTTGAGAGGCAGAATAGCAATATGATACTGTATTTGATTTTGGTAGACTGTATCTCTGGACCCAAGATGGTGTGCAGTCCCCAGGGCACCTACAGTGGAGCCAGTTGTAGTGTCTGGCTGGTCCTTGAAATTTTTCTTCCCACTGTATCCATTTTTTTCTTTTTGTGATATTAAATACATAACTGATTAATGAATATTTTATTGATTTACCCAAGGTAACTAACATTTAATCATTATTCTGTTCCCTACTGAAAAGTGCTATCTCTAAGAAAAAGAACCATATAGAAAGTCAACATTTGTCAGATGCTGTTCTTGAAGAGTCTGCTTTGCAGAGTGATATAGCAAGAACAGAAGAGGAGCAGGCTAAAACTGCAAAATGCTTTCAGAGCCAAGATCCTTTTGATAAGATTTCACCACTGGAACAAGTGCAAGGTACTGAACTTTTAGAAATTACTGCCTAATGTATATATTTCAGTTTCCTTTCTCATTTGTCTTTGTTATTTATCTTAAGCTACAGTACGGTAAACTGAAAGACATTTACGGTTTGGCATTTACCTATTAATATTTTTATAGGAAATGGTCTCTTGATTAATCTTTTTATTAAAAAAATTTTTTTGGTATTAACATATAATGTATTTTTGTTTCAGGGGTACAGGTCTGTGATTCATCAGTCTTACACAATACATAGTGCTCACAACAACACAAACCCTCCCCATTGTCCATCACCCAGCCATCCCATCCCTCCCACCCCTCTCCACTCCAGCAACCCTCAGTTTGTTTCTGGAGATTAAGAGTCTCTGGAAAAAAAAAAAAAAAAAAAGAGTCTCTGATTGACTTGTTTCACTTAGCATAATACCCTCTAGTTCTCTCCACGTTGTAGCAAATGGCAAGATTTCATTTTTTAATGGCTGCGTAATATTCCACTGTATGTCTGTATATCACATCTTTATCCATTCATCTTTTGAGGGACATTGGGCTCTTTACATAGTTTGGCTATTGTGGACATTGCTGCCATAAACATTGGGGTATAGGTGCCCCTTCAGAATACTACATTTGTATCTTTGTGTTAAACACCCAATAGTGCAATTGTTTGGTCATAGGGTAGCTCTATTTTCAGCTTTTCGAGGAACCTCCATACTGTTCTCCAGAGTGGCTGCACCGGCTTGCATTCCCACCAACAGTGTCGGAGGGTTACCCTTTCTCTGCATCCTCGTCAACATCTGTCGTTTCTGGACTTGTTAATTTTAGCCATTCTGACTGGTGTGAGGTGGTATCATTGTGGTTTTGATTTCTATTTTCCCTGATGCCAAGTGATGTTGAGCACTTTCTCATGTGTCTGTCTGTTGACTATTTGGATGTCTTCTTTGCAGAAATGTCTGTTCATGTCTTCTTCCCATTTTTATTTTTAAAAAGATTTTTATCCATTTGTCAGAGATAGCACAAGCAGGGGGAGCAGCAGGCAGGAGGAGAGGGAGAGGCAGACTCCCTGTTGAGCAAGGAGCCCGATGCAGGGCTTGATCCCAGGACCCTGGGATCATGACCTGAGCCGAAGGTAGATACTTAACTGACTGAGCCATCCAGGCATCCTGACTTCTGCACATTTCTTGATTGGAATTTTTTGTTTCTTGGTATTGAGTTTGATAAGTTCCTTATGGATTTTGGATACTAGCCCTTTACCTTATATGTCATTTGCAAATATCTTCTCCCGTTCTGTAAGTTGTCTTTTGGTTTTGTTGACTATTTCCTTTGCTGTATAAAAGCTTTTTATCTTGATGAAGTCCCAATAGTTCATTTTTACCCTTGTTTCCCTTGCCTTTGGCTATATGTCTAAGAAGTTCCCGCAGCTAAGGTCGAAGAGGTTGCTGCCTGTGTTCTCCTCAAGGATTTTGATGGATTCCTGTCTCACATTTAGGACTTTCAGCCATTTTGAGTCTATTTTTGTGTATGGTGAGAGGAGATGGTCCAGTTTCATTCTTCTGCATGTGGCTGTCCAATTTTCCCAACACCATTTGTTGAAGAGACTGTCTTTTTCCATTGGAAATTCTTTCCTGCTTTGTCAAAGATTACTTGACCATAGAGTTTAGGGTCCATTTCTGAGTTCTCTGTTCTGTTGCATTGATCTGTGTGTCTGGTTTTTTGCTAATACCATGCTGTCTTGATGGATCATAGCTTTGTAATAGAGCTTGAAGTCTGGAACTGTTATGTCACCAGCTTTGGTTTTCTTTTTCAGCATTCCTCTGGCTATCTGGGGTTTTCTGGTTCCATACAAATTTTATGATTGTTTGTTCCAGCTCTTGAAAAAAGTTGATGGTATGTTGATAGGGATTTCATTAACTCTGTAGATTGCTCTAGGTAGCATAGACGTTTTTACAATATTTGTTCCTTTGATCCATGAGCATGGAACGTTTTTCCATTTCTTTGTGTCTTCCTCAATTTCTTTCATGAGTATTCTGTAGTTTCCTGAGTACAGATTCTTTGCCTCTTTGGTAAGATTTATTCCTAGGTATCTTATAGTTTCGGGTACAATTGTAAATGGGATCGACTCCTTAATTTCTCTTTCTTCTGTCTCATTTTTGGTGTATAGAAATCCAACTGATTTCTGTGCATTGATTTTATATCCTGCCACTTTGCTGAATTCCTATATGAGTTCTAGCAATTTTGGGTTAGAGTCTTTTGGGTTTTCCACCTTTAGTGTCATATCATCTGCAAAGAGTGAGAGTTTGACTACTTTGCCTATCTGGATTCCTTTTACTTCTTTTTGTTGTCTGATTGCTGAGAATAGGACTTCTGGTACTATGTTGAATAGCGGTGGTGATAGTGGACATCCCTGCTGTGTTCCTCAGTTTTTCCCCATTGAGAATTATATTCACTGTGGGCTTTTCGTATATGGCTTTTATGATATTGAGGTATGTTCCCTCTATCCCTACACTGTGAAGAGTTTTAATCAAGAAAGGATGCTGTACTATGTCAAATACTTTTTTCTGCATCTGGAAGGATGATACGATTCTTGTACTTTGTTTGATTAGTGTATTGTATCACAGTGGTTGGTTTGCAGATGTTGAGCCATCTTGCAACCCAGGAATGAATCCCACTTTGTCATGGTGAATAATCTTTTCAGTGTACTGTTGGATCCTGTTGGCTAATATCTTGATGAGAATTTTTGCATCCGTGTTCATCAGGGATATTGGTCTGTAATTCTCCTTTTTAGTAGGGTCTTTGTCTGGTTTTGGGATCAAAGTAATGCTGGATTCATAAAATGCATTTGGAAATTTTCCTTCCATTCCTATTTTTTGAAACAGCTTCAGAAGAATAGGTATTAATTCTTCTTTAAATGTTATGGTAGAATTCTCCTGGGAGGCCATCTGGCCCTGGGCTCTTGTTTGTTGGGGCGTTTTTGATTACTGTTTCCATTTCCTTCCCAGTTATGGATCTGTTCAGGTTTTCTATTTCTTCATGGTTGTTTTGGTGGTTTATTCTTTTCTAGGAATGCATCCATTTCTTCCAGATTGCCTAATTTGTTGGCATATAGTTGCTCATAATATGTTCTTTTAATTCTTTGTATTTCTTGGGTGTTGGTGGTGATTTCTCTGCTTTCATTTGCGATTTTATTTATTTGGGTTCTTTCTCTTTTCTTTTTGATAAGTCTGGCCAGGGGTTTAAACAAGGTTATTAATTCTTTCAAAGAATCAGCTCCTAGTTTCGTTGATCATCTTGTCTTCTTCTTTTTTTTTTTTTTTTAAGATTTTATTTATTTTTCGGGGAGAGAGAGACAGAGAGAGAGCACAGCAGGGGAGGGGCAGAGGGAAAGGCAGGCTCCTCGCTGAGCAAGGAGCCTGTTGTGGGACTCAATCCCACAACTTTAGGGTCATGACCTGAGCCAATGGCAGATGACGCGTTGATCTCTTCTACTGTTCTTTTGGTTTCTGTTTCATTGATTTCTCCTCCTTATTATTTCTCTTCTCCTGCTGGGTTTAGGTTTATTAACTCCTGCTGGGTTTAGGCTATAATCAAAAAGTTGGAAAATAGCAAGTGTGATGAGGATATGGAGAAATTAAAACTCTCATTGCTGGTGGGTATGTTAAAATGATGCAGTTGCTGTGAAACTAGTTTGACAGTTCTTCAAACATTAAACATCACACTACCGTTTGAGCCGGTAGTTCCAGTCCTAGGTATATACCCAGGAGAAATGAAAACATATGTCCACACAAAAACTTGCACATGAATGTTCATAGCTGCATTAATCACAGTAGTGAAAGTGGAAACAATGCAAATCTCCCATCAACTTCATACAGTGGAATATTACTGAGCCTTAAAAGGGAGTGAAGTATTGATATGTACTATAATATGGATGAACTTTGAATACATTAGGCTAAGTGAAGGAAGACAGATACAAAGGCCACATGTTGTAGGATCTTTTCATCCATAGATATCTGTAAACACTGGATTGGATCAGCAAATCCATAGAGACAGTAGATGTGTGGTGGCCAGGGCCAGGGAAAGAGGAGAATGGGGAATGACTGCTAATAGATACAGTGTTTCTTTCTGGAGTGATGAAAATATTGTGGCATTAAAGAGGGCTTATGGTTGTACAACCTTGAGAATGTACTAAAAACCAGGAAATTGAATGCTTTAAGAGAGTGGTGATTTCATGGTATGCAAATTTTATGTCCATTAAAAAAACCCATATACTTATATCACAGTCCCACCTAGTATAAGATTTAGTCATACTTGCTTTATCTCTTCTGTTTTTGTGTTACTTTTTTCTAATATTTTAAAATTCAAGTATTTTTTATTCCTATATATTTTAGTGTGCATCCCTAAAAATACAGATGTTTTCTTACATAACAACGCTTAACACTGCTAACAGACTTAACAGTTCTTTTATTATCATATAGTACTCTAGTCCATATTCATTTTACTAATTATCCAGGTTGGTTTGCTTGAATTGGAGTCCAAAGAAGGTTACCATATGTTACGGTATATTATTTGTTGTATGTCCTAAGTCAATTCCTGTTGAAAAAAGCTCAGTCTGTCACCCTGTAGATTGTCCCATGATTTGGATTTGTCCGTCTGTTTAGTCATGCTGTCATTTTTCTTGGTTTCTCTCTTTCCTGTATCTTCTGTAAAGCAAAAGTTAGCTTTAAAGTCTTGATTAGATTCAGTCAGCATTTTTTTGGCATATGTATAATTTTTCATACTTCCCACCCTGATAGTTTTTAATTAAACTGACCAGTGATAACATCTTGTACCATCATATAAAAGTGCTTTATTCTACTTAAGGGAAAGAATGTTTAGTTCATTAATTTGCTACTTTTAGGGGTTACTGCATTTTTATTGATAAAATAATTTGGTCTCAATTATTTTTGTTTTGTAAAACAGACTCACCTGTTGATTTTTGTTTACAACCATGGATGAATAATAAGGAGAACAAGGTAATCTTTTATATGTTACCAATTTCTGGAGTGTTACTGGGAGAGTGAAAGTTTCTATTTCACATGTGCAAGTGTTAAACAGTAGTAATTTCAGTTAGAAGTCTTGTACTTTAAGTAGCAGAGATCCACATTATCGCCTCAAGTAATCAGCACATGAGTGTAGTTCTGGTCCAGGGCTTCCTTGTCATTAGGACTTTTCCACTTTTGCTCTGTTTCACTCCATGCTGGCTCCCTCTTGAAAGATGGCTCTGGGAGGGTAAAGGTTTCTCTTTGTTTCATTTATTTTATTTTTTTTTAAAGGTTTTATTTATTTGCCAGAGAGAGCAATAGTGGGGGGTGTGGCAGGCAGAGGGAGAAGCAGGCTCCCTCCTTAAAAGGGAGCCCCACGCGGTACTCGATCCCATGACCCTGGGTTCATAACCTGAGCTGAAGGTGGATATTCAACTGACTGAGCCACCCATGCGTCCGTCTTTGTTTTGTTTATTGTATCCTGAGTGCCTGGCACATAGTTGGCACTCAGTGATTACTTGAATGATCAGGAAGCTGTCTTCCTTTGTAGCAAGCCTACATTCTTAACATTTGTGATAAAAAAAAAAAAAAAATGACCGTGCCTGGGTGCCTGGGTGGCTCAGTCGTTAAGCGTCTGCCTTTAGCTCAGGTCATGATTCTGGGGTCTGGGGATTGAGCCCTGCCTCAGGGTCCCTGCTTGGCAGGAAGCCTGCTTCTCCTTCTCCCACACCCCCTGCTTGTGTTCCTGCTCTTGCTGTCTCTCTGACAAATAAATAAATAAAATCTTTAAAAAAAAAAAAAAGACCATGAACTTTCTTTGAGGGGAAAGAAAAAAAGACAACTCTAATGAGCTCACTTGGGTCATAAGTTCTCCCCTATGTAAATCACTGTCAGGGGGTAGGTTTCTGTTTGTCGAGCCTGCTCTCAGGTCCACTTCTTTGTGAGAGTGTGTGTGTGTGTATACATATATGTCAGTGTATATATATGTGTGTGTATGTGTGTGTGTGTGTGTGTGTGTGTGTGTGTGTGTGTATGTGTGTATGTATATACAGCTGTCAGCCCCACCAGTTCCACATGGCTCCTCAAAGGAATGTTCCAAGCAGGAAGCCCGATGTGGGGTATAATCCCAGAACCCTGGGACCATGACCTGAACCGAAAGCAGACACTTAATGGACTGAGCCACCCAGGCACCCCTTTTTCTTATTCTTAAAGTATAGTTGATATATAATGTTCTCTTAGTTTCAGGTATACAACAGAGCAGTTCAACAACTCTATACATTATAAATGCTCTCCACCAGAAGTGTAGTTACCCTGTCACCATGCAAATTACTACAATATTATTGACTATATTCTCTATGTAGTACTTTTCATCCCTGTGACTTATCTATTTTATAACTGGGATTTTATGTATTCATCTGTTTTACCCATTGTTCCATCTTCTCCCCTCCAGGAACCACCACTTTGTTCTCAGATGTGTTTGAGTCTCTTTCTGTTTTTTTCTTTTTTTGTTTGTTTGTTCATTGTTTTTTTCATTGCCACATCTTTGATCTTTATGAGCATAATTCACTGTTTTCTGCCAGGGGCAATATTTAGTGAGCCCATGTTTTTATCTTAAAAATTGTGTATTTTGCAATCTAATTTTAAAGATAAATTTAATAAGGTCGTGAAATAAAGTTGAAGGCAACCGTTACCTTTTATTGTTGGCCTTGAATGCCCTTAACAACCTGCCATGTGCCTTTAGGATTATGTTGTCGCTGAGTTGAGAAGTAAAACAGTGATTCCAGTATAGGCCGCAGAGTCCAACTTGGCTCTTATCTTCACTTCCTACTGCAAGCCTTGCATTCAAATTCATTTGGGTATTAGCGTCCTAACTGTATTACTAGGTCTTCTGAGCTTGTGCGTACAGTTTGAGATGTTAAATTTTAACAGTGTCTCAGTGGGTGGGTCAGGGGAGGAGAGAGGCATGGGGGCAGGAAGAAAGTTATTGATACACATAAAACAGCTAGACCTTCATTGCCTAAATTGTGAATTACAAATACTGAGCACATTTGGTGGTCTTTTTTGCAACCTTGTACTGTGATCTTCAAAGTAGTGAAGTTTGCTTCTGTTACTTGGCATTTTATTTCTTACAGATTGTTGTTCTTCACGGTGGGAAACATTTTGAAGAGAAGAATCCGCCCAGTGACTTAAGCCACACTAGTTTATTAGAAAATGAGAAACTTACATCACTGACGAGCTTGGAGGATTCTTCTGGTACTGTAAAGTGACTTGTGTTTTCCTAGTCCTTACCTTGCTCCTCCACGTCTTTCTGCTTCTTTGTTCCGTAGTTACTATGCCAGCCTTTTGTTTCTATCTTCTCCTTTACCTCCTCTCTGTCAGCACTCGCAGGCACTTCTGTTGATAGAATTTTTAAAAACTTGTGCAGTATGAAACCTGATATGATTATGTTCATCCTCAGTTTATCATCATGAGGGTACGGAGTATAAAGCAGTTTGTTAAGAAATTGGAGGAACAATGAAATATTTAGCCTCTGCTCTCTGAAAGTTCTGCCAAGTGAGAAAAGAGATGCACAGCTAACCCTCTGACTACCTTAAGTATATTTCAACAGTACGAATTGTGCAGGAATCATAGGAGGGTGACAAATTAGTTCTGATTGAGGGAAGTATCTATGAAGCTTTATTAAAAGGGGATGCAGGTTTTCCTTTTTCGTGAAGAGGCCCATGATAGGCCTTAACATAGATTTGGGAAGAGAACTGTATTTCAGGAAGTGGGACAGCATCTGTAAAGGTGCTATGGTGGGGGCATTTTAGACCATGTTTGGAGAATAGCCAGACTTTGTGGTTTTGTGCAGCAGGTTTACAGCACCTGTAGAAGGCTATTTTGGGAAATAAACTCAGACAAATAGGAAGGGACCACATTAATTATAGCTTTGAAGGCCAGGCTGATGAGCTGAGTGGGATAAATAAAAATTATAAATTCAGGATAATTTTCCTTCCAAATTTTTAAAATATTTTCGGATTATGGCATTGTAAATAAGGAATCATTGACTGAATTCATAGAGATCTTTGTTTTAGTAGACTAGGTTTTTAGAGGTGAAATGCTGAAGTCCAAAGTTACGAGCATTTTTAAGGCTTTTAATGCTGATTGCAAAATTATCTCTTGAGAAGGCAGTGACATGTTATAATACCATTACTAGTGGTTGAGAGTTCTAGTTCTAGTCCTGGCCTTGCTGGGCTGATTTTAGAATATTAAAAACCAGGTAGTGTTTTATTTATACACATCTTTTTGGTTTGATGGAAGTTGAATAATTTTTATTCATATCTATTAGTATTCAACTTTGCTATATATTTTTTCCTTAGTTGCTTCTTTCTCAAGATTAGATATTATGTGAGGTTTCACTTTGTACTTAATCATTAGTTCACCTGGAATTTATTTTTACTTCTCCTGTATGACATGCTTATCTGTCCCTTTTTGATAGTTACCCTTTGGCACACCATTTTTTTCTTTCCTTCCTGCCTTTTTTTTTTTTTTTTTAAGATTTTTTAATTTATTTTTTTGTCAGGGAGGGAGAGCACGTACACAAGCAGGAGAAGCAGCAGGAAGAGAGGGAGGAAGATGGAGACTCCCTTGGATTGCTTCCATAGTTAAGCTATTCTAAATAATAAGCAGTAAACATAGGGGTGCAGGTAGCCCTTTGAATTAGTGGGGTTTTTTGATTAGGTTAATTAAATTTTATTTATTTTCCCTCATTTTTTAATTAAAAAATTAAATTTAAATTAAATTAACATGTAGTATATAATTAGCCTCAGAGGTAGAGTTCAATGATTCATCAGTCTTATATAATACCCAGTGCTCAGTATATCACGTGTCCTTCTTAATGTGCATCACCCAGTTACCCCGTCCCCCACCACCTTTCCTCCAGCAGCCCTCAGTTTGTTTTCTATGATTAAGTCTCTTATGGTTTGTTTCCCTCTCTGATCCTGTCTTGTTTTATTTTTCCCTCCCTACCACTAGGCTCCTCTGTTTTGTTTCTTAATTTGCACATATGAGTGAGATCATATGATAATTGTCTTTCTCTGATTGACTTATTTTGCTCAGCATACTACTCTCCAGATCCATCCATGTCTTGCAAATGGCAAGATTTCATTTTTGATGGCTGACTAGTATTCCATTGTATATAGATACCACATCTTCTTTATCCATTCATCTGTTGATGGACATCTGGGCTCTTTCCATAATTTGGCTCTTGTAGACATTGCTGCTATAAACATTTGGGTGCAGGTGCCCCTTTGGGTTACTACAATTGTACCTTTGTGGTAAATACCCAGTAGTGCAATTCCTGGGTCTTACAGTAGTTCTATTTTCAACTTTTTGAGGAACCTCTATACTGTTTTCCGGAGTGGCTGCACCAGCTTGCATTCCTACCAGCAGTGTAGGAGGGTTCCCCTTTCTACTCATCCTCGCTAACATCTGTCATTTCCAGACTTCTTAATTTTAGCCATTCTCACTGGTATGAGGTAGTATCTCATTGTGGTTTTAGTTGTATTTCCCTGATGCCAGGTGATATGGAGCATTTTTTCATGTCTATTGGCCATTCATATGTTCTCTTTGGAGAAATGTCTGTTCATGTCTTTTGCCCATTTCTTGATTGGATTATTTGGTTTATTGGTGTTGAATTTGATAAGTTCTTTTTAGATATTGAATACTAGCCATTTATCAGATATGTCATTTGCAAATATCTTCTCCTATTCTGTCGGTTGTCTTGCTTTTGTTGACCGTTTCCTTTGCTGTGCAAAAGTTTTCTATCTTGATGAAGTCTCAATAGTTCATTTTTACTCTTGCTTCTCTTCCTTTTGGAGACGTGTCTAGCAAGAAGTTGCTAGGGCCAAGGTTGAAGAGGTTGCTGCTGGTGTTCTCAAGGATTTTGATGGATTCCTGTCTCATGTTTAGTTCTTTCATCCATTTTGAGTCTATTTTTGTGTCTGGTGAAAGGAAATGGTCCAGTGTCATAATTCTGCATGTGGCTGTCCAATTTTCCCAACACCATTTATTGAAGAGACTCTTTTTTCCATTGGTATTCTTTCCTGCTTGTCAAAGATTATTGACCATAGAGTTGGGTTCTCTATTCTGTTCCATTGATCTAGGTGTCATTTTTGTGCCAGTATCATACTGTTCTGATGATTACAGCTTTGTAATAGAACTTGAAGTCCGGAATTGTGATGCTACTAGCTTTGGGTCTCTCTTTCAACATTGCTTTGGCTATTCGTGTCTTTTCTGGCTCCATACTAATTTTAGGATTGTTTATTTCAGCGCTTGGAAAAAGTTAATGGTATGTTGATAGGGACTGCATTGAATGTATATATTGCTCTAGGTAGCATAGACATTTTAACTATTCTTCCAATCAATGAGTATGGAATGTTTTTCACTTCTTTGTGTCTTCCTCAATTTCTTTCATAAGTGTTCTATACTTTTTTGAGTACAGATCCTTTCCCTCTTTGGTTAGAATTATTCCTAGGTATTGTATGGTTGTTGGTGCAATTATAAATGGGATCGACTCCTTATTTTTTTTTCTTCTGTTTCATTGTTAGTGTATAGAAATGCAACTGATTTCTGTGCATCGATTTTATATCCTGCTACTTCGTTGAATTCCTGTATGAGTTCTAGCAATTTTGGAGTGTGGTCTTTTGTATTCTCCACATGGAGTGTCATGTCATTTGTAAAAGTGAGAGTTTGACTTCTTTGCCAATTCAGATTCCTTTTATTTTTTTTTTTTAATTGTCTCATTGTTGAGGCTGGGACGTCTAGTACTATGTCTAACAACAGTGGTGATAGTGGACATCCTTGCTGTGTTCCTGACCTTAGGAGAAAAGCTCTCAGTTTTTCCCCATTGGGAATGATATTTGCTGTGGGCTTTTCATGTATGCCTTTTATGATATTGAGGTATGTTCCCTTTTATCACTACACTTTGAAGACTTTTGATCAAGAAAGGATGCTGTAGGGGCGCCTGGGTGGCTCAGTGGGTTAAAGCCTCTGCCTTCGGCTTAGGTCATGATCTCAGGGTCCTGGGATCGAGCCCCGCATCGGGCTCTCTGCTCCACAGGGAGCCTGCTTCCTCCTCTCTCTCTGCCTGCCTCTCTGCCTAGTTGTGATTTCTCTCTGTTAAAATAAATAAATAAATAAAATTAAAAAAAAAAAGAAAGGATGCTGTATTTGTCAGATGCTTTTTCTGCATCTGTTGAGAGGATGATATGGTTCTTGTCCTTTCTTTGATTAATGTAGTGTATCACATTGATTGTGGATGTTGAGCCACCCTTGCAGCCCAGGAATAAATCCCACTTTGTCGTGGTGAATAATCCTTTCAGTGTACTGTTGAATCCTGTTGGCTAATATCTTGGTGAGATTTTTTGCATCTGTGTTCATCAGGGTTATTGGTCTGTAATTCTCCTTTATAGTAGGGTCTTTGTCTGGTTTTGGGATCAAGGTAATGCTGGCTTCATAAAATGAGTTTGGAAGTTTTTCTTCCATTCCTATTTTTTGAAATAGCTTCAGAAGAATAGGTATTAATTCTTCTTTAAATGTTATGGTAGAATTCTCCTGGGAAGCCATCTGGTACTGGACTCTTGTTTGTTGGGGCGTTTTTGATTACTGTTTCCATTTCTTTGCCAGTTTGGGTCTGTTCAGGTGTCTGTTTCTTCGTGATTCAGTTTTGGTAGTTTTTGCGTTCTGGGAATGCATCCATTTCTTCCAGATTGTCTAATTTGTTGGTGTATAGCTGCTCATAATATGTTCTTATAATTGTTTGTAGTTCTTGGTTGTTAGTTTTGGTCTCTCCTCTTTTAATTGTGATTTTATTTATTTGGGTCCTTTCTCTTTTCTTTTTGATAAGTCTGGCCAAGGGTTTATCAATCTTATTAATTCTTTCAAAGAACCAGCTCCTGGTTTTATTGATCTATTCTACTGTTCTTTTGGTTCTATTTCATTGATGTCTGCTCTGATCTTTATTATTTCTCTTCCCCTGCTGGATTTAGGCTTTATTTGCTCTTCTTTCTTCAGCTCCTTTAGGCATAGGGTTAGGTTGTATATTTGAGGCCTTTCTTGTTTCTTGAGAAAGGCTTGTATTGCTATGTCCTTCCCTCTTAGGACTGCCTTTGCTGCATCCCAAAGGTTTTGAACAATTGTGTTGTCATTTTCATTTGCTTCCATGAATTCTTTAAATTGTTCTCTAATTTCCTTGTTGACTCATTCAGTCTTTAGTAGGATGCTCTTTAACCTTCATGTATTTGAGTTCTTTCCAACTTTCCTCTTGTGATTTTAGTTCCAGTTTCAAAGCATTGTGGTCAAAAATATGCAGAGATTGATCCCAGTATTTTGATACTGGTTGAGACCTGACTTGTGACCTAGGATGTGATCTCTTCTGAAGAATGTACCATGTGCACTCGAGAAGAATGTGTATTCTGTTGCTTTGGGATGGAA